>NC_139474.1:13012500-13612500 GCF_057233095.1 Heloderma suspectum
GAAGCAGCATGAATCGATGGACATGGGATACAAAGGGTGATTGAGTTCTCTGTGGTGCAGCCAAAGATCCCTTCAGCTCAGGGCTCATTCGGAGAGCCGAGACAGGCCAGGCCTTGCCCAAATCTTGCCAACCTACATTCCTGAGCCCACGGGCGGAGGAGGCCTGCGGCTACAGTACCTGGCATGCACACACAAGCCCATCTGAGAAGCAGAGAGTGTGGCTGCCCCTAGCGACAGAAATCCAGCAGGCCTCTCTCCCTGCTTTTGGGTGGACTCCATCACCCGGCTGCCTGGCAAGCGATGGGAAGCTCAGAGCAAGTTTTGCAAAACTGGCTTTTTTTCAGAGCAAAGGAGAGCACTAAAATGCCACTGTCCCTCCTGCCTAAAATCTTGCAAGGTAGCTTCTTGTATTTCCAAGAAATTGTCTTTTTCGTACACTCTGCTAAACTCTGTCTTTTCGCTAGCAACTTTTGCTTACTTCATTCCCAGGGGGAGGCAGGGGGGCGGAATTGCTTGTAAGCTGAACCCCACCCTCTCCAGCAAAAATACATACTTCACAATCCGGTTCACCTGGGCCCTGCTCATCCCTGCATCTCTCGGTGAAAAATGCTCCTACCAAGCCAGGTTCACACGTCACCACTCTTGAAACTTTGATCTGTTTCACGCAACACATCAAGCCAGAGTACGGGTTGAGTATGCGTTGTTGTTGAACCATGGATTGTTGTTGAACCATGGGTTGTTGTGTTGTGTGAATCCAGCTGCGTTAACAAAGCAAGGTTTGTTAACCACGAACAACCCACAGGTCACTACCCATTAACAAACCATGGGTTCTCTTTGTGGGTTGTTTGTGGTTAACAAACCATGGTTTGTTAGTGTGGCTGGGTTCACACAACACAACAACCCATGATTCAACACCAATCCACAGTTCAATGACAACCCACACTCAACCTGTACTCTGGCTTGATGTGTTGTGTGAACCAAGCCTTTGTGTTTAAAAATGGGACAAAATTGCACAAAATTGCCATGGTGGTTGAGATCAATCATATTTGTTAACTAATCTAAAATTAACACTAAAAGGTAAAGGTGTCCCCAGCCAGTCGTGTCTGACTCTAGGGGGTGGTGCTCATCTCCATTTCTAAGCCCAAGATGCAGCGCTGTCCGAAGACGCTTCCGTGGTCATGTGGCCGGCATGACTGAACACCGAGGTGCACGGAACGCTGTTACCTTTCCTGCCAAAGCGGTACCTATTTCTCTACTTGCAATTTCTTGCTTTCGAACTGCTAGGTTGGCAGGAGCTGGGACTGAAGACAGGAGATCACTCCGTCACGCGGCACTCAGGTCTCGAACTGCTGTCGCCAACCTTCCAGTCTGCAGTTCAGCGTCTTAACCACTAAGCCACTGCGGCCCCAAAATTAACACTAGGCAGCCTTTAAGGTTGGAATGCTCTCAAGGTGGCATACAAGATTTAAAAAAAAAAACCCACACAAAGTGGATACAAGAAAATCTATAAAAACATATGCAAGAAAATGCATACAAACACACTGCCATTTAAAAATCAGTAAAAACAAAACTTACCAATAGCCCAGACATTAGCTATTGTCTAATATGGCAGGCCAGTGAAAGCAGGAGGGTCCTTCAGAGCTTTCCTGAAGACCTGTAAAGAAGGGTCCTGCTGAATCACCAATGGAGGTTGATTCCAAAGTTGTGGGGCAATCCCTGTAAAGCTCCTCTCCCTTGTACAGCCTAACCCTAACCTTGGAGGTGGATAGGTGAGAAGCGCCTTGTCTGATGACCGTCAAAGTGCAGGCAGGCTGGTACAGGAGAAGATGCTCCTTCAGGTTTGGGCCCAAACCATTTAAGGCTTTCGAAGTTAAAACCAGCATTGTAAATCGGGCTCGGAAACACACTGGCAAGCAGTGCGGCTGGTGCAGTATTGATGTCCCAGAAGTCGACCACTTGGCCCTCAGCAATATCTGGATTGCCTTATTATTTATTTATATAATCTATATCCCACCTTTCCACCCCCAAAAATTAAAATGAAAAATGGCACTCCAAGGTTTATCAAACCCTGCATTCTGTTTCCGAAGCTGGGTGGCCCAGTGCCCCTGAGCAGCCCAAAAGCCGGCCATAAAAGGTAACAGCCTGCCCCTGTTGCTTGTTCCCAGCGTCTGGTATTCTGAGGTATACTGTCTCTGTTGTTAGAGGTTCCGCTTAACAATCGGGGCTAATAAGAACTGCCTTCCATCTAACCCAGTATTCTGCCTCCAGCAGCAGCCAGCAGGGAATGAAGGAGGTGGCCTTCCTCCTGGGGTTTATCTCCAACACCTGGTGTTACAAGGAATATTGCCTCTGACTGTGGAGGTTCTATTTAACTATTTGGGCCATTGCTGTGATAACTAAAGCTCTTGGGGGAAGGCTGGGGGATATTTAAGTTTGCTTTGAAAACCTAGACATGAAGAACAGTGCTCTGTGTCTCTTGAAAACTTTCAAAGTTTTCGTTGGAGCAGTAGCTAAACCAATGGATGTTGTCCTCTGCCACCTTAAGGACTAGCTGCCCTATCAGGGCATACACTTTCATGGACAAGAGCCGAGGTTGGCTCCAGGTTTTGGAGGGCCTGTGGGCAAGACACACTCAGTGGGTCCCCTCCCACAGTAAGTCTATCTTCTCACCGCCATTCACCGCTGCCCTTGCTCGTCCCCCTCTTCCCCATCACAGCGGCCACTTGTTTGCTGGAGAGGCAGAGAGCCAGAGAGCAAGGCGGCCGTGGCATCTCCTGCTCCCCCTTCCATCTCACCCCACCTTTGCCTGGGCCAGAGCGAGAGGCAGGCGAACAAACAGGTTGCAATGGGGGAGAGGAGCAACTCCAGGGAGCTCTTGTCAGCAGGGCCCTGCTGGGGTGTGGGTCCTTGGCGGGTCCCCAGCCATGCCGACTCCTGACGCCAGCCCTGACTAGAGCCCACTTCATCAGATGCGCTGAGGGGCGCCTTGCTTGCTCTGCAGGGATCAATGGAGCTGTCACAACATTGTCAAAATCAGCTTACATGCAAATACACACAGGTTGAGAAGGACTGATAAGACTATTGCAACAACAACATTATTGATATAAAGGCAAGTTGGACTTGCAACAGAATGTCACAATGAGGAGTGCTCCTACTCTGGAGACTCTATTCCATCGCCTCCCTCAACAGTGCAGCCCAGCATTCCATGGTCACTGAGCATGCTCAGATTCCTCCAAGCTCACTGATCCCTCCTTCTTGTGTGTGGGCGGAGCTGATTTGGCTACGTAATGATCGGCACCCACGACCAGAACATCAGGAATAGAGGGAATGACAGTTGCACGTGCCTTCCACTTTGCATTCTGCAACGTGGGAGAGAGCTGTCGGGCCTCTTCTTTGACCGGACACATTCTTGGCTGTCTCATCAAACAGTGATTTTCTTTTTTAATTGAACCGTGACTATTAATATGTTGTCCTTACATATTCTGTTACAGGTGGCAACAAAATGTGCTAGTAAAAATTCTGGTCTTCATATGGAAGATGACTTTGCTAGACTCAACTGTCACACCCAGTATTCAATATTGCAGGGGGCTCTACTGTATTTTAGCCTTGTGTGGCGCAGAGTGGTAGGCGGCAGTATTGCAACCGAAACTCTCCCCACGACCTGAGTTCGATCCCAGCAGAAGCTGGGTCCCAGGTAGCCGGCTCAGGTCCACTCAGCCCTCCATCCTTCTGAGGTCGGTAAAATGAGGACCCAGCTTGCTGGGGGAAAGGTAGTCACGACTGGGGAAGGCAATGCAAACCACCCTGCTATAGTCTGCCATGAAAACGCCAGCGCAAGCGGCGTACCTCTAGGAGTCAGCAATGACCCAGTGCTTGCACAGGAGGAACCTTTCCGTTCCTACTGTATTTGCTGTATGCTGTATTTTGTTTATCCTGAAATAGCCCCCCCCCCCCCCCACACACACATTGATTTGAAAACCAAGAGGGTTGTTGCTCTTTGGGTGAAAGATATATACACAGCAGTATTTGTCAAAGACTTTCCTCAGACTATGGAAAAGAGACTAAATATAATCTATTATGGTGAACAATGATAAAGAAAAGCTCCAAGCAGACTATGGATTTCCACCTATGTCCTGGTTTTTAAGGTGAAGGGGAAAAATATACATATATGTTAAATGTATTACCCTCTGTCAGTAATTAGATTTAAATCCAACGTGTTTCTTTTTATCCTTTTTTCCCTTATTGTTGGTTTGTTTAATTTTGTTTTGGAAAATTAATACAATCATTCATATATATATGAATTTTATATTCATATTATTTATATTCATATATTTATATTCATATATTACTTTACTTTATATACATACAAACAAACAAACAAGCCATTAGGGTTAGATCCAGACTTAGCCATACTTAGAGCAGACCAATTGAAATCAATGGGATTTAGGTTAATCAACCCTCCTATGAGCTGACCCATGCCTTACACATGTTTTCTTATTTTTCCATTGGCCTAGTAAAGGAATTACGATCTATGGATTTTTGGTTTGTTGACAAGGACCAACGCAACTGCCTGCATTTTTGGACTCTCCTTGGGGGTGGCGTGGCTATGGGGACTGTTACGATGAGCGCCTGCACTTCAAAACATACCATGACACCGCTGCCGTCCGGCTGCACACTGCAGGACGCATGAGTGCCCATGAGCAGGCATTTCCAGGGATGTGAGCACCTGGCACATCCTTGGATCTCTGGCCTTTGTAATCTTGGGCCAGGTGGCTTTGACTGGGCCGTAAAACTTGACTGACTGGCTGTACATCAAGGCTGAATCGCTGCAGGCCCTGAAAGCCAACCACACCTCACTTGCCAGGCTCCTGTGCGCCTGCCTCTGATCGCAGAGGGCATCAACTTCCTGCCGATGCTGCTCTGCTTGGGTGTGACTGCTGAGGGAACCCCAGGCATGTCTTGTGGTTAAGCAGAACAGTGAGTTACAAAGGCGTTGCGTGACAGCATCTGTAGCTTAATTTTCAACCCGTGCCTGGAGTGTGTTGATTCAACCCTGGAAAGAAGGTTGCCACTTTTGTCTTCTCCCCCTGCCAAGGCTCTTGAGCCTCAATGGATGCGACATAGTAATTGCGGCTATTGCAGCCTTTAATTGACACCCTTTTTTTCCCAGATGGACTAAAAAGCAAAAAGGCATGCTCGATTAATCCAGAAATTAAAGCAAGTGTATTATTTGCAATACAAGCTTATCTAAAAACAGCCAAAGGCAGGATCACGATAGAAGACAGGCATTCCTCTTCAAAAACACACACATATTTGCCATGTGTGGGAGGGAGATTTTCATTGGGACCACAGTTAAATTTCCATCCTGCCACACATGCTGCGTTCCCCACAAAAAAAAATCTCTCCACCTCTCGCTCTTGCTATTAATATTTTTTTAAGCCACACAGATGTGGTTTGCAATGGCATGTTTATCATCACATCTAGTTCGTTCGTCAGACCAGCAGCTTCCTGATCCGGAACTCAAACACTTATAGTTGTCACCTCAGTGGAAAAAGACCTTCACTTGTGGAATTTCTGCCTGCTCTGCAGCTGTTACACTGATCTTGGTGTTTCTTGCAATTACATGGTGTGTGTGTATTTCCTGGACACCCCTCAACAAGAAAATTCCCAGCAAAGCAAGGGCAGGCAAGGAGAAATAACTTATTTCTCTAACTGGGCATGTTAATGTCATTGGTCAGAGAATATTAAGCATGTCCGGTCAAGGGTGTGGATAGATCTGGAATCTATTTTCCAAAGCCAGAATTGGGTCCCGAAAGATGCAAGGATGTAATAACCAAAGCATGCCTGACCAAATACTTGGTCAGGTTGCTATCACCCTCAGCTGACCCAACAGAGATTAAGGCACCTCTTAGGTTAAAGGCTCCTCTATCATTGATTTACTGATTTACATGTATGAATTGCCCTGACTCAGCTCACGCTGGCCTCATCCGTTGGCTGCGGGACCAAGAACTATGGAGAGAGAGCAAGCCCTGCCTTCCAGGAAGAACATCACATCATGACAGAGGGGAGATCAGCCTGACCCCATCTGTCAGTCAGAGAAACAGCAGCCACCTTGTTTCACCCTTCCCTGCCAGAAAGAGCACTTAGAACAGTTCTGTGACTCCAAGGCCTGAGCTTGCTTTCTCCCTCCTCCCTCCCAGCCCCTTTTCCTTTTGTGTCGTGTCTTTTAGGTTGCATGCCTGAGGGCAGGAACTCTCTTATTACTGCTCTGTTGTCAGGCCTCTGGGAGCCCTTTTCCCTCCTGGGGTAAAAATCCCAGTACTAATAATAATCCCCATGTATATACGCCTTGCAAATTAAAAATACAAAGCTAGCAAATCAGGGACAAAGATTCCATCACAGTCTATTCAACCCCATCCTTGGGCCAGGGAACAAAAGGCTGTGTGTGGGGGGTGCTTTTTTGCTGCCATTGATATTTATTTGTCACATTTCTATACTGCCCAATAGGCAAAGCTCTCTGGGCGGTTATTATGATCCACTGCAGCCTTCGCCATCGTGGTGCCTCTCAGATATTTTGGAAAACAACTCCTAGCATTCCTGACCATTGGCCATGCCATGCTGGCTAGGGCTGATGGGAGTTGTAGTCCAAAACATCTGGGGGTGCTGGGTTGGAAGATGCTGATAGGTTGCTTGTAAGCTGCCTTGAGAGTCAGTTGACTGAAAGATGGGGTCTATCTCTTCCAAACAAATAAGCGATGGGTCGGATCCAGATTTACACTAGAATGGATCAACTGTGTTGGTGAAGTGGGCTCCCCCCGCCTTCCTTCCCATGGCAAGCCCCTCCAGCTCCCTGAAAATGCTACACAGGGAGTCAGGGGCTCTTCCACTGAGCTGCAGCCCCTCCTGTGAACCAAAGAGTCTTCATTTATCAGAGACAAAGACCTGGCCCCAAGCAAAGACTTCTAGAGTGGCTGTTCCACAGAAAAGGCACCATCACCAAAAAGGCCCCATCTCCATCTGTCACCAGCATACACGCATACACTTCTGTGTCGATCATAACATTAGTAACATCAGCTCCACCTAATGGATAAAAACAGTGGGAGAAGCGGGTAGAGTCACCCCACTTCTCCCACCGCCTGGTTTTAACTGGAATTGGCCGGTTTCCATTTGCCATGCTTGCCGGCTGGGAGGACCTCTGGGCTCTTGTCTTTCCACATCTCTGCATACACGTTCATGGCGTAAACTGGGATTTCCATCTCCTCCGTTCCTGAGCAAGGCTTCTCAGTGGTCGGGACCTCCTCCTCCTCCTGGTCTGGGGGGTGGTGAAACTCCACCCCGAGCTGATACACAGCCGTACCAGTTGCCGCGCCCACCAACGGGGCCAGGACAGGAACCCACCACCAGTAGTTTCCGGCGCTGGAAAGACAAAACAGGGTGACACTGAAAGCCATAAGACAGGCAGGTGTTTATTTCTGTGGGTTTGCTAGCTCTGCAACATCCCTGCCGCATTAGATGTGACTGAATGTTATGATTGTTCCTTTTATTTCCGATTCTCAGGGGTGAGTGCCGATGTTTATGCAGCCAAAACAGCAGCATCCATACATAAGAGGGATGCTTCAGCAGGCTGGAGGGGCGGGGGACCGAAAACCAACTGGCAGAGTGGAAATGGAACAGGGTATATCTTCAAAGAAGTTGTGGCCAGCTGACTAACAGTACAATCTGATTCAATCTGATACTCAGAAGCAAATCCCATTGAATTCAAAGTTGCTTGCTCCCAGGTAGGAGGGTATTGCAGCCTGAAAATTGAAGAGGCAAGATTTTGTTGCGGGTCACACTTGAATGTGAGATGCATCAACGTTAGCCCCTCTTAGGGGAGGCTGTTTGGGAAAGAAGGCAAGGCCACTTCCCAGGCTTAAAACAAAATTAAAGTTTTTAAGGACTTTTTTTCCAACTAAACTTGCATGGGATTGCCCCCCAAAAGTATTATTAAACATATTTTATTATTTTTGTGTTTTATTATTATCTGAGTCCCTGCAACGTGATATCATATGTTATGCCATGTTGGCACTTTAATTTGTTTTAGACGGTTGATTTTATTTGACTTTCTATCCTTACGATTGTGTAAAATGCCTAGATAAGTTTATTTCCAGAGGTGTTTAATCCATTTAATAGATAGATAGATAGATAGATAGAGTGAGTGAGCGAGCGAGCGAGCGAGCGAGCAAACCCACCTGAACACCTGGGGGCCCCAGCCAGCCACGTAGGTGAAGAGCCGTGGTCCCAAGTCCCTGGCTGGGTTGATGGCACAGCTGCAATTGGCTCC
Source organism: Heloderma suspectum (assembly GCF_057233095.1). Classification (NCBI taxonomy): domain Eukaryota; kingdom Metazoa; phylum Chordata; class Lepidosauria; order Squamata; family Helodermatidae; genus Heloderma; species Heloderma suspectum. Next base: position 13,020,824 of record NC_139474.1, read on the forward strand.
CATGGCCAGAGAGAGCGAGAGGACCAGAAAGCCCACGGCCAGCGGCTCCAGCCCCTGTGGGATGCGCTTGTTGCGGGAGTCAGTGATGGCCAGGACGTTCACGACCAGCATCCCTGTCCCCAGCACCTGTTCAGGATGAAATATTCAGCATCGTGCAGAACCTCAGGCCAGGGGCCGCATCTGACCCTCCTGTGGGCCGCATCTGACCCTCCTGGGGTTCCCCAGATGGCCACACCTCCTGCTCCAGGCCCACCCCCTTCTCCCCAACCACCGATAGTTTTGTGGGCTTCCCGGCGTTTGTGCAGCTTCAAAAAGGCTGAAACACCTCTCCCTAAGCCTTCGTTCCTGGCAGTAAGAGCTTGAAGCTCACATCTGCTGGCAGTTTTGGTCCTGCCCCTTTTGCCTTTGGCCCCACCCATCACTGGACTGCAGCCCCCAAGAGCTTCTCCGGAATGGGATCCAGCCCTCAGGCTGAAAGAGGTTCGGCACCCTGGCAGCAGAAGCTGTCTCACACCAGCCTTTTCTGACCAGGGGGCCCTACGGATGTGTGGGGCTACCAACTCCCATCCTCTCCAGCCATGGGGATGCATCTGGAAGGTGCTGGGTCAGACAAAGCTGCCTTAGACTATTCATCCATCTAGCCCAGCATTGCTTGGATGCCCACAGGATTAAACCGCAAAGCTGCATGCAAAAAGAAAAAAAGCATGTGTTCTACCACAGGTCCCCTGACCACCCCCTGTCCCTCACTGTGCCTGGACAGATGCTTTGGGGAATCCCGCTAGCAGGGCAAGAAGACAGGTGCTGTTTGCCACCCCCCTGTCCCCCAGCAACTGGCCCTGTGACACAGATAAGACTGCTTCTGAACATGCCATTTCTCTTTTAGTGATCACAGTAAACGACTGCTGACACTAACTATCCACAGTGAATTTAGCTAATAAAAAACGTAAGAGCCCTGCCAGATCAGACCAAAGGTCCATCAAAGATACCTTCTAGATGTGTTGGATTTCAACTCACATCAGCCGCTCAGCCAGCATGCCCAATGGTCAGGGATGTTGGGAGTTGTACTCCAGCAACGCGTGGGGGGTGACAGGTAGCGGTGTATGGATTTTCTTAAATCCTGTCTGTCTGTGTTTCACAGATTGTCAGGCATTTTTCATTCCTATGTCCGGTCATTGATGGAATCGGATTTTTTTAAACCAGAATATCATTCTACTTGCACTGATGTGCATGTGCTCTAATGCACTGATGTGCACTTGCACAAATGTGCTAATGCAAATTACTGCAAATCCCCCCCCCCATGTGAAAAACCAGTCAGTAAGTCTGCGGAATCCGTGTAACTCAAGAAAAGCTGGTCTGCCGCAGAATCTGAAGGTCAGATTCATAGAAACCTGAATTCATTCAAATCTGTTGTGGATTTCTAGGACACCCCTAGTCACAGATTCTCCACACCGATGTATAGGAAGTCAACCAGGAAAAGGCAACAGGTAAGACAAAAAGAACCGCTATTGTAGCATCAATATTTCTGGGGATAGCTGCCCCTACCTGGTCAAGGAAGCCATTGCGTAGCGACAGGTAGGGAGCTGGGTAGGTAGCAAAGATGGAGGCAGTTTCACGGGGTCCGGTGACCTCAAGAGTCCCATTGCTATAGCTGTGGATAGCATCTGTGGGGAGAGAAAACCCAGCAATATTGAGGCTTACCAGCAAGGGAAATAAAAGGCTTAACGGCTCCCCTTCTCTTCGTCCCAGACTCAGGAAGCACTCCACACTACCCAGAGATGTGACCTCTCTCTCACCCAGAGACCTACACATGCAATGGGATGAGGTGGCAGCATCCTGACATAATAGAACAGACTATACCACTTTGGACTGCAGGAGGGAGAGCATAATATTCTTGAATGCGCACCTGAATTAAAAGCAACAACAGCAGCACACCAAAACTGGCCCTGAGCAAACTACTGACTTTGCAACTAGAAAGCTAGCACTGCAGGTTTCTCCTTGATGCGCTACTTGTCTACTTGCAAGGCTGTTGGTTGGCCAGTTGGTTTTTAAGACAGGGAAGGTTTCCAAAATGGTGGAGTGTGAAGTGATACCATCCACTCAACCGCCCTCCTTCTGCTGCCATGTGTTGATCCAACTCCACATCTGTGGTAGATGGGATCCTAAAATGCATTCCTGGTTGTGAAGAAGGAGCCAAGGGCCAGTAGCTATGAGTTTGGACTAGTTAATCAGAGAATCAGAGGACTGTAGTTTTGGGAGTGACCTCAGAGGTCATCTAGTCCAACCCCTGCTCACAGCAGGAATTTTGCAACTGCAGCATCCCTCAGAGGTAGCCATAGACCAGCCTCTGCTTAAATATCTCTGGTGAAGGAGAGACCCCCCCCCGAAGCAGCCTGTTCCACTGTCGAAGTCGAACAGCTCTCCTCATTAGGAAGTTTCTCTGCATGTTTAGCCTAAAGTTGCTTCGCTGCAGATCCACCCACTAGTTCTCATCCTCTAGAAGGACAGAGGACAAGCCTGCTCTGACGTCCGCATGATAGCCCTTCAGATATTTGAAGGCAGCAGCCCTTAAGCTGCATACTGGGGGCAAATGGGGCAGTGTCCCCTGCCCACTTCTGGCAGAGAGATCCCTCATAATCAGGTACATCTGCTCCAATGCACAGCATGCAGCTTCCAAGTTCCACACACAACCTTCTTCTGTCCTCCTCTAGCAATCTCAGCGGAACATTGAGAAACTGCCCTGCCTTCCGACCCACCAACTCTACCGGCCACCGGCCACCACTGCCTTAATCCAGAGCAGATCTTGTGTATTGTTGACCCGCAATTGCATATGTTTTCAAGGATATCTTGAGAAAACCTAGTTGCGAGTGAGCAGCTAGCATGGTCATCGTTGAGGTTTTAGCTCTCTTCCCAGGATCTCACAAAATTAAATCCCCCGGTGGGGAATGGTTACTGCCACTTGGCTCTAGAGCAGGGGTGTTGAACCTGAGGCCTGTGGGCCAAATATGGCCCTCTGGGGTTTCCCCAGACAGCCACACCTCTTTCTCCTGGCCCCACCCCCTTTTCCCATTCAGAAAGGTTGAAAGTCCTCTCCTAAGACTTACTGATTGGCAGTAACAGCTTTAAGCTCAAATATGCTGGTATTCTTGGGCTTTGTCCCTTTGCCTTCAGCCCTGCCACCCCCTAGAATGCGGCCATCGAGAGCTTCTCCGAAATGGAATGTGGCCCTCAGGCTGAAAGAGGTTCGACACCCCTGCTGCAGAGCATGTCCATGTAAATGTGCGCATAGCGAACACTCCATGTCCCATACCATGCGCCGGACAGCTGTTCCACACCCCACAGCTGCCAACGAGGTATGTTTCCAGCTGTTGATAATGGCATGTCGGCCAATTATTGTTGTCTAGTACGTCTTTAACGCAAAGAAAAACATAGTCCTGGCGTTTACATTGGCGGCAGACAAGCCGCTGCAGAGTAAATTAATACACCCAGACAGTGAATGTGTGACAGTGGAACTTGTGATGTGGTCCCAGATTTTGACATTATGCCTGATTTTCACTCGTGAAAGATTGGGGGGGGACACATTACCGTAATACAGAGCATAGACGGTGCCTGCGCCCAAGAAAGCACCCAGGATCTGAATGGCACAGAAGATTGGCAACTTCCACCATGGGAATTGATCCAGTAGACACATGGCTAGTGAGAACCCCGGGTTCAAATGCCCCCCTGTGTGAGAGAGCGAGAGAAAGAAAAAAGCAAACAAACAAACAAAGAAAATGTTATAAGAAGAGGAACCAGGCAGGTCTTCCACTTTCGGCTCCAGATTTTGGGGTGCACAAGGTCATTTTAGACCCTGGATTTAATGGTCATATGGGGGGCAACTTTTAGACGGCCATGTGTATTAGTTCAGTTGGGAAACACGCAACTAACATTTCTCTCCCCTCCCCTCCGCTCGTCTGTATTCTACTTCTACCTTTTTAATACATTAGAGCACAAACCAAACAACAAACCGCAGCCTTCATAAAAAGAAAGAAAAACTCTGAGCATTATCAGTTTTGCAGTTGAAACTCACTTCAGTCATAGCACCCATCATGACTGCAGAGATAAAATGGACTTTGCTTCTTCTGCCCTGATGTGAAAAACATTTACTTGGGATAAACTTCCATTTCATTGTAGAAAGGGATCCTATATATTTAAAGTCAATTAAAAAAAAAAAAAGCCTCTCTAACCATGTACAAGCCTGACTACCTACCCACCTGACTCTAAAATATTTTTACAAATAAAAGGAAAGGATCCTGTGACAAGCTGGGTTGACATAACATGACACGCCAGAGTATGGGTTGAGTGTGGGTTACTGTTGAATCATGGGTTGTTATTGAATCATGGGTTGTTGTGTGAACCCAGCCACACTAACAAACTGTGGTTTGTTAACTGCAAACAACTCACGAAGAGAACCCATGATGCAACAACCACCCACAGTTCAACAACCACTCACGGTCAACTTGTACACTGGCTTGTCGTGTTGTGTGAGCCAGGCAGCCTTGGTGAGCCCCAGCATGCCTTTCACTAGCTCAGGTGCTGACACCAGCCCTGTTCTTCACTGTTGTAACGCAAAGTATTTTAGGTGACCTGCTCTGGAATGGGCAATTAAGACCCATTTATTTATTTATTTATTTATTTATTATTAAATTTATTAATTGCCCATCTGGCCGGTCACCCAGCCACTCTGGATGATTTGCTTTATCATCCTCACCTGCTCCTCTCTGAGTGCTGATTTGGCGGCGGGGTGGTGGTGGTGGTGGAGACTGGACTGTAGGGCCCTGCCCTTGAACCCCCAAATCCAACCCTTGCTGGATCCCGGTGTTAGCTCCCCTCCTTGCTGTGATTACCACGGCCTGCTCTTGAATGATTTACCATTAGGTGGCTCTTTATCTCCAAGTTAACAAAGCAGTTTTAGCAGGGTGGGTCTCCATCAGGAGCAGGCCTTTTGTAAAGGGAATGGGTCTCAATTGCCCATTCAAGACCAGCCCCCCTCATACTTTGCATAACAACAGGGAACAATATATTGTTGCTGGGAAAACCTCTTTCCCTCCACCTACTGTGAGGATTGCCGCTAAGCTCAGGAGGAACAGGGAAGTCTGAGGGGGTTGTTGTCAGAGTCCCCTGCTAATGAAAACATCCTGGGCTTCAACCCTGCTAGCCCTGGTTTCACTACCCTGCTAACCATTTCAGCTGTTTTGCTTTGCTGCTTCATTATTTTAATCCCAAAAAGGAAAATTGGGGCCAAGATTGGCACAGTCAAAAACACAAGAAGGGCCCTGCTGGATCTAACCAAGGGTTCAGCTGTAACCCAGCCCTACGTCTCTGTCTGTGGTCAGCAGCTGGGTGCCCCAGGGAGCACTTGCTGTTGTTTGCATCCAGTGTCTGGGGCCTGAAGAGGTAGGCTGGGTTTGAACGTGGAGGTTTTATTTCACTGCCCTGTTTTAAAGTTACTGATCACCAGCATGGGGCAGTTGTGTCACGCGCCAGGTAAACCCAGGAGCTAAGGTTAGCTGAGATAAGAGAGCCAGAGGAGATAAAGAGGCTCACAGTCAGCGGAAGGCGGGGACAGAACTTTGGCGTACACGCTCTTCCCTGGGACGCCAACCCACGCCCTCTCCTTTCTCACCTGAGACACCACCTGAAATGTGGATCGCCATCATCACAGCAATGCCACTTGCCAGGGCTGAGCTCATGTAGCCTCCTTTCACCCCTTCGCTGGTGACAGATTGCGCAGCTGCGCTCAGCGTTATCACCTGGGATGCCGGAAGGGGGAACCGAGGAAGAAGAACTTTGCGTGAATCTTTATCGTGGTCTACCCTGCCCTCTTGCCCTTGCCACATCCTCCCAATGGCCCAGGTGTCCCACCCTCCTGTACAGTGGGTTTGCTGCCTCTCATTCTGGACAACAAACACAGAACTTCAAATCTCCCAATGGCACATGAGACCAAACAGCACAAGAAGGATGCAAGGAGATCCCTGCTGGATCAGACCAAAGGCCTGCCTAAACCAGCATTTGGCACACAAAGGTAGAATCCTGTAAACATAGAGGTTCTGCTCCAAACACTCATTAAGAACTCTGCTGGATCAGACCAAAGGTCCATCTAGGTTCGTCGTGTGTTTTTGCCACTTTGGCCCCACCTGTCTTTACCTTTGGCCCACTCACCACTGGAATGCACTGCCCCGCTGAGCTTTTCTGAAACTGAATTTGGCACTGGGGGAGAAAGTGCTTCTGCGGCCCAGTCGAGTCCGACATCCTGTTTCCCCACAGCAGCCAACTGGGAAGCACACAAATAGGATGTGAGAGCAATAGCCCTCCCGCATAGATCACTTGGTGCACAGAGGACGGCTTCCTCTGAAAGTGGAGGTTCTATTCAACAATCACAGCTAATAACCATGGATCCGTAAGAACCTAAGTGATGCTCTGTTGGATCAATGCAAGGATCCATCTAGCTTCAAGCAGGGTGGGAAACCAACAGTCCTCTCCTGTTAGTCCCCAGTATCTGACATTCAGAGGTATACTTCCTCTGAAGATGGAGGCTCTATTTAGCCATCAGGGCTGAAAGCAACTGGCAGACCCCTCCCTCTTCCAAGAATTTGTCTGGAAATGTTCCCACTAGAAATGGTTGCATCCACTTTGGCTGGCCCGCAAGAGCATTCACCCCAGTGTACGGGTTCTCAGCCACTAGAGCTCTGGGTGGCTTGCTTCGCATCAGACCCCTACAATGAAGATAAGCAACACCTGAACTACTAGAGCCCCTTGCAAGACCTGAGCTGCCATGAGGGTTAATTGCACCACAGTTTTGCTAAACCTCAGCTGCTGGTTCACTTGACTCTGCAACAGGGCCAGCCCTAAACATGGGTGGCTGGGGCAAAGCACAAGAATGTGCCCCCACTCTCCATTCCATGTACAGAAGCCCACAAGACTGGCAGTCGAATGTTACTTTGTCACTAGTGAGGGGATAGAGTCCTCCACTGCCCCTAAAGCAGCACGATAGCTTAGGGGGCTCAGAAAAGGCTGTGTGAACCATGCACACGCTTCTGTCTTCCAGCACGGGAATATCTGTGGTTTAAGAGCAAAAGCTGGAAGAGCTTCTGCCATTGCCACCCACAGCATCTGCTGTCTGAGGCACTCGCCTCCCTCTGCTTAATGGTAGGGTCAGCCCTGCTCTGCATCAGCCTGGCACATTCAGACCCCCTCGCAAGAACCCAGCTCCTTGGCTAACAGTGACATCAGCAGGAAACATCAAGGTCAGAATCTGTAAAAAAGGAGCGTGGTGCAGGTTAGATCCCTGTGTCTTCCTGAAGGCACGAAGGTACAGAATGGCCTTCTGCTTTTGCTTTCAATGTGCCAGTGGTGTCTAACCTCTTTCAGGCCATCGGCCAAATTAAATTTCAGAGAAAGTTGCATACTTTAAAAAAAATGGCAGAATGATCTAGAAATTGGACAGAAGTGAGTCTGTCCTGCGAAACTGACACAGACATGCAAAACTGACACAGACGGGAAGGGGCTTGTGGTTGAATACATGTGAAACTGACACAGACTGGAAAGGACTTATGACTGAACACCTACGAAATTGACACAGACCGGAAGGGGCTTAGGACTGAATACATGCGAAACCGACACAGACCTGGAATAGATTGATTCATCCATCCCGAGAAGTCAGTCCCACTTAAATCAGTGGGGCTGACTTCCAAGCAAAAGCGGAGAGGATAAGCTGAGTGAAACACTGGCAGATAGGGAGGTGGGATCCAACCCCCACTCCCATCAGAGCATCTTCCGAGTGAGGACCTGAACGCCTGGCTCATTTCACAATCCACAGAAGGAACAAAACAAACCTTTGGGACCCTGAACTTTGCTTCTCTGGCTCCCGCTCCCGGGTCGTGTGCAATTAAGCAGGACGCCCCACAGCTGCCATAAAAGCCAGGAGCGTTAAGAGGAAGGTATCAAAGCGTGACCAGTGAGCAACCAGGGCCGAAGGGTGTCCATGTATCTTTCTTTCCAGAGGACATAGACTCTATTTGAAAGGCTGAGAGAGGACCATCCCCTATTTGAAGTTATCCTCTCTTTGAAGGCCTGTCCAGCCCAAATCCAGTTTAAAGATAAAGAACCATCAAAAAGGTGATCAGGGGCCTCAAAGATGCCCATCCAGTTAGCTCCTGGAGAGGCACACCAGCTGCCTTGTCACACCTTCCCCCAATAGGATAGAAATGTATTTCTATTCAGATCAGAGTAACGATTTCTGAATTCACGCCTATACATGTATGTTTGCATCTGCAGATTGGGTGACAAGCTGCACCCTCTTTTGTCCTCTGTCTTTCTGGACAATGGATTTCCTCTTCTTTTGGCAAACATGTAAAGGGCCACCTGCAGAAGAATCCAGAAGTTGCAGAACTCATCAGGAAAATACACTTTTTAGATATGAACACTAAGCTCTGTCATTATTTGAAAAATGCTTCAACTGCACCTTCACCTCAAAAAGGATTTTGGAGCAGTGTACACAAAATGATCTAAAACAACATAATACAACAAAAACAATCTAAAATCTGAACACCACCCAGAATTCTAGCAACTGAATTCTGTGCTAGCTGATGCTTCCGGGCTGCTTTTCATGGGCAGCCTTTGTGTTAGAAATGGCAGAGCTGGGAGGAAAGCATTTCAGATCAGAGGTTGTGTGTGATGGGTGGGGAGGGCAGGTTCACATGCCTAAATGCTTGTCTATCTCCCCAAAACAAACAACCCCCCCACACCTCCTCCCTGCTCTTAGAAAACTAGGGTGTCAGGAAGAAAGGTAGGTCACAGAACCCCTTTCCCTGAAATGCTAGTCTTCTAAGATCAAGGGTATATCTATTTCTATATCCATATTAATGGAGGCTCACCACCTCATCTGTTTGTGTCAACTTTTCACAAATGAAAACAGGCGTTTCTTGTTAACACCCTAATTCTTCACAAAACCGATCGCAATGCCAAGCCTTCACAGGGCAGCTGCACATCACAGAAGAAGGCTCTTTCCACCCACTGTGTTCATTGACTGAAACTGGCCTTTCCTCCACCCATTTAAAAGCCAACCGAGTGTTTGTTCTTTGGGTTAAAGATATACTAGAAAAGCAAGAAGAAGAAGGAAAAAAGAAAACAACAAGGGAAAACCTGAATTGTCCTACATGATAGGTTCCTGGCAGTTCAAAAGAAACCTCAGTAGCTACAGGGTGTAAAAGTCAATGCAGTGGATGTGCTGCCCTTCACATGGGCTGCTCACAGCTCATGTTCATGCACTGACCTTCACACCGGCTGCAGACTGTACAATGCATCAGTGTTCATGTGCACACACTGATGTTCAAGGCTGTATGATGTTCAAGCTGTAAGATGCATTCGTGTTCACGTGCATGAATTGGTGTTCATGTGCACTCATCATGTGCACGTATTCATGTGCACACACATGGCACAGTGTCTCCGTGTCCCTGCACATGCCTTAATGTGGATGTGCGCTGGAGACAAGATGCATGCATCCTTCCCTTGAGAGTTTTCACTTCTCGAGACCCCAGGGAGGGAGCCAAAGTTGGGGGAATAACAATTCTAGTTATTCACACTAACAGCGTCTTCAGAAGACCTCTCCGAGAGGGAAGAAAAAATGAGATGAAGCAAGGACAGCGACTAACCTGGGCTGAGGAACCAAAAAGCAGGATTGTCTCTGATAAGCAGGGAGCGCCACAGCATAAGATAGGCCAAAAACTTCCTGAGCTGTTTAATATGCCCACGCATGCATGCAATTGAATTAATCGGAGTTCAGTTGTCTTGGGAATAACACTGAGTTGGGGATTGGACTGCTGGTCAAGGAGAGCTTTCACGGAGAGCTTTTAAACTCTGCAAAACTAAACCGACTGCAGTTCCAACAGCAAGGGGGCTTCAGACTAGCCCACATTTCGGTTTCACCAGGTGGCTCAAATCGGAAGTAGTCTGGGGACCGGGCTTGTGGATTTCATTATTAAGACCCCCCTATCTTTCCACTCCTCCCATAATTTGATCACAGACCTTTCAGTCTCTTCCTTGATGCTGTTGCTTTTTTTGTTGAATCAGAACCCCCTAGCCCAGTACCCTGCCTCCAATGGTGGCCAGCCAGCTGGTGGTGAGCAGTTCACATGCAAAGTGCAAAGAAGACGACAACAGCCTTCCTTTGTCATTTGACCTCGCTATCTGGCATTGGCAGTATACTGCCTCTGACCATGGAGGTTCTATCCATTTAGCTGTCATGGCTAAGAAGAACATAACTGCCTTGCTGAATCAGACCAAAATCCATCGACGCCCACAATCCTGTTTCCAACGGGGGTTGTTCAGAGGCCTCCAGGAATCTCATAATGCGGCAGAGCTGTTGCTTTGCATGCCAAAGGTCCATGGTTCAGTCCCCAGCATCTGAAACCCTGGAGAGCCACACTGCCTCTCAGAGTAGGCAATACCAGTCTGACTCCGTATAAGGCAGCTTCCTTTGTTCCTTTATAAATCAGCACTTCATTCAGAACAATGAGAACTGGAATCTTTCCTGGTTTTTATTCAGAACGATGGGGATTAGAATCATTCTGTTTTTAGGGAAAGGAGTATAGCTCAGTAGCAGAGCACCCCCTTTGCATGCTAAAGGTCCCAGGTTCAATCCCCGGCATCTCCCGGTAGGGCTTGGAAAGCCTTTTGTCTGAAACCTTGGAAAACCACTGTCAGTCAGGGTAAACTATATTGGACTAGATTACCAACGGTCCGACTCACTACAAAGCAGCTTCCTACATTCTTTTTAAAATCAGCACTTTATTCAGAATCGTGAGGACTAGAATCTTTCCCTGTTTTTATTCAGAACCACAAGGGCTAGAATCGTTCTCTGTTTGTATTCAGCAGCACAAGGGCTAGAGTTTTTCTCTGTTTTTATTCAGAACCATGAGGACTAGAATCTTTCTCTATTTTAGGGGAAGCTTGGTAGCAGAGAACATACTTTGCATGCCAAAAGTCCCAGTTCCATCCCTGGCATTTCCAGGTAGGTCTGGGCTGGGAAAGACTCCCAGCTAAATCCCCGGAGAGCCGCTGCCACTCAGGACAGACACTACCGGGTTAGACGGACCAGGTGTCTGACTCAGTAGAAGGCAGCAGCTGTCTGTGTTCCTACAATGGTTGCAACAGCCTGCCATGTCACCCAAGGTACGCTGTCTCCTCAGCCCCCTCCATTCCTCGTTGCCATGGTCCATAAGACCCGCACTCCCTGAGCGACAGATTACAGAACCTTGGCTGCCTGAGGACCCCACACCCACGCGTGCGCCCGCACTTGGCTTTGGAAACTCACAATCAAGACGAACACCCCCAAGAGCTCTGCGAGGCACTGCCGAGCCAAGAGGCTGCGAAGATGGAGGGAGGCCCGCGCCTTGGCCAAGAAACGGGCATAAATCATTGCCAGCTGGGCCCAGAGGGAAGCAGACAAGGAAAAAGGACCTCCGAACAGCAGCTTAGAAATATATATACAGGCACACACGTGTCGCTTAAATGCTACTGGTGATAACTAATTATTCTATGCCGAACGCTTGCTGATTAATTGCCTGGGGAAGTTATGTAAGGGCAAAAGGGCACAGTACAAAGAGGGATACCTTTCCCAGCGCCATCAGGAGCCTGGACAAGGTACACCAATGCTCAGCTTCTCTCCCAGCGTTGGAACTACTGCCCCAGGAGTTAGCCAGAGCACATGGGTGGCCTGTGCAGTGAGGCCCTGCTTGAGTTTTGCACATGAGAAACTCATCAGGAGCCATCACCAGAGAAATCGCCCGCAGCTGCAGCCAGGCGCCTTTTCCCTCCTGGCACAGAGGTGTTCCATGTCCTAGTCCTTGGCAGCACACACATCGGCCCACATGCATTGCTCGCCAAGGATGCCCTGTCCTTCCGGCCGTGTGTCTGTGTGAACTGTGCAATGTGTGCTGTGCTCACATGTTCTCACCATGTATGTACGCAAAGAGAGCGAAAAAACACAGCCTGCTCCGACTGCAGAGATGGAAAGCTTTGGTCAGCAACGTCCTGGCATAAAACAAAATGGCCTCACTCGGGTCACGAGAAGCACTGGCTGGCTGGAACCAGATGGCCATTTTCCTCCCCAGCTGGAAGAGCTAATGAAAAGCCTTGGGACTTCCAGAAAACCTTGGGTTCCCCTGGATCTTCTAATATGTCCCTCTTGTGCGCAGGCAGTGCTGCTTTGGCTGCAGAAGCAACGGCCTGCATGCCTGAGCATCTGAGATAGAGGGAGCGATAATATGCTGCTGACTGAAGTCGGGAAAATGTGCACACCCTCAACAGGCTGGAACGTCGGAGATAAAAAGCTGCAACGGCAGCTGTTATTGATTTCTTTAAAGCATCTTTGCCCTGCTCTTGAGCTGAAAAGGCTCCAGCGTGGCTTATGTGTGAAAAAATAATAAGAAAGTTCCTGCTTACAGGCTGACAATCTAAAATGCAGGCCACAAAAGGGGGAAAAAAAGTTTGGGGAGGGAAGAGGAAAAAAGTGAATGGTGGAACCAATATGTAAAGTTCAGTAGTAGTTCTTATAATGATTGGAAAACAGTTCAGGGAGAGAAAGAGCCTAATATAAACTGGTCTCTCTGCTGAGCTGATGGAATGGCCCTTCTTTAATCCAGTCCCTGTAATGAAGAAAATTTCCGTTCTGATTTAACCAACAGAGCCACCTAGTATACATATAAGAAAACCAGAAAAACTTGGGTAGACATCACCATAGCCTGGAACAGATTTTCTAGATGCCAACTTTCAAAACGGCTGCTGCCAAATTTTCCCTGCACCTATTTTAGCTCCTAGAAGACTTACAGACATCATCCTGGTGTCCAAATATATGTTTCTGGGGTCAAGGAATTCAAGTACAATGTTCTTAAATTCATGTAGATGTTAAATGTTATGGTAAACAGGTTTTATGTTTTTAAATAAAGTCATAAATATAGATGTTGCTGTTTCTTGGATAAATCCCATCATCCCCAGCCATGCACGCTGGGGATAATGGGGATCCTTGTCCGACTACACCAGGAGGGCACTGATTTCAAGAAGGTGGCTCCAGGTAGTCAGAAATATGAAGTTCGTAAATAAAAAGAAAGGGGAATGTGAGATCCAAATGTGAATATGAGTGCATACCAGTTGAAAATATTTGTAAATTGCTGAAAATGTGTTTGTGTTTGCTCCATTCCCATTTCGCAGTTACTTGCATAATTCTTCTAATTTGCACAAATTTCCGCCATAGACTGAATCAACACCGCTTTAGTCTATAGAGGAAAGTTGCACAAATGTGCACAAATGTGCGGAAACTTTTGCAAATCCCCCATTTGATTGCTGTTCGGTTTGTGCATGTTTCTAGTTTGTTCAGGAGGAGCAGCAACTGCAAACATGAACTGGAATCAGTCACAAGATGAGAAACAAGACAGTGTTTGGAGAATCCTGGCAACTGTAAACATCACTCGTTCACCCATCCCTAAATAAGGACGGGAATGAAGGAAAAAGACATTTCTGTTCAAGCTTCCACCAGCTGATCGGAATACGCCTGTTTAAGACCTCAGCGTGTATATTTGGTGCCCCCTTGTGGCCAGTTCAGAGCACTGCGGCCTGCCGATCTCAATAGCGCCGTTAAAACATCAGCGCTCATATTTGGTGCCCTCTTGTGGCCACCTCTGAGCACTGCGGCCCGCCGATCTCAATAGCCCTGTTAAGACCTCAGTGCTCATATTTGGTGCCCTCTTGTGGCCACCTCTGAGCACTGCGGCCCGCCGATCTCAATAGCCCTGTTAAGACCTCAGTGCTCATATTTGGTGCCCTCTTGTGGCCACCTCTGAGCACTGCGGCCCGCCGATCTCAATAGCCCTGTTAAGACCTCAGTGCTCATATTTGGTGCCCTCTTGTGGCCACCTCTGAGCACTGCGGCCCGCCGATCTCAATAGCCCTGTTAAGACCTCAGTGCTCATATTTGGTGCCCTCTTGTGGCCACCTCTGAGCACTGCGGCCTGCCGATCTCAGCCTTGTTAAGACCTCCACGCATATATTTGGTGCACTTTTGTGGCCACCTCTGAGCACTGCGGCCTGCCAATCTCAGCCTTGTTAAGACCTCCACGCATATATTTGGTGCACTTTTGTGGCCACCTCTGAGCACTGCGGCCTGCCGATCTCAATAGCCCTGTTAAGACCTCAGTGCTCATGTGTGGTGCCCTCTTGTGGCCTCCATAGCCCAGTTAAGACCTCCGTGTGTATATTTGTCGCCTTCTTGTGGCCAACTCTGAGCATTGCAGGCTAGTCAGCTTGAGCAGAGCTAGATGTGTTTGGCTGCAACTCCCATAAGTTCCAGGATTTTGGATGATGGGAGGAGTAGTCCAACACATCTAGGGAAGACCGAGACAAGAGGTTCATTTTCATTTGGCAGGATTCCTTTAGCCCCCACTTTACTTCTAAGCCTGAACAGACACAGATGAGAGGCTTCAGTCTACAGCTTTTAATCCATTACTTCACAGGGTCATGCAGATGCAAATTCTCAGCGACTCTCAGTCTACAAAGGAATGCCTTCAGGGGGTTCAAAGGGAAGTTATGGGCAAGAGAGTCGCCCGCCGCCCTTTGAAGAGGGAGGCGGTCTGACTAGCTTAACTTAACAGGGGAAGGTCCCTCTCTTCTCATGAGGCCTCTACACACAGCTTTTTACGCAAGGCCGATCGGGTAGACCGTCTAAGTTCCGCCCCAGCCGTCTCTCTCTTTGCTCTGCACCCGCGCCTATTAGGTCAGACTCCCCAGACCTCGCCTCCTCCTGTTCGCTGCCTCTCACGGGGGGGGGGAGAAACCCTCATCCTCAGCCAGCTAGACGTTTGCAACCTGAGAAGCCAGCCCACTCGTATCTAGACTAACCTAAGAAAACACCTCCCCTAGGTCTAGCGGTTCTCCTTCAAAATCTAAACTGCTATCCCACGCCCTGCACTCAGAAACACCCCCGACACATTTCTTGGATTTAAAAACATTTCTGTGCTGCTCTTTCCTATCACATGTGAGTTCAGGGCAGGGTGTGATCCACATAATGCAATAACGTAACATCCCTGCGCTTTTTTTCTTTGCATATTTGCTGCCACTTTTCCTGCCACTGTGGGCACTTTGGCATTTGGTGGGGTGAGGGCCCTGGTAGGTTGCAGGAGGGGGCAAAGGGGCCCCTTTGACACCCCCCCATGAAGTTGCCCACCTCTATTTTAAGAGGAAAAGGCTGGTGGGACATTTGGCCCCCCTTCCCCCAGTGTCGGACTTCCAGACCAATCTTCACTATGGTCAATTTTTACGTTTTCAAAAAACACAGTACGTTTGACCATACGTGCAACACACACACAAATCTTTTTACCAGGGAACTCACAGTCAGGGGGTTTCTGAGACACGTCATTGCAGTGTCCAGATCTAGAGCAAACAGAGTTAGCAGACAGCCTCTGTCTGAGCCCCATGCCAGAGCCAGGACCAACAGATAGTTTTGGTCTCTAGAATGTCACCATCTTTCTCAGAGAATCAAACACGTCATCTACAAGCCTACCAGTTGGTCCGGGATGTACCAGGAAGCAATAGCGTTCCACTTGTGGGATTTCCAGTTTTTGTGACATTTGGGGACAACCAGAGAGCACACAGACAAACCTCAAGCATAAATAGAGACTTTTATTTCTTGTATCTTTCTGGGGCTGCGAGGCCTTCTTAGAAGACAGAGGAGGCAGCTGAGTGTTGAAAGCCATGCAGGAAAGGAAGCCGTATCAGAGGCAGAAGCCCCAGCAACAGTTTGCGGGGTGGGGGCAGGGGGTGCTCGGTGTTGAAGGTCTGAACAAACCTGCAAAAAAGAAAAAGGAAAGAAGAGCAGAACCGATGAAGCAGAGAGAAAAACACGTAATGCCCCTAGCCTCTTTTGGCGCTCAAGGACTGGACAAAGTAGGCAATGCTGCAGGGAAAAATTAATGAAGCATGAACGAATTGCTTGTCCTTCCTCCACTCCACCTTTTAGCATTTTACGGGTCCCACCAGGGTTCAGCCAGGCGGCTTCTTTCAGTTTAGCACAACAACAGTGTCCCCTGCTGTGGTGATTCTTTTTTAAAACAAAGGAACGGCACAATGCACTTGGGTGCACTTTGACGTTGTTCAACTGATTCTACCGCATTCCGAGGGCATCTGAGGAAAATGCATGACAACGAGGCATTAAATGTTCTGGAGGGAATGGAAATGGGTGGTTAAAGGGGCCTCAAGGGGAGAAACCAGAGAAGGCTCCTTTTACCAGGGGGAGAGTTAACCTCTGCACCCTTCTCCTTACGAAGCAGGGGTGCAGGGCCTCTTTCAGTCCAAGAGGCCGAATTCAATCACAGAGAAGCCATGTTGGCTGCGGCTGATGGGAGTTGAGAGCCCAAGAACATCTGGAGGGCTACAGGCTCCCTGGCCCAGCCCTAGGACATTGCCCAGAATCCTTTGCAGCATGCAGGGGTACTCTGGCGGGAGACGGACAGCTCAGAAATACTGCTCCTGGAAGGCAGATTGACTTGGCCAGCCAAGGGAGACCCCTCTGCCCTCCCCACACCTCACCTCTAATGCTGCCCACCGGGCGAGACTATTGGCTTGGGAACCAGCGGCGCAGGAAGGTGTCCAGGAGGGACGAGGAGTCGCTCATGTCCTCTCCGTGGTGCGAGCCGAACGGCGCCAGGTCCACTGTGAATGGAATCACCCCATTAGTCCGCGGCGCATTTCCCCTTCCCACACGGCACACCCAATGCCTTCACGGTTCTCGTCTTGTTCATTGCCAGAGCAGTACGGACTTGCCACACTCCATCACTTCCGCGCTGGGGAGAGCCCATGTTCCTCCACGTGATGCATTACGCCCCTTTGCTTACCATTCCCTCTATTTCCAATGTCAGGTGGCAAGTGCTGTTGTTCTGTAACCAATATGGCCCCCATCCACGCACAATGGGGAGGCACTGAGGGGGAGACTCAAGGTTTGCGGAAGCACAAAAGATCTTCAGGGAGGAAAAAGCCCCTACAGGGATGGAACCCCCCCAACAGCCCAGTGAAGTCTGAGCATGCTCAGTGGTCACAAAATGCTGGCTTAGCTGTTGCGGGGTCGGGGGACAGAGAAATCCGGGAAGGAGCGGGGAATGGAATGGAGCATCCTAGAAAGGGCTGGCTGGCACCAGAACAGGAGCACTTCGTGCTGCAACGTTTTGTTGAACTTTTCACTTGTTTGGTATCATTTCTTCTGCTAGTCACAGGGAAGGCCAAGGGGGGGACAGAGATCAATGGAGCCCCATCCCCAAACCTTAGAAATGCTATTCACCCTAGTTTCTGGCTTCTGAAATTTCACCAGGTATTCCCCTTGCACTTAAAAACTGATCTTTGCAGCCATGAGAGCTAAAAACTTGGTTGTTGTCATTTTTTGAAAAGATAGAAATGATACGATTATTTCCTGAATCCAATATTGCCATCTTAGCCTGTGAAATTTCACCAGGCTCTGTCCACACATTTTCAAACCATTTTTTGCAGCAGTGAGGACTACAAATGTGGGGTTTTATTTTTAAAACCCCAAAGGTATAAAGAAAGCTGCTATGCTCAGGAAGCTGCATTCTGTACTCAACAATACATACCGTTCATATGAGATTTCACCAGGCACAGCCCTTACACTTACAAATCAATATCTGCAGCAAGAAGGACTAGAAACTTGGTTGTGGGTTTTTTTAAAGAAAGAAAAGAATTCTGAGATGCTCAGGGTGTTGCTTTCTGTACCTAACCATGTTAATTTGATGTTTTGCCATGCACAGCACATGCACTTACAAGCCTATACTGGGCAACAATGAGGACTAGAAATTTGGGTTAAGAAAGAAAGAAAGAAAGAAAGAAAGCCAGCCAGCCAGCCAGCCAGCCAAGGTGCTCAGGAATCTAAATTCTGCATTCATCACTACATTTTGTATCTGAAATGTCACCAGCCACTGTCCGTATACTTACTTACATGTCTAGATTTGGAAGCATAAGGACTAGAAGCTCTCTTTTTTTAGTCAAATGAAAACTGGGATTCTAAGAAGCTGAACTCTGCACATTCCTTCGGAATTACAGGATACATACACGCTACCCTGTTGCTCTCTCTCTCTTTGGACTGTTTTACTTCCAAAGCTCTGGAGAGGCTGCTTCACACCAACAGGGTGCCTCGTTCTCGGGCTCACCTGAGCCGCCCTGCTGGCCACCATTAAGACCCGGAACTGGCTCCCCTCCGCTCCGGCGGGTGACAACTGTCTCCTCGTGGCCCTGACTGTCCCGCACAGTCCGGCGTTCTTCGATGGTCTGAAGCGGGAAAGCAAAGGGAACAGCTGAGAAGCCGAAATTCGGGGCAAGCGTCTGGGGCATAACTTTGCTCCATTCATTGAGGAAGAAGTGGACCCCACAGGATCTGGCGGGAGGAAGGGCACCTGGGCATTAACATTCCTTGGCAGGATAACCCAGGAGTCCATTCCCCCTAAACTCTTTGGGTTTGGGGCTGTTTTCAGCCTGGGGAAAAATAACCCAGGACTTGCAAGATCAGCTGCTCCTTTAAGCCAGAATAGTTCTTTCAGATAAGACTGCACCCCCTGCTATCTGTTTAAAAATTACTATCCAATGCACTGTAATGCACTATAATGTCCAACTGATTCTAATGCATTCTGCACCCAAAGGGATCAATTCAAGGAAAGGAAATGTGTTAAAAAGCTATGTTTGTTGAAACTGTATGATCTGTATGTAGACAGCTTGAATATTCTGTACTTGGGGGCTGTAATATAATATAACTTAATAGCATTTAAAAATTCTTCTATATTATACATTATGTTTACCTTTTGTATGATTTCTCTTACTGAAGCCAATTAAATATTTAATGCAATGAAATAAACTTATCCCATCAGATTCCTTCTGAACTTCTACTTGACAATGAATTTAGATTATTGGACTGAACATTCTAACGAACACGTATTTTTCAACTTGGTGAATCATTCAAAGCAAAGCAAGGATTAGCATTAAAGAGACTGCCGCATTTCCTCAAAGAGGAATGCCAGCAAACCACATCATGAGAACCAGAAACTTGATCCTTAAAAATAAATGGCAAGCTAATATACTCAAGAGTTCAGCCATGCCTTCCTTGCTCCTGACCACTGCAAACCCTATCCAGACATACTCTGATTTCTAAGCAGAAGCTGTCCATGTGGTTCCTACCCCACCCCATCAGGACCAGAAACCTGATTCTTCCTGGGGTGAAAAATGCAAGCTAATATCCCCACAATTCAGCCAAAACTCCCAGTTTGCTAGGAATCCTGTTGTACAATCTATAGCACAACAGTAGCCAATCTATGTCTTGCAGATCAGATTTTTTGCCTCCCAGAAGCCTTTGCACTAACCCCATCTGGCGCCACCACTTTCGTGACCGAGACGCTTTTGAAATAAGACCGGGGTTGGGGTGGTGGGAGAATAGTCTGAAGGCCTTTGGATGTGACATGTGAATCCAAATCTGCAAGAGAGACAAAATTCAGCATGTGAACAACGTACTCTGTCTGAGATAGGAATGTTTTTAAACCAAACTTCAGATATTCAAGTTAAAATATTTGGAGGCAAGCAAGGAGAGAGAGAGAGGGGCTCCTACATTTTTCTCTGCAACAATAAGAACTAGAAACTTGAATTGTTGTCCCCCAGCAACTGATATTGAGAGGTAGAGGTATAGCTGAACAGAGAGGGGTTCTTTCCCCAAAGGAATGGGGAGATTCTGATGACACATAGCACATTTCTGCACCTATGGGGTACATACACACACACACAGCCCCTGTCCACATCCACAGTCACAGAGAACCGTGTGGCTAGCCTGATGTTTCGCCCCAGACCTCAGCTCACTCCACCTCACCCCGATCTGCCAGTCAGCCTCTGACCTCTGTCTTCCTTGGGGGCGTCTTTCACATCTTCAGGTGCTGGCTGTGTCTCTTCCAGCTGAAAAAAGCAGAACGCTGTTCATCAGATCAGTAAGGTAAAAGAGACTATGGTGAGTCCCAGACCACACGCAGGGCAAACACAGGATGACATAGCTGGGAGTTGGCAGAGTTCTCACGCTCCCCTCCAAAAATGCAAACAAAAATGTTGGCATGTCAGAGAAATCCACCTACCGCAGCCTCTGCTCTAACGCACTCATTTTCTACCTGCAGGGATTTATTTATTTAAAATGCTTACATGTCACCTGATATCCTAAGAACTCTATGCGGTTTACATTTTTAAAAAATGCACACAATGCAATATAAAAACCAATGTAAAAGGAATATAAAATAACTACATTAAAAACATTACAATAAGAAAAGTAGGACAGAGCAGTGCAACGACAAGTTAGGGAAAGCCTGAGTAAACAAATATGTCTTCAAGAGAAGAAGCCGTATCTGCAAAACTGAGACTACCATCTCTTTACAGGGGCTGTAATACACAAAGAAGACATAAAGAGCTCGTGATGTTTTTCTGGACAGCATCCAGGTTGCTCATCGCTGCTAACTGGAAATCAGTAAATGAACTTTCTCTCATCCTATGGAAACAGAAAATTTGGGACCTTTAGTAAAACAGAAACTCCCTAAAGATCTTCACGTCCAAAGAGGCCAAACAGAAATGGATGGAATATGGTATCCATTTATCAAATTCGCTAGTGCCGAGAAGAATGCACAACAACCACTTTTAAGACCCATGGAGCTGTGTGGCGGGATCTATTAGGATTCTGAGTGATCGGAAGGACTGTAAAGCAATCGACTCACATGCGGTGTATTTGAATTTGTTACTGTTTGTTGCTACTTTGAAAAAAAATTAAACAAAACAAAAAACACAAAACAAAAAATAAGAACTGTTTCAAGATCACCACAGTTTCCACCTCTTGGGCCACATGTGGGAGAGCATACCAGAGGGTTGGTGCCACTACCGAGAAGGCCTGCTTACATGCCGTTTCTTGGCAACATACTGCTGGCCGTGGGACAACCGACAAGGTCTCCCCAGAAGCTCTCAGGGGTCGATTGGTATATATAGGGGAAGGCGGTCAGCTAGCTCTCCGGGTCCAGACCTGTTTAGGGCTTTGAATGTCAACAACAAATCCTCCAGCATGGCTTGGTAGCTAATAGGCAGCCAGTATCCGAACCAGACACAAGGGCAGCCCCATGCAGAGCACATTACAGTAGTCTAATCATGAGGTTACCAGTGCCTGGATTCATTCAGAAATATGATCCCACTTCCTGAAAAAACACCCTAATTTGAAATAATGCCATCCAGAATTCTACCTCAACCTGCATCATGGGTAGAATAGATGGAGTAAAAGCCCGTGTCCTTTCCTTCTGGGATGTTGTTAAAGAAAAGACTGTTTCCCCCTAAACAACGGCGAGGAATCATCAGAGACTGCCCCGGGTTCTTAGTACCACTTACCCCTTGGAAGGGACGCCAAGGCCTCCTCTCTGGAGCTGTAGGACCAGAGCCGTCTTCTGGCGCTCTGCTCTTAGACCTCTGGTTGTCTGGGTATTTGAGCATTGAATCCCGCAAAGGCTGCCTCTTCTCGAGAGGGCGGTCGGCAGGTGGTGGGGCCTCCATGCCAGGGAACTCTGTGGGCAGAGAAGGAGCAATCAGTGCAGATACAGACCTCCTAATTCCCCACCCCAGTTTAAGAGAGGGTCGTCCTCTCCCCAAAAAGGCTGCCTTGCGGATCTTCTATCTGGGCCTCGGATGAGGTCAGTTTCGCCTTGGCCAACGTCTTTTTCATCCCAGTTAACTTTCCTCAGTCAAAGCTTTTGGAGTCAAACGGAAGGCTAAAATGAAGCACTTTGCAAGGTTGCTCCTCTGCAAGCACTTTCAAGGCTGCAGCTCCTGTGCGAGTTAACCAAGACAACTTGGCTAAACCTGAGCTGCCGAAGGGGTCTGGCCCAAGGTCTCCCAAGCCGACCTGACACCGAAGCTGCCTGGAACCAGAAGTCTAACCAAATGACCTTAAATATCACACTTTGATTGAATGTGGGATAAGAGATGTCTAGATAAGAGATTTCTAATTTAGAAAGGAAGATTTCGGCCTACTGCTCAACATGACATTACACCTTAATATGCATAATTTTACCACACATTTAGGCACACCAATGTAATGAATGCAAAAAATAATATTTTCACAGGACTAGAATTTTGGTCTTTCCTGCACTGAATAAGCAGTAAGGGACATAGGATGGGGTGGGGTGGGGTGGCAACATTTTGATTCACAAATTCTCAAAATGTTCCCCCTCCCACTTCTGATATCCCCAAGTCAGTATCTGTGGTCAGCAAAACATCCCAGGATTGGGCAAATGTCATGGTTTTGTAGGGACGTAGAAGAAATACAGGATGCAGTGCTGGCTACAGAATTCAGCTTCCAGTTACAAACAATAACAAAAGACAGCAAGTTTCTAGCCCTTATGAATGCTTAGTTCGTCATCAAGCACAGCAGCCCTTGGCATATCCATGCATCAGTTGTCTCCAAACCAAGTCATCTTTGCAGGATCCAACCCTCCTACCCCCCATCAGAGTTGGGCACAAGACCTTGCCTACCAAAGGGGCGCAAAGGCAAGCTCCTCGATCCCATCTCACTGAAGAGGTCATTAAAGTCCCGGAACAGGTCGTCAAAGCCGAAGGTGTCATGGAAGCGCATTCCTCCTGGGCCAAAAGTGAACCCAAACCTAAAGTCGTTGAAGCGTCTCGCTCCAAAGGGGCCGTCGTCGTCATCATCGTCGTCATCGTCGTCGTCGTCATCCCGCGTGATTCCCCCAAAGAAGGGGTCTCGGGGCCTGGGGCAATGGTGGAAAAAAGAAGATAGGTAGAGGAGAAATTCTGGTCTGCAGCTAAGGGAGAGCACCAGCCACGCTGAGCTTCCTAAAAAATAAAGAATAAACTTCCACTTTTCAAAGAAGGGTTCCTGAGTCCTGTGAGGTGGTGAGCCAGGCGTCCAGATTTACAGGTCTCCTCAACAGCTTAACACCCGATAAACAGAGAGATAGACAGCTATTGTAATCCTACACATGTTTACTCTGAAATAAGTTACACTGTGCACCATGGGACTTGCTCCCCAGTTACGTGTGCACTGGATTGCCGCCTAACATAGCAATCCTATATACGCACTTAGCGGGGAATAAGCCGCTGGAATGCAACAGGACCAGCTCCTGAGTCAACAGAAATTGGATTTGCACAGCAAAATCCCTTGATGCAAATTGAAGGACGTACATTCCAGTTCGGATCTAACTCATCTGTTCCTGAATCCACTGCTTTGGACAAGTTTCAAGCTAGAACTAAATGGTTTATTGACACGGCTCACTATTAAGTTCCTAGGAAGCCTGCCTTATACCATATCAGGCCATCTTCTACTCATGCAGTTGTCACCATACAGCCTTTCCCAGCTGGGCACCTTCCAGATGTGGCAGACTACAACTCCCATTATCCCCAGCCAGCACAGCATCGGCTGGCTGGCTGGGGATGATGGGAGCTGCAGCACAATCCATCCGGAAGGCACCAGGTTGGGGTGGGCTGCTGTATTACATAATTTACTCTGTGCCCATGTACTTAGGGCTGCAACAGCATAAAAGCAGCGGGGCAGGCAGAAACTCAACCAGTGTAGCATTAAATCCGCCTCTGCGTAATGGGAGGGGGAAGCTGCACCGGTGGATTTTCTGCCTGCCACCCCGGCTTTAAAAGGCTTCCTGTGTGGAAGGAAGGGGTCCAGACCCTCAAGAAAAGGGTGGACAATTGAGGGGGGCGGGAGCCCCTAACTCTCACCTCCGCTCCCCGCGGAAGCCGAAGAAACCCCGGAATAGGTCGTAGAGGCTCATTCCACGGCAGCCGTAAAGCAACGCCGCCCGCTCTTCGCCCTCCCGCTTCCGCCACGCTGACGCGAAACAACCTTCCCCGTATGCCGTAAAACTAGCCCGCCTTCACGACAGCTTGGAGGCGGAAAGAGCGATTACGTAAGATCAGGAATCCATAGATCTATGAAATAAGGAAGAGGTACCCACTGAGGGCGCATTTCCGGGTTCAATCGAACTTTTCCTCTTTTCTTCAACTGCCTCTCTCAGTGTGTAAACTGCCCATAGAAATCTATGGAGAAATTCAGAATTGTGTTTTGTTACAGTGCAATCCGGTACATCAGTCTTCCACGACCTGGAGCCCTCCAGATGTATTGGAGTACATTATCCCCAGACAGCTGGCTGGGATGATGGGAGTTGTAATCCAACACCTCTGGAAAGTGCCAGGTTGACAAAGGCTGCTATGCATATCTACTCAGAAGTAAGTCCTATTAAGTTCAATGTGGCTTACTTCCTGGTAAGCGTGTGTATATAGATTGCAACTTCAAAGCCTTTTTTTTACCCTGCTCTTCAGTCAGAAAGGCTACAAGAACCGTTTGCAAAGGTCAACGAAATAAAAAATTTAAAAACAAGATACTCCCTGCCCTCGGGCTTATAATTGAAAAGATGTAACACAACAGGAAAGAGGGATGGGGAGGGATGAGGAAAAAACAGCAAACACAGGCTCCAGTTCTTAAAAGTTACAATTTTTGTTACAACCAAACTGTGATTTTTAGCTGTAGCTGGGACAGTGCACCAGGTATGTGTGCCCCGTCCCCACAAACCCCAGAAAGTTACTAGTAAAGAGGAGAGCCTTTGCCATTTCTAAAAGATCATATTTTGTGTGAAACATTCATTTTCTCGAGTTTGTGAACATTTTCTTTAGACTATATGCACATACCTGGGAGTAAGTCCCACTTCTGAGCAGATAAGCACAGGGCTGTGCTGTTCAAACACATTTCTCAACTGCATGCAAGTTTCTACTGCATGCAGCTGAGCACTGGATTTGACCAGAGAGGAAAAATTAAGTCAGACGACCTTTGCTGTGACTTGAGGGGTGCTGGGCTTTATTCAGGGCATGGGAGCCAACCCACCTGGGGTTTATATATATTCTATATTATGTTATCTTCAGCAAAGGAGATCGTTACCTTGTCGTGGTGCTGGAGCTTGAGCACCTCAGTGATGTCATGAGCTAAACCGTGAAGGGACACCCAAGATGGGAAGGTCATGGCAGAGAGGTCAGACTAAATACAATCCCTGGGGAAGGAAACGGCAACCCACCCCATTATTCTTGCCATGAAAACTAAATGGATCGGTACAACCAGAGATATGTTGGTATACCATCGGAAGATGGGACTCCCAGGTCGGAAGATGGTCAAAATGCTACTGGGGAGGAACAGAGGATAAGTTCAACTAGCCCCAGATGTGATGACACAGCTAGCTCAAAGCCGAGAGGGCGGCTAGTGGCCAACGGTGCTGATGGTGAACGACAAATCTGATGTTCTAAAGATCAACACACCATAGGAACCTGGAATGTAAGATCTATGAGCCAGGGCAAATTGGATGTGGTTATTGGGGAGATGTCAAGATTAAATATAGACATTTTGGGTGTCAGTGAACTGAAATGGACTGGAATGGGCCACTTCACATCAAATGACCACCAGATCTACTACTGTGGACAAGAGGACCACAGAAGAAATGGAGTAGCCTTCATAATTAATAATAAAGTGGCTAAAGCAGTGCTTGGATACGATCCAAAAAATGACAGAATGATCTCAATTCGAATTCAGGATAAGCCATTTAACATCACAGTGATCCAAATATACGCCCCAACCACAGATGCTGAAGAAGCAGAAGTAGATCAGTTCTATGAGGATCTGCAGCACCTACTGGATAGTACGCCAAAAAAAGATGTTATTTTCATTACAGGAGACTGGAATGCTAAGGTGGGTAGTCAAACGACACCTGGAATTACACGCAAGCATGGTCTGGGAGAACAAAATGGAGCAGGACATAGGCTGATAGAATTTTGCCAAGACAACTCACTGTGCATAACAAACACTCTCTTCCAACAACCTAAGAGACGTCTTTATACATGGACTTCTCCAGACGGTCGACACCGAAATCAGATTGACTACATCCTTTGTAGCCAAAGGTGGCGGACATCTATGCAGTTGGTAAAAACTAGATCTGGAGCTGATTGTAGTTCAGATCACGAGCTTCTTATTGTACAATTTAGAATCAGACTAAAGAGAATAGGGAAGGCCCACAGATCAGTTAGATATGAGCTCACGAATATTCCTCATGAATATGCAGTGGAGGTGAAGAATAGATTTAAGGGACTAGATTTAGTAGATAGGGTCCCGGAAGAAGTATGGACAGAAGTTCGCAACATTGTTCAGGAGGCGGCAACAAAAAACATCCCAAAGAAAAAGAAAACCAAGAAGGCAAGATGGCTGTCTGCTGAGATAGAATAGGAAGGACAAGAGACCTCTTCCAGAAAATTAGAAACATTAGAAAATTCCAGGCAAAAATGGGTATGATCAAAAACAAAGATGGCAAGGACCTAACAGAAGCAGAAGAGATCAAGAAAAGGTGGCAAGAATATACGGAAGATCTGTATAGGAAGGATAATAATATCGGGGATAGATTTGACGGTGTGGTCAGTGAGCTAGAGCCAGACATCCTGAAGAGTGAGGCTGAATGGGCCTTAAGAAGCATTGCTAATAACAAGGCAGCAGGAGATGACGGTATCCCAGCTGAACTGTTTAAAATCTTGCAAGATGATGCTGTCAAGGTGATGCATGCCATATGCCAGCAAATTTGGAAAACACAAGAATGGCCAACAGATTGGAAAAAATCAACTTATATCCCCATACCAAAAAAGGGAAGCACCAAAGAATGTTCAAACTATCGAACAGTGGCACTTATTTCACATGCCAGTAAGGTAATGCTCAAGATCTTGCAAGGTAGACTCCAGCAATTCATGGAACGAGAATTGCCAGATGTACAAGCTGGGTTTAGAAAAGGCAGAGGAACTAGAGACTAAATTGCCAATATCCACTGGATAATGGAGAAAGCCAGGAAGTTTCAGAAAAAATCTACTTCTGTTTTATTGACTATTCTAAAGCCTTTGACTGTGTGGATCATAACAAATTATGGCAAGTTCTTGGTGGTATGGGGATACCAAGTCATCTTGTCTGCCTCCTGAGGAATCTGTATAACGACCAAGTAGCAATGGTAAGAACAGACCATGGATCAACGGACTGGTTTAAGATTGGGAAAGGAGTACGGCAGGGTTGTGTACTCTCACCCTACCTATTCAACCTGTACGCAGAACACATCATGCGACGTGCTGGGCTTGATGAAGCCAAGGCTGGAGTTAAAATCACTGGAAGAAACATTAACAATCCCTGATATGCAGATGATACCACTTTGATGGCTGAAAGCGAGGAGGAGCTGAGGAACCTCATGATGAAGGTGAAAGAAGAAAGTGCACAAGCTGGGTTGCAGTTAAACCTCAAAAAAACCAAGATTATGGCAACCAGCTTGATTGATAACTGGCAAATAGAGGGAGAAAACGCGGAGGCAGTGACAGACTTTGTCTTTCTAGGCGCAAAGATTACTGCAGACGCTGACTGCAGCCAGGGAATCAGAAGACGTTTACTTCTTGGGAGGAGAGCAATGACAAATCTCGATAAAATAGTGAGGAGCAGAGACATCACACTGACAACAAAGGTCCGCATAGTTAAAGCAATGGTATTCCCCGTAGTAACCTATGGCTGCGAGAGCTGGACCATAAGGAAGGCTGAGCGAAGGAAGATAGATGCTTTTGAACTGTGGTGCTGGAGGAAAATTCTGAGAGTGCCTTGGACTGCAAGAAGATCAAACCAGTCCATACTCCAGGAAAGAAAGCCAGACTGCTCACTTGAGGGAAGGATATTAAAGGCAAAACTGAAGTACTTTGGCCACATAATGAGAAGACAGGATACCCTGGAGAAGATGCTGATGCTAGGGAAAGTGGAAGGCAAAAGGAAGAGGGGCTGACCAAGGGCAAGATGGATGGATGATATTCTGGAGGTGATGGACTCGACCTTGGGGGAGCTGGGGGTGGCGACGGCCGACAGGAAGCTCTGGCGTGGGCTGGTCCAGGAAGTCACGAAGAGTCGGAAGCGACTGACCGAATAAACAACAACATAATAATAAAAATGTATTTATATACATTTTAAAAAGATTTTATTTTGGTAAGCCTGACCCCAATACTGCAACTCTATTCAGGTGTTTGTGTCACAAAAGTAACAGATCAAGACAACTGTGGACCCTGTGGGTTATTATTAAGTTATTTATTACATTTTTATACCCTCCAATAGCTGAAGACCACCATGTTCAGAATACCAGTTTCTGGGGGGATATAGGACAAGAAGACATGGGCCTCAACTTCACATCCAGCTTCTGGGCTTCTTGAAAGCATCTGGCTGGTCACTGTCATCACAGAATCATAGGCTTAGATGACTTTGGGGCCTGATCCTGCAATGGACGCCTTACATTCTTAAGAACAAACGAGGCAGATAGTTTTTCCAGAGAAGCCAGTTCTCTTGCAATTGCATATGTGTTGTTTTCACTTTACACTTCCCCACCCTCTCATGGCATTTTGGGCCCTCACCCTTTACAATCATTTGCTCTATAGCTGTGTGGAATCTGATTATCTGGTTATGAGTTGCTGTTTGTCTTTGGATAGAAAAGTGGGATATTAATCTGGGTCACAAAGCTGCTTTGGATGCATTTTTTAGCAGAAAAGGAGGTGTGAATTTACTAACCATTTACTAACAATCCATCCACAAAACCTTTGGCTCAAATCTTAGGCTACTACAAGCCTCATGTCCATTTCTGTTGCAACAAGACTGACACAGGTAGCCTTCTCAAATGTCTTTGGTTGTTGTATCACACTGAGTTAATTTGGGGCAGGATTGCATTTTGTTAGGGAAAACCACTGAGGATGGAGTCGTACATTGCATGCTCAAGTCAAGAGCCTGGAGGGCAGGAGTAAGCAAGGTTTCTCAAACATTTAATAGTCTGGTAGTAAGGGGAACATACAGCCAAACATGTTTCGTGCACTTGCGACGTGTAGAAATTTTTTTTCGGCATTACGGTGTTTGATGTGGAAGACGTTTCCTGCTCACCCCTCTGACAAACGTTCCGTTTGCATGCACAACTGTGATTTTGCAGGAAAGGAAACATCTGGGACCTCCCCTGGAGGGCAGTGAGTGAATTGCGACAGAGAGGATGACGGGAAAATGGGAAGGTTTATGCAAATATCACACCGACAACGTTGGAACAACTGAACTGACAGTCGAGAAACTGACAAGGTCGAGAGAATCCACAATTTTTGAGATTAAATCGCCTGTCAGGAGGCTGGTTACCTGGAGAATGGACACAGAAACGTTTTCGGAGCACATTCAGTGGAATATACAAACTGTGCTGATTCTGATGTGGTGCTGAGCTCTTCGGAGCCTTGGTTTCCTCTTTGTCACTTCAAATGCCAGTGGAAAAGGAATCTACCCTGCGTTGTCGAGCAGACAGCATCGCTTCTCGGCCTTTTGGCTAAGATCAAGTGTAGTATCTGTTCTTATCAGTTTAATATCTGATATGTCCTCTATTTGAGGACTATATATTAAATGGATTTTTGGAGCTGGGAGATGGAATAGGGGCTTGCTCCATCCACTCCACGCATCAACCTGGTATTGCAGTACCTCCAGGAATGGTGCACCCCCCCCCAGGGGGAAAAATGACTGGTTCAAAGATAGACAATGCAAGAATCCCTGGAAGTCCCTCTGGAGTGGTCCTGCTTAGGGTCACACCCAGCCAGCCAAGCTGTTTTGCCTCACAGCAGACACATGAGCATTCTAATTGTAATCTGGTGAAGGGGAGAAAAGACTTTCCCTACAGACAGACACCTCCCTTTTTGACTGGGTTCCCCAGGGAGGAGAAACATATGTCTGGTGGCCACAACTTCATTTCATTGATTTCATTTCTATACCACCCCACAGCCAAAGCTCTCTTCTGGGTGGTTCACAAAATTACAACCCCAGAAACACAACATCATAAAAATAGGATGTAAACTCTTCAACATACAAAATTGGAAAACTATTTAGAACAGCTACGAAACAGTTGCAATAAGATAAAAATGACAAAACAACAGACCTGATAAACAACTGAAATTAAAAGCCCCACCATATGCCGTCAAAGGCCTGGGAGTGGAAAAGGTGGCAGTGTTGGTGCCAGGCAGACCTCAGTAGGGAGAGAATTTCACAGTCGGGAACCTGCCACCAAGAAGGCCCTGTCCTTTTTGCTGTCCTCCAAGCCAACTTCGGAGGCTTCAGCTGACAAGACCAATCAGACGGAACACTGGGACACAGCCTCTGCAAGCTGGTGTCCTCCAGATTTTTTGGACTTCAACTCTCATTAGCCCCAACTAGCATGGCCAGTGGTCAAGACGGGAGTTGTACTCCAGCAAACTGGGAGGACTCCAGGCACCCCATGCCTGGTGAATAGGAAGTCAACAAGGAAAAGGCAACGGGAACACAAGAAGAGATGACAAAAAGAAATGCCAGGAGAGGCAGGCAGGCAGAGGCCAACTGAGAGCAGGAGGACTGACCCCAGACTCTCAGCCCAACCCACCTCACAGGGTTGTTGTTGTGAGGATAAAATGGAGAGGAGGTGGATAATGTAAGCCGCCTTGGGTTCCTTGCAAGAGGAAAAAAAGGTGGGGTATAAATGCAATAAATAAAAAAAAAAACCTTAACCCCCCCCCTGAGGTCCTTCTGCCACCAACTGCTCTGGGGGAACCATCCTGATGATTTATATTTAATTCTGCTTGTTGCGATTTTACTTATGAATGTTTCTCATAAGCTGCCTTGGAAGGATCCTGCCTCCTGACAGGCAGGATGTGGATAATCATAACGAAGAAATGAAAGAAATACCGAGGTGGGAGGGGGCGTGCCGAAGAGGAGGATGCCCAAAGAAGAATGCTTCACTGAAGGAAGAGCCCTAAGCCTCCAGGTCCTCATCTCTGATGGTCCAGGAGAGAAGGGTGGAGAGGTGGTAAATACGGTCGCAGGAGAGCCGTCAGCCGGGTTCTTCTGTATGGAGCCGGAGGGAGGGCTGCCTCTGGACACTGAGATGGAGGGGAAGAGGCAGCAAAGGAGGGGTGCTTCAGCTGACAGGACCTGGAGAGAAGGCGGAGGGGGAAGCCTTGAACACACAGCAGTCGGATCCCAGAGAGCACACCCCACGGGCCAGATTCACTGCATGGAAGCAGCAGTCTCATTGAGCCCCGAACTGGATTATTCCGCTTCTGGTGTATCCTTCCAAGCCATTTGGATTGGCAGGACCAGAAGCAAAACATAAAAATATCAGAAGAGCCCTGCTGGATCAGACCAAGGTCCATCTGCATTCTGTTCACACAGCAGCCAACCAGCTGCCCCCATGGGAAGCCCACAAGCGGGACAATATATCAATAATGTAACACCCTCCCGCTCATGTCCCCCAGCAACTGTTATACATAGGCACACTGCCTCTGATACTGGAGGTAGTATATAGCCATGAGGACTAGTAGCCGTTGACAAGCCTTCTCCTCCATGAATTTGTCCAACCCCCTTTTAAAGCCACCCAAAATGGTGGCCATCGCTACATCTTGGGGCAATGAATTCCATAGTTTAATTGTGCGCTGTGTGAGGAAGTCCTTCCTTTTATATGTCCTGATCTCACACCACTCAGCTCCATTGAATAACTCCAATTCTAGTATTATGAGAGAGAGAGAGAGAGAGAAGGAAGCTTCTCTTTCTCCACTTCCTCCACACCATGCATTATTTTGTCCCTCTTCCTCATTCCTCCCCTTGCTCACTTTTCTCCTAAGCTAAGACGCCCCCAGTGCTGTATCCTTCCCTCATAGGGGAGCTGCTCCATCCCCTTGCCCATGGAGGCTGCCCTTTACTGCACCTTTTCCAGCTCTACACGATCCTAGTGGAGGTCTGGTGGCCAGAGCTGTACAAAGCACCCCAAGCATGCTCGGCCCACGATAGATTTGTATAAAGGCATCACAATATTGGCAGTTCAATCCCCACCCCCACCCTTTCCTACTGATCTTGAAATGTGGATGGCTGCCTTGCTGGACTCGACCTGTCTACTCCAGTATTCTGCTTCCAACAGAAGGTGGCCAGATGATGCCCTGGGAAGCTCATCAGGAGGGCAGGAACAAGACAGCCGTTCCCTGCATTTGGAGATATAAGGCCTCTGGACGCGGACGCTCCACTGTTTTAATGTATTTGCCACCAGGGTCAACAGATGGATATGTCCATCCTCCGTGACACAATTTAACCCTGAAAATGCCCTTGTCACCTGGTCTTGTAGCAGGGAGTTCCGCACGTGACTCGCACCATGCGTGGAGAAGCAGCCCTTCTTTTTATCTGCCCCACTTATTCTGCCAGCTAATCCACTCCTGGGGGGGGGGGCACATGCACAGGGAGAAGCCCCAGCAGGCCACTCAGATTAGGATAATAGGGGGGGCTGGTGCTGGGGGGGAGGGGAGAAACTCCCTCTTCGTCCACACATCATTCATATATACACACGCACACGCACGCAACTTCTTTGATGCCCCACGTTTGGGAGGCAAAAGGGGCTCACCCATCACTCCACCAGCTGTCCCCCCCCCCCAATCCAGCTCCATCCGGGCATTTCTCCCTCTCGCGCTCCCAGACCGGACAGTCGGTAGCCTCAGGGTTGCAACCCAGCCTCGTCCTGATTGGCTGCGCCGCGTTCGGGTCCCAGGGCGCCTTAAAGGAACGGCGGGGGGGGGGGAATCGCTTGGTCTGCGCACGCGCCGGTATCACTGCCTATAGTGTCATGGCGGCTGGAAAGGGCGTCCGCACCTTCCCGTTCTTTGGGAGTTCCTTCTCATTGTGATCGATGCAGGGAAGAGGAAAGGCACTTTCCATAGACTTCAGCTAGTCCAGGGGGTGGGCAGAAGGTGGGCCAGACTTAACCACTCGGGGCGGGCGGACTGCAACTCCCATCACCCCCCACCCTTGGCCGGGGATGATGGGAGGTGTAGTCCAACGCCGCTGGCGGGGAAAAGCTGATGGATGCAACCAAGAGCTCTGGATTTCGTGCATCCCTATGGCCACGTGGAAGGGGCCGATGTGTTTCCCTGGCCATTCTCTGGGTTTTCACTCTGTCCTGGGGTGTTTTGGTGGACATTCAAAGCGGCCTCAGTACCCCACACTACTTTCCAGGGGACGACACTGCAGGGCTGTTGTGAGCTGCTCTCGCAGCCTCAGCCCAACATCCTACTTGCAAGAACAGTATAATACAACCAAACTACACTGAAGGGTTGCTGTCAGTCACTTGGCTGCGGCCTGAGCTTGCAATACTCAGCGTGGACTGCACTGCATGGTTGGCGTAAGCCCGTCTCCGGCCCCAGCCCTCCAACCAGTAAAACTGTGGTGCTATATTCAGTGGCAGGACCATCTTAAAATATATACACACACACACCCCGGTTCATTTTCGTTTTCATGGAAATAATAAAGGACTTAGAAAGGGCACATTCCTCTCATCAGTGCACATATGATTTCTTTTGGGAGGTAGATGTGCTGGTGGCCAACTCATCACGGCTATATTAAAATATTGAGTTTCTCCACTGATTTCTAAGGAAACCAAACCCAGGTTGCACTGCCCTTGAAATGCCCCACTGCATATGGTGGAGGGCGACACGGTGGGATAACCAGGAAAGTTCTACGTATGGCTCAGAAGGCTTGTGTCTCACCCTCCGTATATCTCGCAGCGGGAAGAGGTGCCTATGGAACAGTGAAGACCTCTCCTGGGGCACAGTCGAAATCCCTCCTGCGGCACAATCAAGACCGCCCAGACAAGGCTTCTCCTGGGGGACAGTCAAGACCTGCTGTCCAGCAGTAGTCATGACCTCAGGGTCAAGACCTCTCCTGGGCACAGTGAAGATCTGCTGCCCAGGTGTCCTCTGACCAATTGACAGTTGAACCCAGAGAAGCTGCGGATGTCATAGAGGATAAAGATCCAAGGAGAACACAGGCCACTTTGGAACATCAGTGCTCCCGATTCGAGCAATGGCTCACCTCACCCAGCCTTTTTCCTCCCACAGTGGCCGATCGCCTGCCCCAAGGAAGCCCATGATGCTTCCCTCCTCCCCTGAAACAGGTAATCCAAGATAGACAGCACCTGAACTAGGAGGCTCCAGAGATCCATCACTGAGACTAACAGCTATTGCTCCATTTTTCTTCCACACATTTGTTCTTTTTATTTTTAAAGCCACTGAAGCTTTAAAACCTTGGGGCAGTGAACCCAGTGGCACAGTTGGGTCATTTGAGACTCGGGACGTCATGGTCTCATCGGGCCCCTTGACACAGCCTTGTTATTGCTACAGCTGTGAAGCATGCAGGTCACATTTCTCTTGCCCCACCAAGCACCATTCCATGCTGTAACTGCTTCTACATTTCTGACATGTTTGAAAACCCCGATTTAAAAAAACCCTCTAAGCATGTGCAGTTGCACATTTTAAGCTCTATGAAGCCATAGCACAACTATGACTACAGGAATAAAATGGAGTTGGCTTCTGGTATCTGGATTCCCTCATCACATGCTGTTCTCTGGGGGGCTATTTGAGAGGCCCCTGGGCTGCCTCGGATTTCTTTTCTGTGCTGCGCGTAAGAACTACCAGGAGAAAACACACCGATATAAAAGGCAGTATGCACAGGTTGTGCCTTACCTGGGAAGATGTAGGACTGGCCAGAACATACAATGTAAGTAACAGAAGATTGTGGCTTCCCTGTCTCATATTTACAAAGAGATTTATTAGTTGTGTTATTCCTGGATCTGAGAGACGGCAAAAGAATCTGGATGTTCCTTCATGCCTGTGGATGGTCTCCCGAACAGGAAGCTCAGCCGCAGGGGTGGGGTCACTGGGTCTCAGAAGGGGTTGCACGGAATGAAGCATCAGTTATGTCTGGAAGGGACCCAGAATCAAATAGGGCTTGTGGATTTCCTCAGTGGCCCTCCTATCTCTCCCCTCATAATTCAAGCACTGACAAAAATGCCACCGGTCTCCAGGGCTCTCCCTTCCAATAAGGAAACCACACCTGGGTAGATGATCAGTATAAGGACTTTTAACATTAAGAGTTAGTGCATGCATCTGCTATTTTTCTCTTCCTTCCTCATCGCCTTCCCCCTTTTCTTTGTGTCATGCCTGTTAAGACTGTAAGCGTGAATACAACAAGCTCTTGAACTGTGTGTGCGCTGGCATACCTAGGCACAGCCATAAGAGCTGAATAGAAAAAAGTGAGGCCCAGAAAACAGAGTGGGGTTTTCGTTTTTATATACAAGACACATTTATCCATTAAATTTAGAACACAGTACAAAAAAACACTTCAACTAATTAATCTTACAACGCGGTTCATATCAATTACTGCTCTTATTCCTAATAATAAAGGACGGGGCGTTGTAGGGGGGCAGGGAGAGGATTCCAGGTGTTGACTCCTTTGGATCCGCCGGGCGGTACTTTTGGGGGGTGGGTGGGAAAGGGGAAGAGAAGTAAAGGAGTAGAAAAAACAAAACAAAAGGCCCCTACAGCTGAACAGCTCGTAATCTGAAAGAATGCAGAAAAAACAAAACAAAAGAGAGGAAAGGGGAGAAAAAAAGATACAAATTCTATATTACATACAATAGGGAGGAAAAGGTGGCTGGGGGGAGACCGCAAAGCCCAGCAACGCTGGCTGGGTTTGCTGGGGGCTGCAGGGCCGTGCCGAGAGCAGGGGAGCTCTTCTCCCGGGGGGGGGGGGGTCCTTCCTTCTTGGTTAGGTCGCTGTCGTTCTGCTGTCCGTCTCTTGGTTGAAGTGTGGGGCCGCCTCAAAGCCCCTCAGTTGGCGCCCCAGTTGTAGCTGTTGTAGGCGGATTTGTTGGCCTGCGATTTCTGTGGGATGGAACTGCCCTGGCTACGCTGGCCAGTGCCACTCTGCAGTGGGGTGCGGGAGAGGGGGGAGAACAGAAAAGGGGAGAGGGGGAAAAAGAGAGAGGTTGATTGAAGCTCTGCCAGCCTTGGTTCTCAGGCCTTATTCTGAGACAGCAAACAGACTCCAAAACCTACAGTGGGGGCTTCTGGCCTCTTCCATAAAGCTGCAATGATATTGAGCAGTAAACACACAAAATTCAGCTGGACACAAAGGCTGCTTAGTTCCCACCCATTAGCAGCTCCCCATGTCACCTCCACTCTAGGAGCGGAGTAGGCAGCCATCAGGCTGATGAGATCTACATAGGGTTTATTTTTTGTTTTTACTCAAGCCAACCCCAGCCAGGTGCAATTTAGTGGTTTCGGCTGTGGGGTGTAGGAAAGACACACAATGGCAGCTCAGAGCAAACCCAATTACACCCTGGGAGCTACTCACTAGGATGACCGGCTTAAGAAGTACAAATCGATGTCCCAGTGACTTAAGATCAGATGTTCTAACAGACTAATTTACAAGTTTGGAAAAAGCCCTTCATTGTTGCTATTAAACAACTGAGAGTCGGAAACCCTTTGCAATCTACTGTGAATGATCCAGCACTCTATCAGTAGATCCCAAGCTACTTTCTGCCCACCCCTGCTCTAAGTGGAAGAGCTTGGGTTAGATCTTCAGCTGCCAGGAACCAGAGGAAACTGCCACATATTCCTAATTATATTGTACCTTTTGTGTAGGTTTGAATTGTAAGTCTCTTTGGAAGCCAATCTTGGTTGAAAAGCAGGGTACAAACAGAACAAGTATACGTGGGTGAACTTTCAAGGTATTCAAGTTTCAATTTTAAAATTGGATTGGGAGGGAACTTCAAAAAACTAATGCCCTATGACTTGTTGCTGACAAAGGCGACAGTGTCAAGTGATGGTCAACACTTTATAAATATTTTGCCCCCCGATTATAGCAGCACGCACAACTAGGAGACCTCTCATTGTTCTGCCTCCAATTCTGAAATGAGAGATCTACTGAGGGAACTTTTCTTTTTTAAATCAAGTTGACCTGGGCTCTAGTTTTTTGCTGCAGGAAGATCCAAACAGCAAAAGTCAGAATTTGGCAGAGTGAATACTCCTTCTCGCAATGCATGGTATTAGGACCGGACAAAGCTCTATACAAGGTGTGGGCAACTTGTGGCCTGCCAGGCATTTTGGACAGTAACTCCCACATGTGGCCCACCTCTGTTCTGTAGGACTGCCCCTAACCCTGGATATATTGTGCTGAATTGCTTACAGGATTTCCTGACACAATTCTTCCTCCAGGTGCTGCACAAGACGAGTGACACTTGTACAGCCCCAGAATGAAGTGAGCAGTAGGGGGTAGAGAATTCCTACAGCATCTGCCTTGTGCGTGCGTTTTGTCCGTGCTTGTGTTGACCCGTGCATCTCTGTCTGGGGCAAAGGACTGAACACTAGCAGGGCAGCAGGCTGGGTGCAAGAAGCGACGCCTCCGAGAGGTTCGTTACCTGGTCTTCCTGCTGGCGTTGGAAGTACAGAATCGACTGCCAATGTTTGGGAAGGTGGAGGCAGGCCGAGGATATGGAAAATATAAGGATACATTATGCCAGCCCCCCTGGACCCAAGTGTGCAAGGAGGAGTTTGGGGACTGAATGTACCAAGTCTGCTGGAAGGCGAGAAGCACTATCCAAGCAGACTTGGTATGACCCAGCAGTGGGGGTGGGTGGGGCAGGAACGTCTTAAGTTATCCCAGGGGTCTTCCCCGTGTCTGCGTGTGCTGAGGACATCGTCTGTGTCTCCACGCTGAGGGGGCTGGAGGAGAAGGAGGGACCTGGAGACAAGTGGTGGGTGTGTCAGGGAGGGAGTGTCCGGGGTCCATGCTCACCTGCCCGTCCTGCTGCAGGTGGTGGTGCAAGATCTGGGAGTGTGCCTGCTGATGCGGCGTCAGGATGTGCATGAACGGGGCTGGCGGATACGCCGCTGCGGTGGCAGGGTTGATGGGGCCGCCGCTGCCCAGTGCCGACGGCAGGTTGAATGAGGCCGCTGGGGTCCCGGTATGGAATCCCTGCTTCTCAAATGACTGCTGTGAGGAGCAAAAGAGAGCATTTAGGATGGGATGGGGAAATGTATAGACCTACCCAGCACCTTCTCTTAGGTTAAAGGCCTCTCAAGCAATAAAAAGCAGCAGCCGTTGAAAAAGGGTGCTTGAAATGTAATGGGGTGTGTGTGTAAAAAAAAAAAGAGTGCATGTGTACACATACAGAGACAAGCACACACGCACACATATAAAGGATAGACTAGCAGAGTGATTTTAAAATATTTTTAGTGCTAAACATTCTTGCTTCCTCCCTCACTATATACACGATCTCTCTCCCTCCCTCTATCTCTTTCTGTGTTTACACACACACACACACACACACACACACTCACTCACTCACTCACACTCAATTGGAGCTATTTCAAGTGTGTATATATATGCCCTGCCTGCTCAGATCTACTGCTCTGCAGATCTACCATCCTTTACATGACAAGGAAACCTCCCATTTTTTTTATTTTCCAGGCATTTTAATGTCATTCATCTGTTTTGACTGTTCTATCCATTAGTCTGTGTTCTGTTGAATTGCTTGTTTTTATGCTTTGTACACTGCCCAGAAATCTGTTAAGATGAAAGGTGCTATATTAACATTTCAAATAAATAAGTAAAAGAAGAACAGAGGAACCCCAAAGTAGCCGTTGTGTTATATTTCCTATGGCAAACACACACTCTCTCTCAGTCTTGCGGCACCTTAAAAACTAACTGATCTATTACATCAGAGGCTTTCTGGACATTACATCAGATACACGATAAAGACTTACAGTGCAATCTTATGCGCTTCTACTGGGAAGTAAGTGCCATGGAGGTGAATGAGAATTACCCTCTGGTAACTGTGTAGAGAACTGCAGCCTTAGCACATGGAAGTTGATGCCACAATGCTGCATTCAAATGTCACGCTAAGCCATAGCTTAGCATGACATGGAGGTGGGACATGGAAGAAATATTTGTGTGTGTGCGTGTGTGTGCGTGACATCTGAATCCAGTCAAGTAGTCTTCCAAGGAAAACAGCTGTAGAGGCTATGACCCTAGCAATTGTTGAATGTGTTCTCTCAGGCATTTCAATAGTTGGCTTTTTAACTATTAAGGATGCTATATTTTCAACACTGAAAAGGAAGGTTCCAACCTGCTGTTTTAAGGAAGTTTTAATTGATATGTTTAGTTGTTTTATTGTATATCTTATCTTATCGGAATTAAGATTGCTGGGAGAATTATCAACAACCTCCGATATGCAGACGATACCACCCTAATGGCAGAAAGCGAAGAGGATCTCAAGAGCCTCTTGTTGAGGGTGAAAGAGGAGAGTGCAAAAGCTGGTTTGAAACTCAACATTAAAAAAACGAAGATCATGGCATCTGGCCCTATCACTTCCTGGCATATAGAAGGGGAAGAAATGGAAGCAGTGACAGATTTTACTTTCTTGGGCTCCAAGATCACCGCAGACGGTGACTGTAGCCATGAAATTAAAAGACACTTGCTCCTTGGGAGGAAAGCTATGGCACACCTAGACAGCATAGTAAGAAGCAGAGACATCACCTTGCCGACAAAGGTCCGTCTAATCAAAGCTATGGTTTTCCCAGTAGTAATGTATGGCTGTGAGAGCTGGACTATAAGGAAGGCTGAGCGCCGAAGAATTGATGCTTTCAAACTGTGGTGCTGGAGAAGACTCTTACGAGTCCCCTGGACTGCAAGGAGGTCAAATCAGTCCACCCTAAAGGAAATCAACCCTGAGTGCTCATTGGAAGGACAGATACTGAAGCTGAAGCTCCAACATTTTGGCCACCTAATGCGAAGAGAAAACTCTCTGGAAAAGACCCTGATGCTGGGAAAGACTGAAGGCAAAAGGAGAAGGGGACGGCAGAGGATGAGATGGCTAGATAGCATCACCGATGCAATGAATATGAACTTGAGCACGCTCCGGGAGAGAGTGCAGGACAGGAAGGCCTGGCGTGCTATGGTCCATGGGGTCACGAAGAGTCGGACACGACTGAACGACTGAACAACAACAACAACAAATATCTTATTACTGTTTCAGTTTAGTGTGTATTGTAAGCCACCCTCAGTTAAATACTGGCCTGACTGGCTCACACATCACAAGAATTGATTTTTTAAAAACCTTAGGCTGTTGTGAACGAGCGAACATGCTGGGGGTTTTCATTGTATCTGCTTTGTGTGCTTATTATCTTGTAATAGTTTTAGGTAAGATAGATAATAGATAGATCCCGCTGGGAGCGGAAGCGGTTGCTTGCCATGGTGAATGAACTAGAAACTCTGGCTTGTCTCTCTTTTGACAAGCCAGAGAAAGAATGGGCTATTTCTCTGGCTTATCAGGGGAGGGACAAGCCAGAATTCCTGGTTTGTATGTCCAGGTTAGCTGCTCCCACTCTGGCAGCATGCACTAGCAGCCACACTTGCTCACAGCAACTGAGGGCTTAAAAACAAACCAACCCTGGGTTCTTGTGACTTCCACAACAGGCCATTATGAAGAATGGCATATAAATGCCTAAACCAAACTAAAGCTGCTCTTCCACCCCTGTACAGGCTATTTTTATCCCAGCATCTGTTGCCCGGCCATGAAAAGGTCCTACCCGCTCACAGTTCCCACAGGATCTTGGATATTCCCTTCCTCTTGTGGTTACCAAGGGTGCTGTGTCTGAGAGGCAGGCTAAGGCTGCTCAACAACAGAGACTTCTTATGAGGCTGATCAACAACAGTATTAGGGGATGCGGAGAATTTATGTCCTCTGGTCAAAACTGGCTAGCAAGTAAGTAGAACAGTACTAGAACTTAAAAATATCTATCTAGGGCTCACATTCAAATCTGAGCCACCCTAACCACCAGCCTGCAGACCAGATCACAGCACATTCATTTTGAAGATAGGGATTGGGGCTGAGATACACTGGTCTGGCCAAGGTGAGAATTGAACTCGGGGAACTTCTACAGAGTGGCAGCGCGCACAGCCCTCACTTGATGGCCCCATTCCCCCACTGCAATACCAACCTGCGTTTTGGAGTAGACAGAGCCAGAGATGTCTGGCACTCCCGTATTACTAGATGTTACCGACACACCTGGGGAAAGGGGAAAAAACAGCAGAGTTAGCATCTAGCTCAGCCAATGCACTGTCTATAAACGCCACCCCCCGCCCCCAGTCCCGTAGTAGTATAATGTATCTGCATTATCCAAGTCTGGTGTTTCTGATTTAGAAGTCTGCATGTGCACACATCTTGCCAGCACATTTCTAGTCCTCATGGAGGCTGAACAGCATCTCAACCGGGCAGCCACAACTATATCGGGGGCTGCAGAGT
Source organism: Heloderma suspectum (assembly GCF_057233095.1). Taxonomy (NCBI): domain Eukaryota; kingdom Metazoa; phylum Chordata; class Lepidosauria; order Squamata; family Helodermatidae; genus Heloderma; species Heloderma suspectum. The sequence continues at coordinate 13,062,142 of NC_139474.1, forward strand.
TTAGCAGCAGCCACTAGTAGCCAGAAGGTAGGTTGGGAGTGGTGTATTGAACCTCTAAGCAGCTCCACCCCCCACCGGCCCAATCAACTCCATCCCTGACAGGAACAGCTGCTGTGAAACACTGATGCTCTTGAAGGGTTGGCCACTGATTCTAATAGCTAATAAAACAGCCAGGCAGACTCTGGCGAAAGCTGCCGCAAAGGCTGGCAAATACAAACACCTGGAGACACTCACGGGAGCTGCACATAGTGAGGGATTCCAGCTATCTAGCATTTGAGAGGGATTCTAGCTATCTATTGCAAGATGCTTTGGGAGCCAATTTTGGCTGGAAAACACCAAGCACCCCAAATCTGGCACAAAGGAACTCTCTCTCTCACTCACACACACACACACACACACACACACAAACACACACTCCAACCGGTCCGCAAATTAAATGAGGAACATCTACGTGTCTGCCTCCTCAGCCTTCTATGCTGAAGTCGGGCACCAGGGTCAGACCAAAGGGGCCATCTAACCCAGCATCCATTTTTCCAGGCGGCCCACCAGATGCTTCTGGAGAGCCTGCCAGTCAAGCGTGAAGGCAAACAGCCCTCCCCCCTAGTTTGCCCCTGGCAACTGGTGGTAGAGGAGATTGGCCTTGCCCATGAAGGTGCCCTTTAGCCCCAGCTCCTAGTCCTCAGCAGACCTCTCCTCCTCCCCCATCTCACATCCCCTTTACAGCCATCTAAGTCAGCAGCCATTGCCACACCTGGCGGCAGCAAATCCCATACATGAATTAGGTGCTGTGTGAAGTAGGCTTCTAGTTGTCTGTCCTGTATCTTGTGCCCATCTGTTTTGTTGGATGACTCCAACATTCTAAGAACAAAGAGTCTCGTGACACCTTAAAGCAGCCTTTCCCAACCTGGTGCCCTCCGGGTATGTTGGACTACAACTCCCAGAATCTGCAACACATTTATTCTGACAGAGGTTTTCTTGGACGCTTGTCCACCACATCTAAGGCAAAATGAATCGGATGAAGTGGACAGTGTCCACGAAAGCTTCCACATTTGTCTTTAAGGTGCCACAAGAGTCTTTTGTTGTTTCCACTGCAACAAACTAACACGGCTACCCTCTCTGGAAATTGTTCCAAAGTTCTTCTGAGAGAGGGAGAGGGAACCTCCACACCAAGGAGATTAGAGAGAGAGAGAGGCAGGTGTAAGCTGGCACAACAGCAAAGCAGCAAGGAGTCTCTGGATCCACTATGGAAGCAGTCGGTCTTAAGTTAAAATATATAGGATAGACTGACAGAGTAATTTCAAAATGTTAAGAGCTAAACATTTCAGCTTCTGCCCTCATCAGTAGCCGTGATGTTAAACAGATACCAAGAGAGGCAGCTTGGAATGCTGGGAGATGAAAATTCCTAAGGAGAAAGAAACAGAGGTATGAGTAGTATAAAACTTATGAATTGTCCTCCAGATTAAGGCCAGATGGATGAAGAGTTCTGAACATGTAGGTCCAGAAATTTCCATTTTTGTCACGCACATCAGTGTCCTTTGTTTGTTCAACTGGAAGCAACTGTAAATCAGTTGGTATCCATTTTATGTCACAGCTCCTGATGAGGGCAGAAGCTGAAATGCTGAGCTGTAAATCTATTTTGAAATTGCTCTGTGGTCGGTCTATCTCTCTTCCGTAAACAAATCCTTCCCACGTCCTCCCTTAGCAGTGTTCCAACACTCCTCCTCTTGCCCGCCACGTCTGCTCACCAGTGCTGTATCCATGGGAGCCGTAGCCACTGGGCTGCTGAAAGGGGGTGGCCGAAGCATTGACGCTGACATTCACGCTATGCTGCTTGGAAGAAGTGGGAGCCACCTGGGGAAAGCAAAGGGCTGGGGAGTGAGCCGCGTGGGGGACAGAGGCGGGGTCTGGCTCCACCCCCGCCCCACAGCTCCACAGCAGGCCAGCACTCACGGGGAACACAGCTGGCCCGTACTGGAAGGTGCTGGGCAGCCCTGGGACTCCGGTATAGTACGGCAGGCTGGTGTAGCTGTAGCCAGGCGGCAGGGCCGGGTTGAGGAACGTCTGTTGGGTGGTGTGGTGCGTTTGCGTCTGGTTCTGCTGAGGCTGCGCCAGGGTGGTGGCCGGCGCAGGGGAGGAGGCATCGCCACGGCCAAACTTTGTGAGGTCACCTGGGGGTGGGGGGGAGAACAAGGGGGGGCATGGAATGAGAATGCTGCCCTGCTGGGGTCACAATGCCTTCACCAGTGGTGTCATGGTCCATGTTGAAGCGCAGGCACTCATCATGACGGTCCTTGTAGCCTCGCCATGCCAAGGAGAGTCCAAAAATGGATGCAGCTGCATTGATTCACATCAACAAACCAGTTCTAGCAGTTTTCATCTCCACCAGGAACAGGGCTTTGGTAAAGTGAGTGGGTCTGAACTGCGCATTCAAAACTAAGCCATCCCAAAATACTTTGCTTTACAACAGGGAATAATATATTGTTGCTGGGAAAAAATCCATTCCCTACCCCCCATCCCCAATCCACCTTAAGTGAGGTTTGCAACTAAGCTCAGAAGGAACGAGGAAGTTGGTGGAGGATGACATCTGCATCCCTGCTAATCAAAAAGCCCATGCAGTGGGAACGCAGAAGACCACTGAATATTGAGGAGTCAGTGGTTGCATCAGTTCTCCTGCCCATGTCTAGAGTGCCTTTTGTTGAGCTGATTTGGGGGAGGGCAGCTATGCTAGTTCCCAGAGGATCACTTGATGCTGTATTCAGGGCTTGTATGAAGACTTTGGCAGAATGTGAAGGCCAGCCAAGAGCAGCGATGGGAGCTCTATCTGTGTTGGGCTGCCTGCCTGCTAACTGTTGAGGCTGGTTGTTTTGCAGTCTACGAGAACGCAGAATGTATGAAGTCATGGGACCATGTCCAGAATAGGCGAAATCATGGGGATAGTATATGATTCCTGGGACCCTCCCACTTCAGAACCTCTCCATGGGCCAAGTCGACTGGTACCATGGGCCAGGCCTTTGGAGACGTTCATGTGATTATCTACTTTGCTGATCTTAAGGTAACAGTATGGGGATCCCGGTGACTGAAGAAACATATGCTTGGAATGTGCTGTCTTACTTTTCTTGCTTTATTAGACTATTTTAGCTACACAAACCTCTTCCCTTCACCCACTGATGTGTTCATTGCCTCTGAATAGCCAAAAAGAACCATTGGTTATTGACAAAGCAATTGGCAAAACAGTGCCTGGAACCCCTGGCTCCATTACACGGCTCCCACTTTGCCACTGCCCCAGGAAGGAAGAGAAGTCTCCAGTGGTGTGGTAAGATGGCAACAGTGATGAGGAAAAGGCACCCCAAGGATCTGGCTTGCTTGCTTATGCCAGCTGAACCTCATTCTGTTCTCCCTCACCTGCAACCATCCAGCTCTTCACTCCCACTTCTGCTCACTAGACCTCTTTCGGCCCCTGCAGCCACTGTATACAAGAACGTAAGAGCCCTGCGGGATCAGACCAAGGGTCCATCTTGACCAGCATTCTGTTCACACAGTGGCCAACCAGCTGCCCACGGGAAACCCACAAGCAGGGCATGAATGCAGCAGCACCCTGCCGCCCATGTTCCCCAGCAACTATACATAGGCAGACTACCTTCAATACTGGAGGTAGCACATAGCCATCAGACTAGTAGCCTTATCCTCCATGAATCTGTCTAAGCTACTTTTAACGCCATCCAAATGGGTGGCCATCATTACATCTTGTAGTGCACACCCCCCATTCCCAAGCAGAAGGATTCCTAGGTCTTCGCCATTGAGAGCTTTTCTCTTTAGCCAAAAGAGAGAAGCAGCGCTGTGGAGGTGGGGGGACATTTTCCTCTGCTATATTTTTCCATGGGGGAAAAAATCTCTATTTGTAGACACAGACTTTGTGTCGTAACATTTGCAAGTAACGTAATGGGCTGGTCTGCACGACACGACAGTGCGCTGTGGGTTATTTAATCCATGGTGAGGCTGCGGGGCATGCGGCCACCATTTTGCATATCCAGCCCCTGCTGGGGCATTGTTGTGTTGTACGAACCCATCAATCCAAAATGTCTGGAGAGCACTAGGTTGCCTACCTTCAGTGCTCTTCCCTCCAGAGGAAAATGGGCCCTGAAGTATAGCCCTTTGAACTTACCACTCGGGTAAGTGGGAGTGTAGCAAGTGTAAATCCAGCTCAACAACCTACAAATGTACAGCACAGAATTCTACAGGCACATACACACACAGAGACCACCTGATGAATGAACTACCATTTCTTGGTCTGCAGATTTAACTTAACCTCCTTCCAACCAGGGCACAGCCATCTCCCTACCAGAGTAAGGGTTGCTACTCAAGCTTGCGTCCCTTCCGGTCAGCTGAGTGGTCGGCGTGGGGAACGGGATGCTGTAGTAGTCCTGGAAGAGAGAGACAGGAGGGGAAATTAAGGCGGCTCATCTTGACTGGCTTTGCCAGGAACCAGAGATCAAGTGAATAGGACTGTGTGATGCGTCTTATCAAGCTAAATCCGAACAAAAAGACAAAAAAGCAGTAACCTTTTTCAAGAACTGGGCTCCTTTTATTAGTTATTGGCAAAGTACAGTTCACACATCTATAAATGTCATGTATTTTTAACCAATTATAAATATTGATTTGTACACTCAGTTATTTCCATTCTTGTTGCATTTAGAATAATTCCATGTGACGTAGCACACCATAAGCATTAAGTATTACAAACCATGTACACAAAGCAGAATGATGAGATATGGCACTTCCCCTAAGATTTAAAGAACTTTAAAAAAAGATAAGAATGGGAGAGGGGGAGACTAAGTTTAACTCACCAATGGGAACCTTGTCTGAAGCATCTGTAGGTCGTCATAGCCATAAACTTGTGGCTGCAAGAGAAGCAGAATAAGTTAGGAAGAAGCCACGTCTTTCAGGAGTGACAACGATCTGGGTTTTCTGGAAAATGATAGGAAAATTTTCTGGAAAATTTGCACTGGCAAATGTTCTACCGATCCCCAATATCAAGTGGGATCTAATTAAGTATGCTTACATTTGTCTGTCCTTTTGGTTTTAATTTACCCTGCTGATGACAAACTGTGTAATTTCTATTGGATATTAACAAACATTCTATGTGTGTGTGCATGCGCCCATGTCTCCAGGGATAATTAGTTGAGAAATATACACAACGACTCTGAAACTGTCCCTTCTATCCCCAAGTGAGGGTGTGCTCTGTGTGTGCGTGCATGTTTATGCCATTCCATGAGAGCACCATTTTTAGTTTTGCATAATGTAGTATTGAGGACAGTACTCAATTTGCTCAACACCTGATTCCCCCTTTTAAAAAAAGCAAGTGTCTAGATCTTATGGTTTGGAAAGTAAGTTTGGAGAAAAGAGTGTTTGGGCAACACCTGGTGATGTTTAAGAAGAGCTTGCAGGGGGGTCAGAGGGCTGGGATTCAGGGCATTGTGCAACTCCTGGCCTGCCACCTCCCTGTGATCAACAGAAGCTTTGTAATGCAAAGAGTTAACTATGCAAGTCCCTTTAATTTATATAGGCTACAGAATTCAAGTTACCTTGGTGCAGAGGTTCTTAGCACAGAACATGCCCTCCCTTCCAAAAGCCCAAATGTCTCCTGGGGGCTTTTAGAGAGCCAGCACCACTGGTGGGCTGCAAGCGCGTGCGCGCACACACACACACACACCCAGCCCCAACATGCAGCACCCCACCAAGAGAGAACTGTGTTTCCTAGACTGAGGCCCAGTTGACACATAGTGCTATCCCATGGTTTGGTTTGCTGAAGTCTGGGTGACTGTGATTTGTGAACCCATGGCTTGTTGTTGGGTTGTAAACTCTAGAGCTTTTAAACCATGGGTTGTTGTAATGTGCGAACCCAGAACTGTGGGCTGTTCATGGGCTGTTACACTAGGCTACTGAGGTGGTGGGTAAGAGCAGTAAAGCACCCTGGTTATTCCATATGCCAGTACTACAGCATCACAAAGGCATTTGGGATGCAGGGAGGGAGAAGGCGAAGGAGGAGAGAAACAAACAACCCAGGGATTCAGATAATAAACCACGATTTGTTTGATCATCTGCTGGACAAACCCTGGGTATGGCAACAAACCCTGGGTTAAATAAACCATGCATGAATGTCATGTGCAAACTAGGCCTGGGGGTAGAGCGGTCTATTCCCCCATATGCAGAGGGAGATGCTTCAATCCACGCTCTCCTCCATACAAGTTCTTGTCTGAGTCGGATGTTGCAAGCACAAACAGGCTGGGGGCTGCTTCGATTGCATCTGGTACCGTCTCTGCCTTGCTTTTCCATGCTCTGTCCCTCCTGCCGCGCTATGGGTCCAAGAGCTGGGCAAGATCTACTGGCATGGGTTTAATGTGTCACGGTGAATGACAAAGCAAGCACTACTCACCGGGTAGGCGTGCAATAGTCCTGGAGCCATGATATACGGGTTCGGCAGCAACGGAGGCACGCCGGGAGGCAGGTTGGGAGGAGCCTTTCCTAGAGGGAGAAGGAGAGTTACAGCCAACACTGTACAACGCACCTTCCTCTCACATAGATGGTGAGGAGGCTCACAACAGTCAGAGCCAGTGTGATGTAGTGCTAGAGTGCTGTACTGAGACTAGGGGGACTTAGGTTCAATCCCCACTCAGCCATAGAATCATAGAATTGTAGAGTTGGAAGGGACCTTGTAGGTTGTTCCGTACAGGGTCTGCCATGCAGGATGCAACGACAGCATCCCTGACCAATGGCTGACCAATCTCTGCTTCAACACCCCCAGTGAACAAGAGCCCACTGTTTCCCGAGGCTGGCTTTTCTGCTGTTCGACAACTCTTACTGTTAAGAACCCCCCCCCCCCCTAATACATAGGTAAAATGAAGCTCGCTGGGTGACTTTGGGCCAGTCAGTGACTCTCAGCCTAACCTACCTCACAGGGTTGTTGTGAGGATAAAATGGAGGAAGAGGAGGATCATGTACACTGCCTTGGGCTCCTTGGAGGAAAAGGCGGGATATAAGTGTCACAAAAAAATAAACAACCATCCTCAAAAGGATGTTGCGACTTGGTGACAGGGCGGGAGTGGCTCTCTGTAGGAAGAGCTGTGCGGCTGAAGAGCCCGAGTTCAAATCCCTTAGTTGGCTTGAGAGATTTTGGAGAAGGGTCACAGTTCAGTTCAGTTCAAAGCACAGGCTTCGGACCCAGAAGACCCCCCAAATCCAACCCCTCCCATCTCCAAACCAGGCCTGAAACTCTAGAACAGCCTTCCCCTATGCTGGTGCCCTCCTGGCATCCCCTGTAGGGTACCAGGGTGGGGAAGGCTGCTGCCGGTCAGTGCAGACAATACGGAGTGAGATGGGCCAAGGGTCTGGACTCTGTATGAGGCAGCTTTCCTATGTTTCGGTTTGAAACCAGCCCTTTGAATCTATGCATGGCTAATGGGGATCAGAACAGAATGTGAGGGAGCACAAGGGTAGTTTGAAAGCCCACTCTTCTCCTGTGCGCAGTTTAGCCAAGCCTGGGGGGCTCAAGGAAGCACCTGACGTCGTGGCCACCGAGCTACGGGTCGTGGCTGTCACCGTGGAGTTGCTGCTGAGGCTCAGGCCCAGGCTGCTGACGCTGCTCAGGCTCGACGAGGCGCTGACCACGGGCGGCGCGGCTGAGACGGTGCTGGAGGAGGTGGAGAAAGTGCTTGCGGAAGAATGGAGCCCGGCTTCACTCTCCACGTTGGCGTGCTACAGCAAATGAACACAAACACGGGAAGGGGGAGAAGTGAAGGGGGAGAAGTGAAGGGAGTCCAGAGCCTGGAAGACGAGGTTGCTGACCGCGGCAACATGCATGTCGGAGCACTGCAGTTCAGCCAGCCACGGGTTTGGGTCTGGCTGCATCTGGTTGCAGCTCAGCGTTTGATCTGGCACGCCCGCCACCCCTGAGAAGCTACTGGCCAAGCTAGACAGGAACTGGGAGGGCGTGCCTTCTGCCAGCCTCAACACGATCCAGGAAGGGAAATTCAAATGGGACAGAGTGCGAGTACATCCTCATCCCCATAGATCAGGTAGGGTGAGGGAGGGGCAAATCCGGTCCTCAGGGGATCCCCAGATGGCCCCACACTTTCCCCCCATTGTTTGGTGTCCCTGCTTTTGCACAGTTCTACCCCATTGAAATACCTCTCCTAAGACTGAGTTGCTGGCAGTAAGAACTTTAAAGACAATTTATGCTGGCATTTTTGGCCCCACCCACCACTGGAATTCAATACCCCTGCTGCAGATTTTAAACACACGCACACCCCCCTCGCAAAATTGAGCCATTCCTTCCTACATCTAAACTAGATGTATGGAGCAGGATATCAAGAGTCCCATGGCAGGGCAGTTCTGTTTAAGTGAAGCCTTCACAGACTTGAGCTCACAGAGCGAAACAGGAAGAGAGACAAGCAGATGAGCACAAGCCTGATGCAATATACTTCTTTCTGGATTGTACCATTCGGAACTGCAGGTGGGGGGGGGATTGAGTATCTGAGTATCCCCTCCTCCTCCACACAAAATACCCCATACACAGACAGAATGAGCAAGTCAGGGGGACTATTTTAAGCTAACCTTCTCACTGACATCCTAGTTCTGCACAATAATACTTGTGTAGGGGAGAGCAAATGTTTCTTTCCCCCAGCACCACGAGGTCAAACGGTACAGCTCAGTAACACAGAGACATAACTCGAGAAATCATGCCTTTGAGCTCTATTGATGTTGAATAGGGGGCGGGGGCAGGGAAGAGAAGCAAGGGTAGGGTTCCTCTACACCTGTTCTCATGGACCACAAAGTACACAAAGTGGCACAGGACCCTGGATCTACCCTGGGGAAATTCTGCCTGCCATTAAGACGCAGATGACAACTTCCTCTTAGAAAACCGTGCTGAATTCTAGGATAATCTCATGTCAGGTCACTGAGTGCGATTTCTCTTGTGCGGAAGGCTCTCTTGTTCAGAGAGAGAGAGAGAGAGAGAGAGAGAGAGAGAGAGAGAGAGAGAGAGAGAGAGAGACAGACTAGCATAAGCCTTGCCCCTACCCTGAATAACTCAAAAAAAGGCACCCCAAACAGACTGCCTTTGCTCCCATGAGCAAACCCTGAGATGGCATTCGCAGCGTAGTAGGCACCTGAAGTGTGTGTGTGTGGGGGGGGGGGGGGCTTCACAACCCAACCCCAGGATCCCCATGGACCCTCCCTCATCCCATTCAAATCCCTACTCACCAGGAGAGTGGAAGTTGACGTGCGACCAGAGGAAGTTGAGGAGGACAGGCTGTTCTGCTGGGTTGGTAACGTGCTGCAGGAAAAGAAAGCCAATGCTGGTCAACCCATGCCAGAGTTGCTGGCCACACAGCTCTTTTCCTGGTGGCCAGGTCCATCATCAGTGAAAGCTCAGGGTCTTTCAGATAGCAGCCCCTGAGTGGCATACACCTTCCCTTCTGTGGGGTGGTTACGATTTGGTTATACCTGACAATTTTGGAGCTTGAACACTCCACCATAGTTTTACGGACTGCTTTTCCATTTTTTCGCAATTATCTTCTAAGACTGCAATCCTATGCATGTTTAGACAGAAACAAGTTCTCCAACCTCCTGCGAGTTGTACCACGTATTTGTCTAACGTGCACCATAAATTGTGCTTTTTCAGTAGGTGCTGAAAACAAAAAACTTTTTAAAATCTTACTTTTATTTTAGTTTTTGTAGAATAAATACATCTAAGTTAGTATTCATCCACTGTGATCTTTGTATTAACCACACCGAAATCACCCTCTCCTGCCAAGAGCTTAGGAAATACCGTCCACCCCACAGGATGGCCTTCTCCAACCTGGTGCCCTCCAAATGTGAGTGACTGCAACTCCCATCACTCCCAGTGGCTACACTGGCTGGGAATGATGGTTGTTGCAGTTCAATACATCTGGAGAGCACCTTTGAGATTGGTCTCAGAGGTCCTGCTCCATCCATTTGCCCGGTCAGGTGGACAAGAGACAAGGCCTTCTCAGTAGTGGCACCCTGCGACCATGGAACTTCCTCCTGGTAGACAACTGCTAGGCCCCCCATTCTATATAGGCTAGGTTTTCATACTGCTGCTACTACTGAGGTCGTATTTATTTATTTATTTATTTATTTTATCTACAATATTTATATACTGCTCAATATCTAAAACAGATTTCAGAGCAGTGAACATAAAAGATAAAACACCATATTAAAATTACGCTTTTTAAAAAGAGAATGCCAAGAAAACCATGGCTGGTCAGTTAAGGAATGCCTCCTGGAATAGTACTGTTTTCAGGAGGCGCTAGAAGCAAGGCAGCATTGGTGCCTGCCTGACCCCCAGGGGCAGGGAGTTCCAAAGAAAGGGGGCCACCACACTGAAGGCTATTCTCCTGGTGGGCTCCAATTGGGGCAAAGGTCTATGTGAAACCACCAGGAGCATGACCTCAGTGACCGGGCAGGTTGGTAAGGGAGAAGGCGCTCTATCTCAGGTATCCTGGTCTCAAGTTGTTTAGGACTTTGTACACTAGTACTAGAACCTTAAACCTTGCTTTAAACATATTATTGTTCTTTTAATAATGTTTTGCTTTATTTTTATATCACAGTTGTTTTTTTGTAAGCCAGTTTTGTTAGGTTATTAGGGAAGTGGGATATGAACAAGAAACACACTCTGGAAATGCACAGAACCTGGCATGAGGCACAGAATATGGGTTCTTGAGAAGATCAGCTGCCATTTAAAAAGCAAGTTTCTAGTCCTTATGGCTGAACTTAAGAAGCTACCTTATACAGAATCTGACCATGGGCCCATCTAGCCCTGGACTGTCTATTAAGACTGGCAGCAGGCACTGACCCTGGTTACACTGACCCTGGGAGCAAAGGGATTTGTCAGAGCACTCCAATTCTGGTGGTGAAACTAATTCCTGGGCTGCGTGTGTGGCTGTGTCCCAGAATTCTATGCCTTCCTGAGCTGCTATTTTGCACTTGGCTCTCAGGGTTCCAGTAAAACACAAAGTAGATCCCCAGAAGCCTAAAGCCTGCCCACCCCTGACTTAGACTGTAAATAGCTACGAAAGGTGAGAGTGTATGTGTGTGCCTTCTGGGAAAGGGGATGTAACCCTAGTACCTGCTGTGCTGTGTGGTGGCCGTGCTGGGGAGCTCCTCGGTGTGGTTCAAGCTGCTGAGCACCGCTGAATGCTGGGTGGCCGTGGTAAGCAGGGATGCTGCAGACACGGTGTCACTGAGAGGGGTCGTAATGCTGGGAGCAGAGGGGGAGTCAGATTTCACAGCAGGGCCTGCAGAACCTGTGAGGTCGGAGGGGGGGGGGGGTTTGAGACAAATGTGATGTTAAAGGGGTACGTTATTTAAGAGGTTCCTTCCCCTTTCAATACAAGGAAGCTTACTTTGAAGTACAATATAAAGTAAAAGGTAAAGAAGCGAAGCCTGCCATTAAAGCAGCTCAAACAATCAAACAAAAACTAGCAAGAAGAGCAATACAACAAACAACACAGTCAAAAATAGAACAGACGTGTGGGTTTTGCCAACAGGAGACGCAAAGCAACCCAGGGCCGTTGATCGAAGAAAACTGTGTGAGTGCCAGACGGACATGGCTGGGGGAGGCGTTACGCAGGTAAGGAGCCAGGATCAAAAAGGCCCTGCTGCTGGTAGGCACCTGCTTGGGAGCCGGCCTTCTGCGAATACTCTCAGCCACAGCTGCAGAAACAGTTCTCCCAAACTTCTTCGCAGTGGAACACGGGGCCCCAGCTTGACCCTCAAATGGGAGACTTGGTTAACAGGGCCAGGCCCGCTAGCCCCGCATCCCCTGCTGAGTTCCCACAGTGACGGTGGTGGGGTGAATGCCCGTACAGGCATTACCGGAGCCCTGCCAGGTAGGCCAGTATCACCATTCTCCATCTTGAAGACAGGACTGAGGGAAAGGGGCGACCGAGCAAGGCCACAACAAAGGGACATTTTCTTCAGGGGACTCTGCCACCCACCGCTCTCGCCCTCAGTCGCTACACTACACACTCGCTCACAATGTTCGACACTTCTAAGCCTGCTCACCGCACAAAAGGAGCCCAGGTTCAGGTTAGGGCCACCACTGATGTGTTTTCCCCACCTCGCATGTGCTCAAGTGGTGCTTACCTTCAGCTGTCTGCGTGGTTTGCAACTGCGTGGGCGGCACCGAGCTGAAGCCGTTCTGAGGAAAGAGAGGGGAAGGCAAGCCTTAGCTCCAGCTGCTACAGAACAAGCTTTGGTTTGATCCTGCCCAGCCTGGGGCCCTCCAGATGTGTTGGACTGCAACTCCCATCAGCCCCAGCATGGAGGCTGCTTCAGTTTAACTCATCAGCTGGACATAATCAGACCAAGCATCCGCCCAGCCCAGCATCTTGAACCCAACTGCCCAGATCTAGATTCTCTTGTTTCCTGCCGAGGCTCAGCCAGATGCCTCTGTTCCAGCCCACAAGCAGGCAGAGCACAGAGGCAGCCCCCTTCCTGTTGCTTCCCAACAACTGGCCTTCAGGGATGCACTGCCACTGAAAGGGAAAGTTCTACGGAGCCATTGTCAGAACTCTTGTCTGGGAATTTGTCCGATCCCCTTTTAAGACCATCTAGCTTTGGTGGCTCTTGCCACATCCCTGTGTCAGCAAATTCCATAAAACCAGTTCACATTGTGTGAATATTTCTTTCTAGTCCAACAGCTGCTACCTCTGGTGGCAGGGAATTCCACAGGCAGCCACTGAAAAAAAGAAGGCGTAATCTCCTGAGACTTGGTCCTCAGTTTGACTAAACAGATTAGTCAGACCTGTTTCTCTTTGAACCCACAGGAGGCAACTGGCAAGTAGTGCAACTCTGAACATGCGCAGAGTGATCCCCCCTGCTCCCCACACTATCCATCAGAAGAAAGGGTTTGCAGATAAAACAGGCATGTGAACTTTGGTCTGGTACAACACTGGGTACTCAAGGGAAACAAATCTCACCTTGGCCTGGGTCAAGTCTTTTTGGGGCGAGGAGGAAATGGAGTTTGGGTATCTTCGGGTCTGAGTGGATCTCTGCTCATACAGGGGTCCCTGAGCACTGTTCTGGGAGGTATACGTTGCTGTAGGCATGGTGCCACTCTGGTAACCCGACTCCTGGCTCTTACTGGATGAAATTGTGGACAGAGACTCGCTGGAGAATGAGAGGCAGAAGCAAATGCAGTGTAAGCTAACACAAAAACTGGCCAATGTCTAGAATAGCAGAATGGCAGCTAGCACAAGTTACGTTTGAGAGCCTGACATTAGTTCATTTACATCTTTGCCCTACCACCAAGGAACTCGAGACAGGGCACATGGCTCTTCCTACTACATTACCCCCTTCGCAACCACGTGGCGGGGGAGAGAGAGACAGAATGAGTGAATATATGTGGTCCAAGGTCACAAAGTGAGCCTCATGGCTGCGTTTGAAGCTGGGTCTTCCCGGTCCTACTCTGACACTCTGAAACACAAGCCTTTCCCCAACACAGTGCCCTCCAGTTATTTTGGACTTTCAACTCCAAGCAGACCCAACCACCATCATGGCCAATGGTCAGGAACTCTGGGAGTCGTAGTCCAAAACATCTGGAGGGCACCAGGTCAGAGAAGGCTGCTCTAGCCACATCACACTACAGCAGCTCCCGGGTGGTAGACCTGAACCAAAAGGCATGTGGTGTGAGAAGGCTAGATTGATACCTGCATATCATTGGTGGCCAGCTAGCCAATGACATGCTGGTGAACATGTCATTGCTGTGCCACATGCTTCTCCACTTTATAGCTAAGAATGAGCCAGAAAGGGCCCTCCTGGTGTGCAGTTGAGCCTCAATTCACTGCATCTGGTACTTTTATTGCTCCAATGCCCTGAGGATCTTACAATCTAGAATTTGAACAGGGGAGGGCAGTGGAGGATAAAATAGGAGAACCTTGTGTTCCCTTCAGTTACACAGTTGAGCACGGGGTCAAAGGGGGTTGTGACAAGAGCTTCCTGGGGTTTTTAAGGAGGGATCTGAAGCAAGAGAGTTGTGTTGCAGAATTAAAGAGGGTGTTCCAGGGTCACATGGGGCACAGTCATTTGAGGGAGAAGGGGACTTTAGGATGGCGGAGCTAGAGGAGCAGAAGTATTCCAGATCCCTTCCCTCTTCCCTAGATCATCCTTCCAAGAGCTTCGTGTCCTCCCTCCTGCTGCTGTGTCTGCACCTCATTAAGGAAGGAACACAGTCCTGGTCACGGGAGGCTATCCATCCAAGATCCTGCAACAGCCTTCCCCAAGCTAGTGTTCTCCAAATGTTTTGGACTAGAACTCCCAGCATTCCTAACCAACAGCCATGCTGGCTGGGGCTGTTGGGAGTTGAAATCCAAAGCATCTGGAAGCACCAGCTTGGGGAAGGCTGTGCGCATAAGGGCCTGTGGTTGGCACCGATTCACCCACAGCAACGGAAGGCAACAGCGAACACCGAGCACGCCCCCTTCCCCTGCGCATTGTGGCACGGCCTGAACTGCCTTTGCCGCTTCCACAAAGAAAAGCTCAGCAGGCCACAGAGATCCCCCACAACACACGCAAAACGCACGCTGCGGCTTACCTTGCAGGACTCGTGTACAGGCTGCCCGGGGGCTGGCTCGTGGCACTGCTCGTGGCAGGCGTGGATTCGTACTCTGAGAGCACGGGCTCCGAACCAAACTGCAGCGCCCCGAACTGCAAGTTGAGCCCCGAGATATCTGCGGAGCCGGGCATCTCCACGGCAAGAGCAGGGATCTGGAGGACAAGGCAGCCTGTTTCACACACTGAACCCCAGCCTACTAAGCTAGGAACGTGATATGTTGAACCCAAGGGCACGGCGCTCTCTCAGGCCCTTGGCCAGGGAGACCAGAACGTAGCTCTCCAGATGTTTTGGTCTTCAGCTCCCAGCATTCCTGACACTGGCCATGCTGGCAGGGGCTTCTGAGAGTTGATGCCCAAAACGTTGGGAACTCTGCCTTCTGGCAACCAACCACCGGCTCCCAAAACAATAGTGTCCAAACATTTCCACCTGGAGAGAATCGCTTCTGTGGCAGCCTACCCATCCACATCTCCCTAAGGATGGCAGGGAGCTCATTCCAGGGCACACAGACTTCACAGTGGGCATTGGTCAGGCTTCACTGATGCCCTGCATGGTCTGAGGCCCAGTGCTGAAGTGGTAAACCCGTGTCCCAGTTCAGACGACTGGGGTGGGGTGGGGTGTGTGTGTTTGTCACTTGATATCTATTTATTACATGTCTATACGACCCAATAGCTGAAGCTCTCTGGGCAGTTCATAAAAATTACAACAAAGTACAGGATAGAAAGAGTATAAAATATAAAAGCTTAAAACTACAGTATAAAAATACAACAAGAAACCCTAGCAGCAATGCAGAGATTTAAAATACAGTAACAGATGTAAAACAGCAAAGTTAAAAGTTTATAATGCTAAGATGCTGGGAAAATAAAAAGGTCTTCACCTGGCACCTGAAAGAGTACAACGCAGGCGCCAGGCAAACCTCTCTAGGGAGCTCATCGCACAGCTGGGGTGCCACAGCAGAACACTGATGGAATACTCAGGAGCCAGACAGACAAGTAAGTAAATCCCTGCATGTAGAAAGTTTGTGTGTTGGGGGGAACTCAAGGCGTTTAAAAAAACTGAGGAGAATTCCGCCAAGACAGCACTCACTGGATGAGGTACAGGTGTACCACTTCAAGGGAAAGCTAGGCCTGGTATCACGCCCTGTAACACAAGCAAAAGTCCCTTTATGGCTGCCCACTATAGGGAATTTACTCCATCTTGTGATAGGCAAACACTTAATTTATGAGATGTAACACTCAGCATGTATATATAGAAGAGCCTTCCCCAAGGATTGGCCATGCTGGCTGGGAATGATGTGGCTTGTAGGCAAACACATCTGGATAGCACCAGGTTGCGGAAGGCTAATATAGAACCTCCAAAGTAATTCACATATAAGAGGGGTGCAGAACCTCTTTCAACCTGAGGGAAGGATTCCATTTCTCTGAAGCTCTTGGGGGCCACATTCCAATGGCGGGCAGGGCCTAAGGCAAAAGGGGAGGGGCGCCAAAGGCCAGCCTCTGTTAACTTAAAGCTGTGGCTGCAGCTATGGCTGCCAGTAACTAAACCGTAGGAGAGGCATTTCAACCTTACAGAATGGGGCGGGGGGGGGGGGGACTGCATAAAAGCTGAAAAACCACCAAAAGATCAGTGGTTAGGGGGAGAAGGGGGGAGAAGGGGGGAGGGAAAGGGGGCGTGGCTGTCTGAGGAAACTCAGAGGGCCGGACTCAGGCCCCTAGTAGACTAGATTTGGCCCTCAGGCCTGAGGCTCTGCACCCTTGACACACAGTCTTACTTCTGCAGCAGTGCTGCTTGCGGTACAGTGGTTAGCCTGTTCAACTGGGACCAGACAGACCTGGGACCAGACAGACCTGGGACCAGACAGACCTGGGCCCAAGTCTCTGCTCAGCCACAAAGCTCACTGGGTGACTCCAGGCCAGTCAGCATCTCAAGCTTAGGCCCCCTTCCCTCCGCTCATACCCCGTTGGATGCGCAGCTACCCATCCCATACCTTTGATGGCAAGGATGCTTTCTTCTTCTGTTGTTTCAACTTCTGCTGGGCTGGCTGAGGACTCGAGGACTGGTTGTCTGAAGAGCCTGGGGACATCTGGGGAACAGGGTTGGTTTTGCTGGCCAAGGGGGACGATGGGGGCGGTGGGGCCGTGACGGAAGCTGTCACCACAGGCTGCTTGTCCTGCAGGAACACTTCCATCATGGTGGAGGCAGGAGGGAAGGCCTGCCGCTTGGCAAACGGGCTGTGCACGGCGGATTCCGATGGGTTCTTCAGATCTGCGCACCAGAAAGAAAAGGAAGGTTGAGGCAAGACTTTCTTCTGTGGTCATCATATGCAAACAGTTGCTTGCTCGACTGTTGTTAACTCTGGCTTATTTAACCCATAAACAACCCAGAGTTTCCAGGTTCACACGTCACAACGCAACCTAGGAACGGGGTGTTCTTGGGTTGTGTCGGGATGCAGGCGGCATGCCCTCACCAGGGGAAGGTAAACTGGTGCCCTCTGTATGTTTTGGACTTACAATGCCAATCAGCCCTGACCACTGGCCATGCTGGCTGGGGCTAATGAGAGCTGCTGTCCAAAACATTTGGAGGGCACCAGGTTGCCTGCCCCTGTCTTATAGCAAAACACACTGTTCTGTGGGTACAAGTCTGCACTTTGCTCATTGGACCCACCTCAGCCAGCCAAGCCAGCCATTTTGCACTCTTGCACTGTGTCTGTACCTACTAGAACCATAGCATCCTTAGCTTGCTTTCTTGGTGCAATCAGGAGGGCATGGTGGGAAGACTTTCAAAACAGTTTTCACCAGTACGCAAAAGGAGCCGGCACTATTTAAAGCACCTCGAATTTCACCACTGTTTTTTTGCTTTGCAGCATGTTTCAGATCTTTTAGATGGAGCAGAATTGGGAACCAGAAAGCTGGCTTGTTCGGGCACCATAGATGGCCAGTCAGCTACAAAGCTGCATGACTGAATCTACCAACGAGCCCAGGATTTGCTGTGGCATACGCTGTCCCCCCTTTATGGCTATGAGGGAGCCAAAAAGGGTCTACTGGTATGCAACGTCCCCTGAGGCAGGGCAGACTGATTAAAATCAAGACTTTTTTTAAAAGGCAAGAGAAAGGCCAATTCCAATCAGTCATTTAAATCAAGCTTCCCCTGGATAATATGTCTTTTTCCCTAAATGATGGTGCAAATCTGACCACTAAACCACGTTAATTTACAACTAAATGGAGTATTATTTAAACTATTTAGAAGAGCACTGACTGTACATTTTTTTCATTTTTAGAAAATTTGATTCATACTAATTTTTCTACACAGTACAGAATATACTGCTCAATGGATAACTTAATGGAAATGCTCACGTTGGGTAGGCAGAGTGCAAATATTAATCTCTGGAGAAATGATCCATTCTTCATTTATGTAATGAGGCCTTCTTTAACTAAATGGCTGCATTAACGTGTCACTTTAAGCCTGGTTTAACACACCACGATATGAACAAGCTGCATGTTTAGTGCCTGCTAGCTCCTGCTTTACTCCTCCTTTCACACAAATGGTTATCAGTTATGTCTGAACCTCGGATTATGGTTAAAAGTGCCCAAACGAGTCAGGATTGTGAGCAAACTTTAAACCAGGGTTGTTGCTAGTTTAAACATCCTGGCTTCCTTCCTGGTTTGTTTATCTGCTTGCACAAAGGAGGAACCAAACAGATTCCATGCACTAGAACAGGGGTCCACAACCTTTTTGGACCTGTGGGCACATTTGGGAATTTGAGAACCTGCTGTGGGCACCACCACAAAATGGCTTCCATGGAGGCTGTGGCTAGTTACATAATGACTGCCATGGAGGCCTGGCTAGTCAAAAGAGATTGCGGGTGGGGGGAACAGCAAGGCTAGAATGAGAAACAATGAGGTAGACGTGAGGGGAGAGAAATAGCGATGCTAAAGCTGGGAGTGGAGAGAAACAGCAAGATACAGGGGTGAATAGGAGAGAAAGAGCTAGGCTCAGGCTAGGGAGGGAGAGAAAGAAGGTGGCTAGGGATGGGAAAGGGAGAGAAAGAGTGACAAAACGGGTTGGAGAGAAACAGCAAGGCTAGAGGCTGGGAGTGGAGAGAGAACAAAGGGGAAAGGTCTGTGTGGACAGTAGAAGACTGGGTGGGGGTAGGAAGCAACTCCTTCCTTCTCTTCTTGCCTGCACAACAGCTGATCAGCGGCACATTCAGGAACAGGAAGGAGAATCTGCCACCCTAATGTTTTTCCAACTTTTAATTAAAAATCATTTTTTAAGGGGAGACATGATAGAGGTGTACAAAATTATGCATGGTGTAGAGAAAGTGGACGGAGAGACCTTTCCCCCCTCTCCCATAATACTAGAACCCAATGGGGTCATCCCATGAAGCTGATTGGTGGAAGATTCAGGAAAGAGCAAAGGACTTCTTCAAATAGTGCATCGTTAAACTGGAATTCACCACCACAAGATGTAGCGGTGGCTGCCAATTTGGATGGCTTTAAAGGGGGTTGGTCAAATTCACGGAGGAGGAGGCTCTCAACTGCTACTAATCCTCATGGCTCTGTGCCACCTCCAGTATCAGAGGCAATCTGCCTGTGTACACAAGTTGCTGGGGAACATGGGCAGGAGGGTGCTGTTGCATTCCTGCCCTGCTTGTGGGTTTCCTATGGGCAGATGGTTGGATGAGATGGACTCCTGGCCTGATCCAGCAGGGCTCTTCTTACGTTCACCGTGCAGAGCGGGGTGGTGAAAGCACGTCTGAACACTCCCCCAAAGAAAGAACGCAATGACATCAGCCTTGCCCTCCTCTCAGGCATATTCGATGTCCATCATATTTTCTCAGTGCAGGACATACTATTTTTATACCTTTCTACTGGTCCCACCGGTTGCAGGATATGCTCCTTTGCCTTTGAAGCTGTCCTTCCATAACCACCCCGGCACCATGTGTGTGCGCCTAACCCTTCGGCTGTCCATTTCTTGCATCTGATAAAGGGAGGCTCTTGCTGGCCAACGGTCCGCACCACAACAAGCTTGTTCAAATCAAGGTGCCATGCCGCAGGACTCTTTCCAGCGTATGCTTTCTCTGAACATCAGAACCCACTCCTTGTGGAAGCCCTTTTGCGTGTGTGTCCCCCACTCCACCCCCAAGCACCTTACCGTACTGCACGAGAGAGGAGGGCTGGCCAGTGCTGCTGATATCCCAGGAGGTGGCCGTGGTGCTGCTGCTCCCGGATGGCTGGGGGTGCTGAGCAGCCAGCTGAGCCAGAGCCTGTGCCGTCTTGAACTGCTCCAAGAACTGCGAGCCGGTGGTAGTGGTGGTGCTGCCCCCGCTGCTGCTTTTGGCTTCACCGACATCGCTGAACCCCTTCCCCAGCATGCTGACCTGAAATGGCAGGAAGGGAGGGAAGTTAGGCAGCCCTGGTGCGGCGGCTTTGGGCTGCAGCCTGCGGTTCAAATCTCCGCTCAGCCATGATGCTTGCAGAGTGGGTGAATATCAGAGCAGCTCCGCTTGATGAGACCAGAGTCCCAAGAAGACCAGCCTCCTATTCCACCCAGTGGCCAGCCAGACACCCCCGAAAGCCCCCTGAAGGTGATGGCCTTCTACTGTTTTGTCCCCCAGAACTGTCTGGTATTCAAAGGTAGACTATTTCTGATGGAGGTTCCACTGAACTCTCAAGGCTGAGAGCCACAGACAGACCTCTCCTCCATACGTTTGCTGAATCCCTTTTAAAAAGGCACGTAAGCCAGGCACATTCAAGGGTGGCCTCAGGCAAGCCACTCTCACCGTAACCGGTCGTGTAGGCTAAGCTAAGCTACTCGCAAAGCTAAACCCTGGCCTGGTGAGCCACCCTGAGCTTCTCCTTCCCAGAAGAGCAGGAGGCAAACAAAAAGCCAAGTGGGAGACTCAGGCTGCAATCTTATGCACATTTCCAGGGGAGTATGCTGTGCTGTATGCTTACTTTCGAGTGAAACACTTCATCCCCCCTGCCTCCACTCAAAAAGAACAACTCTCTCCAAGAACCAGTTCACTGAGTGGGAACAAACGCTGGCTCAGGTTCAAATCCTTCTCCATGGCAGCCGACACTGTTCCGGAGGATCACTCCCTTTTTTTCAGAACAAGTCCTGCGTGTGTGGCACCTTTAAAAAGTTATCTCTGAGCCCACATGGTCAGAGAGCCATGAAACATTATCCTCAGTTGGCAAAGGAATACATGCACTCGGGGACAGATGCAGCCGAAGGAGCAGTGTTATGTGCGGGGGGCGGGGAGGAGATGAGAGGGATGTTATTGCAAGGGAGGCCAGAAGACCTAGTGAGGCAGGAGACCGGCATGTTTTGCATTACTACGCAAAATAGAATCAAGGCTTTAAAAAAGAAAGGAGAACACAAAATAGCGTGTGTGCGTGTATCTCACACAGAAAGGGAGACTGACTCACTCCTTTCCAACTGGTAGCTCACTGGCAAAGAAAGATAGGAACACAGGAAGCGGCTTTATACCAAGTCAGACCATGGGTCCATCTAGTCCAGTATTGCCAACACTGGCTGGCAGCAGTGGTTCTCCGGGGTTTCCGGCTAGATTCTTCCCTAGCCCTACCTGGAGATGCCAGGGATTGAACCTGGGACCTTTGACATGCAGAGCAGGGGCGCTGCTAGTGCGGCACAGTCCCTCCCTGCTGTGAAATGGAACAGCAGACAGGAGTTGCCTATTAAAATATTTTCCCAAAAAGGTCCAGAGCTGTACATTGTTAATGTGAACCATTTAAAACACAACAAAACGGAGACAGGAAAACCTGAAGAGGAACAACTGACCTCTATATGAGGGCCAATGTGGCGTAGTGATTGGACGAGGACTGGGGAGATCAAAGTTCAAATCTCATGCACAAGTCATCCAACTCATCGAGCGACCTTGGGCCTGTCAACAGCTCTCAGCCTAACCTACCTCCCAGGGCTGATAGAAGGATAAAATGATGAATGGGGGGAGAATGTGTACGCTGGCTTGGGCTCCTCGGGGGAAAGCTGATATAAATGTACCAAATAAACAACATACGTGTGGACGCCTATATTTACACACACACCTATCTCTCCCTGCTATCTGAGGATAACACTTCAACCATCTGAGATAGCAAGCGCTGGACCATGAAAGCATTTGCAGCAGTAATTCCATTACTCCTCCACGGTGCTGCCGAACTCTCCACTGCTATGATGGTCTAAATTCAGCTACCTCTCTGGAATTGGTCACTTGGTGAAGCGGGTGCATCTCGAAAAGAACGAGCCCTGATGTCCTGACCGACCGTGCGAGTCACATTTTGACAAGTGTCAGGACAGTAAAATTGTCATGTGGCCTCTGAAGCAGGGGCGGACAACTTGTGGCCCTCCAGATCTTTTGGCCTACAGCTCCCATCAGCACTAGCCCACACAGCCTCCCATAGATAGGAATTGTAGGCCGAAACATCTGGAGGGCGCCAAGAGGCCCACCCCTGGTCTAAAGCTTGGTGCAGTCTTCCCTAACCTGGTGGCCTCCAGATGTGGGGCATGTTGGGAGTTGTGGTCCAATGCATCTAGACGGCACCAGGTTGCGGAAGGATGGCTTAGTGGGCGTGGCGCCTACATGAAAGACACACTGCACTCTAGCAGGAGGCAGCCATTTCCTTACCATGCCATGATGGGAGAAGGTGTTCCCCGAGCTCGGCTGGGATATAGTACTCTGCTTGGAATTGCTGAACACCAACGGCTGGCTGAGAGCTGGCGCCTGTGAGGAATCCAGGTTGGGCGACTCGTTCTCCAGAGAAGAAGGGGTCTTTCCTAACAGCACAGCCAGATCAATTCTAGGAGGGAAAACACAGCCACGATTATCAGCGGCTGGCAAGCTGCCTGCCCACCGAAGCCATTCGCTGTGCCTGCTCCGCATATCCATGGGAGACTTGCTCTGTGCAAATGGAAGAGCCGGCACAACTTCTTAGGCAGACTGACAGGGGTGGAGGGGTGCACTTATTGCAGCTGTGTTGAACCTCTTTCAGCCCAGGACTGCAGGCCACTTGGAGAAGGCCTTCGGGGCGGCATTCCAGTGGTGGGTGGGGCCCAGAG
The DNA here is from genome assembly GCF_057233095.1 of Heloderma suspectum. Classification (NCBI taxonomy): domain Eukaryota; kingdom Metazoa; phylum Chordata; class Lepidosauria; order Squamata; family Helodermatidae; genus Heloderma; species Heloderma suspectum. The sequence continues at coordinate 13,084,853 of NC_139474.1, forward strand.
CCAGCACATTTTACTTCAGAGCTCTTACTGCCAGTAACTAAGCCCCAGGAAAGGCATTTCTGGGGGGCACCTCTGAAAACGCCAGGAAACCACCCAATGACTGCTGGTGAGGGGAAAGGGTGTGTGGCCCCCTGGGGAGTCCCAGAGGGCTGGACTGGGATCCACAAGGGCTGGATGTGGCCCCCCGGTCTGCGGTTCTGCACCCCTGATCTACTGCATGCAAGTAGCACATGTGGCCTGAACGACTTCTGCATCTGCTCTGCAAAAGTGCTTGGTTTGCTCACGTCAAGGCACGCACAGGGTCCTGGGATCACACCTATGAGCACAGGAGCTCGGCCCTGGGGTGGGGAGCTTGACTTGTGGACCTCCTGAAGGGCCACTGTCCAATTTCTTACAGACCACCGAACATCTGCTCGCAGTTTTACAATGACTAGAGTCAATGTAACAACATATACATCTTGGTCTTCTCGTGCAAAGTGCTTCTGACGCTCTTAAACAAGAGTGCAAGACTGATTCCTCCCACATGATCAACTCTGGATCAAGGCATTTTGCTGCTTGAGGCATGGGATAATCTGGTACATGCAAGCACACACACACACACACACACACACACACACAGAGAAGCCAACTGCGCTGACTGTCGAAACTTAGGTCAATGTTGGCAACGGAACCGCAGCTCCCATTGCCCTTGAGGACAGCAGGCTAGCATGGGGGGCATGGGGCAGGCACACACAGCTCTGCTCTGATACACCTTGCTGTTGCTCTCCACCCCCAGAATCTGCTGCTTTATGGTAGGGCCGGCTCTGCACACAGCCCCATTCATCTTTTAGTATTGCCCGTTTACAGCTTTTAAGATCTGTCAGGGATGGCCCTCACATGTGTTCTGAGGCACATTGGTGCTGGAAGGCCTCTCCATTGGAGCAGCCCGTTTGTGAAATCCCCTCCCGCAGGAGTTCCACTCAGGCCCCTCCCCAAAATCATTGAGCCACCTCCAGAAGACACTGTTTTTATCGCAGCAAGCATTTAATTTGTCCAGAGCATTAGTTATCCTCTCTCTCCACTGTTACTGTTTTTATTGTTTTCCTGCTCAGTTTTCATTTCTCTGTTTTAAAAGTTTGCTTTCAGCTTGAGTTGGGAGCTTCCTTGGGCATTTCCCCCCCTGCCCCCAAAAAAGGGAAAAGCAGGGTAAAAGGAGATTAAAAAAAGGAAGTAACTGTGCCTTAACTGCAGGGGTCTAATATTACTGCTTGAGACCCCATGGCAAGGGTAAGGGGAGAAACCTCCAAGCTTCTGCTTTATAGATTTGAGGCACACTGGTAGACCACAAAAGTTCTAGCACAAGAAAAGAACAGACAGTACGAGGCTGAAGCCAACCAATCTGTCCCTGATCTAGCCCAAAACACAATGCCCTTTGCACCACTAAGCTGGTACCAGCCTTGGTGATTGTTAGAAAGAAAAAATATGTATGCAAAGGTAGCACACGCAAATAGTCTTTTCCACCACTGATTCTGAGTACAGAACCTTGGGGTAAGCATGTAAATGCGGCAATGGCAACTGTTTTATTTCAACCCACCCACCCCCGCAAAAAAAACTGATTCCTAAACTGAAATGCTGCTACTCTTGTAGACACAAATGGACCACCTCTGTCCAGCTGTGATGGTCACATTTTCAGCAGGCAGGGGCACAGAGGAGACGTTGGACGCAGTGAAGATCTTGGTCTCCGAAAGCTAGAGGAGGGGAGGAAAAAAAAAAGGAAGAAGGTGCTTAGGGGTGTCCAAGTTTAGGGATTGCAAAGACAAAGAGGGACGCTACGTCATCCAGTGATGGGGGTGGGGTGTACCTACATCTTCATTCCAGTCCTCAGTCCCCCACTCCTCCGTTGCTGTCCTCCAGGCACCTGCCAAAATAACAAAGAAAGCGAGCGTCTGATATGAGCAAATCCTTGGAACCTCTTAAAAAGAGTGTTGAAGGAGGTAGTTTTCAAGGAGCGTTGCAAGCAGCTAAGCAGGTTGGTGCCCCTTGCCCAGACAGACACAAGCAGGGGGGGGAGAGGGGCAGGAGAAATACTGGCACACCACACAAGCTCCCCCACCCACCCACCACCAGAGCAAAGAGGCTGGACCCTGGAATCCCCTCATGGAACACCACCTTCCTTTAGCCGGACCCAATATTCACTTCCCTTGAAAGAACCCAACGTTTGACAAGTTTTATACAAAAATTAATTTTGGAAGGGAGTGGAAAGCTTCGCAAGGCACTGATGGGCGTCAACACACGCGTGGGCACCGCACAGGAGGCCCCTGCTCTAGACCCTGTCAGAAGCTCATTTCAAGGTCCAGGACGAGACAGGCAGGCAGGTGAGTCACAGCACATGACCCTGGGCCTAAAAAACAAAACACCACACCGGCCAGTTTCTGCAAGCTGCTGTGTGCGTGTTTTAAAAGCCCAAATGTGGGTCAATTGACAGAAAAAGGACACGGCAGAGGGAGGGAGGGAGGCAGGGAATACACACACGCAGCCAGGAAGGTTAATCTTTGTAAGCTTTTACCAAACAGTGAATAGTGTTCCAGCCATCAGCTTGACACCCTACTGAAGCTCACGTATTTCAAAAAAAAGCCACTCGCCGGGAGCAAGTGGTTCCGACAAACAGGGTGCTTGGCAACATACATATTCCCCTCCCTGCAAATTCCCCACAAGTCACAGGGAACTTGGGAGGCCTCTTACGCTGCACTGAGCTTTGGCAGGAACCCTCTGGGCTATAAAGCACAACATGCCACAAATCTGCCTCCAAAGGATAGGGGGGAGGTGTCGGGCTAGTGGCAACCACGACAAATGCCTGGCAACTGTGCTTCCGGGCCAAAAAGCTGTGGAGCCCAGACTATCCTGCTATAACTTTTAGCTGCAGAATGGTTGTTCTACCTTCCACACAGCCATTTTTTAGGAATACAAAGGAAGGTCAAGGAAGCCAAAGTAACGACCATCAATGGAAGTAGTCCCCATTCACACACCTCCTGGCCATTTTGCTACACCTTTAGTTCTCTCCATCACAGAGGGCCATTTTGCTCCTAACGCAGAAGCCAGGCTTGCTTGCTTGCTTGCCTGCCTGCCGCATGTCCCTGTGAGCACACATGCGCATTCACAGCTTTAAGTGGCCGCTTAAAAAACCCACACACACAGAGCTTCTGGGCCAAGTAGCTCTAAGCACTGAGGACTCCTTCACTGCGAAACAAGTGCTGCACATGAAAAGAGATTCCCGTGTTCTCGGACAGGCCAACAGACTTGACAAACAGGCGGAGAGAAAGCAGACAACACTCCACACTTTGCCCACGAAGGAGGAAACACAGGATGAGGCGTCTTCCTCACACAGCCCCGTTAACAAAGAAAAAACACAGAGAGACCAGGGGCTGGAGGGTGGGCATGCGAAGGGTGCTTGACCCGGTTTCATGGAAGATAAGGCTATCAATGGCGACTAATAATGACCGCTGTATATTACCTCCCATAGTATCAGAGACAGTATGCCTCTGAGTATCAGCTGCTGGGGAACATGAGCAGGAGGGTGCTGTTGCGCTCATATCCTACTTGTGGGCTTCTCCTTGGGGCATCTGGTCGGCCACTGTGGGAACAGACAGGCCTTTGGTCTGATTCAGCATGGTCCTTCTTATGACCATTAAAGGCCATGCTTCACTGGGCAGATACTAGTCATTTTCCTTGTTGTTTTTTAAAAAGCTGCGAGGCACTGTATGTTTGAGAGCCAGCGTGGTTGTATAGTGAGGTCAGGCTGGGGCTCGGGAGACAGAGGGTCAAAATCCGCATGGAGCCACGACGCTCACTGGGTGACCTTGAGCTAGTTCCTCATTCTCACAGCCTAACCTTACCTCACAGGGCTGTTGTGAGGGTGAAAAGGGTGGAGAAAGAATATGCTGCCCAGAGCTCCTTTCAGAATGAAAATGAAGGGGTATGGGAGGGAATGGTTTAAAAGAGGGGAAGTACTGAAGTGTCTCCCCACACAATGGTTTGAATGGGTCCTCAAGAACTCCTAGCAATTTGCTAGGCAACACACACACACACCCCTAGCATCTAATGGCCAACAATTTACACTAGGCTACCCCCCAAACAAGGGCGAGGTTACACAGGTCAGCATGCCGTTATCCTTCTGCTGGTGAAGGGCTATAAGGAGAGCTGCACACCCTGGAGACATCTCCCAGTCCCACAGATGGCTGTCTACACACTTGGCTCTGGCTTGTAAACAGCTACTAGCACAGACACTTGGGGCGACTGAGGATTTCCTCCAGGTTGACAGCCGAGAAAGGCTTTTGTGAACCAGAGCAGCTGGGCAGCATTTTCCATCCCCACACTCCCAGGACCAAATACAATGCTGTGATTTTTTCCACATGGACCTGCCTCATGCATTTAAGATCTGCAACAAGATCAGAGGCCCATCACCAGGTATCGCAACCACCAGGAATAAGGAAAGTGTTAGCAGGGGGGAAAAGTCTTCTCAGCGGTCGCACCATGACTTTTATCCTTGTCTTTAAACTTTCTTTTTAAACTTTCTTTTTATGAGCCACTTTGAAAAAAGTTTTTAGGTGAAAAAAATAACTTTTGTGGATTGATTAAGTTTTGTGGATTTATCTGCAAGGCTGTCCTTTGCGTAAGTTGCTTCATTGATACATATTTTACTAGTTATGTGGTGTGGGGAGAAGATGACAGAGTACTATGGCTACAGAAATTTTTACAAGCATGTGTTTCTCTCTAGTCTATAAGGGCTGGACAATTACGCTTTTCAGGAATTTCGGGGGATGGAGAACACTTTGCAAACATCCTTAAGATGCTGGATTCCTGCACCAGACACAGTGCAAACACCCTGATAATGCAGCTTCCAAACAATTTTCATAGGGCTATGGAGGGGGTGGGCTGTCCTCTGTCTTGCGCGGTTTAAATCCTCCCTCTCCATGTTCAGGGTCTACTGATGCGTTTTTTAAATTTTACAAAGCAAGAGGGCATTACTCGGGATCTCTTCACTGTTAAGGCACAACTCATCTATGTTTAGTGATCTCAAGTCTGCCCTCTTGCTCAAGCAGTTAAGAAAGGATTCAGTCCAAGGCCCACCTCATCCAATGCCCTTTGGAAAAATCTTAGCAGCCTGCCAGCAACTGGATAGAAAGTGTCAGCCCACCCCCTGCATTAAGGTATTTGAGCCAGAAGACACACTGTAATCTTTCTTCATAGGGCAGTTGCTCCAGCCCCTTGATCATTTTAGTTGCCCTCCATGTTCAGAGGCAGTATATCAGTGAATACCAGATGCTGGGGAACAAAGAGCAAAGGAATGCCATCATTCTCTGCCCTAGCTGGGGGCCCGTAACTGTGAGACCCTCCACCCCAAGGCAACTAGCTGGCTGCTTTTGGAAACAGAACAATGAACCTGATCAGGGATGGGCAACATGGTGCCCGCAGGCACCAATATGCCCTCGGACACCTTTCTTGGCACCCGCCAAGGTGCCCTACTGTCCTCTCCTACTGTTTTTGTTTTAATAACAAAATTCCTTGCTGGCAGCTGGGATCACCTCAAAGCACATTAAGGACCTCCAGCTTTTCCCATTTTCTTTTCTGATAAATGAATGCCTCTTGGCCACATGTGGGGCTCAGAGACACTCTTCAGAAATGCAGATGGAAGACGGCTGCAGGCCGATGCTTTCATCTGCAATACACCCATTTTGTGGTGGTGCCCAGGACAGTTTCCCAAACTGCTAAATGCACCCACAGGCCTCCAAACGTTGCCTACTCCTGAACTAGACAGACCAGACTTCCCTAACCCAGTACCCTCCAGGTATGTTGGACTACAATCCCAGTCATCCCCAGACAGCATGGCAACGGGCTAGGCAGGATGGGGGTGATGGAAGTCGTAGTGCTTCATGGTGATCTGGAGGTCACCATGTTGGGGCAGGCTGAGACAGACCGACCTTTGGTCGGATCCATCAAGGTGATTCTGAGCTCTGTGCTCGTCTCAAGAGCTTCAAAGACCTGGAAGATGGAAGCCACTGCAGTACAGCCATTTGGAGGGTGTAATCCAGCAGCCATGAATGCAAACTCATGTTCCCACTCCCAAAATCTTAAACACCTCCCTTAAAAACCCTGGTGTGTGTGTGTGTGGGAGGGGGGAAGGACCAGCATTAGTAAAAGCACAGGCAAGAATGCACAAATATTCATTAAGTGAACAAAATGGGAGATGGAAAGAGATGAAAAAAGGAACGAGACAATGACATATCCACAGATATATTCCAACTTATTTTAAAAAACGAAGTAAAATAAGGAGATCCGGGGCAATTAGTGCACCTGGATTTCTCGTACCAGGAGCAGTGTCAAATTTTCGGGGATAATTTGACCCCTCACCCCTAATGTAATCAACTCCTGAAACAAAACAGAATAAAAAAAAGAAAAGAACAGAAAACCAGTGAAATTTTATATACTTGAAAAAAACGCAAAGGTGAGGTGCTACTGCAGCTGCTGCCATTCCTTTCCCCACCCCCACCCCTCTGCCACCCACCGTACCTGTGGATATTGTTAAAATTAAAGAAAATACTTAATGCTACTAACTAATAATGAGAGTATGAAATGGGGCGTGCATTTTGTAAAGTGGTAGACAAGTCAACTCTCTCTGGGGCTCAGGGGGGAATGAAGGTGGAAGGGATCTATTACCCTCTTCCTAGAACAAGTCCGAGCACTTGCTCTGGGTGCAACTGTGGACACACAAAAAATGGCGGATTTGGGGGGGGGGGGAATCTACTTGTAAGAGAAACATTAAGATGCCATGTTCTACCTGCGGTTATTTCTAAATTTCTATGGTGCATCAAATAAAGGCACCCCAACACCTCAAGGAGAGCTTTTTTTGTTCAAGTAGGAAGAGGTTCTTATTTTCCTTCAACAGTTCAGCTAGCTAAATTGAAGTTATGCTGCTGTCACTCAAGAAGGAAAGTGCATCCACCCGGGGGGGGGGGGGTGCGAGTGCGGGGGGAGGTGAAAGAAGGGGACACATCGCTACACTTGGACCATTTTCTCTCTCAACAAAATAAGTAACTCCCCACTAATTTTACAACCAGAATGCTAACACATATAGTCCTACAATTCCCAGCGTTCTCCAGCCAGCATTGCTGGCTGGGGAATGCTGGGAGTTGTAGTACTTTTTTGTCTGTCTAAACATGCATAAGATTCCACCCTAAAAACACTAATACTGATTACATCCCCCACGTCCCCCAGGTGAAGCTTATAAGGGAATAAATCCAGCTGTTGAACCACAACCAGGACAGATACGATACCGTGGTAACTTGCCATTAAGAGGCTGCATGTGCTGAAATTTGGTTACCACTACAGCAACCTTGCCCAACCTGCTCTGCTCCAGATGTGTTGGACTTCAACTCCCATCAGCCCCAGCCAACATGGCCAGTGCTCAGGGGAGTTGCTGTCCACTACATCTGTAGAGCACCAGGTTGCGTAAGGGTTTGCATGTTGAAGGTCCCAGGTTCAATTCCTGGTATCTCCAGTTAATAAGGTCTCTGACAGCAGGACGGGGAAAGACTCCCCCGAGGAGACCCCAGAATTCCACTGCCAGTCCAAGGAAACAATACTAGGATAGATGGACGAAGGTGGCTTCTTGTGTCCAAGGACAGCCAACTAGACAAATGGGGATCCACCCGCTGGCCTTTCAACAACATGGGCCAACCCCCAACACCTGCCCCAAACTAAAACAGCACAAACGTCCAAGCCACTTACTCGTCCCGTCGTCCGGCTCAAAACTCCCAGTGTTATTCCACGTGTTGCTGGTACAGTTCCCGTAACCTTCTTCCGTGCTAGCGGGCTCCGCGTAGTCCGCAGGGTTGAAGGTTCTGGGAACGCAGGGGAGGGTTAGGGTGCATCCCATGCCAGAGCAGGCACACTTGGCCACCCCCCTATATACTCCCCACTAATCTGGAGCAGTAGTTACCCCTGGCCATAGGGTTTCTGCCAGAGTTCTTCAGTAGTTTACCCCCATGTCCCCACTGCCCTCCCCTCTAGAGGGGTGTCACTCAAACCTACGAGGCCAGAATGAAAAGTTTTTGGATGTACAAAAGGGAGGGGACTTGTGTTCACATCTCACGATCACCTTTGTCCTGCTCCTCCCCGTCCCTGCTTTGCTCCACCCTGTCCTCAAAGTGCATAGCTCAGGGGTGCACAACCTTTCTGGCCCCGCGGGCCACATTTGATCCTGGCTTGGGGGTGCCGCACACGCACACTCTATTTTGAACAGTTGCTCCTGTTACTCTCACCAGCAGGAGCACTCCCAGGCAGGGGCAATATATGCTCCTGTGGCCACTCTCAGAGGGCAGGAGTCATAGAGCTCTCCAAGAGCATTGCTAGAGTGCCTACTTGGATGGAAATCAAGCAAAGCAAAGGAAACTTTGTGGCAGAAGCAGCAAGGGAGTTGTCTCTGGCCGGGGGCGCTGTCATCGGGACCATCGTTAAGGACTTCGCGGGCCTATGCACTCCTTCCTTAGCTCCTTCCTTGCTAGCTTCCCTCTCTCAAGAATTCCACAGAAGTGTGCATTTGTAGGACACATGTACTGCCTGCATCACTCTGGCCATGATGCAATGTCCATCATTGGGTACTGAATGTACCTAACCACATGCTGCCCAGAATGGCTGGTGGCCCACCCACCCACTCTAAACAGAAAAGGGAGAAAACCAAAACACACGTAGCAAAGCTTACCCCATGCCTTGGGCCGAAAACCTTCCTCCCCGCCTTCCAGATCCACCTGTAAACACAGAGAAACTGAGCCAGCAGTCTTCAACCTTCTTAGGCCCAGGATCCGCCTTTAGCCAAACTCTGCCACCATGGGACCCCCTTGTCACTGTCTTACTGTCTGCTTTTTAGGGTGACCAGACACAAAGGACAACATTTGGGCAAGTCAGTTGCCATACAGGGAGGTTCTTCATCAAGCTCCTCTTTTTATGCAATGATCAGGAGCTGTCTCTTGATCACTGCATAACAAGCCCCTCCTTGGCTTGTTCAATTTCCTCCTCTGTCGTTTTGGTTTTCACTTTTTCCCATCTCTCAAAAGAAAGGAAGGAAGGAGACACTACAGCTGCATCCCAGCTTAATTTAGGATAGGATCAGTTTGTGGCCCTCAACCCACAAGTGAGTTGGGACTGTGTGTTGGACTAGGATTGGGGACATCCAAAGTTCAATTCCCCACTCAGCAACCTTGGGCCACGGCTCAACTCTCACCCTAACCTACCTCACAGGATTGTTGCAAGGACTGGGAAAAGGGTGGAGGAGGGAGAGAGAGAACAACGTATGCTGCCGCGAACTCCTCAGAGGAAAGGTGGAATGAAAAAGTAACAAAATCAAGTAAATAAACCAACTAAATTTCACTGGGATCATGTCTGGCTTTGCTAACATCCCAGGAATCTTTGGGTAGGATGGGGGTGAATCTATTGGGAGAGGGAGCTTTGTACATGCATTTGGGTTTTATGCTCCATGTCTACCCAACCAGGCCAATTGGGCTTAAAGGAGGAGAGGGGAAGGGAAGCAAGAGTCCTCCCTCTCATCAGACCAATGCCTTGTCATTTTCCCATGCAGCTCGGCTCACTTCCTCAAGTCACCTGGAACTGCATTTTCTAGGAACTTTGGTGCAGCATTCCTTGTTCTCTTATGGCTGGTTAAGCCTGTTAAACGGGCTGGATTTGATGCCTGCCCCCCACCATCATCCTTTGAAATCCTATTGCTCTATACTTGGATTTATTCTTTAAAAAGCCAATTAAGGGCAGCCAACTCCTTTTGCTGTTCGAACGACAAGGTTGCCAACCTCTCTTCCTTACTCACCTCTGCCTCGCCCACGGCCCCGTCGCCCTCTCTCTGTGCCTCTTCCAGAAGATCCACCTGTCTTGCCCCCATCCAGTCCGTTCTCCTGGCCCCGAACTGGAAGACACAAAAGTGCACTGGTATATTTCCGGCAGGGGAGTGGGGCAAGATTCGATTGCAGTGCAGAGCAAAGGTACACTCGTGGCAGGTTGATAAAGAGGGCACAGGGGCGGTCCAGCACCTATCATGCCAAATGCTGGCATACCTTTGGACACAAACTCTTTATACTGGAGTTCCCTTTTGTCCTCGGTTATATGGACAGGTATTGAAAAGATGCCATCCACCTTGCTACACTCGAGAATCCTCAACCCTCGGGAAAAGTAATCTAGTCATATCTAATTCTACCGATTCAGTATTATTTGTTCCCCTGGGGTCTTTAAAATGAGCCAATGCATTTTAAGAACAGGGAAATAAGGTCCCCAATACAGTCCATAAGTTGCAGAACAGATGACAGAGCTTCGGGGGGGGGGGGGGATTGTTGGGTGTTTTAAAAAGCTACACACCTGCAAGCAAAACAGTGTTTAAACAGTTGATTTGACACAGGATTTGCAGAAGCAGGGCTCAAAAAGTAAAATTAGAAGATTTAGAGCTGCTGATTACCCAGGGCACCTGGATATTTGAGTTATTATTTTCTTCTACTCCCATGCAAGGCTTGCTCCAAATTGGCTCTTAAGAATTCGAAATGGTCCCTCCACCCCACCCACACTCTGGCACACTGCAATGCCTGCCAGGTAGACCAAGTTGACCCGGAAGCCATTTTGTTTCTGTGTCGTACCACCCAGGCTATGGGGTTTAACCCAGCAGATGCTTCTCCTCTTCTCTCCTATCCCACCCCACACCAGGGCAGCTACGATTCTGTATCCTAAGGAGCAATGCATACATTCTCTGCCACGGCTAGCTCCCCGGCCCCTTCTTGGCAATGCACCACCCCGTCGCCGGCTGAAGTCTCTCTCCCTCTCTCGGTTCTCTTTGCCTTCTTCGCTGGGTTCCATCTGTCCGCTGTCTTTTTGTCCTGAAACACCCTTCTTTTTCCCCACCATCTCCCAGGAGTGCTGATGGGGAGAGAGAAAAAACAATTTTTTTCTTTCACAGTACTCTTGATACATAGAAACACATTTGCTTTCATTTTAACATCCTGAACACACTGTGGCTGAGAGCTAAGTAAATCTTCTTGTGCTTCTCCCTTCCAAGCCAGTAAATCCAGTGACTCCTGATCCATAACCATCCATTTATGACACTTCTGGTGTCTGTAGTCCTACAACCAAGCTCTCCTGTAGCAACGCCAAATATCAGCATACAGGTCAGGACAACCAAAGCCAGCACGGCTCCATGATGGCCAAAAAGCAGAATTCAAATTCCAGTTCAGCTCTGGACCCACTTTTGGGGAGTGCGGGGCAGGGGGGAGGGGCAGAGGCATGAGGACAGGCAGCTTCATTTCTCACACTAGTAAAATGAGAATTACAAAAGTGATCTACTTTTGCACAAGGACAGCCAAACATTTTGCCCACCAGATGTCCTGTGCAGACAGTGTGATAATTAGGACAGGAGAATTACAGGAAAACCATCACCCTCATTCAGTCATTTTCAGCCTTCTCAGTCCTTAGACCCACACTGAACCTCAACTTACATGAGAGGACTCTGCATGAATTTAGCAGGGTCCTACGTAGGAATTGTGTTGCTGTTGTTTTTACAGACTTGGCAGGCTCTCCCCTCCACATTCCTCCTTTGCTCCCTCAGCTTTCTTCCTGAACTCTTTCTGCCTTCTCTTAAAAAAAAATCCTTAAAAATTAGAAAACTGTGGGGATGTGCTCATGTGACCCACTTTAGGTTGCATCATAGCCCAATTGCCAGTTCTGACCCACTAACTGTTATTCTAGGCCAGCCTGCCCCAACCTGGTGCCATCCAGGTATTTTGGATGCCAACTCCCAGCATTCCTGACCACTGGCCATGCCGCCTGGGGCTGAAAGGAGTTGAAGTCCAAAACACTTGAAGCACCAGATTGGGGAAGGCTGTTCCAGGCTATTCAGGGGAAGGCTTCTAGTGTTATAAGCACCATGGCAGAGACTGCCAATATTCAGCAGCCCAAGAACAACTTACCATGGCAATCCTCTCACTAACACACTGTGCGGCCTGACTCCTCCCTTCCCAGCCAGCCTGCCACTCCTTTGTTACATGGCCCAGGAACCTTAGTACAGGCATGGGGAATGTGCACTCCTCCAGATGTTGGACTGCAACGATGATCACCTCTCACCACTGGCTATGCTGGCTAGGGCTGATGGAAGCTGCTGTCCAATCACATCTAGAGGGCTGCACGTTCTCCACCCTTGCCTCACTACTGCAAGATACCTTGGCATGATTGGAAGTTTTAACTGAGAAAGATTAATGGGACTGGTGGACAGAGACAGACGCACAGACATGAAAAATGTTTATAGAATGATGCATAATGTCAAGAGATATGCTCACCTGCCCTCCCTCACAATACTAGATCTCAGGGTGATCGTGAGCAGGCAGGAGATTCAAGAGAAGCCACAGAACAAACTTCTTCACACAACACAGAACATACATACAGAACTCATTGCCAAAGGTCTGCCAATGGCTACTGAGATGGCTTTAAAAGGGGATCAGACGAAAACATGGAAGGAAAAAAGTCTCATTAGAGGCTACTAACCACTGTGGCTATATGCCGCTTCTAGGCAGAAGCAGTAGCCCTCTGAATATCAGTTGCTGGGGAACACAAGCGAGAGGTTGCCATTGTCCACATGCCCACCTTGTGGGCTTCCCAGAGGCGTGCAGTTGCCTACTATAGGGGACAAGATGCTGGACCTTTGGTCTGATCCATCAGGGGCTCTTCTAAGGCCATGCTGACATGGATACACCTCTGCATATCTCCTGAGATACCAGCATGAGGCTTGGAGAATGGGGACAAGGGGCACATCTTGAACCACCTCATCCCTGAACAATTCCTCCCTAGAACTGGAATGGCTCAGGCACCTTCTCCATGAACATGTCTCCCAAGCAAAGGCTTTTGCCATCCCACCTCCATTTTGCTAACCAAGCCACTGGGGCTTTACCGTGTCTGGGTTCCCCTCCAACAGCACATTGATGGCTCTGTTCACATCCCCATTGCAGTCGTGCAGGGCGATCACACACTCATCCTGGTTCTTGCCTGTGATGTCAATCAGCTGAAGAAGGGGGGGGGGAAGCAATGAGGACAGGGTCACCCTAAACTCAGCTATTTATTAAATGTATTGGTCACCCAGCTACTCTGGGCGATGTACAGAGTATAATAGAACAATTTAAAACAAAATTCTACAATAAAAACATCATTTTCTAAAAATACCCTAACCCACCCCAAATGCCTGCCTGAATGACCACATTTTCTAAAGCTAGGCCCAGTAACTGCTTGCAAATGTACAACCACCACCCTCCTGAGAGCCACAAACGATCCAAAGCAGCAATCAGAGCATCCATCTCATATCGAAGACAACCTGTACGGCAAGGTGTAAGATGGGCCTTCCCACAAGCCTACCAAAAACTGCACCAGTGTCACTCTACCAACAGAGAATGGCAAAGACCTTAATTTGAGGGGCTACGAAATTCACATCCTGCAAGCCGTAACAAATCATAGAACAGTTTGCAAAGTGAGCACACTTTATTTTAGTTGGCATTTAAAAACACAAAACTAAATGGCTTTTGTGTTCTACTGTTGTGTGCCATCCACCTGGGAGGGAGGAGCAAGAGACTTCAGCAGCCAAGAGGACTCCAGGCACCTGGCAAGGAGAAATTCTAGCAGGCCTTTTGCCTTTTTAGTGAATTGACTTGTTCCTCGCTCCACCCTCATCTGTGTAAGGCACTAATAAAACAGTCTAGTGCCTTCTAGTGACCTCCTGCTATGCGAGTCTGTTTTTTTGTTGTGATTTTAAATATAATTTTGTTTTCAATGGAATTTACTATTACTCACTTTCACGTTTTTATTTATTAACCTGTAACATAGGGTATAATCTTCAAAATAAAGTACTCAACATTGAAAGAAGAAAAGTCTGCCATGAGAATAAACTATCATTATATATCCAAGTTGGCATGCATCATTACTGCATGGTAGCTATTAAGATTCGGCATTGGAGATCCCATTCCCTGCCCCGCAGGAGCAGTTGAACCGACCTTGGGACAGCGCCCTCATAACATGCATCCACAGTACTGCATGGCCCATCGGTTCCTCCCACCCAAAATGAAAGCTTTTGACAATGCAGTGGAAAGGAAGTCACCCAAGGGGCTTAGGTCACGGCCAGGCCTCCCCTCTCCTCAGGTCCTTCTGCATCCTAAGGACTCACTTGTTTCACCTTCTCCTCAAAGTCAGCATCGTTGTGGTCCGATATCATCTGTGCAAGTCGAATTTGCTCTGCAGTGGCCTGCAAAGACACAAGGCCAAGAACAGCACTGTTAGAAGCTTCCATTTTGAAGTGGACACACCAAGACAGACCAGAAAGGAGAGGGGTTAACTTTGCAAGTGGAATGGCAAACCTGGTAATGGGGAACTCTAGGATTAAGGACAGTGAGAGGTTTCACCCTTGGTTAAGGGCGAGTCCCGAAGTGAGGTAGAAGTCCAGAGCGTGGCCTGAACCAGGACAAGCCAGGTTTAAATTCTTGCTCACCAGCTCAGTCTTTGGCTCTGTTAGATGGCGACAATCATGAGCCCAAGAGTTGGATGAGAAGACTGCAGGAAAATCTTGAGCTTACTACAAGGGGCAAAACCATGCAAATAATCAACTCCTTGGATTTGTCCATGTGCCAGGGCAACCAAATGTTTTGGTACCAGTGGCCACTAAACTGGGACTTTGACCCCTTGTGCTGTATCCTTGTTGAGAGAAACTTAGGAATTGCTAAAGCACCCTTCCCCAACATGGCGCCCACCAAATGTGTTCAACCAGAACCCCCGTCACCCCAGCCAGCATGAGGACGATGAGAGGTGAACTCCAAGCCATCCAGAGAGCACCGTGTTGGGGAAGGCTATAATAAAACCAGCATATGGCATGTATCCCTTCAACTTCATCCAGTGTTTGCCCATAGAAGCCAGGCCCCTGCCTCACCTCCAAAGCTGGTGAGTTAAGCTGCATGCTAACAAACAGCCAGGGTGTGGAGAAGTTCCCATTGTCTCCCAGGAAGACGTTAGTGCTGCTCTTAGTTACAACTGAAAAGGTAAGAGCAAGGAGAGAGGACTCTACCACCCCTCCCATGACACCAAGCCAACCGGTTTCCATGGACACCTCCCCCTCTGCCCTTACCTGTGGCCGCTGCTTGTGCTGTGCCTGGTTCTGCGCCTGTGTCTGCTCCCAGCTTCCCCGGGCTCGGTTAGTGCCCACCGATGTCATCATTTACAGTATATACAAATAACAGTATTTACAAGGTAGAACTCTGTGGGGGGGAGGAGGGAGGGAGAGAGAGAGAGAGGGGGAGAGAGAGAGAGAGAGAGAGAGAGAGATCTTAAAAACGGAAGCCAACGAGTGCATGGTCCAGCCATAGTAACAGTATTTAATTGCTTTTACACACACACATACCTACCTTATACCCCACTTAATATAGAACAGCCACACATCTACACCGATGCAACTCTCACACCTTTTGCCATAGGGTTACACGTTCCCGCTGACTTCTCCCCTCCCCTGCACAAATCTCCTCCTGTTGCCTTAACCACAGTGAATCCATCACAAATCTCTAGCTTTGAACGTGTGTCTCCCAAATCCAGTATTGACTCCTCCTCATATCTGATGGATTCGCACCAATTCTCAAAGGGGAGAGCTCAATCTCAGCTTGTTCTTAAGCCACTCAACTCCAGGTGAAAAAAAGCTTCCGATAAACCATGTCCAAGGAATGTTTCCATTACCAACAGAAAGTCGCCGGTATGTTGCAACACACCACCAAAAAAGAACTTTGACAAAAACTGGCACCCTGGAGGGGCAGCAGCATTCTCCAGTTTAGCTGTGCTTTCTCACCTTTCACACCCAGCCACCCTCAGAAGATTGGCCACCCCTAACGTCATGAATTCATGGTTTGAAGGGAGAACTAGGGGTTTTCCTGACTCTCAGCTTAAATTCTAGCCCTGACATCACAACCGCTCTCAGCAAGGGGACTAAATGAGGGCAATAAAGTCAAGGGTGGCAAGGTACTACTCCCATCTGGGGGAAAGCTGCAAACCAAATGAGGTAAGAAGCTGCGAATAATTCATCTTGGGGGAGGGGGCAGAGTTTGCGCCATCTAGCACAAGCTTGCAGATTTGCGCTGCCCTATCTAGGAACAGTGGAACAACCCACCATCTTGCGCTTCCCAGCCTGACAGACACATTTAACAAGGCAGACATGTGGACCTCCAAATGCAAGCATTTGGGGGAAAAAGCATCACATACACTTAAAACACACAGCCTTTAGTTTAGTATGTCATTACGCAAAACAATCAATGCAGATCGAATCAGATACAAAACAGAAACCAAACCCAAACCTAGAGGCTTCCAGTGTTTTACTAGGAATGGCACAATCATCACTCAAGCTATGGAAAAGGTTTTTAACTTCTCCTTCCTAATGAGGTCTTCCTTCTTAGTTCACTCCACTAAGAAATACCTCTGCATGCAAGCAACTCAAATTAAAGTGGCTCAAGGAGATGCAACACTACTTTGTTTACAGGAATCCAATCTGCTCTTTTGATTATTTACAGCAGGGGTTTCATAAAAGTCAGAGCAAATAGCCCAACCAGGAAGAACTTCCAATCCACAACCACAGGCCTGTTGCCCACTGACTTGATATTGGATGATGGGGTGCTCAAGGGTGGGAGAAGGGAAGCAAGAGAACGGAGCTGCTCTATTCCTCTCGCAATGGCCGTGCTTCAGATGGGTTGGGGGAGGCAGCCTTCTCTCTCTCTGAGAATGGGTTTCTATGTGCCTATCGGGCAGGAAATGCATGCCCATAACGGGATGAGCTTTCTTCAACAACTACCCAGTCCTCCTTAGGAAAATCTGACATCAACATAGAGAGAATCGTAAGTCTACAGCATGGATTCCGAAGTGGCGAGTTGCTCTCCCAAGCAGCTCTCTAGACCCTTAAGGGCAGAGGCCACAGACAGTGGAGTACCAGCAGACTCACAGCAGAGTCACGAGTTGTCTCTTGCTCTAGAACAAGAGATAAAAGTCCTCACCCATGGGTTAGCCCTGTCAGTCCACTAGTTATTTCCTTATGGACTGCAGCAGTGGGCTACGGCGCCGCAGGCCTTACAGTCTACCTGCCCCAAAGGAATGGTTACTCGCCTCAGCAAGCAAGGCAAGCTTTGTATTTTTTGGAGCCCAATTTTTGTTTCCCCCTTCTATTCTTTTCCCCCACAGAGGCATGCAACCCTTTTATTTTAAAAGGGCTCGTAGCAATGCATCCTGAAGGTCCCAGATGCAATCCCTCAGAAATCCAGCTGAACCATCCTGGGGAACAAGAGATTGGAAAGAGCCTTCTCTACCCCACACCCTGGAAAGCTGCCACCAGCCAGGGTAGAGAAGGGCTAGGTGGACCAACAGCGTGATCTGATATAAAGGAGCTTCCTACATTTCTATCTTATCTCAGAACATATGGGGAGCAACACCCTCCCTCCGGCGGTAAGACAGCTGCTGCAGTTAAGTTTTCAATGGCAGACTAAGCACCTCTCCATACATAATGCAGGATGGCTTTGTGCCAGAGACCCCCCCCACACACACACACAGTTTCCTGTCCTGCCAGCTTCAACAAGGCCCGGACCCAGATCAAAACAAACCTCCCAAGCCAAGCAGTCTGAAGTCTTGGGGGCGGGGGGGGGGGGGAGGAGAGAGACTTGAAGAATACTTTGGATTTTAAAAAAATCAGAGGTTGCTTCCTTTTCAATTTATAAGAGGGCTGTTAAAAAGATCTCACTGGGGTGCTGCTGCCAGTCAGAAAAGACAAAACCTA
This sequence comes from Heloderma suspectum, assembly GCF_057233095.1. NCBI lineage: Eukaryota > Metazoa > Chordata > Lepidosauria > Squamata > Helodermatidae > Heloderma > Heloderma suspectum. Next base: position 13,102,701 of record NC_139474.1, read on the forward strand.
AGAGGAGCTCTGCTGCATCAGAGAAAAGGCCCACTATCTACTCCAGTACCCTGTATCTCTGAAGCAATCAGCCAAATACTTCCAGGAAGCCCACAGAATGAGAGGAAAGCAATGGCCCTCTCCTGCTGCTGTTCCCCACGGAACTAATATTCAGGAATACTGCCACTGAACTGAGAGGTTCCGCTTTGCTAACAGCCACTGATAGACTTCCCTTCCTTCTCCATCCCTGCAATTCCCCCTTTTAAAGTAATCTAAGACACTGGCCTTCACTGTATCTTTCGATGGTGACTCTCTTAATTAAACTGGGCTGGATAGATCAATGACCTGACCAGTTAATAAGGCAGCCTCATATATTCACCTAACTGTGAAGCATCTCCCTATTCCCTCCCACTACCTTTGCCTGCACAAGTTACAGGACTGCAAGGGAAGGTCATTTATTAAGTCAATTCCTGACTGCCATGAGAACATCACCAAGTGAGTCTAAGAAAAGAACCTCACTTCATGCCTTGCATTAGAACATCCGTGGCTTCCACCTCGGGGGTGGAATAAACTTCCTGTTTATACATTAGGCTTTTTCAGTCAATGATATTCGTTAGTTTCATATTTAAGGTTTATTCCTACACAGTTCTTCTGAGACTTTAGGATTGATTCAGGTGCCTCCAGAACTGGGAATTCGAGGAGAATTCTAAAACCTCTCTCATCCCTACAGATCAGTTTCAACTGCAGCATAAAGAACAAAAGTGTTTTCCCACCAGCCTGGGCACCAATGAAGGCTGGCGTGCCACTTCAAAAAACTACGATCTTCAGTGCCAAATTTCAAGAAAGATATTGAGAAGGACACAGACGGAAGGAAAAAACATGCAACAAGCAAGATGGAACTTCTGAAGATGACAAGCTATGTGCAAAAAATGCTCAATAAAAGGGAATATAAGAGTTTCTTTGAAGAAGAATGGCTGTTCACATCCAGAGGTTAGGATAAAAACCTATGGGGTTTACGTTTCAGGATGTTTAAAGCTAAGAATTAGGAGCAACAATACTGATATGATACTCTCTGCTAAGTGCTCAAAGACCTACACTACTTCAGTAATCCTTACAACGCTCCAGTAAGCTAGGCCAGTATTACTATTCTAAGTTACTGATACAGAGGAACTGTTAGATACTAGCTTGCACCCAAGAAATGGCTTTTTAAAAACATCTATGCATTTATATCCAACTCTTCCGCCCAACAATAACCTGAGCATTGCTGCGCTGAGATGAGAATGTAGGTCTTCCAGCTCATCGCTCCAATGCTTAACCACTACGCTAAAGGAGTTCAAAAAAACTTCCACCACCATGGAACAAGCAGCCCAAGAACTCTACACAATCTTCTCCTTTAGAAAGTCTGAAGGTAAGGCTGTCATGTCCGACAGGCGACCCCTGAGGTATCAGATACCCCGTATCAAAGAGGACTAGGCCCACAGAGCATCTTCAGTTCTCCAGGACTCTAAGAATAAAGCAATGAGAAAGTTTATTCTTTGCTGGAGAGAATAAAAGCTGGAAAGAGACAAAGATGCTGACAGGGAGTTTATGCTTTTGGTACCCAAACCAGGCAGGCTTTACAGGAGGGAACAGCCCAGGCACACACAACAGACAAGCTGCTTTGCTTTTAATGAAGCGTTTTTAACCAAGGCTGCCGTTCTCTGCACATTTACCTGGGAGTAAGTCATACTGAACTCAGTGCGACTTCGGTGTAAACATGCACAGGACTAGGCTGCATGGGAGATTACAACACAAACGTAGTTCATGAAAATCTGTGAAGTCTACACAACAGATCTTAGTTTGTGTATGTATTAAACTTTTATACCACCCTGTGACTAGAGCTCTCCAAGCAGCTGACAAGAACCCGCACAGCAAATGCCTTGAAACTCATTTTGGATGGAACGTGCTACATAATTTTAGGTGATAATAAAATTACAGATTAATAATAATATAGTCAAAGTTCACAAGACTCTAAGGGCACAATCCTATGCATTACTGGGTAGAAAAAAAGTCCTACAACTCCCAGCATGACTGGCTGGGGAATGATGGGAGATATAGGGCTTTTTTCTGCCTAAATATGCATAGGACTGCACCCTAAACCAGCCTTCCCCAACCTGGTGCCCTTCAGATCCTTTGGACTACAACACCTAGAATTCTTGAGCATTGGCCATGCTAGCTGGGGCTGATGGGAGATGTAGCCCAAAGAATCTGAAGGGCACCACGTTGGGGAAGGCTGCTCCAAACTGTTCAAACTCATTTCCTTGAAATGAGAATTTATACTGACATTTTGACTAGTTAAAAGAACCACCTTGGGAGACAATAACGGTCAAGCTTTTGGTATGTGAGGCCTGGGCCCTCAAACCCCTGCTCAAGAGTGAGGGAGACCAAGGATTATCAACAAATTGTCCAAGCCTTAAAAAAAGGGGGGAACAAGCCACGGGTCCTCTAAACTAAGCAAGCAGGAATGGGGAACCTGTGACCCTCCTTGATGTTGCTGGACCACAACTCCCATCATCCCTGACCACTGACAGTGCTGGATGGGGCTGATGGGAGATGGGAGTCTGACATCATCCGGAGTGCCACAGGTTGCTCACTTCTGTGGCGGGCACAGCTTTTGTTTCCCATCCGTAAAGCAGCCTGGTTCACAGGGATTATTGTAAGGATGAAACTGTTAATCTACTGTGGACTTCCTAGCCACTAGAACAGCCTCACCCAACCTGGTGTCCTCCAAATGTGCTGGAGTACAACTCCCATGATCCCCAACGAGCGTGGAGGATGGCAGGTTGTGAGAGACTGCAACAGATACACCAACTTATTGCTGTTCTAAGTTATTGTTGTTACAGTTTCTGCAAAGCAGGAACACAGACTGGGAAAGCCACTTATACTGTGGCATAACAGAAGATGCTAGGAGAACCACACGGAGTATGTAGCATTGCTCCAAGTCTTCTGGTGCAAGTAGAGGGTGGGGAGCATAACCAGCATGGTAAATAAGAACCTGGAACAAAATTGCGGGCACCGGAACTTCTCACAGCTATCAAACCCTGGTGTGGCAAGCTGCAGCATCGCTTGAGATGGAACACAGAGGAGCCTAAAAATCATCTTGGTTACCTGGAGCAGATTGCACAGCAGGGTGTGGGGGAGGCCTGTGGCAGAAGAGTTGGGGAGAAGACAGAGAGATAAAGAGGATATCAACATGAACTCCCAAGAGTTAAGAAGGAAATAAGAGCTGGGAGTCCTCCATTCAAAGAGAATGCCATCACACAGGCCCCGATTCAGTTATCAAATCCCCAGAAGAATGGCAACAGGTAGCTTTATAAGGACAGACAAGAAGCTCTGCACTATCTGAATTCATCCTTGGCATGTGTCTACATTACAGATGGTCCAAACCCTATACATTATATAGGGATTGGACTCGATGGTCTTATAGACCCCTTCCAACCCTACTATTCTATGATAGCCTTTCTCTGTAAACGCCACACCCTCCAAGTCAAAAGCCTCTAACAGTTCAAGGGAACCTCCTTCAGCAGGCCACCAGGTACAGAGGGTTACCAAGGCATAGAGGATGTACATAAGAGCCATGCTGGAGCAGATCAAGAGTACACCTCATCCAGCATTCTCTTCACACAGCAGGCCAACCAACTGCCTGTGGGAATCCCACAAGTATGACACAAGTACCACAGCACCCTCCCACTTCTGTTCCCCAGCAACCCGAGTCCGTAAGAATACTGCCTCCAAAGCTGGAGGTAATATATAGCCTTAATGACTAGTAGCCATTGATAGCCTTGTCCTCCATAAATCTGTCTAATCCTCTTTTAAATCCATCAAACTGGTGGCCATCCCTACTTCTTGTTGCAGCAAATCCCAGAGTTTAACTGAAGCATCAAGTCGAAACGGTAGAGGTGTACATGGTGGCTGTAAGACTGCTCACTGGCCAAGTTGCTTTCTTTCGTCCTAACCTAGCTCACATGGATGTTGGATAGCAACCTGAATGCCAGTGTACCATGTTGCCAGACTCGGGCAACCTGGATTCAAAACCGCGTGGAGTCACAACACTCATTGGGACCAGTCATGCTCTCAGCCTAACACTTACAGGTTCTTGGGTAAGCATAAAACAGAGTAACTGCTTCCCTGCTTGCACTGCCCTGAATTCTTTAGAAGAACAGCATACAAAAGTAAAAGAAAACTTAAAAACTATAAGAAGAAAAACTGAGAAATTATTCGTGACAGTGGTGCAAAATGGTTTATGGGCCCTCTCCTACAGGCAAATTAACAACCTGATCCTTTACATGCTTCTGCAGAAGTCCTGCTGAAAGCAATGGAGCTTACTCTACAGTAAGTGCACACAGGAGTACAACTTCACAGCCTGATCCTATCCATGTATCGGGCTGTCAGAAAGTATACCCACTGTGAGCAACAGGGCATCCTCCCTAGCAGGAAAACACAGGATGGCAGCTTGAAAGCCAGAGACAATGCATGGTTACCTCAGAAGCAAAAGCCCACCTTGCATAATCCCACCCACCCATGCAAAGTTAAATGTCTATGGTGGCCTTCCCCAATCTGGTGCCCTCCAAATGTTTTAGAGTACAACTCTCAGCCTTGCTTACCATTAGCTAGCTATTCTGGCTGGGGCTGATGAGAACTGGAGTCCAAAATCACCCAGAGGGCATCAGGTTGGCAGGACAGCTGGCTTACAGGATTTCAGCTAACAGCCCAATCCTATGCACAGCCTACTCAGACGTAAGCTCGACTGTGTGCAAAGGAAGTTACTTCCTAGGGAACACATCTACAATCCTAGCACTAGCTGTGGTTTTATTTCTTAAAACGGCAGGGCGAGGAACTTTTCCTGGCGTCTCCACAAGCAGCTTTCAGGTGAGTTTTCGGCGCTGTTTACGGATTGGTAGAGAGAGAAGGAAGGATCCTTCTCCCCCGACTTACCACCGTCTCCCTACGACCAACGACGCGCGCGAGAGAGACTATCTTGGGAAGACACGAACAATGGAACGGGGTTCCGGTTCCTAGAAATGGAAGGAGTCTCTCCCCACACTGCTTGCAGGAAGCCCGAAGGCCCCGGCTCTGCTGACTGGCAGGAGGGATCGGCGGTTACCGGCTTGGCCAGGGTGGGGTTGTTGTGTCGTTTTTAACCGGGGGACGACGACGACGACGAGACGTGGGACTTTCTTCTCTGGAAGCGGAAACAGCCAGCGAGGGCCTCAAGGTGGGGCGAGAAAGAATTTCTCTTTTCTTTTAGGGGGAAGGGAAGCAGGGAAAGAAAAGCGGCTTACCCGGCAGTGCGTGAGTAACACCAACAACAAAAAAAGGGGGATTAAACTCTGTTGTTGTTGTTTTAAACGAAGTATATATTCCTCCCCGCCGGAGGAGGGGTGTCCGGGTCTGGCTCAGCCCGATTCAGCCCTTGCTGATCCCGGCTAGGCGCGCCACGCAAGTCCCCGGCTTCGTCTTGGCCGACTAGGCCGCAGCGGCGCTCGAGACCGGAACTTCTCCCCTCCTCACGCCCCCTTCTTCCTCCCGAGGCCCGGATCCCCTCCCTCCTCCTCCCCCCTCAGACACACACATTAAAACACACGCACGCACACCCCGGCCGGTTCAACCATTTCTATCCCGCCCCCACCAAAGCCTCCCCCACAGCGGCGGGGGGGGGTGAGAAATTCTCCTCAGGAAAAAAGAATGGGAAATTATTGTACTAAAAGAAGGGGGGGGGGTGAAAAGAGAAAGGGGCGGGGCCGGCGCTTAAAGGGCCCGCGCGCAATTCCCGGCGCAGAAGCCGCCGCCAACTTTACCTGAGTCTCCGCCGCCGCCGCCACACACACTGACAACTAACCCAGCGCGGCCGCGACCGCCCCCTACCACGTGACGCGAAGGGGGAGGAGACCCAGGGAGGCTTCGGCTCGCCTGCATCACGTGACGGGCCCGCGGTTACGCCCCTTCCCTCGCGCCGTCCCTTCTCAGTCGGGAAGAGAGGAAGGTAGGCACGCATGCGCACACGCGCGTTTGTTTTTGCCTCCCTCGCTGCTCTCAACTCACCCAGCCACGTGACTCTCGCTTTCCGCCCCGCTCCTGCTTCTCGCAAGGTAAGGTATTTTCCTTCGTACGCACTACGTATAGAGTAACCGCGAGCACAAGCGCCAATCGTCACTTCCGGTTCCCAATCGAACCGCCCGCCCACTCTTTGCGGAGACGACCTTGGCAGGGAAAACGGGGTAGAAATGCGACAGATTGAAGAACTCCTTACTTAGGAGATGGGGCCATCCTCTCTTTCTCTTTATATATATATTCAAAGCTTCTTATCCCTCTACGGAGCCCTCCCTAAGTACTTGCTCAATACAGATATTCCTACTCCCCGCACATGGACCACCTTCCGTTGTGAACCGGAAGTGTCGCTGACACTTCATTGCCTCTGTAACCCGACCCTTTACTCCGCTCCCAGTCACGTGACCCTTATTTTCCTTCAAGCGCTTTCTGTTCCTTTCTCCCCACCCCTCCCTTTTTTCACTTTGACCCTCGACCATTCACGGGCACGCCTTCCCAATCCACCCTTTTCCTCTTTCTTTCCCTTCGCCTCCCCCAAGGAAAGAGCTGTTTCCCCTCTCCTTCCGGTCACCTGACACAGACTTCCTCTTTTCCTTCGCCCTTCCCGATTGAACCATGGAGCTCTCCCTAGAGCGCCAGAGCGGGAGCGGACACGGGCCTTCGTCACGTGGCGGGGCCGTAGGTCGGCTTCGGCGGCCGCCATGTTGTGTGGCCCGTTGGGCGGCCGGGCCGGGCGCCGGGGCCGGGGATGGCGGCGTCCTCCTCTCCCTCGCCCCCCCCTTCCCCCTCCAACGCCAACTCGTCCCCCGCCTCGTCCAGCAACTGGCTCTCGGGGGTGAACGTGGTACTGGTCATGGCCTACGGGAGCCTGGTGAGGACGAGCGCCTGAGGTGGGACGTGGAGGATGGAGACGGGAAGGGAGCTAGTCCGCCCGCGCCCTTCCGTCGCCAGGGAGGACGGCTCCCCGTGCGTGGGGAGAAGCTCTGGAGAAGCGGGGCGGCGGCCGTTGGGAAGCTTCTCCCCCTGCGAAGGGTGGCCCAGTCAGGAGGAGGAAGGGGCGTGTTGCTATGGAGACGGGAACCCTCTGTTCCTTGCCCCAATCTCCCATCCCGTTTATTTGGCGGGGGGGGGTGCTGGGAACTGTAGTCCAAGACGTCTGGAGGGCACCGCGTTGGGGAAGGCTGATGCGTACCTTGAGGCAACCTCCCTTCTCCCCGGACCTGTTACCCTCCAGATTTTGCTGGCCTTCAACTCACAACATCCGTGATGGTAGACTGGGGCTGATGGGAGTTGAAGTCCAATACCATTTGGAGGGCACCACATTGGGGAAGGCTGATGTAATGCATACCGTGAGACAGCTTCCCCCCACCCAGCCTGGTACCTTCCAGACGATCCTGGATTAGGATTCCTACCATTCCTGACCGTTGGCGAGGGCTGTTGGGAGTTAAAGCCCACCACTATCTGAAGAGCACCATGCTGAGGAAGGCTGACTTATGCATAACTTGAGAAACCTTACCCTCCCCCAAGCTGGTCCCCTCCAGATGTTGCTGGACTATAACTCACAGCAGTCCTGATAGGGCTGATGGGAGTAGAAGTCCAACACCATCTGGAGGATGCCAGAATTCAGGAAGCCTGGGCTTAAGGGTGTGTTGTCTGCCTAGCATAAATGCCTGCTTTTCTCTTTTGCTCTCCTTGCTGGTATTTGTTTCTGTTATTTATTCTGTTATCCAAGTGATTTTTGTCTCCCACTTAAGGCTGCTGTTCATGTATTTTGTTTATTTAGGGAAGGGTTGTTGCTTGGAGCACTAGCTTTGCATGTTAAAGGGTCCAGGGGTCCTTACTAGGAACGGTGAGAGCTTCCATCCAACGCATCTGTAGGGCTAATGTAGTCCATACAGGGCTAGAAGTACTGATAGTCTGACTCGGTGTGTGGCAGCTTGTTACATTCTTATTGAAACCAGCCTTTATTCAAAATCACAAGGACTGGAATCTTTTTTTAGGGGAAGGGCCATAACTCAGTGGGAGAGGACCTGCCTTGCATGCAGCATCTCCCAAATATGATCCCCAGCATTTCCAGGTGGGGCTGGGAGAGGCCCTTCCCTGCAGAGTCATTGCCAGTCAGTGAATGCAATACTGAGTTAGATGGACCAAGGGAATGGTCCTATCTCACTGGAATGCAGTTTCCTGTGTTCGAGTAGCCGAAGGATTGTAGCTCAGTGGTAGAACACCAGCTTTGCATGCAGAAGGTCTCTGGTTCGATCTCTGGCATCTCCAGGTAGGACTGGGAGAGACCCCCATTTGAAACCCTGCAGACCGTCTACTAATCAGTGAAAATAGTACTGAGCTAGATGGACCAAGGATTTAATCCAGTGATGCTGGGAAAGACTGAAGGCAAAAGGAGAAGGGGACGGCAGAGGATGAGATGGCTAGATAGCATCACGGATGCAATGAATATGAATTTGAGCACGCTCCGGGAGAGAGCGCAGGACAGGAAGGCCTGGCGTGCTATGGTCCATGGGGTCACGAAGAGTCGGACACGACTGAACGACTGAACAACAACAAGGGTTACTTAGCCTTATTCAGAACCATGAAGACTGGAATCTCCAGGCAGGTTTAGGAAAGACCCCTCTCTGAAGTGCTGGAGAGCCACTGCCAGTCAATGTAGACCAGACCTGTGCTGGACTACAACTCCCATCATTTGGTGGTGGATTATGGTAGTTGCAGCCTCATCTGAAGGGTACCTTGTTGGCGGGGAGGCTGATACCTTGAGACAGCCTTCCCCCCCGATCTGGTGCGCTCCAGATGTTCCTGGAGTACAACTCCCATCATTCTGGGATTGTGGTAGTCGCAGTCGCATCTGAAGGGCACCCCATTGGGGGAGGCTGATTTATGTATACCTTGAGACAGCCTCCCCCCTCCAGCCTGGGTGCCTTCCAGATGCTCTTGGACTACAATTCCCAACTTTCCTGACTGTTGTCCATGTTAGATGGGGATGATGGGAATTGAAGTCCAACGACATTTGGAGGGCGGTGGTTGGGGAAAGCTGCGCTTGAGGGCATGCTGTCTGCCTAGCGTGATATGCACAGTACTGCCTAGTGTGCACAATACTCAATATTGAGGTAGAAACTCTAAGGTAGCTTCCTAGCATTTATGTTTGTATAATATTTGTAGCTTGTTATTACTGGTGGTGATATGTGGTGCAATTAATGAGCAATAAGTGTTTTCTTGAGAGATCAAAAGTTTGAGAGATGAAGTTCCCGGCCCTGAAAGGCATAGAGGGGCAAAAGCTTTGGCCCAACTTCGGAGAGCAAAGGGGGGTGGGAGGTTGTTCTTTTTGTTTCTTCCCCCCCACACCATCACATACTCCCTGTCTCTTCAAACATTCACAGACACATCTTCCCACTCATTCTTTTCTTCCTTCTCTTTATTACTCCTCCTGCCCAGATACATTTTCCCCATCTTCCAGCCACCCGCCAAAGACTTCCTCCTTTCCTTTCTGCCCTGTGTGAACCATGAAGTTCAACTGCTCAGCATCAGTAGGGCTGGAGCCCAGCCCAACTTAGGGCCCTCCAGACATGTTGCCTGGATGACTAGGAATTGCAGTCTGACACATCTGGAGGGCCCCAGCCTTGTACACACCTGGCAGTGGTGGTCAAGTGGTAATTTGACATTAGGAGTCTCATGTCGGTAAACAGTTCTGGTTTGCCATCCTGTTCTTAAATCCTCGAGAATTTTGCTGAATTTTGGTTTTCTGGCTCCAGTACAGCACATGTTCGTGGAGTTAAGGCTGCAAGCCTGTGCAGATGTACCTGGGTGCCAGTAAGCTGCAACTGAGCTCCTTTGGACTTAACTTTGGAGTAAACGTGCATAGGGTCGGGCTGCTTGGCAGCATCTCGTCATGTGCATGATAGCCAGTCTCACGGAATGCCCTTTGGACTTGCTTCTTAGCGAGCCATGTCCAGGGTTGGGTTGCCTAGCTGCAGGCCTGCCTGTGCTTTCTTGGAAATAAACCTAGCTGTGCTTACTCGGACTTCAGTCAGGATCAGGCTGCCTTGCAACAGCCTTAGTCTTACTCCCAGGCCTGCATGTCGTCTGCATAAACAGGCCTACTGTCAGGATATGCCACTGCTGAACTTGGTGGGACTTCCTTTTGAATAGTTATATAGGGTCAGGCTGCTAGAGGCCTTTTAAACACATGAATCGTAACTAAGCTGACTCTGAGCTTCAATGGGATGTGCTTCTCATAGGGCTGCTGCAAATGTCTGTGTGTCCTTGCTTTGGAGTGGACCATGTTGCACTTTCTGATTAGGGCCCCTTGCTCAGTGCACAGAGCCTCTGCTTTGCAATGCAGGAGGTCCTAGGTTCAATACCCAACTTCTCCAGGCAGGGTTGGGGAAGACACCTGACTTTAACCCTGGAAAGCTGCTGCCAGTCAGTATAGACCACAGGTGGGCACTATATGGCCCTCGGAGACCTACCGTGATCCATTGCTCAGTGTTTCAGCGTGCTGCGGGGTGCAGGATGGTGATGCAGAGCAGGTGTACAGGAATTCTGCTTGACTGTTCCTGACTGTTAGAGCACTACGACAATGGAACCAATTCCCTAGGGAGGTGGTGGGCCCTCCCACACTGGAGGCCTTCAAGACGAGGCTGGACAGCCACCTGCCAGGGATGCTCTGACTTGGATTCCTGCACTGAGCAGGGGGTTGGACTGGATGGTCTTATAGGACCCTTCCAACCCTATGATTCTAATTCCCCAGCCAAACTGTGCTCCAGCCAGCTGTTGAGTGGGCTGGCCAGAGCACAGCTGGGATGGTGGCGGAAGGCGCACATGGAGAGTCCCCTGTGTGCATCATCCTCCCTGTTTACACTGCATCTCTGCGCAGGCACATGCCATGCTGCTGATCAGCACTAGGAAAAGTTTGCTCAGCTGAGCAGTGGTAAGGGCAACGCATAGTGAAATTCCAGAAGATGTTGTTATGGCTGCCAGTTTGAATGGCTTTAGAAGGGGATTGGGCAAATTCCTGGAGGAGAAGGCTATCAGTGGCTACTAGCCCTGATGCCTATGTGCTCCGGTGTCAGAGGCAGCATTCCTGTGCACACGCTTTGCTGGGGATCTTGGGCAGGAGGGTGCTGTTGCACTCGTGTCCTGCTTGTGGGTTTCCCGTGGGCAGCTGGTTGGCCACTGTGTGAACAGAATGCTGGGCCAGCTGGACCCTTGGTCTGATCCAGCAGTGCTCTTATGCATGATGGAAATCTTCCTGTCCCCCATGCTGAGATAGCAAGGGAGAAGAGAGAGAGAGAGCAAGGAAAACCAGGAGAGGAGGGAGAATGGAATGAAGTTTCCTGGAGGAGGGAGTGGCTGGCTGGCAAACTGGACAGGAGCCCTCCACAACTACACTGCAATATTTTGTTGCAGGCCCACTGGATTTAATCATAACCATCTACAGCTGGGGTGGGGAATGGTGTCCTCCAGCCCTTTGTTGAACTGCAGGTCCTATCGCTCCAACCAACATGGCCAATGGTGAAAGACGTTGGGGGTTTCAGTCCAACAACCTCTGGAGGGCTACACATTCCTCATCCCTGATCCTACAAGAAAAGATTTAAATGGGACTTTTTAGACAGCAGGTTCCAGAATGCTGCACTAACAGTACCAACCCCACCCCCCGCCAGTTTTGCATTTTACAGCTATAGGACCCCAAGAAGGGCTTCTTCTGGAGATATTACTGACAGGGAGGATACAGGTGCAGGGCAGCTGTTCTTCAGAGTTGTCCACTGAGTCTTTTCCAGCTTCTCAGCTTTCCCCTTGCATTGTGCTTACTGCCCAGAAGTGAACTTGCCTACAGATGATGATTGTACCAGTGCTCAGGACAAGGGTGTTTGACTTCTCAGATCTTGGGAATGATGCTCTGCTTGATGCAGTGGTGTTGGCCTCCTGTGCCGCAGCATCATGTAGCCAGCTCACGTACAGGATACTCACTCTATCCTTATCCCTGAGGTGCTCCCTGTGTATGGCTTGGAGGCAGGGCTATGAGCCTGTTTCAAGTTTTCAGAGAAGTGATGGTTGCTCACTCTTTGCTGCCTTTTCCAGGTCTTTGTGCTGCTCTTCATTTTCGTCAAGAGGCAGATCATGCGCTTCGCCATGAAGTCTCGGCGTGGCCCCCACGTGCCGGTTGGTCAGCACGCACCCAAGGTTTGTTGACACGACAGGCTGGGTTTTTTGAGAATTGGTCACCCCAGGCAGAAGAAGGGGTCAGAGCGCTCTTCCCGTAAGGAGAGGCAGAAATCTTGAGGGTTGTTCAGTTTAGAAAACTATGGCCAGGGGCCATTCGTTGGAGGCTTGCTTGTGGAGTTCCGGGAGGTGTCTAATTGGCCACTGTGGGATGGAGAACACTGGATTTGGGAAGCCTTTGGTCTGATTCAGCAGGGCTCTTCTGATACTTTCATTCACATTGGTGTTTGCAACAAAGAAAAGGAGGAACTCCGTCACACGTGATGGAATTAATGGTATCTGCTTCTTCAAGAGGTGGTGCCAGCCAGTTGCCTAGGTGCCTTTCCATGGAGGAGGAGAAGGTGTCTGCTGACTGCTGGCTGGGAATGATGGGAGTTGCAATCCAGAATATCTGGAGGGCCCCAGGTTGGGGAAGGCAGTGTTCCTACCCAGAAGTGGCTGCATTTCAACTTTAGTCAGAGCCAGTATCGTGCCTGTTAGCACGTCGAGATTTCTTGGGAAGGAGGATGATGGTGCTGCTGTGTCACTTACCAGGCTCTTTAACCTCCCGCCCTCCCCAAGCCCAGCAGGCTTATGTCAGCTCATATCTTTGGTCCTTCCGGCCCATTATTGCCTGCCCTGATTGGTGCTTTCTCCACAGGGTCTTTTCCCAGTCCAGCAGCTACTACAGATATCCTTTTAACAGGAGGTGGCAGGGACTGAACCTGGGACGTTATGTGTGTGAAGCATATGCTCACTTGACCCCCAGAGTTTGTGACAGTGGTCTTCTCCCTCCCTCCCCCCCACCCCACCTTTCTCGGTTCAGGGCCTGAAGGAGGAGATAGACATCCGACTGTCACGGGTTCAAGACATCAAATACGAGCCTCGGCTGCTGTCCTTCAACGACGTCAGGCTGCTTCAGCTGGAGTCACCTCGAAACCCATGTACTGTATTGCGCATGTGCTGAGGGGCGGGGATGAGGGTGTGAGTACGGAGTCCTCCGTCAGTGCCACCTGCTACAGAGCACAGGATCTTCCGCTGACCTGAGCCTCTCGGTTGTCTTGTTTTCTTGCAGGTTCCTATAACTATGTGTATAGAATGAAGGCCTTGGATGCTGTCAGAGAATCAGGTAAATGAAACAAACCACCACCAAGATTAAATAGTCGCTGGCTGGCAGGGCAGCCTTCCCCATCCTGGTGCCCTCCAGGCGTGTCAGACTTCAACTCCCAGCCAGCATCCTGAGTAGGGGATAAACCTGGGTCTGGAAGGACTTTAAAGGCTTAAAGAATAGCTGGTCAACCTGTGGCCCTCCAGCTGTTTTGTTCTACGCCTCCCATCAGCCCTAGCCAGCATAGCCAATGGTGACGGGTCATGAGAGTTGTAGGCCAAAGCATCAGGCGGGCCACAAGTCCCCCCCCCCCCAGCTCAAGCCAAGGCATTGAGAGCAGACAGCCCCTGGGTTTAATAGGCACCATTCCTCTCCATTTCCCTTGAAGCTGCTCTGGGTAGAGAGCAAGACAGAGACAGGAAGAGTGAATAAGGGTTGGAATTCTCAGTCCACGCAGGAGGCAGCCCGCAGGCATCCTGTGCCCAAGTGTTGGTGATGCATTGCCACAGGAAAGCTGCAGAGTGTCATTTTGTCCTCAGACTTCGGTTTCCTAAGAATATTACCTTTCACTCTCGTTTTCAAAGCAAGTGTCTAGCATTTGTGGTTGCAGATGGGGATCTGTACATGTTGGCTAGGTCTGGTAGCCAAGCGTTGTTCCTAGCAGTCTGTGAGGCTTCCTGGCTTGTTTCTTCTGGGTGAGGGGTTTTCATGGGAAGGGAGGGAACCCCTGAGTCATCACACTGATGCTGTGTATCGTCACGAGTGGTAGCCTTATCCCATTTCTCAAAGGGCACCTGCTCCTTTGCTGTTCCGCCAGAAGCGTCTTTAAAACGGTAAGCTGACGGCAGTGTATATTAAAAGCTTTTTTTTGGCTGGTCACCAGAATGCATTTTATGGTTGCCCCAGGTGAGCTTGTCTGTGGATTCCTAGCTGCAAAGATACACTTGGAGGTGTGTGGGCTGTGCCTGGCTGGCAGTCACAAGCCCCGGTGAATTGCTAGACAAGATTGTTGAGTGACTATGGGGTGGGTGTTGACTGCCCCATATATTCATAGCCCCTTCTCATGACTTAACAGAAGCAAAACAAATCGCTCCCAGTATGAGAAATCATGCTGATTCCCCCCGCCCATTGGTCCACATTGCAAAATTCTTGACTTAGTGGTGTACGCTTTGGCTTTTAGCACCAAGCAGTGGCCTGTGCCGTCTGGCTTGCTGGGTGTGCTGCCCGCTCATTCTCATCTCTTCCCATAGATATCCCGTTCTCCGCCGAAGGCCGGCACCCCAAATCTTTGATAGGGAAGAATTTCCGAGCCTACCTGGTGGACCTGCGGAACTCCAGCACCCCCTTCAAAGGCATCCGCAAGACTTTGATTGACACTCTCCTGGATGGGTATGATAGCGCCCGCTACGGCACAGGGGTGAGTGCTCTTGGTCTGGGGCTCAGCGGAAGGTAGCTGGGAGTCCAAAAGTGTTGGCATGCTGGCATCGCAGACACCAGGTTCTGTTTGCAATGCCAGCACAAATGGCCTCTTTGCCACTCTTCTTTGGGATTCCAGCCAGATTCCGTTTTATTGGGAGTGGGTGTCAAGGGCTCCTTGGAGGGCTCTCTCAGTCTAATCCAGTAGCCAAGTCCAGACACAGACAGAGGGATTCTTTTCAAAGCTTTATTCTTCTTTTACAACTTAATAACTCTACAGGTAGCAACTAGATCTGAGCAGCAACATCCCTATGCCCTAAGTTGGAACAGTTGGTCCCCGTTTGAAAGGCAATTACTGGCAGACCCCTGAACTTAAGGACTAGGGAGAATCCCTCCCCTTTTCCCTTGGATCCTCTGGGCGCAACCGTTCTTTTTGCGCGAACCATTTGGCGCCGCTGTCTGTGCCTGCGCCGCGCATCCCCCCCAGTCTGCTATCTGTGCTGAGTCACTCCCTGGACTGCGTTCTAAACTGGGAATGTGGGTGGGAGGAATCTCCGTCAGCTGTTGGTCCTGGGAAAAAAGGAGCGTGCTCCTCTCCCGAAGGAGCGACTGCTCTTCCTCAGCATCAGAACTACTCTGGGATTCTATGGGCTCAGTGTCTACCCTGACAGTGGGATGAGAGCAGATGCTTGGCGTTTCTAAACATTGGCACATTTAAGGTGTAATCCTACGCATGTTTAGACAGAAAAAATTACTACAATTCCATGCTGGCTGGGGAATGCTGGGAGTTGTAGGATTCTTTTCTGTCTAAACATGCATAGGATTATGCCCTTAATCTGTTTTAATTAATTTTTGCTTGCTTATGAGTATAAACCGATTACATCTAAAGATTTCAAAGTGGCGTACACAATTCATAAAAACATAAAGATAAGGCCAATGCATAGAATATATCATAGCTACATATCATAAGATGGTAAGCGCAACCACCCAGGGAAGGCATACAGAAACGGATGGTCTTCAACATCTGTCTAAAAACAAAAATTGTTGGTGCATGTCTAATCTCAGGGGGGAGATGATTCCACGTGATGGATGCCACCACACTGACTGCACTCCTCGGAGCAACTGCACAATCAGGAGGGCCTTGCCAGATGACCAGTTTAATGGACTGGTCAACTAAGGGGCAAGCCCTTATTACAGCCTTCTTCAGCCTGGTGCCCTCCAGAACTTTGGGGCTACAACTCCGAGTATTCCTGACAACTAGCCATGCTGGCTGGGTTGATGGGAGATGTAATCGAAAACATCTGAAGGGCACCAGGTTGGAGAAGTCTGCCCTCTTCCTCCTCCTTCCTTCACTTATTAGTTTTATTTTTATTATTGACACTGTCTTGGGTCCAGCAGTAACCAAGACAGACGCTTTTAGACCTACGCCGCTGTCAACACCAGCAAGTAGGAATTCAGTTTCAAGGTTTCAGAGAACAACCCTGAGAAAAAATTGGGAATGTCCTGTGGGGGCAGGGGGATGCTGGCCCAGCATAACAGCAGTGGCATTCCTACTGGGGACGATTTCAGGACACCTTTCACCCTTCATCTCTCTCACACATGAGATTCAATCCCCCTCCCTTAAATTCAGTTCAGTCTAGAATGATCTGAGTGCACCTGGTGCTGTTCTCTGTTTAAGGACACGCTGCTTTTCCATCTTTCTTTTTCTGCCCCTCTCCCCCCACTTTTTTTTCCTTTTAAAGCTATCTGGTTTCTTGCTCTCTCCTCCCATGCCTTGATACTTAATAGGTGGGAGGGGCTGGGATGACCCAAGCTACCCATGGCCTAGAATACTAAACCGCCAGGCATTCTTAACGTCCTTTTCTCTCTTCTGCCTTAGACTTTTGGCAAAGCAGAATTCCTCAAGTACCAGGAAGCTTTGTATGAGCTGGCAGCAATGTGAGTTGTGGGACTGGGCAGAGGAGCAGAGCAGGCCGCGTGTGTCTGGGGAGAGGGATCTTCCCCCGGAGCCATGTGGGAGGCAAATGGGGGGACTGCAGAGGCAGCAGTCCGGTGATGGCTGGTGCTGGGAATGAGGGCAATGGCAGTCCCAGCACACCTGGAGGGCACCAGGTTGCAGGAGGGCTGGCTGGCCCATGGGGATTTGAGCCCGGGTCTTCCCTGTCTTTTAAGTCCAACACTGTGCTGCTTGTATTTTTTTACCCTGCTCTTTGGCCAAAAAGGCTCCCGGAGCGGCTTACAGGTCAACATAAAAACCCCAGCCAAGACCGTCCCTGCCTTTGCCACCTCAATAGATATGACACAAAAGGAAAGGGGTGGGGGGGGGAAGAGAAGAGAAGAGAAGTGTGCTCGGCCACAGTTCTCAAAGCTACCATTCTTGTAGAGACCAGCTGGGATTTGGAAACAGTTCTGGTAACCTGATTTGAATGACTCCTGCTAGGTCAAGGCTGAGCAGTGTGTGGCCCTCAAGACGTCTTGGGCTACAGCCCTCGCCATTGGCTGTGCTGGCTGGGGCTGATGGGAGTTGCCGGCCGCAACATCTGGAGGACCACTAGTTGCCCACCCCTGAGCTGGGTGACAGTGGAGGGAGAAGAATAAGCAATGGCGGCCGGGCTCTCAGTAGCACTGGTGGGATGGCCTTGCTTCCCTGCTCCCTGTGCTGCAGCGAGATGGAATGGCGGCTGCTAGCTGTCTGCGGCGGCGGCAGCAGCACCGCCACCCTGTTCTTGTGTCCCAGCCTCTCCCAACGGCAGCACTGCTGTGCTCTGATCTGGCCTCCGTGCCTCTCTCTCCCCTACTGCAGCATCAAGGCCCGTGGTGGCGGCGGCAGCCAGCGGCAGCACCAATCAGCAGCCAAGGACCTGACCCTCTCGCCTGACATGTCTGGCCCAACCATCCAGGTCACCTACCTGCCCTCCAGCCAGAAGAGCAAGCGAGCCAAACACTTTCTGGAGCTCAAGAGCTTCAAGGACAACTACAACACGCTGGAAAGCACCCTGTGACGCCTCCTGGCCCCACAGGGGGAGAAAAGACCATGGCAGGGGCCGGGGGCGCGCTGCCCCTTCTCCTGTGGCACCGGGGGGCCGACGCATTGCCCGCCTGGACCCAGAGGGCTCTTTGTCTGTGCACTGGCTGGCAGTCGCTGCATTTCTGTCGACTGTCTGATGTGAAGCAAGCTGCTGCTTGGGGTGGGGGTGCCCCGAATTCTCTCCCCCACACACGCACACAAGCACACTTGTGGTTTTGTGAATAAGTCACTCAGTTACCTCTTTAACTTATTGATAAAGACTCAGACTCCGGGCATGCTTCTCCCTTGCCACAACCTGCAGAAAGAGCCAAGAATGGGCCATTCTCTGCCCTCTTCCCCAGTGGAGATAACACGTGGTCTTGTTTCTTCTCTGTTCCTTCTGCCCAGCACACAGCTCTGTGTTGTTCCTTCCCCATCACTTCTGTTTCCTTGGAATCTACCTTACTGGTAT
This sequence comes from Heloderma suspectum, assembly GCF_057233095.1. Classification (NCBI taxonomy): domain Eukaryota; kingdom Metazoa; phylum Chordata; class Lepidosauria; order Squamata; family Helodermatidae; genus Heloderma; species Heloderma suspectum. Next base: position 13,120,980 of record NC_139474.1, read on the forward strand.
TCACTCCGAGCTCGCCCTTCCTCTCAGCCAATGTGGGGGAAGAGGCTGGTCGGGTTGTAAACAGCCTGTCATTCTTGGGGGGCGGGGAGGGGGGGTCCTGCTGAGAAGGCCGCTTGCTCCAATGGGCTGGCTCCGCTCCCCTTTCCTTTACTCACTTGCCACCGTTGAGCTGCAATGGCAGCCGGGTGGCGGGTGGTGCCTGCCACACAGCAACGGCAGCATTGCCAACGGCACTTCCAGGCCTGGGTCCCAGCACAAGCCTCCTCAGCCCTTTTCCCCTCTCTGGAAATGGGGTCCTAGGCAGGCCTCCTGTCTCTCTTTTTAAAGCGGCTGTTTAATAAAATGGACACTTGCCCTGCTCTGCGCTCCTCGGCTGTGCACTGTCTCTGCGGAAGGATGCTGGTGGGGGTGACCTGGGCACAGGTGCCAAGCCAGGCCCTGTCTGCCTCCAGCGACGCAGGGTCATGCATGCTGTGGGGGGGCTTCACAGCCCGTCGTGCCTCCTGCCCATGGGACTGGTTTGCCCAGCTTTGTGGGGATGGAGGGCGGGGAGTGCAGGCAGAAGGAGAGCCACCCGCTGGATTGCTGGCACATGGCCTTTGGTGATAGTTCCTTGTTCGATGGTGGGGAAGGATGCAAGGGAGTACCGTTGTAGTGTCCAGACAATCTGAGCTGTGTCTTGTAATTATATTCTCCCAGCAGAGAACGTGTCGCTTCACAGCAGGGGTGTGGGGAAACTCAGGCCTGCTCACCAAATCTGGCCTGGTTGGGGTCCCCAAATAGGCCCATCCCCTTTCCTCAGCTGCCAGTTGGTGATTTCCCAGCTTTTGCTGTTCTTTTCTCCCATTCTAAAAGGTTTAAATGCCTCTCCTAAGGCTTAGTTACTGGCAGTAAAAGCTTTAAGGTAAAATATGCTGGCATTTTTGGCCCTGGCGTCTTTTGCCGTCGGCCCTCACCCATCCCTGGATTGCAGCCCCCAAGAGCTTCTCCAAAATAGAATGCAGACCTTGGGCTGAAAGGTTCAGCACCCTTGCTCTAGGTGTAGCACAACAAACTCCCATCAACCCCAGCTAACATGGCCAATAGGAGTGCTGGGGTTGCAGTCCACTCTGCATGGAGAGTACCAGCTTTGGGAAGGCTGTGTCACCATGACAAAAAAACCCTCTCCAGTGCAGACTAGTTTGTGCTCCAAGGAGGAGAGGAAGCCAGCAAGAAGGCGAAATCTGAGGGAGTGACTTCGCAAGGGCTGCCTCTTAGAGTGCATGATATCTGGATGGAGGGCTTCCTTGGTCAGATCCAGCCACTGGGCAAGTACATTTTCTCCTGGGTGCTGGACCCAGGTAAGTACCTGGCATGGTTCCTTTTAGGGTTTGGCCTACCCAGGGAACCATCTTTCCTAAGCCGCATGGCTGTGCTTCTCTGTGTATCTCCTTGAATAGTGAAAGCTGGCTTAAGTTTATCATATTTCACAAATTGATTATCGAGATACATCCAGTCAGGTCAGGCAGTGAGGGTTAAAACACTTTTAAAAAAAACAAGCCCAAATATAGAACACAACAGTAAAACAGGAGTGATTTGAAAGTAGTAAAGTTCTTGAACTGCACTAAGTCCTACCCCAAAAATGAAATGCTAGCTAAATTGAAAATGCGTTCAAAGCTGAGCTTAAAATGGGCACTGCGGTGGGGGGGGGGAAGGGCACGCCTTGCCACCATATCATTAGCCAGCCTTCCCCAAGCTGGTGCCCCCCCGGATGTTTCAGGCTTCAAGCCCTGGCCAGTGCGGCCAAAGGTCAGGAATGCTGGGAGGTGTAGCCTAAAGCATCTGGAGGGCACCAGCTTGGGAAAGATTGTTCTGTGGGGCGTGCTACTACTAAAAGTCTCGCCCACGCTCTTCTCCTGCCACATATCTAACAGTGGTAGGAGGAACAGTCCAGTCCAGCGGGCTTTCCCAACCTGCTATTGTCCACCTGTAGCCCAGTGCATCTGGAATAGTGCAGGGGTCTTGTGTGGAGAAGCAGTTCCTAAGGTACTTTAACCCCAAAACCTGGTCCCCAGGAACTGATGAGCCCAGAAAAACATTGCACGGCATTTGATGCTATGTTTTTCTTGTACTGGCAAAAGATGAGACCAAAAAAACCCCTGTCACTGCTGGGACAGCCTGGCTGCAGGAGTTCAAGCTGTCATGTGTTTTGTGGTCGGCAGGTGGCATCTTTTCCCCTGATACGGGGCCCACTGACACATCACAAGCTGACTGTGGGGCTCCGTCTCTTGTTCCAGCAGTCTGTAAGGGGGCAGTGATGGGGGGAGGCCCTCGGGAATGCACCTTGGTGCAAGGGAGTGTTGCACATTCAGTTGGATTTAATTTATTGACAGGCCGCTTTTCTATAGTGGACTATGCTCAAAGCATCAACTTCTCAAAATACGTCACGTTTGAAGAAGGGCGGTGTGGGGGAGACACCCCCATTTGTGAAATAGCATATTATCCACACATTCAGACGTGTTGCAATAAGCACAGGAGTGCCCCCCCCCCCCGACAACAAAAGACAACATTTTAAATTACAAGGGCCTTGGGGAAATACGAAGCGGAAGCATTCTGAGATCTGGGACACGCTGAAACCATGACATTTGCTCTTTCAAAATGCCGCTCCTGTTTCTGCCAGGGTCACTTCTCCAAAGGAGGCAGGGCCTCAAACGGCTGGCCTTGCTGAAAAGCAGGCAATATATCTTTTGAAGAACAGGTGTGCTTGACACACCTCTTTAGGTCAGCGAAAGTCTTTTCTCTCCGGTCCCTGGCCGCTGCATGAACAAATCATGGGGGATGCGCAGATGGATCAGTCCTGCAATAAGATGCGAGTTACTTGGAATCTTCATCATCTACTCTGTAAACTACGGATGGCAGGCACCAGTTGAATACCAGGAGAAGGGCCCTGATTCAGTGGTAGAGCATTGCTTTGCATGCGAAGGGTCTTGGGTTTGATCCCCCGGCATCTCCAGGTAGGCCTGGGAAAGACCCCAGGCCTGAAATCCTGGCAAACCATTGCTGATAGCCTCTAGGTAGCCCCCTAACCTGAAGCAAATAGTTGACTAGACCTTGCAATAAACCTAAATGCCAGCTGTGCGCATTAATACATTTTATTTCTCTCTTTATTACATTTCTATACCACCCCAAAGCCAAAGCTCTCTAGGCGGTTCACAACAATTAAAACCACAAAATGCATCATAAAATACAATATAAAATGTAAAAGCTTAAAACTACAATATAAAAGGACAAGCCACAATAAAAGCTAGCAGCAATGCAGAGATAACTGTTTTAGCTGGTCTAACTCTAAGGCAGCTTTCTATGTTCCTAGCAAGGGTGAGTTCCCTCCCCAGATTGTGCTTACCTGATTTTGAAAAGAGAGTCTTCTAAGCCTGGTTTGTACTTGAAGTTACATGGGGGTGCGGCCTTTACAAGCTGAAGAGGAAAGAAATCCTGTCCATGTGAACACATTGCAGATTCGGCGTTTGAGTTCCGCCTTGGCCAACTCGCAGTCTGCAGGAAGGGTCTCTGATCATGTGAAGTTTAACCAGAATATTAAACTTGAGAGCCTGTGTTGTGTCGTGGTTAGAGCGTTGGACTGGGACTCAAAAGACCCAGGTTCTAGTCCTTGCTCGGCCATGAAGCGCACTGCATGACTTTGGGCCAGTCACTGACTCTCAGCCTACCTAGCCTACCTCACAGGGTTATTGTGAGGATAATATGGAGAAGAGACCACGTATGCTACCTTGGGTTTCTTGGAAGAAGAATCTTGCTCCTGCCTTCCAGTGTACCAGCCAATGAGTGCAAAAGCATGGCTTTGACTGAGAAGCACTAGGCCGCTATTATTATTATTATTATTATTTTCATTGCTTCATTCATTCATTTTTATACCACCCAACAGCCAAACTTGGTGGTTCACAAAAATTACAACCACAAAATACAACATAAGAAAAAAAAACATAAATTGAGAGCCAGTGTAGTGGTTAGAGTATTGGACTGGGACTCAGGAGACCCGGGTTCAAGTCCCCACTCAAGCCATGAAGCTCACTGGGTGGTTTTGGGACAGTCACTGGCTCTCAGCCTAGCCTGCCTCACAGGTGTTGTGAGGATAAAATGGAGAGGAGGCCTATGTAAGCTGCCTTGAGCTCCTTAAAAGAGGAAAAACGGCGGGATATAAATGTAATAAATAAATCAGGTAAGATGAATTCAAGGACAGAGCTACTGCCGTGCCTGCCACTCCACTCACCCCCACCCCAAATGCCTCCCACAAACAAGCTGATGTTTCATTTCTCGGCAGGGGACAAATGAGCGTCCCATCCTCAATTGCCTCCTGTGGGCTCAGGTCACCCCAACCCCCAAAAGATGGCAGCGCAGCCATCTCTGTTCTTTGGAGCCCTGCTGGACCACTGGGCCAGAAACAAGGGTCTCATCTTTGGCCTGGCTGGCCTTGTTTGGTGCCACGGCTGCCGGTCATGCGTAGAGGCCTGATGTGATCCGGGGTGACGGCTTGGCTGATGAGCGCCAGGGGCTGGCCCCGTTTGGCACAGCCTTGTCGATAACCGGAACTGGCCTCGGTGGTGATGGGCCCCAGAGCAGGGAGACGCCAAGGTCACCACCAGAGAGATGAGGCGGGTACTTGGGGGGATGGCCGGCTGCACTGGGTGGGGGGAGTGCCTTGGAGAGGAGCAGGCTGCCCCCAGAGCAGACTCAAGATTGGGCCAGCCTCTCTCTGTCTGTATGTCTGTCTGTATCTCTCTCCCTCTGTGTATGTGTTTGTCTGTCCGTCCATGTGTGTTTCTGTCTCTGCATGTGTATGTGTGTGTCTCTATCTGTATTTATCTGCCTGTGTGTGTGTATGTGTATGTGCCTGTGTCTCTATGTGTTTGACTCTCTCTGTATTTATCTGCCTCTGTATGTGTGTGTCTGTCTCTCTTTGTGTATGTATGTGTCTCTGTGTCTCCCGCTTTGCATGCGTCTGTATCTCTCTGTCTCTTTGCCAGCCTGTGTGGTGTCTATGTGTGTTTGTGTCTCTCTGTCTCTGTGTGCGTCTGTGAGTCTGCATCTCTGTGTGTGTGTCTATACCTTATTTGAAAGTTCTCAATATTTTAATAGAATCCCATCCTCAACACCCCCCTCCCCAAGGTGCTGTTGCTTTGGAAAAACAAAGCAAGGGATGCTGGGTAGAGCGCCTCTTCAGACCACCTACACTTACAGGCCATCCCAGCACTCAAACAATTTGAGGTCTAACTCATATTAACCCACAGCATGTACAGTTTCCATGGGGGCAGGCTTTATTCATCTGTTGTAGCAGAAACAACAGGCAGTCCTGTTGTATCTTAAAAATAGTTGCGGCATAAGCTTTGTAAATTTCTGCAAAGTCTTTCTTTTCCTTTTTTAATTGCAGATGTACACAGATGTACCAGATGTACACAGCATTCCATATATATCCCCAGAGCTGCACTGGATATATCGAATAAAACTGGCCGAGAGGGCTCCTGGGCAATGCAGAGTATATTTCCATCACCACTGGGCTAACTACACAGTCGGGATTAGGAGAAAGGGCCTCCCAAACAGAGGGATATCCTGCCCCCTATTGTCTTAAAACCAGGGGTAGGCCACCTGTTGTCCTACAGATGTTTTGGACAAAAACTCCCAGAATCCCTGATCACTGGCCATGCTGGCTGTGTGTGTGTGTGTGGGGGGTTACTGGGAATTGTCCTTCAGCACATCTGGAGGGCACCAGATTGGGAAAGTCTGCTTTAACCTTTGGCAGACAAAAACAGCATGCATGTAAAGCTCCTGTTCCATGGATCATACCCACCAACCCTTTCCCTGTTCTTACACATAGCTAAAGCTCTCTTCTGCTTCCTCTTTGCTGTATTAGGTGGTTCAGCCTTAGCTTCTCCTCCCTCAATTTGAAATGCAACTTCTAGTACCCAAAAATTACCACCTCCTCCCTGAATTTGTCTATTTATTATCCATTTTTTATTAATGTTAATTCTCTAATCCCCTTCTAAAGCAGTCCAAGTCAGTGGCCATCGTAAGAGCAGCCGTGCTGGGTCAGACCAAGGGCCCATCCCACCCAGCATCCTGTCACTGTGGCCAACCAGCCGCCTGAGAGAAATTCACAGGTAGGACGAGTGCAACAGCACCCATGCTCCCCAGCAACTGGCGTACCTAGGCATCCAGCCTCTGATACTGGAATTAGCAAATAGCCATTAGGACTAGTAGCCACTGACAGCCTTCTCCTCCAGGAATGTGCTTAACACTCTTCTAAAGCCATCCAAAGTGTTGGCCATCGCTACATCTTCTGGTAGAGAGTTCCACAGTTTGACTCTGCCCTGGGTGAAGAAGCCCTTCCTTTTATCTCTCCTGAATCCCCTGCCAATCAGCTTCTTGGGAAGACCCCTTTGGGTTCTAGTTTTATGAGAGAGGGAGCAAAATCTCTCCCCACTTTCTCCACACCAGGCATCATTTTGTAGACCTCCATCATGTCTCCCCTTACTCGCCTTTTCTCCAAGTTAAACAACCCCAGCTGTTATAACCTTCTCTCATAGGGGAGATGCTCCAGCCCCTTGATCATTTTAGTTGCCCTTTTAGATGCTCCAGCCCCTTGATCATTTTAGTTGCCCTTTTCTGCCTAACATGAAATTTGCCTTTTTCACAGCAGCCGCACACTGGGTTGACAAATTTCATTGAGCTATCCACCACAACCCCAAGATCTCTTTCTTGGTCAGTCACTGTTAGCTCAGATCCCATCAGCATATATGTGAAGTTGGGGTTTTTTGCCTCAGTGCACAACTTCTTACGTCGCTACATCCTGGGATAGCGAGTTCCCCCATTCTGACTTTGTGCTTCCTTTTACTCTGTCCCCAACTTTCTGCAGAGACAGGGCCCTTCACTGCTCCTAGTGGCTGTCACCGTGCACCCCTCACCCTCTCCAGCCAGCTGCCCCCTTTCCCAAGGTCACTGGTGTGTACCCCCCGAAGCGTGCCCCATCGCTGCGGGGAAATCTCCATCAGCAGACGGGCCGAGGGATCAATCAGCTAGGACGAATCAGCGGAACAAGGCAGGCAGGGTGTGGGGGAGATAATTGAATGCGTGCTAATGAGATGCATTACAGCTGGAGAACGGCCGGGGTGAACCTAACGCTACAATCTTAGGCACGCTTGCCTAGAAGAAAGGCCTGTCAGATGCAGCGGAACTTGCTCCTGAACAGGGCCAGCTCCAGGGTTGAGGGGCAGTGGGGGGAGTGGAGAGAGAGAGAGAGCGAAAGAGGTGACACAGAGAGAGAAGGGTGTCCTGCCCGGGTTTGTCTCTGGCTCCAGCTGCCACCAGCATGCAGACCCCAGCAGATTATCAATGGTGTAGTGGTAAATTTTGAAGTTTAATTACATCATTACAGTGTGTGCATGTACCCTTTTTGTGAACCAACCAGAGAGCTTCAGCTATTGGACGGATTAAAGGTAAAGGTAAAGGTGTCCCCAGCCAGTTGTGTCCGACTCTAGGGGGTGGTGCTCATCTCCATTTCTAGGCCCAAGAGCCAGCGCTGTCCGAAGATGCTTCCGTGGTCATGTGGCCGGCATGACTGAACACCGTGGTGCACGGAACGCTGTTGCCTTTCCAGCCGAAGCGGTACCTATTTTTCTACTTGCACGGATTGGGCGGATTAGAAATGCACTAAATAAAATAAATAAGAAAAGGTCGCTCTGTTCATTTTCTCCATGCCAGGCATCATTTTATAAACCTCTAGGCCATGAGGCATTAGCTCAGTGCTACAGTACATGTTTTGCCTGCAAAAGGTCCCAGGCTGGATCTCCGGCTTCTCCAGGTAGGGCTGGAAGAAATTCCTGCCTGAAACCCTGCAGAGCTGCTGCTGGTCAGTGTTGATAATACTGGGCTAGATGGATCAAGTGTCTGACTCTGTATAAGGTAGTTTCTTCTTTTCCTATGAACAAGCAACCTGGTGCCCTCCAGATGTTTTGGACTACAGCTCCCATCAGCCCCAACCATAAGGCATTATGAGAGTTGTAGTCCAAAACATGTGGTTTCCCACCCCTACCCTGTGGTGTCCGCACCAGTTCCTCGACTTTTCCTCTAAACGAAAACGGCCCAAAGCAAGGTCCTCCTATCCGACAAACCTAGTTCTCCTAGCTGTGCCCTAGATCAGAGAGGAAAACAAGGCAAAATCAGCGGGGCCCTGAAAAGAAAGACACCCCGCCGCCTTCAGACACACACCAATCCTGGCCCTTGTGTCCGATGGAGAAACGGACGCAGTCCAGAACACAGCGTATTGACGTGAAATTGACAAGGCCCGGAGGCCTGCAAGCAGCCAGCGAGGAAAGAGGATCGAACGCTATTGATCAGGATAATTCGACTCCAAGGGCATCCAGCGGAGGGAGTAATTAATGGGAATGCATCCATGTGTGTGGTGGTGCTGAGGCCCATTGACCAGGAGACCCCCCCCTTGCGCCGGGGCTGGGGGGTGGGGGCAGCAGGATACGTTTATAAAGCGAGCCAGCGGCAAAGTAGCCCTCAGACTACGAAGATGTGCTGGGCGGGCCGGCTGGCCCTACACTCAGGTAAGGGCTTGGGAGCTCAGGAAGGCCTTGGCAGTGGAAAGACAAGGAAGGGGTGGGTAGAAGACACAGGGAGATCGCTCCAGGTTTCCCTAAATTGGCTCCCTCGTATGTCCAAAGCTGCCTTTGACCAGGTCACACAATTTATCCGTCTAGCCCACTTTTGTCTGCACTGACTAGCAGCAGATGCCCGGGGTTCCAGATGGGGATATTTCCCAGCCCTATCTGGAGACAGGTGCTCTGCCGCTGAGCTACCATGGCCTTTTCCGCAGCGCCAGAGGAAGCTGCTTTATACCGAGTCAGCCCTCGGTCCATCTAGCCCAAGTACTGTCGACACTGACTGGCAGCAGCTCTCCGGGGCTTCAGGTAGGGAGTCGTTTCCAGCCCTTCCTGGAGATCCCAGGGATCAAACCTGGGACCTTCTTGGTAGGGATGTCAGAGGAATCCGCAACGGAATCAAATGAGTCCGGGTTTCTATGAATCCAACCTTCAGATTCCGCAGCAGACTGGCTTTTCCTGAGTCACACAGATTCCGGTGTGTTTTTTGAAAACTTTTGGCAATGTTACATAAATTTAGTCGTAGAAATATAGGTAATTTTTAAAAAAACAGCCAAAAATGTGCATCTCCCCCCCCCCCATAGGCTAAAGCATGAAAATGCGCATTTTGGCATTTGCATATGCGAATTTGCACAAGAGCAAACTTGTGCAAATTTGTGAAATTGGGAAACATCCAGTTCCGTCAGTGAGTGGACGACAGAGTGAAAGGCACCTGATAATCCACGAAACTCAGACAGAACGGATTGTATAAAATCTATACATCCCTGCTTCTTCATGCCAAGCATCTACCACTGAATTGCAGCCAGATGCTAGACCTCATGGTTCTGAATATAGCACTGGTTTAAACGGGAGCATAGGAAACAGCCTTAGACCATTGGTCTATCCAGTCTTATTTATTTATTCAGTCCAGTGGGTCCAGTGTGGTCTGCTCCAGCTGGCATCTGAATTACACCTAGATGCCAGGAATGGAACCTGGACCCTCAGCCGGCGCTCTCAATTGAGCTCTGGCCCATTTACCTTTGCTGGTTCCTTGAGTTTTCTGGATGGAAGCTAAAATGGCCAAATAAGGGCATTGTTATCTAGGCATTGCCCCCGATTATCTTGGCCTCTGGGTTCCAACCACAGATGTTTAGGACTACAACTCCCATCAGCCCCGGCCAGCATGGGGCTGTAGCCCAAGGCATCTGGAGGGCACTGCGAACTAGTGAGGGTCGGCCTCACTACCCCCTGTCCACACCTGACTGCTGGGCAGAAGATGGAGAAGACACCCTACCTGGGCAGATCTGCACAACACACTTGGAGGGTGTATTCCATTTTTAATGGTCACGGCTCCCCGGGAGACTGGAGTTTGCAGAGGGTGCAAAGAACTCTCAGACACTGTGAGCTTCCCTCACAGAACTAGAGTTCCCAAGGTGATTTCTTCAAGTGGCTCCAGGAAGAAAGGCAGGGACAGACTGGGAGTAAGAAGAGCAACCTTTGCCCGTTCGCAAATGTTGCCAAATTCATGCACGTTAAAAGGTGACCATTTCTCTAACATCAGGCTTGTAAGCAGCTACTTACTTGGTCACTTGGGGCAACTAAGAATTGTTTCCAGATGACCAGGTGTGGAAACAAATATAACCTGGGGAAAGAGTTGTTCCCTGTCCCCCTGCTTTTCTCCCCTCTTGCCTTTCCTTCTGGAGATCGATGTGTTACAAATAATTGATAATGGTCAGTATTGACAATTGGGCTAGTAAAAACATCTGACGATTGGTAACTTGTGGCAATGATGGGTGTTAACGCCGCATACATCCGTGGGGTAGATTCTCCCGTGTATTGCTCTTTAGCCAAGATGTTGTATGGACGTTAAGGGTGGCTAATGCATGTTAAAAGGTATCTATCTGCAAGAAATGTGATTGTACCATTCTATTCTCTGCAGTGACCAGCCAGAGGCTTCTGGATGCTCATAAAGCAGGGCAGGAAGATGATGTCTTTCCCTGCTTGTTTGTCCTATCCTCAGTTTCTGGTATTCAGAAGTAGACTTCCTCCGAACATGGAGGTTCTATTTAACTATTGCAGCTGGTAGCTTTTCTCCATGAATCTGGCAGATCATTTTTTCAATAGCTGTCTAAGCTAGTAGCCATCACTACACCTTCTGTGACTGAATCATTCCATTCCTTCCTTCCGACAACCTCTAACACTGCAACCCTATGCATATCTACTCAGACGTAAGTCTCACAGAATTCAATGGGACTTGATCCATGGTAAGCATGCACACGATTGGAGCCTAAATCTGCTTCCTTCCCTTTCCGGTTTCTTCCCTCCTGTATCCCTTTTTCTTGCTGTTGTTGCTTATCTTCATTGTTAGAGCAAGCTGGTAAATTAAGTCCACAAGTTACCAGTCCTCAGATGTTTGTTACTAGCCCAATTGTCTATACCGACCATTATCAGTTTTTCTGGAATGCATTGATCTCCAGAAGGAAAGGCAAGAGGGGGGGAAAGCAGGGGGACAGGGACCAACTCTTTCCCCAGTTTGTTTTTATTTCCACACCTGCTCATCTGGAAACAATTCTTAGTCGCCCTAAGCAACCAAATAAGCAGCTGCTTACAAGCCTGATGTTAAAGAAATGGTCACCTTTTAATGTGCATGAATTCAGCAAAATCAATCTATGCAAACGAGCAAAGGTTGCTCCCCTTGTTCCCAGTCTGTTCCTCTTCCTGTGGTTATTCTGGCTCATGGGAGCCTTTAATTAGTGTGCACATGCACTTTTTCCCCACCACACACTGATATTCCCCAGGACACAGGAATTACTTTATGCTGTCTTGATGTTGGTTTTTTCTCCGTTTTTGCAGAGTACCCACCACTGTGGCTTCGTTGGCAGGTCCACCACACCTGGGCATACTTTACATCTGGCTCCCCTGTTTCTGTCTGATATGTTTGATATTAGGTTGTTCTACTGGGAAACCAACTAAATATCAAACATATTCTTACAGCGCCAGGGTTGTTTCGACGCCTATGTGGAGCACACCTTGAACTGACACCCAATCAATCCAGGCATCTTTAGCCTTGGGGGTTCTCTGTTAACCCAGCTCTAACAGATTATCCAAAACCCAGAGGTAACTTTGGGAGAAGTCCAGCTAGGTAACCCTTCTCTGGGACTCAAAAGCAAGACAGTACAGGTCCAGAATGAGGCTCAAAAGCGAGAGAATCCAGGTCTGTGCAGAGACTCTAAAGCGGGAAATTCCAGATCTGTGGTGGGACACTAAGGTGGGAGATTCGGGATCTGTGATGGGATACAAAAGTGGGAGATTCTGGGTCTGTGCAGGGAGACCAAAGCGAGAGACACTCGGCATGCGGAGGGACTGAAAAGCAGGAAACTTCAGGTCTTTGCAGGAACCCAAAAGCAGGAGACCCTGGGTCAATGAAGAGAGTCCAGGTCTGTGCAGGGACACAGAAGCAAGAGATGCCAGCTGTGCAAAGCGACTGAAAAGCAAGAGACTTGTGGTCTGTGCAGGGACTCAAAAAAGCAGCGGGCTCCAGGTCTGTGCGGGGACTCAAAAGCGAGACACTCCGGGTCTGTGCATTGGTGCTCCTTTCTGGAGAGGTACTTGATACCAAGGAGAGAAGGAAAAGCAGGCAATGTTATAGAGCTGGAAAGTGGGCGGAAAAGAGCCACAGAAATAATCAAAGGGCCAGAGCATATCCCCTACGAGGGAAGGTTACAATGTTTGGGGCTCATTAGCTTAAAAGGCAGGTAAGGAGGGAACACGATAGAAGTGAATAAAATGATGCATAGTGTGGAGAAAGTGGATAGGGAGACCGTCTTCCCCCCTCTCTCATAATTCTAGAAGCCAATGGGGCCATCCCATGAAGCTGAATGGTGGGAGATTCAGGAGAGATACAAGGAAAGCCTTCTTCACCCAGCACAGAGTTCAACAATGGAATTCACTACCACAAGATGTAGCGATGTCCACGAACGTGGGCGGCTTTAAAAGGAAATTAGATCCATTCACGGAGAAGGCTGTCAGTGGCTACTAGTCCCAATGTATTTAATGTTCATTTAAAGCATTTTTAGCTCGCCCTTCATCTTAAAAGGCAGGCAAAACAACTTACATACATTCAATAACCACAAGGCAGTCCCTGCCCTCGGGTCTAATCTAAAAGTCGTGACACACAAGGAAAAGGGGATGCAGAGGGAGGAGGAAAACAGCACACTCAGGGCCTAGTTCTTAGCATCACAGTTCTTATATGAACCGGCTGGGTTGGAAAGAGATTAGGCTGTATGAGGGAGTGGCCGCTGCTAGGTGACAGTTGGAAAGAGCCAGATGATGCTAATATGTCAACAGAGGCGATGGAATAGCCCTGCTTCTGTTCTTCCCCTCTGCTCTGCAGCCTGATGGAATGGCTACCTCTATATATTATGGGCTATACACCTTGATTAGAGGCAGTAAGCCATCCCATAATTGGCCACAGTGCTCTGTGGATGCAGAGAGAGGGCATTAACATAAGAAGCCCTCCCAACAGGCTGAGGCAGAGGGAGATGAGGTGGGAAGGATGGCCATTGTACAAGCCCTGCTAATACACCACGTGCTTTTTTCCCTCTTCCCGCCCCATCCCTTTATCCTTTTCTGCCGCATGGTTTTAGATTGTAAGCCTGCGGGCAGGGACCGTCTTGTTTTTATTGATTGCATGTAAGGTGCTCTGGGAGCCTTTTTGGCCGAGGAGCAGGACAAAATGCTTTAAATAAATAAATAGGAAGAACGGACGGACAGAAGGAAGCCAGCCAGCAAGCAAGCGCCCTGCTGGGTACATCAAAGGCCTATCTAATCCAGCATTCTGTTCCCAGAGTAGACAGCCAGATACCCCAGTGGGAAGCCCACAAGCAGGACATGAGTGCAAGAGCATCCTCCCACCCATGTTCCCCAGCAACTGGTATACACAGGCATACTGCTTCTGACACTGGAGGGAATATAGAGCCATCAGATAGGAACATAAGAAGCTGCCTTCTACTGAATCAGACACTGGGTCCATCTAGCCCAGTATTGTCCACTCTGCCTGGCAGCCATGGTTCTCCAGGGTGTCAGGCAGGAGTTTTTCCAGCCCTACCTGGAGTTGCTGGTGATTGAACCTGCGACCTTCCGCATGCAAAGCAGAGGCTTTTCCCACTGAGTGACAGCTCTTCCCCTTTTAAAGCCATCCAAATTGGTGCAGCTGTCACCGCATCTTGTGGTAGCGAATTCCATCACATAGCTAGGCGCGCGACCCTCTGCTACGCCCCCATTTGTTTATCGCTGCTTTAAAGTATTTACAACCCGCTTTTCCATATCAATGTGACAAGAGGCTTAGAGATTTTTAAAAACAAACCACATATAAAAGCAGTCCTAAACAAATCAGCACATTGGGAATCTGGCCTGCAGTGGCCAGAGATCAAAGAGCATGATGCTAAAACAGCAATCGGGTCACCGGAAGTCAAATTCAAACCATAGGAGCTTGCTAGTTGCTAGAAGGAAAAAAGCCAAACCAAACTCCTGCCCTAACAATGCCCACTCCCCATCTTTGGGTTTAGATTTCAGGACACCCATTACCTATGGCTCTGGACACTGGCAGCGATGTTGAAGCAAGTGGGCACATGTGTGAGGGGTGGGGAGAGCAGAGTTGGGATCTCAGCACCTGTTGAAGCTGAGATTGAGTAACAGAATGTAGGCGGCCTTGGATAAAAGTGGTAGAGTGCTCAATTCCTCCTAGCACGCCTCCCCCCCCTGCCCCGCCCCGGGCACAGCGGGTGGGGAGGGTGAGGAATTGTTCTCGGGCTATTTAAAGCAATAGGGTAGATAGCATGTCAGTGGAACAAAGAAACGAGGACAAGGTTTTGCTGGGAACATGGTTCCAGGCTGCTGACCTTAGCGGCCCAGTCTTGGGCTGGACCAACAATCCAGGCAGGAGGATGAGGTGGACAGAGGGGGGTACAGTCCTGAACAGGTAGAGTGTGGGCTGTACCACTTTGGACTTCAGGTGCATAGGGAGCAGTTGCATTGCTGAATGCACTTTTATGTTTAACAATGACAACCAGAACAAGAACAGGCAAAAAAACCCTTGCAAGGAGAAAAGTAGCACAGAGGGAAGAGGGCCGAGGAGGAACTGGTTTCCCTGCTGTGCTAGATTTCTGCACGCAAGGAGGTTTGTTTTGTTTTTACAAAACAAGAGCTGCGTTCAATAAAGGTGGTTCCCAGGTTATTCATTTATTGCACTGATACCTGTTCCTTCCTCCAAATTGCTTAGGGTACCACACATGGTCCTTTCTCTCCCCTCTCTGAAGTAGGTCAGGCTGAGAGAGAGTGACTGGCTCAAAGACACCCAGTGGGCTTCATACTGCCATGAGGATTTCAATCAGGGCATCTCCAGCCGTCACGTTACTTTAACCACTACACCACACCACTCACACATCATCTGAAATGGTATAGTTTGGTCGCTACCTCAGGAGCTGTTGGGCCTCAGTGAAGATCAACTCCAGCCTGACAGCTTTGGGACATGAAGAAGTGTGGTCAGTTCCGGCGGATGGATAAAGGGAGGTGTCCTCAGACAGGGTGTTCTCAGTAGCTAGTAGCCACCAGCCATCAAATGCCATTGAATAAGCACCTTTGAGTCATCTGTGCCCATTGAGAAGGTGGCTTTAGCCAACAGCTAAATCAGGCCTGGCTACAGGTTTTGGGGGTCCCTCGGCAAGCTATCCTTGGTGGGACCTCCCACTTCCCACTGGAGCCAGAGCTCTGGGCTTGTGCAGTCCACCCAACTTGCCACCTTAATTATGGCAGCCCCCCTCCCAACATCCACATATTGGGAGCAGGTTGGCACAGGGAAGATTGCAGGCTTCTGAGTTCTCCAGAACTTTTGGGCAGGCTGGGTGGTAAACAAAGCAAAACTGGAGTGGGGGTGGGAAGGCTGGTTGATGTTGAAGCCATCAAGTTTGCACCCAGGACTCTCCCAGCTGGGATGTAGAAACAAAACAACAATGGTTGATCCCCTGGCTTCGAAAATATAAAATCCAGTTGTTACCCGAATCCATCTCCATTCTTAGGCAAAACAAACAGCTTCTCCTTGGTCATAAGATAATGTATGTCATATTGTTGATATTGCTATCACCATCACTATTACATTTGTATTTGTTTGCCATTTGTCTCCATCACAAGAGCATCTGTGCTAAAATGAAGTCGCGCTTGCATCGCAAACTTAGACACACTTACAGGGAGTCAGGCCTACGAACGCAATCATGCTTACATTGGAGTTGATGTGACTAGGACTGCACTGGCCGTCCGTTAGGGAAAAGTGTTAGCAGCAGGTACGACCCATGCCAGGGCCGGTGTTGCTGCCAAGGCTGAGCCGTTGTGCCCAGACTACACCCAGCAATTAAATTACAGTTAATCACAGTTAGTTAGAGATCTGGGAGTGGCTGCCAAACCGTATGTTCTGGGCTTTCACCCAGAGATGGGCCTCCTCTTACGCCCTGGCGGCAGCAGCAGGTGAAAACCAGGGAGTGGGTGTTTCTCCAGCAGATTTGGAGGGAAACCCCGTGGTTTGCGGAAGTACCCAAAATGTACAAAATCTTGGAGGGGAGGTGAAACCTTAAGGGGGGACCCCACCCCAAATAGCCCAATAAAGACTGAGTGTATGTGGGAAATGTCTGGAGGAAGTCCATGCTGAACGAGACAGACCTTTGGTGTGATCCAGCATGGCTATCGTGATTGTTTGGGACAGAGCCTCTGTGTTTAGATGCAGTCTACCTCTGAGCACCAAATGCTGGACCAGATGGGCCTTTGGTCTGATCTAGCAGGGGCTCTTCTTTTACTGCAGTGATAAGTTCAAGTTACCATACAGGTAGACTCGGAAACTGCCTGGGGTGGCACAACCAAAAGGATGCCTGACGTATCTCTGTTGTTATATTGCTTCTGAAACGGCCGGCCTGCTGCAGAAATGAGTGCGTGTGTGTACCTCAGATCCGCTTGCAATGTTTAGGTGACAACGCCAGTAGATAACACGAAGGACACAATCTGAACCAGGTAATTCCCATAAGCCGCCCCCGGGAGAGTGATTTATCAAGGGCAGGCACCAGAAAATATGGACAGCCGCTGGTATAAAGGGGGATTATCTCAGGTGCTTCAAGACAGCTGGAGCGCCTCACTTTCCCCTCAATCCAGGTATGCCGCAGGTGCGGGGTCCCGGCACGCCCCTGGCTGCTTTGGCCTGAGTAGGCCTTTTCCCTGGGGGATCCCGTCCGCAACACGCGGTCCAGCCCTTCGTCCTTGCGGCCTGACCCACGCTGGGGTGAATGGCAGGAGAACCCCGCAGTCGTAGCTGGGCCCACAGGTCTCCGCTCTGTCTCACTTGCCTTCCGCCACAGCAGAGGGCCGCACATGGCATGGCGCACTGAACCGGCTTCTTGCACCTGGCAGGCTGCGAAAGGATAAGAGGAGGGGGCTGCTGGCTGGATGGCGCGCGGGGGGGGGGCTTTGCTGGAACAAAGCAGCAGCACACCCCGCTGTGGGGTTTCTATTAGTGGCGCCCAGCTGTCCCCCGGGGAGCCCAAATATGGGCAGCGCTCATCACGGAGCAAGAATCTCCCACGGCCCCAGGCCAGGACAATGGAGGGCCATTTCGGGCGCGCGGCGCGGCGCCCCCCCGCCCCGAGTGGCGGCCCCTCCCGGCCACCTGGCAGCCAGGGCGACTACAAAAGGGCCGGGGCCGCGAGGCAGGAGCGCGCTCTCCCCGAGGAAGCAGCGAGCCTCCCGCCGCCCGCGCCGGACGCCAGCTCTCCCCCGGGCCCGGCCGCTCGCCCCGACTGCCGCCGCCATGGAGGCCATCAAGAAGAAGATGCAGATGCTCAAGCTGGACAAGGAGAACGCCCTGGACCGGGCGGAGCAGGCCGAGGCTGAGCAGAAGCAAGCCGAGGAGAGGAGCAAGCAGGTGGGGCGGAGGCGCGGGGCGCCTGGGCGAAGATCCCCCAGCCCGGCCTTCCCCAGTCTGGCGCCCCCCCGCCAGTTGTGTGGGATCACCACTCCCATCATCCCCAGCCGCCGCCAGCCAGCACGGCGCGCCTGCTGGCTGTGGGTGATGGGAGAGGCAGTCCAAGACATCCAGAAGGCACCCGTTTGGGGAAGGCTCTCCTGGCCTTGTGCTTTAGTCCGTCCGCGACTGGGGAGTCCTGGGTTCAAATTCTCACTCGGTCATAGAATTTCCCAGATGACCTTGAGTTGGTCAGCCTCTCTCTTTTTCCCAGCCTGCCTGTCCTACCTTGCAAGGCCGTTGTGTGGATAAAGTATACATGTGAGTGCGTGCGTGTGTGAGCAGCCCTCCCCAACCTGTTTCCTCCCGCTGCTGTTGTTGGGATTACAGCTCCCATCCACCTTCCCTGACCATTGGCCATGCTGGCTGGGGATGCTGGGAGTTGGACTCCAAGAACAGTCAGAGGGCCAAAGGTTTTCCACCCCTTGACTATACTCAGCCTCCTTTGGAAGCCACCTTTTCAGTTAAGGAAATGAAATGGGAGGTTTTGTTTTTTCGCTGGAATCTAAGACCCCGGGGCTTTTGTAGAAAAGAATGCTAAGCAGCCCCACATGCACTTGCCATGTGGGATACTGCAGCAGAACCCCAGAACTGGCTTTCGGTTCCAGAGCCACGTGATCTGGAATCGTGATGCCTGGTTCATGTGAAATCGATGTTGAAGAAGAACCTCTCTCTTTGCTTGCAGGCTCCGTTCCCCTCCTGCCAAATGCAGGTGAGGTAGGAGCTGACTGTGGCTATGTGGTGGTGAGGGAAACACACTCTGCATATGCTCAGAGAGCATCTCAGCTATTAGTTTATATTACTCAGAGAAGTCACCTCCTTCCTGAGTGTGTGTTTGATGAGTATGGGGGGAGAGGGCAAGAAGGAAAGCAGAACAGACCTGAGGTTTAGCTGCAGTCGGCTCTGGGTGGTGTGGAAAACACACTCTGCACATGCTCAGAGGGCCTCTCAACAATAATTTAACACAACCCAGGGCTAAATTCTGGCCCGGAAAACATTCTGGGGCTTAGGAGCCCTGGCATGGAGTAACCCCTCCAACTCCCCTCCTTCCTAGGTGTGTTATCTGCAATGACCTCCAGCTGCTTAGCAGCAAAGGAAATGCAACTCTATGTATGCTCAGAGATTCCATCAAACAATTCATTCATGTGACCCCAAAGTGAAATTTTGAAAGTGAAAATCCATTCCAAGCTTAGCAGCGGAGAGCCCTCGTTACTCGGGCAAGGCAAAGGCGCTCTGCATATGCTCAGAAGGCCCTCCAGCAAATAGTCCACATGATCTAGAGCTGAACTCTGGATCTGAAAACAGAGCTTAGGCTGATGTTAACTCTGGCATGGATTAACACCCCCCAAACTCTTTCCTTGTGGGGGTGTTTGATGAGTAGGGCAGGGCAGGTGGCCATGCATGGCAGAAAGAATCTCTATTCAGCCTCGAGTTCCAGTTTCACATTCTTTGTGGCTGACAAAAGTCTTGGCAGACAAAAGGAAGGGAGGGCCTGGGGGTGCTCAGGATGGCTCCAGGGTGACCAAACAGCTGACAATAGGGTAGGAGGACGGGGCATGTGAGGCTCAGCGCAGACTGGAATTGTGGGAGATCTCAGGTTGCCCCCCCCGCCCCCCCATCACATAAACAGCACAAAGGAGCAGTTTTTGCTTGGGGTGGTGTGGCGGAGAAATGCGAAGCCAATCTGGCAAGGAATGCCCTCTGATCTGAAAGAGGACTCACTTCTATTGTTCACAATAAATAACAATAAATACAATAATAATAATAGATATAACATACATAACGAATATGACATTTATTAATATAATAAATATAATAATTGTAGTAATAATAATTACAATGATCAGTATTCCTATTTCACACAAATAATACCAATAAATACAATAATAAAAGATATAATATAATAATACATAATTGATGTGATGATATTTATTATTACTAATAATAAATACAATAAGTATAGTAATAATGCAATAATCAATATACTTCACACAAATAATAACAATAAAAATAATAAAAGGCATGATGTAATAATATATAAAAAATAGAATGAGATTTATTATTAATGTAATAAATCATAATACAGTAAGAGATCATCAGTGTGGTGTTGTGGTTTCAGTGTTGGAGTGAGACTGGGGAGATCCGGGTTCTAGTCCCCACATGAAGCTCACTGGGTGACTGTGGGCCAGTCTCTGACTCTCGGCCTAACCTACCTCACAGGGTTGTTGTGAGAATAAAACGGAGAGGAGAAGGACCATATAAGCTGCCTTGGGTTCCTTGCAAAAGGAACAAAGGCAGGATATAAATGTATTAATAAATAATATTTATAATAAACATAATAAATATAATACTATATATAATAAAATATATATATATATATATATATATATATATAATACATATAATCGACAAATGACGATGGTGATGATGAATTTACTGCCACAAGGCCACTTCTTTAGATCAGGGGTGGGCTGGCGGACTTCAGGCTTGCAAAATCTACTTAGTTTTTTTTTACCCCAGGGCTGGTCTGATCCTGCAGTACCCTTCCTTCCTTCCTTCCTTCCTTCCTTCCTTCTTTCCAGGAGAGTGGGCAATGTGTAGCTCTCCAGATGCTGTTGGACTGCAACTCCCATCATTTCTCATCACTGGCTCTGCTGACTAGGCCTGATGGGGGTTGCAGTCCAACAACCTCTGGAGGGCCACACGTCTCCCACTACTTACCTATTTCATTTTGAACAGTGGAGACGGCGGGGAAAGTGTATCTCCTGGCCCCACTCACAAGCAGAACGTGAGTGCATCAGCTCATGTTCCCCAGTATACTGCCTCTGATACGTATGAGAGGTGACATACAGCTGTCATGACAAGTAGTCATGATTAGTCTTCTCTTCCATGGATTTATCTAATCCATCAATATGTTTTGTGGTAGTGAATTCAAGAGTTTAACTCTGGGCTGTGTGAAGAAGTCCTTCCTTTTGTCTGTCCTGAATCTCCCGCCAATCAGCTTTATGGGATGACCCCCATTGGGTTTTAGGCTTATGAGACAGGGGGAAAAGTGTTCCCTGACTACTTTCTCCACTCTATGCATTATTTTATATACCTTCATCATGTCTAGGGATGTCGGGGAAATCCTCAACAGAATCAAATGAGTTGGGGTTTCTATGAATCCGACCTGTGGTTTCCACAGTGGACCGGCTTTTCCTAAGTCACATGGATTCTGCGGACTTGCAGACCGTTTTTATTTTGTTTTCTGGAATTTTACACAAATTTAGTCGTAGAAAAATATATAAAATAAAAAAAACACTAGCTGAAAATGTGCATTTCTCCCATAGGCTAAAGCGTGAAAATGTGCATTTTGAGAGGATTCGTGCATTTTCATAAGCATGAATTTGTGCAAATACCAATTTGTGCAAATTTACCAAATTTGGGAAATTGGAAAAAGTCTGATTCTGCCAATGAGCAGATGACGGAACTAAAGGCACCTGACAGTCTGCGAAATGCAGACAGAACGGATGTTACATCCCTAGTCAACGAAGGCTTCTGCACCTCGGATAGCTTCTTTAGAATTCTGACTGGTTCTGACCGAAACCCGGAGTAGATTAACCGCCCCACTGACATCAGAGCCACCAGCCTCCACTGTCCCTAGTCATGTCTCTTTCTATCAGGGCTTTGGCTCTGCCCACTTTGTGCTCTGGCCCCACCTACCACTGGTATGCAGACCCCCCCCGCATCACTCTTTCCCAGAAGGAATGTGCCCCTCCAGAGTGGGAGAAAGTTCCTTACCCCTGGTTTGGATCCAAGCTTTCCTCCAAGGAGTTCAACTTTCTCTCCCCCCCCCCCCCGGCGACCAGCCTTTTATCCTCACAACAACCCTGTGAGGTAGGTTGGGATGATGACAGAGAGAGTGCCTGGCCCAAGATCACCCAGTGAGCTTCATAACTGGGTGGAGATTTGAAGGTGGGTTCCACCTTCCTCCTCCACCTAGTAGCCCCCAGTCCTGGTCCAACCCGCTCTAAAAACACTACACCACGCCAGCATGTTTTCTTATGTTCTTCATGTGAAGGCTGATTGCGGTCAATGCTGCAGAGATGGCAAAGGCACATTCTCAGAGGCACTGACCGCTTTCTGTTTTTCAGGAATGGAGTCTGGCACTGAACTGAGGTTGTAGCAACTAACCATCTTCCCCAGCCACCCTGAAAGCCAGTTTTGGGGTGGGGGAGAACAGGAGGGGAGAGCTGTTCCTTCCACGCCTTGTTTGTAGGCTTCCCAGAACTTCGAATCTGGCTGGGGCCACTGTGGTTAACAGGGTGCTAGACTAGCTGGAATCCAGCGGGCCTCTTGTTCTGTAAATCGCCAGGATAGTTAGGAACAAAACTTCCACATTCAACAGTCTGTCTCTGAATGCTGGAGAGAAACACCAGGAGAGAGGTGTGCAATGCTTCCATGCCCTACTTATGGGCTCCTCCGCCCCGCAGAAACATCTGGCTGAAAACAGGGTGCTGGACTTTATGGTCTGATTAGACAAGGCTCTTATTATGTTACTAGTCCTCCTGAGAGTTAGGAACAGAACTTCCATGATCAGAGGTAGTCAACCTTTGAATGACTGTAAACTGTCCCAAAGGCTTTTGCCAGTTAGGCGGTATACAAAGCTAACAAATAAGGAAGTAAGTAAATAAATAAATTCCGCCCAGAGCAAATGTCAATTAAAATAAGGACTAAGTTCTAGGTTCTTCTTACATTCCCAGGTTAGACTGTGGAAAGAAAGAAAGAAAGAAAGAAAGAAAGAAAGAAAGAAAGAAAGTCAGTCAGTCAGTCAGTCAGTCAGTCAGTCCAGGATGTTTGAGGTTACATTTTGCTTTTCCCTTAATAAAAAGGGAACTAGCAAGAGCAGAGGCAGTGAAGAGTAATTCACATTTCACGGCGGTTAAGGCTGGAACAGCAAAAGGAAAATGCGACAGGGTATTAGAGGTTGGAAGTCTCTCTCTCTGCTTTGACAAGAGTCTCGCAGTGCCCTGGTAAGGCAATGAAGAACTATGGTAAAACGTCGTAGCCGGTTGCATAAGCTCAAGATGACCTTGTGAAGTCCTGGACAGGGGTAGACCAAACCCTCTCCAGACAAGGCTTCCTCTGTCACCTCAGCACTCAGGTGGCCACTGTCCTAAGTGGCATCAGGACTTGGCATCAAGGGTCAGCAGAGCAGGGCACCTGCCAAGGCACCACACCATAGCAGGGGCCCACTGACAAGCATCCTTTGAAGCTGCTCCAACATTGCCCCCTGCTCATTCACCTACCTCTTGCTCGGACAACGGCGGTGGGGAGGAGGAGGAGCAGAGATGCCGCAGCCGCCTTGCTCCCTGGCTCTGCCTGGCAAGCAAGCAACTGGGAGCGATGATGAGAACGAGGCAGAGGAGTGAGAGCAGCTGGTGACAGTGGCGGTGAGAAGGCAGACTCATGGAGGGCGGGGGCCCATGGAGGGCATCTCGCCCAAGGGCCCACAAAAACCTGGAGCCGGCACTGAGTGGCATTCTTGTATCTTGGTTACATGTCTCCCCAAGGTTGCCAGCTGATTAGAAAAGAACCAGCCTGATTTGCTGCTGTGCCTTGAAAGGTCTAATCTATAGAAATCAGCCAGCAAAGTTCATTATGATACTGGGAGAAACACTGTCGCCTGCTAGCACATGTGGTTGTTTAAAGGCGCAGGAGCAGGGGCCGGCACAAACAGCTGGCAACGTTGCCAATTCCTCACCCTAATCCAAGGGGTATGCAGTGCTGCATTTTCGGAGGAACCGATGTTAGGAGCCATAGCTCTGGTGTAGTGCAGAGGCAGAAGATCCCAGATGTAATACATAGATACCCAGTTTTAAAAAGTATCTGGTAGTAGATGTGATGGGAAAACTCTTCTCTGCTCAACAGCCTGGAGCCAGAGTTGACAATATGAGGCTAGATGGGCAAAAAGTCTGACCAACTTCGCATCCTCCAGATGGGTTACTACAACCCCATCACCCCTGCTGGCTGAGGATGATGGGGGTTGTAGTCCAGCACATCTGGCAAGCTTCAGGTTGGGGAAGGTTGGGCTATGAGATGTTGTGGAGAGATCGCCTACAACAGAACCATGGCCCATCATGTAGGGCAGGGGCAGGCTGCTCATGGCCCTCCAGGTGTTTTAGCCTACAACTCCCATCAGTCCTAGCCAGCATAGCCGATGGTGAGGGATTATGGGATTTGTAGGCCAAAATATCTGGATACCCCTGGATGTGTAAGACACTAGGCATGAAGATTTTGAGAATACACCCCTTCCCTTCCCCAACTTGGTGCACTCCAGATGTTTTGGACTACAACTAGCATTCCTCACCATTGGCCATGCTGGCTGGGGCTGATGGGAGTTGACGTCCAAACCATCTGGAGGGTATCAGGTCAGGAGAGGCAAAATTAAAACTGTCGTTTAAAATGCTGCAAACAGCTTTGAGGACCTCAAGGTAAAAAAGAAGGATATAAATGGAAGGAAGGAATGCTCTGATTCTAATTCTAGCAAACACAATCAGGGCGCAATCCTATGCATGTTTACCCTGAAAGAATTCCTACAACTCCCAGCATTCCCCAGCCAGAAAAAAGTCCTACAACTCCCAACATTCCCCAGCCAGAAAAAAGTCCTACAACTCCCAGCATTCTCCAGCCAGCATAGCTGCCTAGAGAATGCTGGGAGTTGTAGGACTTTTTTTTCTGTCTAAATGTGCATAGGATTGTGCCCTTAAGCTAGGAAAACTAGCCTGAGAACCAACCAACCTACCTACCTACCTATCTATCTCCACATTCATGTTAGTTCTAGGTCAGTCCTCAAATTAGATTATGGCTATATGGTAACCATTTCTCACTCCCTCCCTCCCTCCCTCCCTCCCTCCCTCCCTCCCTCCCTCCCTTTCTCTCTTTTTCTCTAATTTTTGCAGCTGGAAGATGAATTGGCTGCCATGCAGAAGAAACTGAAGGGGACAGAAGATGAGCTGGATAAATATTCAGAAGCTCTCAAAGACGCACAGGAAAAGCTAGAGGTCGCAGAGAAGAAGGCAGCCGACGTATGTAGTCTGGGTGTGGAGGCGGGGGGTGGGCGGGGGCATCCCCATCCCAGGCATTCACATTCACATTTGAGAAGGATGCGTTGTCACAACGGGTGATTTTTCACCCCGCATTTCCATTTGGCTGCACAACCTTGTGTATAGGCTACTAATCCTGTTGCGGCATTGCCCTTCGACCCCAGGGCTCCTGTCCAGTTTCTCCATGTCAGATCAGTGCCGCAGAAGCCCTTCCCTTCTTCCAGGGCTGGCATCAAGGGTAGGCATGGTTGGGCACTTGCCCACCGCAGCAGGGGCCCACTGACAAGAGCCCCTGGCGTTGCTCCTCCTCTTCACCCTTGCAACCTGCTTGTTCACCTGCCTCTCGCTCTGGCCCAGGCGACGGCGGTAGGGAGAATGAGGAGCGGGAGGTGCCACGGCCGACTCGCTCAGTGGCTCTCTGCCTGGCTGCCAAGCAAGTGGTAGCAATGGACGGAAAGAGGAGGAGGAGGAGCAAAAGCAGCTGGTGACAGTGGCGGCGAGAAGCGGGAGGGGGCCCATGGAGGGTGTCTTGCCCAAGGGCCTTCCGGAACCTGGAGGCGCCACTACCTTCTTTGTGCAACTTCTAGCCACATCCACTATGCTACACCTTTCCGATCCCCCATTGGCTAAGGGGCAGGAAGTAGCAAGAGCGGAGTAGAGGATATAAGGCAGGGATGGGAACTTCCGGCCCATGGCCCAGTTTGGCCTGCAGGGACTCAGGGGGGGCCCGTCCCCAAACCTCGCCTCCTGGAGTCTGCTGAGCACTTGGGGAGGAGGCATGGAGAGAAATGCTCCGGTATTATCTTACAATGAAGCTAGGTCCCCAGCCGAGGCGCTGGGTGGAGGAGCATGCCTCCATTCGGTGCCATGGCTAGGGTGGCTTTGCTGTGCAGGGGCTTTTCCCAGTGTTCCAGCCAGGGACTATATGATGTCAGAGTACATGGTCATGCCCCCTGACATCATCAGAGGGCTGGGTAGGGGATCATCCAGTTATTGTCCCTATTTCCAAAATGTCTGCAAACCACCAAATCATTGGTAGTTGGGGAAAAGAGGGTGGAGCCAGGGGAAAGGGTGTGTGGGCATCTAGGGAATCCCAGAAGGCTGGATTGGGACGCTGAGCAGGTTGGATTTGGCTCCTGGGCCTGAGGTTCTCCTCCCTTGTTGTAGATCATTCTGATCTAGGATGGATCAAAGGTCTGGCTTGGGATAAGGCAGCTTCCTAGGTTCTTATTTAAATCAGCCCTTATTTAGAACCATGAGGACTGGTGTTTTGCTTTGTTTTTATGGGAAGGGCTGTAACTCCATGGCATGGGATATGTTTCATAGCAGAAGGTCCCATGTTCAATCTCCAGCATCCCTAGGTAGGGCTGAGAAAACTCCTTTCTGACGTGGTTTTGTTCTGCTTCTAACATCGCTTAGGTGGTGTTGAGGCTTGGGTTGCAGTGTTCTCTTATGGACTGGTATTTTTCAGCAAGGTCAGGTTTCAGGAATAGTCAGCAAGGTCAGGTTTCAGGAACAGGAATAGAACACTGCCACCAGGGAAAGTTCCAAGTGGCGCTGGAAGCCAGACAGGCCTGTCTGTTTGTTGCTCCAACAAGGAGTGGAGCAAGACTGAGCCTTAAATAAGAGTGTAGTTGATTTAGATTAGGTGGCCCCGCCTCCATACTGCCTGAGGCTTTGTCTCTTGATGGGGCCTGAGGTGTTTGGGCAATCCCAAGCTGCGACAACATGGGAGTGGCTGCAACACGCTAATGTCCCCATGGCGCGAGTCCTCAGAGTCAAAGGATGGTAATGCAACTGGATGCTAAGGAGCCAACGCCTGGGGACTTTCTGGAGAACTAGGTCCTGGGGAGGTGGAAGCTTTGTGATGCCTTCCAGGCACCGAGTCCTCTCCCTGAACCATTTGCTCTGCAGCCTCTTCTTCAGAAGTCAGGGGTTCAGGATCCTCTAAGGATGAGGCTTCAGGGTCCTGGACCGTGACAGAAATCCTAGAGAGCCGCTGTTCATCAGTGCTGTCAGTACTGAGCTAAGATGGATCGAGGGTCTGACCTAGTATAATTTGCTTGATACTAACCCAAGTTACAGTACCTGAAACAAGTTTGTATTTGAGCCCTTTCCCAAGATGTGGTGACTAGCAATTTTACCACAAAAGGGGTACAGATGTCAGAGGAATCAGTCTGGAGCGTGGAGCTTTCATCAGCTCAACCCCTAGACTTTGACTCACTTTCCCATGAGCTGGCCCAACTCAGTGTGCTTTGAGTCAGGCCAGTTCGTGGTTTTTCATGTATTTTTTAAAAACATGAATAGCAATTTGTGCAAATTGTGGCCGTAAATTCCATTATTTCTGCGAATTGTGGCCATAAACTGCATATTTATTTATTTATTTATTCATTCATTCATTCATTTCATTTCTATACCGCTCAATAGCCGAAGCTCTCTGGGCGGTTCACAAAAATTAAAACCAAACAGCACACAATAAAACAATTTAAAATACATAGAACATTAAAACCACAATATAACAATACAACCACAATAAAACCTAGCAGCAGTGCAGGAGTTTAAAATACAGATTTAAAAGAGCAAAGCTAAAAGTCTAGAAAGCTAAAATGCTAAAATGCCTGGGAAAATAAAAAGGTCTTCACCTGGCACCAAAAGGAATTTGTGAGTTGCTGCTGTAAACTGTGTAATTTGCATGAGTTGCAGCCAGAAATCTTGCAATTTGCAGCCAAAGTGTGCTCAAATTATGCAATCTACGGTTGAAATTTGCGCAGATTGCTATTTGCATTTTTAAAAACCTGAAAAAGTTCCTGGATTTCAGGACGAAACCCCTGAGTTGGGGGTGCTGTGGAAATCCAGAGAGCCCCGAGAAGGCTGGATTTCCCAGCAACAGACATCCCTACAGAGGGGCTCCTTTGTGAAGACTCTCTCACACACTAGAGAAAGGCATTCTCCTAAGCCAGCCTTTCCCAACCTGATGCTCTCCATATGTTTTGGATTTCAAGTCCCATCATCCCCAGCCAGCATGGCCAATGGTTTGCTGGGAGATGTAGTCCAAAACATCTGAAAGCCACCAGGTTAGGTAAGGCCGGGCTAAGTCAATGGGTGTCAAACTTTGTGTGGGGAAGGAGCCCTGAAACACCTCAGAAACAAGGGTTCCTCAGCGAGAAGATCAGTAATGGCTGACATGTTGCCCCGAACTGCAGCTTCCCCACCATGACCAATCTAACCACCTACAATGGGCAACCATCATGGTATATTCCAGGCTGTGTGCTTGGTTTGTGCGGGTGACAGTGAGCTACTGACCAGGCCTCCTAGAACGTGCCCCAGGATCCTTTGCAGTGCATCGGCATTCTGTGGCAGACATCCAGGGGCTTTTTCAAGGTGGAAATGGCTCCTTTACGGCCCAGAAAAAGTTGAAAACGACTGTCCCAGGGTGCTAAGAGAGCTGGCAAGGAGACCGCCCCCCACTTCCCATGTCTTGACTTCTTGGCAGGAGCAGCGGAAGTTGTGGGGAGCCAGCAGCCAAGGAAAAGGAAACGCTCAGGTTCCGAAAATAACCTTATCTTTTCCAGCAAACACTGCGGTTAGGCTTGTGCATGGGTGAAGGCTCACCAAACTGCCGCTGACTTTTGCACAATGCCAACTGCTCTCCGGAGGGCCAGCACCGACCTACTTCTCCCAGCTGGGCCTTTCCCCAGCCATGTAGGCACTTAAACCACTGGGACAAATACCCACTCACCCACAGTGCTGAATTTAATAAGGTTCCCTGTGAGTTCCGCAGTTAGTATCATCAAAGGCTATTCGCCTCTGGCAAGCAGGGATCGCCCTCGGGAGACTAAGGAAGGTGGTAAGGTCCCAGGTTTGATTCCTGGAACTCCAGTACC
Source organism: Heloderma suspectum (assembly GCF_057233095.1). Taxonomy (NCBI): domain Eukaryota; kingdom Metazoa; phylum Chordata; class Lepidosauria; order Squamata; family Helodermatidae; genus Heloderma; species Heloderma suspectum. The sequence continues at coordinate 13,149,640 of NC_139474.1, forward strand.
ACCATCAGGTAGCAGCACTGGGACAAAGCTACTGCTTGTCACGGTACCTGACGCTGGGTTAGATGGATTTTGGGTCTAACTCAGAGTACAAGGCTGCTTTTTAAGTTTAATCATATTCGTTATGTCATAGCTCAGTGGTAGAGGACCTGCTTTACATGCAGAAGGACCCGGGTTCAATCCCTGGCATCTCCCTGGAGAGCCACTGCCCGTCAGTGTGGACCATATTGACTGTATGTTTTACCTTAAATGTATTTTTATTATTTAAAACAACAATTAAGCTAGATCAACCTTCCCCAACTTGGCACCCTCCAGATATTTTGGATGACAACTCCCATCATCCTTGACTATTGCCCATGCTGGCTGGGGCTGATGGGAGTTGTTTTGGACAGCAGACATTTTGATCTGAAGAGCACCAGGCTGGGGATGGTTGAGCTGGATGGAGCAAACCTCTGACTTGTTATAAAGGCAGCTTTCTACGTTCCTGTTTCAATCAGCCCTTTATGCAGAACCATGAGGACTGGAATCTTACTTTATTTTTTGGAGAAGTGGTAGAGCACATGCATTGCGTGCAGAAAGTCCCAGGTTCAATCCCTGTCATGGCCAAGTAGGGCTGGGAAAGGCCCCTTACTGCTTGAGACCATGAAGAGCAGCTGCTGGTCTGAGGAGACAGGTCTAAGCTAGATGGGTGTTTGGTCCAATTCAGTATAAGGCAGGGTCTTATGTTTTTATAAGTAGGCCTAATACAAGTCCTTTGGGGCTGATAGAGGCCCACATTTTGAAGCAACGGCAGTTAGGGAAACCATTACCATAGCTCAGTGGTAGAGCACCAGACTTGGTATGAACCAGCTTCAGATGTCCCTATTTAAATCAGCCCTTATTCAGAATCATGAGGACTGGAATCTTACTTTGGTTTTAGGGGAAAAGTTGTAACTTAGGGATATGGCACATGCTGTGCAGCAGAAGCTCCCAGGTTAAGTCCAGGTAGGGCTGGGGGAAAGTGTCTGAAACTCTGAGGAACTGCTGCCCGTCCATGTAGACAATGCTCAGCCAGGTAGTCTCACTCGGTATAAGGCAGCTTCCTCGGTTCCTATTTAAACCAGCTCTTATTCAGAACCTTGAGGACTAGAGTATTCCTTTATTTTTAGGCGAAGAGTCATAACTCAGTGGTAGTGCACACACTTGGCACGCAGAAGGTGTGGGATCATCTCCAGGTAGGTCAGGACAGATCTCCAGTTGTTTTGGACTTCAACTCCCAGAAGCCTCTGCCAGCATGACCAATGATTAGGAATGCTGGGAGTTGAAGTCCAAAACATCTGGAGATCTACTTTCTGCCCCGCTTCTGGAACACTGAACTAAATGGACCAATGGATTTGACAGAGGAAGTAGCTTCCTATATTCCTATAAATAAAAGTTGAGCAGAGTATGTTGCTTAACACACACACACACCGCCCCGTAAAAAAGAGCTTGCTGAAGTCAGCAAGGGTTTTTCTTAAAAAGAGGATCATCTCATGCACAACAGAATTAGAAACCCAGGACACATCTGGGGCCAAAAGGAACTCTGAATCACTTGTGCCTTGGCTTTTAGGAAGGAGTGACATCCAAAATCTGGGTAGACTGACAGCCTGGTGTTTGGGATAAGTGGAAACCCAAGCGGTCCTGTCCCCTGATGCCCATTGATGTGCTGGAAAGGTATGCCATGGCCTGATCCTGCATGCCAGGCCGACTCTTCATTATATTGTTGGCGGCAGTCTCTAGGCAAAGAAGCACACTGAGTTTCCCCAGAGCGTGATGACTGCCTCATCCGTCAAGTGCCTAAGGGCTGTCAGCGCCTCTTGCAGCTGCCTCCTGGCATTCAGAGGGGATTATCTGTACAGATTTATCGCCTGAAAACTTTTGATGGACAGACCAGCTTTCACCACCTCCTCACGCCCCTGTCTTCCCCTTCCAGATTCTGCTTGATGGCAGCGGGAGAGCATGCTGGGACGTGGGGTGACCTTTGGGCATCGTTGGCCTTCGGTCTGCTCAGCTAACCATCCGAGAGGCTGGCATTGAGCCGCAGTGCGTGGCTTTCCCCAGGATGGCCAAAATCAAGCATTTGCTGCTGCCTGGAGCCAGGACGCCCATCATCCTTGGGCAATTGCTGGAGCCCCAGAGCCCTGGGGGGGCCACCACTGATGCACCCCCCTTTATATTTCTTCCTTTTCTTTTTTTGCCCCAGTGCTCTCAGCAGCATCAGGCAGCTGTGTGTAGGCACCATTTATTTTAAAAACATAAGAACATCAGAAGAGCCCTGCTGGATCAGACCAAAGGTCCATCTAGTCCAGCAGTCTGTTCACACAGTGGCCAACGAGCTGCCCACGAGAACCAGTCGCCAACTGGCTGCCCCCACAATCTCTCTAAAATAGAGTCACTCCAGGGCAGAGGTGCAGAACCTTAGGCCTGGGGTCCCAGTCCCGCCCTCTGGGATTTCCCAGAGGGCCCCACCCCTTGCCTCTGGACCCCACCCCTTTTGACCCCCCCATTAATCACCCTGTGGTTTTCTGGCTTTTGTGCTGTCCCCCCCTCTTCTAAAAGGTTGAAGTGCTACTGGCAGTAAGAGCTTTGAGTTAAAACAGACTGGTTATTTGGGGGGGGGGGGCTTTGCTTTTGGTCTCGCCCACTGCTGGAATGCAGCTCTTGAGAGCTTCTCCAAAATAGAAGTTGGCCCTCAGGCTGAGAGAGGTTCAGCACCCTATTCCAGTGCATTGTGGGAAATTAGAATGGCAGCTGGACCCTGTCAGGCTTCCTGATCCCCCCAGCGCACATGCTCAGGCAATCTGACACCGGACACTCAAATCAGTGAAAGTTCTTTATTGCAGGAAAGCCCACAGCAAAAGCTTAATGGTTACACTCTTCAGAAGTCATATAGCTGAGGGTCAGTAGCTATAGCCTCTATGTAATTCCAGAACAGTCCAAAGCTGAACACTACTACCGTGACCGAGATCCTCATCAGCGTGGTTTCCTCATTGTCATTCTCCATGGTTCTGAACACAAGGGAAGGGACTCTGGATTCCTGGGTCCCTAACCCAGACAATCCTTTCATGGGATTCCAACCCCGGATATGGAAAGGGAATGATTCCTGGAATGAACCCATCAGGCAATCAAGGTAACTTCTTGAAAGGCCTAAGCAAACCACACCCGTAGAAAGTCCAACTTTGAATCTTTTGTTGATAACTCCAGGCTACATGGTGAAGGCCTATCAAGATCAAAGGAAGGGTAAACCCAGACACGCAGGGAGTTCCGTGCTGCCGCTTTCGCATTGGTAACGCCACACTGCATGCGTCCAGGCAGAGGAAAGACCAAAAGTCATAGATCAAACCCAGACTGCCAGTATGCTGAGCTGACGACAAAGAGACACACACCATCCAGAGCAACGAGAATTCAAGCCTAAGGAAAGCCTCCCAGTACTTTTCATGGCAAGTCCTTCACAATCTGACATTCTAGTCCATGTGCAGAGCGCCTCCAAAAGCCCAGACGATGATGGATCCAAAAAGAGAAGGCTTCGGGCAATGAAGACGAGATGTTCCTAGCAAAGGCTCTTCCCCTTTGCATCAGCTTAAAAGGGAAGGCGTGACTGTAAGGCACCCCCTCCACACCCCTTGACAGACAAGGGCCTTTAGCCTTTCAGCAAGGGCCCTGTCTAAGCAGGGTGTCACTGCTCAGCCCTCCAGCAGTGACGCTTCAGCCTGGGCGACCCTTCTGCAAACCCCACCCCACCTCTGTCAGGTCCTCATGGACAGCTTCAAGCCTCCTTGCCTGCCAAGGCCAGGCCAGCAGGTGGACAGGGAGTTGGGTGACCCCCTTGGCTCTGCTCTGAGAACACTGACGGAGAGAAGCTCACGCAGACTCTGACATTCCACAGGCTGAATAGGCCCAAGCCCTTCCGCTACTTCTAATCAAATCCTGGCTGTAATCTACAAGGCCCCGACAGAGCCAGCCAGCCAGAGCTACTCAGGGCACTGCTGCTCACTGCCACTAGGTAAGCCCACCAGGGGCCACCACAGAGCAGGGTGGGGGGAGCAGAAGGTCCTTTGCCTGGGACCCCTTTGACCCTGGTCCCAACCCTAGCAAAGCCCCCTTCCCAGCAGGGCCGGCCCTCCCATGAGCCACACTGAGCCAGGTGGCTCAGGTGGCATCTTGGAAGGGTGGTAGAGTTCACACCTCTCTCTACCATTCACCTCCAAAAGGGCTGTCCCACAAGGCACCACAATTCTCCCAGCTACTGGTTGGGCTCCTGCTGCCGCCGCCACTTGCTACCACAGCATTTTCCACAACAGGAAAGCAGCTGGGGGGCCTCTCCAGACTGCCCACCCTGCGCCTTGCTCTGTGGGGTCCTTTCTCGGAGCAATGTGTTGTGGGCAAGGTGCTCCAGAGACTGCCTGCGCCACCGTTGCTTTGCTGTGACAGCACCAAAAACCTGTTTTAAGCTTGGCTGGGGTCTGCTGAGGGTTGTACGCCAATAGATCTGGAGGGTACCAGGTTGGGGAAGGCTGCTTTGAAGTAATTTTAAACGTAAAACAAGAAAAGCCAGGGGTGGAGGAGGAGGAGGAGAAAGAGGCAGTGGTGGTGAGTCCTTTTGCCTTTGGCCTTGCTCCCCACCACTAAATTCACTTTGCATGGAGAACCCCAAAAAGCCAAGAATGGTGTGAGATAATTCTCAGCTTTCATGTCCAGCTTATTCTGATTTAAGCCCTATTCTCATTGCGATGGCGGCTTGGAACCGTGTGGACAAGCTGGGGAGTGCTTGAATCTTGCCAGAGTTCCTGAAGAAGATTTGTGGGGGTTAAAAAAGCGGGGCTTTGAGTGTCCTTGTAAACTCCCTCAGACTAGTGATTGCAGAGAGCTGCGGATAGGTAATGTTTGAAGAAGGAATGATGCAGGATAAGAGAACTCAGTTTACATCGTATCTACAGGAAACTGGTTTGGGTGTAACAGTGATTTTAATTCTGATTTAATTCAGAGGTGTGTGTGTATGTGTGTGTGTTTGTGTGTGGGAGCAAAGTCCTCAGTTTTTAAAAATGTGGGAAACACTGCTGGGGTGTGGGCTTCACAGACAACCTTGCTCTGTGGATCCATGGATTTACCAGTGTGGTAGCACAGATGTTACAGCAGGGGTGGGAAGCCTCTTTCAGCCACCTCTGAGAGACTGTTGAACTACGACTGGGCTGATATAGATTCAAATCCTCTCTTGGCCATGAAGCTCACTGGGTGAGTGTGGGCCAGTCACCATCTCTCCGCCTGACCTACCTCACTTGGTCGTTGTGTGGATAAAATGGTGCCAGCGGGGGAGAAGACTGTACGCTACTTAGAGGAAAGGTGGGATGAAAATGGTATGAATAACTATGTGTGCTTTTTGTAAACACGGTCATACAAAGAACTGCCTCTTGGTCGATCTAAGAGGACTAGGGTGTTGATGAGGGAGGAAGTGCTCCCTTACATAGGCAGAGCTCATCAGGCTGTTATTCCAGTTGGTGTAAAAGAAAGTGATTTTGTTTTTTTTTACAAGAACACCTTCCTCACATTATTTATTGCTCCGTGATTCAGCTCAGGTAAAGGATTTCTGGGTGTGGCCACTTTTCAGCAGTGTAATGAAGTTATTTTAGACTCTGGACTTACAGGGGGATTGCCTCTTTAGATGGTAATGTAATGTGCATTACTTAATTCAAAATGTGGTAAGCCAGGCCCACATTGTTTGGTGGCCCCTTCTGATCCTCGGCTGTGAGGGGCCCGGTCCTTTGCCCCAAAGCCCCGTCCTAATGGCATCACTGCTTCTTTTGCCTGTCCGAGATGCCTTCCCCAACATGGGCCAGCAGAGGGAGCCAGAAAACACATTCCTTCCCTCCACAGTTATTGAGGAAAAGCTCCTTGGATCCATCCCAGTTAGCAGTACAGGAATTTAAATGCGGATAGGGGTTCTTTTTGGAGGTCTGTACAATTCTGGCTGGCTGGTGAGGAGGGAGGAGTGCCCGGGAGAAACCATAGCTGCTGGTTTCTTGAGTCTTTCAGTCATCATTTAGACGCCCCTTTGCAGTTCCAGGAGGGTGAGAGTAATCTCAGAAGCCAGCTTGCATGCCAAGGAATGCCTCCCTCGCCGGTGCTAATTGCAAAGTCAGCCGAAGCATCCGTATGTTGACCGCTGGAAGAAATGAAATAAGGAGTGACATTTGCAAAAGGCTTTGCGGGAGAGATTCAGCTAAGTCACTTCCTCCAAGCTGCTCCAGATGGTTGTCCCCACTCCTCCCCTCCTCAAACCATGCGCCAATTTACTCTTGTAGACGTGTAGTGCTAAACCAGAAGCACTAAATTGCAAGGAAGAAATACCTGCATATACTAATCCCTGAAGGCCCATGTTGGCTGTGACTAAAATAATAATAATAATTAATAATAATGTATATACACACACAACACACGGACAATGCACCAACATACAACACACACAATGCAGAGACAACACACACAACACAGACAAAACGCATAGAGAAAATACACGCACACGAAAATTCTGCATCAGTAACACAAAGTGTGCGACAACAAAAGCTGAATCCTGCGACCTGGCTACATTATGCAAATGAGGGTGATTTATACAATTTCCCTTACGTTGCATCGTTCGGTAATTTTTATTGATGTGCATGGTTTCTGCCTCCTTCACTCTGTTAGTTATGGGGAGGTCGCATGGTGCTATATGAAGCCCTGCCCTATAACTACTAGAGATCTCCCTCAGCGCCTCCAAAAATCACCCCATTTCCAAGCACATCTTCACAACCCTATGGACGAGTAACATTCATTTTTTTAAAAAAAACCCAGCAAAAATGAAATCTGAGTTCCTCAGGAAGCTGCATGAACCTTGCTACTGTTCATCACATTTTGCTGGCTTTTCTGCCACTCTCCCAGCACCGTGGCATACACAGTAGCCCTGGGAATACCCAGATTTTCCATTTGAGCTTGCAGCGATCAGCAGCGAAGTGGGAGAAGTGGCATGCAGAAGTTGTAGGGAGGAAGGAGCATAGGTTCTGTGTGCCTGCTGCATGGGAACACTCCTAAGAGTATAGATGCCCCCAGTCCTAGGGGGCCACCTAAGGCGAGCTTTTAAGGAAGTATTTATTTATTATATTTATATCCCACCTTTTTCCTGCAAGGAACCCAAGGCAGCTTACATAACCTCTTCCTCCTCTCCATTTTTATCCTCAAAACAGCCCTGTGAGGTGGGTTAGGCCGAGAGTCAGTGACTGGCCCAAAGTTGCCCAGTGAGCTTCATGGCCGAGTGGGGACTAGAACTTGGGTCTCCAGAGTCCCAGTCCAATGCTCTAACCACTACGCCACACTGGCTCTCGATGGAGAAAGTGGGTAAAGAACATGCTTTCTCCCTCTCCCATGAGGTTACCTCCCCCACACTGGCAGCCTCCAAACATTCTGTACTACAGCGCCCATCATCCCTGGCCATTTGACCATGCCGGATGTAGATGAAGGGATTTGTTGCCTGGCAACACCTGGGGACCCGAGGCTGGGAAAGGCCGCATTAGAGCATCAAGTTGCCCAAGAAAATGGATGGGCAGTCGGTTCCAAGCAAACAAAAAAGAATACACTCCGTTACTGGGCACGCAATTCATTTAGGGGATTCGCTGACCTGAGGTGTGGCGGTGGCACCTCAGAAAGGGGAGTTAGACAAATTTGCAGAGCAGGGAGGAGAGGCCTGTCCATGGTTGCTAGCCATAGCTCAGGCGGGTTTTAGTTTGCATGGGCATTGTTTGTGGGCTTCCTGGAAACATCTTCATGCCCACTGTGGGCAACCGTGGTAGCGCACCTGCTTTGCATGCAGAAGGTCTCAGGATCACTCCTCGGCATTTCCAGGTATAGCTGGAGAGAAAACCATGGAGAGCCGCTGTCGGTCAGTGCAGACAATATTGAGCTATGACGGACCGAGTGTCAGACTCCGTAAGGCAGCTTCCTATGTTTCTTCCTAGGATACAGGACTAGACAGATATTTGGTCTTATCCAGCAGAGCGCTTTGTGGGCTTGTCATGAACAATTCCCCTGTGATCCCCAATATACCGAGTTAAAAATGGGAGACCCATCCAAATGGAGTTACCTTCGGGGTTTTGTTACCTGTTTTCTCACATGGACAGGACTGGCCTTGCCATGAGGCAGAGTGAGGCAGCTGCCTCAGGCGGCAGATGCTTGGAGGCAGCAGTCACAGCCCCCTAACAGCCCCCTCTTGAGTCCACCAGGCTTCTTCTGTGCTGGAGGATAGAGCTGTATGTGCCACCCAGCCTGTCCCACACCCCATAAGCTAGGATCGAATCTCATTGCCAGTGTTGAAGTAAGATTCAGTTGCCTGTCTGGTTGGCTTCTCTATGTGGAATAGAGGTGGGGTGTGGGGTGGGGTGTTGCCATCTCGTCCTTTGCCTCAGGCAGCAAAATATCTTGGGCTGGCCCTGCACACAGATATTTCAGTGGGATTAAACTAGTGCCCCTTTCCCTCTTTGGTGAGATGGAAAATATCCTTTTGACTTTGTACTCAGGAAGGGACTGGAGTTTGATAAGGCTGCTCTCCCCTGCTATTGATAAGGGCTCTCTAACTATTTCAGTGCTTCCCTCCCTCCAAGGCTGTCACTGGATCTTCCAGAAGCAATGTCTTTAATGCCAAATAAATGCTTCTAGCTGAATGTGAATAACGCAGCTGTAACTCCAGCAGCAAACCATCAGGAAACGGGATTCTCAGATCTTCCACTGATCAGGGAAAGGGGGGGGGCAGGCCCACAAGAGGGAGGGATATTATGCATGGGACTGTGTGTGTGTGTGTGTGTGTGTGTGTGTCCATGCAAAAACCATGACCTCACTGGTATGGAATGTTTCCCAACCCTGCTCCTTCCCCCAGCAAAAGCCCCATATGCTGTTCTGCAGAGGTTAATTCTAGTTCTCATGCCCATATATGTACCTCTTTGCTCTCCCAGCCTTCAGGCCTGGGTTTCCCAAGTTCCCCGTTGTTTTCTGATGGTACATGGGACCTGCCAGCACGCAGGGGTGGGTAGGAAAGGATCAAGGACTTTGTAAGGGCAAAGCGTACAAGTTTTTAATGATTTTGCTTGGGAAGGGGGATGATGGTTGGGCTTGAGGCCAGGTCCAGGTTTGAGGAGAATCTGGGCAAAGTGCCCCCTTGGCTACATTGGTGTCCCTGTCTTCCCAGCAGGCTCATCTGCTGCTAGCGGAGATGGTGGACAGCAGTGCCATGATCCATGCCCCACCCTTTGAATGTCCCATAATGCCCCAGCGTTGTGTTATGACAGGGGCATTGTGGGTTATTAAAATGGCGAAAGGCTTGTCCTGGGGGCCTAGAGCAACCATCAGCAGTGGGCCCTGTCAGCTCCCTGAAAATGTCAGCAGACCTGGCTGCGATGATGTAGCAGGAACCAGCAAATCCCGCAAATTGGGAGCAGGGTGGGAGCATCCTTCATAGAATCTTGTAGATTCGACAGCCAAAGTGCTTGCTTTGGAGGCCTGCACTAACCTATGTAAATTTCCCAAAGACTATGGGGATGTTGCTTGAGAAGACGTTCAGCTTTATGGGTGCTTTCATTCTTGGGTTTGTGTATGTATGTATGCACCTTCTTTACAGGCCACTTGTTTATATGTACTTCTTCGGAAGTAAATCCTACCTGAGATCAATGGAGCTTCCTCACTAGCAAGTGTGCATCTTCTTTACAGCTTGATTCTTGGCTCACATTTCCTTGGAGGTAACCCCCACTGATTTCAGTGGTGCTTTCTCACTAGTAAGAGAGTGTAGGGCTGCAACATTTTAAGAGCTCAGTCCTTTGCACATATTTGCTTGGAAGTAAACCCCACCTGATTTCATTGGGGCTTCCTCACCAGTAAGCCTACACGGGCCCACATCATTTAAAGAGCCCCATCCCCTAAGTGTATTTACTTGAGGTAAACCCCACGGATTCTAATGGGGCTTCCTCAGTCATAAGCATGCACAGGGCAGCATCTGTTTAAGGGCCCAGTCCGTTACACAGGTTTCCTTGGAAGTCAACCCACTGGTTTCAGTGGGGCTCCCTCCCAGCAAGCCTGCATCTTCTTTCTCTTGCCATGCTCGTTTCACTTGGAAAGAAGCGAGCCCGCCGCCATTTCAAAGGGGTCGCTTCTCCTCACGGCCCCCGCCGCGGTGGAGGCGCTACGGACGTGCCACGAGGCTCTTTTCTCCCACCCTCCCAACGGGGCCAGCTCGCTTGAGGCCTTTCTGCCTCCAGCCCTTTGTGGTGGGTGTGGCGGAGCGCAAGAGCCGAGGAGGATGCGGCGGCGGAGGCCTGCTCCGTTCCCATGGCAACCGGCGGCTGGCGGTAGAGCCGAGGCCCGCCCGCCCGCCTCATCCGGGGCCTCTGCGCGACGTCAGCGGGCGGGGCGGGTTCCGGTATTTCAGGGCGGGGCGCGGGGGCTGTCGGGAGAGGCGGTGCGGACGGAGCAGCAGCGGGCCAGGGTGTGCGAGTGAGGGAGGACTGAGGAGCCATGGCCGGGGCGACCACCATCGAGGCGGTGAAGCGCAAGATTCAGGTGCTGCAGCAGCATGCCGATGAGGCCGACGAGCGAGCCGAGAGGCTGCAGCGGGAGGCGGAGGCCGAGCGCCGCGCCCGGGAGCAGGTAGGCGGGGCGGGGCGGGGCAGGGCAGGAGACGTTGCTTGGGATGGAGAGACGGGCCCTCCTTTGAGGGGAGGGGGTGGGGTGTTGCTACCCAGAATCCCCTGTGGTTGACCCTAGTGGGTCTCCAGAGCTTTAAGCTGAGAGGGAGGGGGAGATGAGGTGCTGCTGCGCAGACTCTTCTGTGGTCGGCCAAAGCCGTTCTCTCAAGCCTTGGGCGGAGGGGAGAAAAATGGGGTGCTGCTTCCCAGAATCCCTCGTGGTTGGGTAAGGGATTCTCCGAAGATGGGGTGGGGATGGGTGTGCTGCTACCCAGAATCCTCTGTGGCTGGCCACTTTCCCAGAATCCCCACTAGTTGGCCAAGGAGCCCCTCCAAAGCCTCTGGCAGAGGGGGTTTCTCCTGGTCCTGTTGCCCAGGTCGTGCCAGGCAGTAAGCATGGAACCTTTATCATATGTAGCATAAGAAGAGTTGTGCTGGGTCACACCTCAAAGGGTCTATCTGGTCCAGCATTTTGCTTCCCACAGTGGCCCCAGCCAGATAACTCTAGGGAGTCCATAAGTGAGGGGTGAAGGCAATGCCCCCCCCCCCCGTTAATCCCCTGAGCTTCTGGTGTTTCAGAGGCCTCTGAACATGGGAGGTTTAGCTCTCATGGCAGTTAGCTGTTAAGCTTAAGAAGAACCCTGCCTGGTCAGACAAAAAGGTCCAGTATCCGAACAGCATCGGGTCCCTTTCACCATGCTAAGAGGTAGACTGCCTCTGAACGCATTCTTGGCCATCATGGTTCTCAAGAATGTATGGGCTGTTGCACTGGATCAGACCTGAATCAGCAGTGGAAGAGATTAACATTGCTCATCTTCAACTTTTGGTGCTCAAGGGTGCTTCTGAGGCTGGAGGTTCTGTTCTGAGCTGTCATGACTATTAACAGAAGGAGAGCCTGGCTGGATGAGACCAAGGGCCCACCTTGTCCAACATCCTGTTCCCCATGGCGGGCTTGGGCTGATTCCTCTGGGACGCCCCCAAGCAGGGCCTGAAGGCAACTGCTTTCCCACTATTTGTTCCTGGCAGCATTTGATATTCATGGGATATCCTGCCTCTGAACATGGCAGTGCTGTTTAGCTCCCACCATACACCCAGTTTGAGATTTGTGATCTGAAGGAATTGATCTGGAATTCACTGCTACTGCTTCCTGGGCTGATGCTCAACAGTTGTAGGCATGTTTTAAAGCTTTAAAGCCCCACTTTGCTTACACAGGGAAGGGTAGTGGTGGGAACGCCTCCACTCTTTGTCCTTTCTCTGAGAGTATGAGATGGGTGGCATAATACAGCAACATCTGGCTTGGATCCAGGGTTCATGTAGTCCACCATCCTGTTTCTGACAGTGGCTAGCCGGTTGGTGCTGGGAAGGCCCCAAGGAGGCCATTAAGACTGCAGTCCTTTCCTGTTTGTCCCAGGTTTTCTGGGTGTGAATGTGGCTATAATAACTAATAGCCCCTTGATAAAGGGATCTCCCTCCATGAATGTGTGTGATCTTACTGCCCCTCTTCTTAAATGGTGACATCTTAGTGCCTGTTGTATCTTCTGGCAGCGAATTCCATATGTTTATTATACACTGTGTGAAGATAAGTGCTTGTAAAACACATAAACTGACTGTAGAGGTGAGGGGGTGAGTGCTTTGCGGTCATCTGCACAGAATGACATGGGAGAGAATTCTAGGCATGTGCTTGGATGAACTCTGCCTGGCAGGATAGCAATTGATCCAGGATCAGCAGTGGGTACTGCAGGGTTGGGTGGGAGTCATTGAACCAAAATGGGGAGGGGGGGACAGCACCATAGCAGAACACCTCCTTTGCACACAGAAGGGCCTGGGTTCAATCTCTGGTGCCAGCAGTTAAAAAGGATCAGGTAGTGGTGATGAGGAGAGTCTCTTTTTTGGCCTGAGGCCTTGGTGAGCTGTTGCAAGTTGGAGCAGATGGCCCTGCGCTCCATATAAGGCAGAGGTGCTGGAACATGGGCATATGTCATTAATTCAGCAGGCAATAGGAATTGGAGTTGGGAAGGGATTGGATGTTTTAACCTGGGGGGGGGTGGAGAAAGGGGGGCAGAGGTGGAAGGGGAGGCGCATGATGTTGCTTGGGGTGCTGCGTGGTTGGCGGCAGTGGCGAAATAGCCAGCTTATGGAGGAGGTGGGGCTGAGCGAAAGTAGCTGTGGCTAAGCTAGGGAGGGGCTTCCTGTTGGTATGATTTGGCAGCAGCTGGTGGGAGGGATGTAAGCCTCAGGGTAGCTGTTCCTTTGTGTCCTCTTAGTGAGCATGGTGGCCTGAGATCTTTTTTTTTTTTTTTATTACTTCAAAAGGGCGTTTCCCGGAAAGCCAGCTCAGAGAGGGTTCTGGCTGGCGACTAGTGTTTCAAGAAAGGGAGCAGCAGTTCAGGGCTGAAGGGAAGGCTCTGCCCACGGAGGAGGGGTGGAGGTGTGAAGTCAGCTTTCCCGCCTTGCTGGAAGGGGCTGGGATAGGAGGAAGCTAGATAGTCCACTGGATTCCACAGAGGAGAGTGTGGCAGCCTCTACCTCCACCACTTTGTTACAGAGAGATCCAGTTGTAGATCTCCTGCAGAGAGTGTAGCTTGGCCCTTGGGGGAGAGGCTTAAGAGTTTGCAGTGGAGGGTCCAGTCTTTTGTCTTGGGGTGGGGCACTGGGTTCCATAGCATCAGGGCTGGCTGGCTATGCCGCTCCCTAAAGTAATCTTTTCCTGCCAGTGGTTGATTTGAGAGTCAGTGGACCCACTTAGGTTGTGGCTGAGGCTTTGAATGGATGGGGATCTGTTAGCTTTCCTTCTGCTGAGGATCTCGTCTTTGCAACTGCCCTGAAGGGGCTGTGTGCTTGGTCCAAAGTCCATCTTGTATCTCTTGAGGGGTCAGGAAGGCTCTGTGGGAGCTGCGGGTTGGCTTTCTCCCCATATAACTTACAGTGTAGATCACCCACTGATGCAGATCTGCCCAGCTAAGTACTTTCCAGCATAGCTTTGCTTTGTGGGCCCAGGAGCCTTAGTTTTGGTTTTGTCCGGACATGATGCTCTGATCGGCTGATGGGGTAGCAAATTGGTGAGCTAGCTTTACCAGGGCTTCACCTGACTCTGGTGCTGCTGTTATTCAGGGAACTGGCTTTTGCTTAACTAGTTTAGCCTGGTTATCTTCAGGCTGCGGTGTTGTAACTTCAGGGCGGTGTTTTGCTACTTCCTCGGGCTGTGTCCTAGGTGGGGATTGCAAGTGCCTCCATCTTGTTCTGTAGCCCTGGCTTTAATTGCCTGCCCACCCTCTTTATCACTAGAATGATTTTTTTCCTCATGCCAGTGACCTCTGGTCAGGTTTGCCTGCGGTGCTTGTTCACTGCTGTTTGAGCTTATAAAAAGGCAAGTATATGCAAATTATTTGCAGAAGGCATTTTCTGCCACCATGACAGGAACAAGGAGATGCATAGGAAGCTTGAGCCTTCATCTCTGTACAGCTAGAAAAACCCTCTTTTGGTTTCTAAGGTATTGCTGGTCTGTCTTTAAAACCCCGAGAGCTAGAAATGTGCACTTCTTAAACAACTGGAAGCATTTTTTGACATATGGGGAGGGGGCAAAATCCAGGGCATACCCACGTAACCCCGATGTAATTGTACAAATGTACCAGTGTACATGGCCCTGCCTTGGAAGCAACATCTTTAGGGCGCAATCCTATGCATGGTTAGACAGAAAATAGTCATAGAACTCCCAGCACAAATTCTGCACAAGTCGTACAAATCCTGGGAGTTGTAAGACTTTCTAAGCATGCATAGGATTGTGCCCCTAGTCTACTTCTGAGGATGATGGGCAATCTCCATTTGAAAAACCCACATGCAAGCCTACAAGATCTAGCTGGTTTGAACATTTATAATACAAAGTAGTGTAAGGTTCTCAGACTAGCCAACAGATTCTACTATGTTAAAAACAAATGGACTGAGTTCAGTAAGCTTCTTTTGTCTGCGAGTGCAGTGTTAACAGAGTGGTCAAAATTGTGGCGGGTCAGAATGACTAGCTTTGAATAAGAACTGGATAGTGGTTGGAGATTCCTGCTGTTGTGTGGAAATCCTCCCCCCCGCCCTTTGAGCCTCACGTGCTAAGTGTACTTGTCCCAATGCCAATGGGGGCTAGAAACTTACTTATTTTAAACAGAGGCTGAGCTCTTCAGCATGTTGAACTCTGCCAAATGTGACTGTATATTTAGTGTTGCTGGGCATAGAATAAATACATGCCAGGCAAATGTAGAATATTGGGGCTGAGGGGACTAATGCCTAAGGTGTAACTCGCCCTTTTTGGTTGTGTCCTTGCTGAGGGTCACCTAAAAGCTCTGTTATGGCACTTGGGAATTACAGGGACTCCCAAACCAGCTCTGAATCACCCTTGAGCTGCAGGGTCCGCTTCAGCTGAACAAAACCAATTCCCAGCATTACTTTGAAGAACAGAAGACAACCAAGTGACAATCCAGCTCTTGGGTTTCTCTACTACCCTTTGATGGAACATGCAGGAATAAGCCCCAAATGTTGTTGGTGCAGAGCTCGAAATACAAGTACTACTGAACAAGAGATCCAATAATGGGGGGGGGGGGCAGCAGCGGGAGAGGCTCTCCCATTTTGCTCCACTTCCAAGCCTGCCCATGTTTTAATATCTTCAGCTGAAGCTCTTCTCCATGTCCTAAGACATGATCTGAAGGCACATGAGGCAGCCACCTTGTTGAATATAAGCGGTCTGGTCAGTGCTTGGCGGGGAGATGCCCTGGGAACCACATGTAGCCAGCCACCTTGAGTTGCTCGATGGCAGAAAGGTGGGATGTAAATGTAATAAACCAATGTATAAAATGAGTGCCTTCCATATCAGAAGTGTGCTATGCAATAGCCAAGGCAAGAGGGCTTTGTCCTGGTAGTGGTGGCCCAGTTATGGAATGCCCTTCCTAGGAGAGGGGCACCTCTGCCCACTTGACCTTCTTTTCTGCCCCAGGTCAAGGTACTTATTTTCCCCAGCCGTTTGGCTGCTGTATGTTTTACTTGCTGCCTCATTTTATTGCCAATCTAATGGTTTTCCTGTATATTTTAGTGTTTTATAATATATTTGCCATTTACAACCCTGGAATCTCCTGGATGAAGGGAAGTATGTAATAGGGGCG
Organism: Heloderma suspectum; assembly: GCF_057233095.1. NCBI lineage: Eukaryota > Metazoa > Chordata > Lepidosauria > Squamata > Helodermatidae > Heloderma > Heloderma suspectum. Next base: position 13,165,493 of record NC_139474.1, read on the forward strand.
GACAAATTTGTCAGTTTCACTTTCTCCTGTGTTTGATTATTTAAAATCTTTCCGTCCTGTTTACCGAGAGGTCTTAACAAAAAACAAACCAAACAAACTTCTTGCCTGTCCCTGGCATACACATAGTCTAAGTCAGGAGTGCTGAACTTCTTATAGCCCGAGGCCTGAGTTACATTGTGGAGAAGCCCTCAAGGGCTGCATTTCAGTGTTGGTGGAGCTGCATGCAAAAGGGGTGGAGCTATAGGCAAAAGGGATGGGGCCAGAATACCAAAAATAGCAGCATATTTTAGCTGTTACTGCCAGTAACTCAGCCTTAGAGGCATTTCCACCTTTTAGAGTGTGGAAACCTCCAACTGATGGGTGGTCTGGGGCAAGGGGGCAGGCCACCTGGGAAACCCTGGAGGGCCTGATTGGGACTACAGGAGGACCGAGTTTGCCCCCCAGGCCTAAGGTTCTGCATCTGTTATAAGTAAATAAGCATCCCAAGGGCAGGTGACTGGCTACTTTTGGACATAGGAGTGATAGGCACTTAGCCTGATGCGTTTTTCTTTAGTAATCCAGGTTGAAATCCTACACACCCTTCTCCTGGGACTTACTCATGTAGCGGGACTCACTTGTGAGGAAACGGGGCCAGAATTGCAACATCTTGCATTGGGAAGGTTGCCAGTTTGTCTCTCAGCGAAGAGCTGTATAGCTCAAACTACCCAGTTCAGCAGCTATGCCTTCTCCTTCTGTCCTTCCCATTCCCTTTTGACTATAAACCCCTGCCCCCCAACACCCAACCTATGTATGGTATACAGTCGGGAAGTGTGTGACAAAAAGAACCATAGAAGGAGCCAGTGGGAAAAGCTGCACGCCTCTTGTTAGGGGCAAATCTCCAGGTTGCCCTCTGGCGATTTGTCCATGCGATACCCCGTTAATCAACTCTGTTCCTTTAGGCCAGCTTTTCCCCACCACAGCCACTGTGGTATCTTCTGGAAGTGGTAGATGACACACCCGGAGGGCACCGGGGCAGGTGGGTGCTACTTCAGGCTGTTAGTGATCCAGTGCGTAGGAAACGCGAGGGGTTGCTAAACAGACTAGCCTGGATTAACTTGCGTGGCTTAATTTCCTCCCTCTCCCTTGCCTTCCCGAGATGCTTTTTGACCTCCAGGCTGTTGACTTGCTGGTGCTGGCACAGAGGGCTTTCTGTTCTCCGCTTGTGTTCTTGTTGGTACTAGGGCAAAAGGGATATGGTTTGATTCCCTGCCTCCTGCCCCAAAGTAGCTGTAAGTCACTTGGCACATGTCTCATAAATGGTGGCAACTCCCCCCCCCCTTAAATTGGATAACAAATGCATATAATCCTTCTGTTCTCTCCACCACGCCCACTTTCTAGTCCAGGATAGGAAGAGGTCTCTGCCTTGCTGGGAAAATAACTTGTCAGCAGGCCTTTAGCCAAGAGCAAAGATTTATAGTTGGCTCGCCTTCATCTGAACAAGGGAGACAGCTAGTCTAGAGGACCCCCCCCCCCCCGGTCTTTCTTTCAAGCTGGGTGGGAGCAGTCTGGCTGTAAACACGCCCTGTTGGTGAGAGAGACACTTAGCTTTGGCGATGGGGGCCTGGCTCAGAGGAGGGTTGTGGCTTGGTGGAAGGGCACAAATCCCCACATGTCTGAGATGGTTTTGCATGTAAGGCTGCCCTGGAGGGGACGAGTGAGTGGGGCTCCCCTGACAGTGTTGGCTGGCAAAAAAGAGCTCTGATAGATCAGACTAAGGGTCCATCTAGTCCATGAGCTTGCGCCCCATGGGAGCCACCCAAACATCTCTTGAAAGTCCGCAGGGGGTCATGAGGACAACAGCTCAAAAAGAATATTGGAAGGCTGGAAAATGTGCAGAAAGGGACAATTGAAATGATCCAGAGGTTGGAGCAATGCCTCTATGAGGAAAGGCTGCAACATCTGGGACTGGTTAGCTTAGAGAAAAGGCGAATGAGGGGAGAGATGATAGAGGTGTGCAAAATGATGCCTGTTGTGGAGAAAGTGGAGAGGGAGGCATTTCTCTCGCTCTCCCATAATTATAGAACCCACTGGGGGTCATCCCATGAAGCTGATTGGTGGGAGATTCCAGACAGATCGAAGGAAGGCCATCTTCACACAGCATAGAGTTAACTATGGCATTCTCTACCAGAAGATGTAGTGGCTAGAGTGTTGAACTGGGCCTCTGGAGACCCAGGTTCTAGTCCCCACTTGGCCATGACGCTCACTGGGTGACTTTGGGTTAGTCACTGACTCTTGGCCTGACCTACCTCACAGGGCTGTTGTGAGGATAAAAATGGGGAGCAGGACCATAAGCCACCTTGGGATCCTTGCAAGAGGAAAAAAGGCAGGATATAAATGTTCTAATAACAATACTACTAATAAATTTGGATGTCTTTAAAAGGGAGTTAGACAAATTCATGGAGGACAAGGCTAGCAACGGCTTCTAGTCCTGTTGGCTGTATGCTACCTCCAATATCAGAGGCAGTTGTCTAGAGCAGCCTTTCTCCAGCCTGGTGCCCTCCTGGTGTTTTTGACTGTAGCTCTCAGCATTTTGGGCCATTGGCTGTGCTGGTTGGGGCTCATGAGAGTGGAAGTCGAAAACGTCTGGAGGGCAGCAAGTTATGGGAAAGCTGGTGCAGAGGGGCTGTGTCAGTCCTGAAGGAAGCAACTGGGTTTGGGGAGTGGAGGGGACAGTGTCGATTGGAAGGGGGCAGGGGATGCCCAAAAGCTTCCTTCTGCTCCCAGCTCGCCTGTGTGGCAGAGAGCTGCTTCTGGCCTTCAGGAGTAGCCAAGAACTTAGGAGGCATTTGGCCCATGGCTCTAACGGTGTGTTGATCTGTGATTGCAGGCAGTCCTGTTCAGGATCAGGCTCTGGACTCTGGAAAAGCATCCCTTCTAACCCCCTCCCACCTCTGGAGGGCTTGTGGGCCTGCATTGACTTGTGGCTGCCTGCCTGTTGCAAGACTGGCTGAAGAGCCCCGAGGCTGTTCTGCATACTTGTCCTTCGCTATCTGTTGTGGATCAGGAGTGGGGGTGAGGGGTGGCATCTGTCGAAGAGCATAGCTTTGATTGTGCTAGAAATTGTGTAATAGTCAGGGCTCTGTGTGCTTTTAAGTGGGGGGCGGAATCTGTACTTGGGCAACCTAAATTGTGCACCAAGAAATGTTCTGTTCCATTCATAACCTGGGTAAACTGAAGCTTATCTTGGCAGAATGATTCAGGTTTTGCTAGTCATGCAGTGTGCTCAAGTCAACATCTTATTCAGCCTCCCTCTTGGCTTCTGAGACTCCTGCGGTCATAACCCATGCCGTTTCGAGTGTATCTTTTGTGGTTCTAAGAGCTAGAAGCTTGCTTACTACGTCCACACCCCTACGTGCGCCCCCCCCCCCCACGCCCAGATAAGGAGGGAAGCTTGGTTCTGCTCTGGATACAGCACTGTGCAGGATTGCTACTCTGCCCGTGGGATTCTAGTATATGCACCACTCTGAATGTAGCCCCTAGTTGGGAAGCTGCTGTGAATTCCTGTGACTTCACACTGCCTGTTCACTCCCTCTTTGCTCCTCCCTGCTAGTGTGACCACAAAACAAACCAGGATTTGGAAGCTTGGTGTGTTGTCCAAACTGGGGATTCTGGCTTGTTGCTCCCTTTACAAGCCAGAATGGCTGGCAAACCTTGGCTTGTGGTTCCGGCTTATAAAGGGAGCAACAAATCCAAAACAGGGATCCTGGGAGTACAATTCTGCTTGCAGACAAACAGCAGCAGGGTGTGGCCCCCAGTGTGTTCTGGGGAAGCAGTTAGCCCCCCAACGCTGTACTAGATGGGCCTTTAGTCTGATCCAGCAGGGCTGCTCTTAGCAGATAGAGCATTGGATGTAAAGATGAGGGGGTGGGATCTGGGTCCAAAGCCCTGCTCCAGTGTGAAGGCCACTGAGTGACTTCAAGCTGGCAGTTTCCAACTGGCCCAGCCTACCTCTCAGGGTTGTTCTGATAGGCTAGGCCCCCAGATGTGCTGTTCCGAGTTGTGATGTAAAGGTGCAGACGCTCAAGCATCTTCTTCAACTTTGGCTTCTAAACCTGGCACACCGTTGCACACTGAACCATCTCCTTGGTTCTCTCCTGTTTTCATTTAGTTTGGTGTCTTACGCTGCGTGCTTTTGTTTGGCAGGGAATCCTGTTCTCGGTGGGACAACTGCATCGCTATTTGATAATATAGAGCAGGCTACTGGCTGAGCAAGCATCTCAGGCTTGCTGGCTGCCTTGTGGTCGCTATGGAGTGAATGGAAACAGAGTGTGGTGGCAATTGCTGTTGGGCCTGGGAATGGGGGGAAAACAGCAGAGACTGGAGACGGTGGTATTGAAATGGCTGCAGGGCCCTGAGTGACGGTGACACAGCTGGGTGTCTGTGACTGGCACCCTGGTACAGAAGTGCTTAGGCGAACTGTGGGGGCCCTGTTTGAACATCTGTGTGAGCTCAAGTTCCTCCATGACCTCAGCTCAAAGCTATGTGCACCAAAATGGAGGCTCCTTGTCTAGGGTTGAGCTGTGGTTTTTTTTCTCTTTTGTCTGCTCTGCTTGTGGCGTTTGTGGACACAGCCTGGCCATGTTAGTCAGCTGATCTTCCCTAGAAGTTCTTCAGGACTTCCTAAGACCTAGGGGGATGTGAAGACAAACACCCGTGGATAAACACAGGAAGATCAACAAGGTGGCAATCTGCTGTGTGTGTACTTGGTAGCAAGTTCCATTGAACAGAGCGGGACTTTCTCCTAGGGATGGGTGAGAAATTTGCTCTGTCGAGTGTTTTGGTATGGGTTTACTCAGTTCACATCTCCTGCGCCTCTCAGCAACTGAGATGGAATTACATTCCAAAATCCATATTTTTGCGAGGTTTCCTATGCAGCTCATCTTGAGGATGATGGGGAATGTGCGTATTAGGGGAAAGTGTGCACAAAATGTGTATACTTGAGAAGTGTCCACAACTGCATTCTATTAATGTAAAGTACTTGGGGGAAGGGAGAATGCATAGGTTTAAAAACGTACACAAAAATGCATACATTAGGAAAAATGTGCACAACATTTCCATACAGATTTTTTTTTAAATTACAAGCTTGTGCAGAAACAGGTCAGCATGAATTTGACTTTAAAAAAAGGACAGTCCCATTGTGACTGAAATTGACAGATACTCACTGCTGAGTAAAACATCCAGAAGTCTTGCTCTAAGGACTATGAAGAAAATTTGTTTCGTTGATTGCTTGCTGGATTGCTATTTTTTGTAAGCTGCTTTTTTGTAACTTGTCACAGAACAGGGTATAAATAACAGAACAGAGTCTGATACTCCAAAATAGGAAATGCTGAGATGGATTACTAATTAACTCTTTGAAATGAAGCAGCCATTCCAGTGCAAGCTTATTGAGGGCCATTCAAATGGTTGCCTGAGGTGCCTACACAGAATCTCTAGATGACCAGGTAGGGAAGTTTTTCCAAAGTTGGGTTTTCCTTTTCAGGCCTCAAATCCCTAGCATAGGTACATGCAGGATGGTGGGTATGTGAGAATTTTTTTGGGCTATTCATTGTTCTAAACCTGCTAGAACAGCCTTGCAGATGAAACACATAGTGCATTTTCTTCGGTTCTGCTGTTCAATTTTATTTATTTTATTTTGGGTGAATTTCAGGCTGCTTTTTAAGGAACGAACCCTTAAGACGATGTCACAACTGGTTCTGGTAACTACCTTGCAAGGCTGCAGTTAAACTGCAGCAGCAAACCAAGTTACTAGTCCACAATTCTACTCTTCTTAAAAAAAAAACTCCATCCTGCCTGCCTCTGTGTAAATGACACGTGGCATGTTGCTGGCAAAAACAGGGGGCGCAGGGGAAGAACCAACTATTTAGCTTTACGAAAGCTCCCATCTGGCCACCTGGAGGCAACTGTTCAGTCACCATTGGCAAGTGGTTATTGCTGAGCCTGCCCCAAACTATTAAGTTAAAGGTTTGTGTGTGGAGGCTTATACAAAACTGCAATTCCAGCAAACTGCCACAGGTAAATAGTACAGATGCACGCATACCCCACCTTTGTGTCCAGCTCCGTGGGCAGGGAAATGTGGAGGTGATTTGTAGGCAGGAGTGCCACAGCTAAGCCTTGAGGCATGTCTGAATCTTGTGCTGCTCCTAAAAAAGACATTTCTGTTGGTGGTGGAGGTCACTGGGAACCACAGGGGGACTGATCAAGCCCACACTTGCTTATCTTCAGCATTGCTACAGCATCCGCTTACTCTGAGAGCACCCACGGGTAGTGTGTGGCGCAATGCCGCCTAGTTGTTGTGCCATAAAACTTAAGTATACATACCTAGAACACCAAGCAGACCTTGGGGGTGAGCTCCTCTGAGAGAGAACTAATCTTGCTCCTTTTCATATTCTTCCAAAGTAAATCTGTGTGTGTGGTGGGGGTGTAACGAGTGAAAAAAGCTTTGATTACCAGAGCTTTGGGGACCCACTGGTTTAGGTGTTTATCTTGGTGATATTGTGGTTTGTCACCTACCTAAACAATACATGGAAACAGTTCCTTTATTCCTTGGACAGATTACGAGCTACAATAGATGATATAGTTACAATAAAGCTGCTAATGGCTGTAGAGTTGTACTAAATCTCACACACACACACACTCCCCACCCTCATGGAAGTCTGTGCCTCCAGACATTTCTGGAAATTTGAATTAATTTTATTAATTTAATTAATAAAATTTATTAATTTTATTTATTACACTGCCATATCAAGCCTTTCCTCTCAGGAGCTCAAGTTAGTGTGTGTGCTTCTCTGCCCGCTGCTCCAAGTATCCTCGAAACAACCCTCTGAGATAGGCAAGATGCTGAAAGAAAGCAGCTCGCCCAGTGAGAGTGCCATGGCTCAGCTGTTGATTTGGGGTTTCCTTGTGACCCCTAAACCACATTAGCTCACCTCAGCTGGTGCAAGGAAGGGCAGATAGAACTGTTAGCAGTTTGCCTGGGCTGCAAGACTCTCTGTGACATGGGTATGTGGCATGCCCAGCGCTCTTACCCTGACTGCTCAGACTCCCTTGGGTGGAGGGCTGTAGGTGGGAGGAAGGCGTTCCAAGCACCCAGGTAAGAGTCTCCCCTCCCCAGCTTTGCAAACAGAAGGCTGAGGGCGTTAGCCTGCTTCCTTTGTGCTGACAAGGGCTTGTTTGGAAGAAGAACTTAGCTTTTCCCCGAGTTTGGCTGAGTGCCTCCTTGATTGCTTGGGGCTCTTTCTTCTCTTTCCCCCTCTTGTTTGGCTTCAGGGCAGCCCTGGCCCGGTTCCCATGCCTGCCCGGTTGTGGGAGTTGTTTCACTTCCCATCAAATGCTACTCTTGGAGTTTCCTTGCCCGCTTCTTGTCAGGGTCCCTGGGGGCAGTATGAGGCCTAGTCGAGCTGGAGTGGGAGGGCTCCAGGAAGGCAGATCGCTGGGAGCAGGAGAAGCTTAATGGGGAGGCTCCCAGCCTTCCTTTGCAACTTGCATTAGTCAGATGCTAACAGATGCTTCCAGTATTGCACTGAACGTAGTTGCTGCTGCCTGGAGTATAGGGCTTCTACCGTAGAGATACAGCGTTACAGCAACATTCGTGCCTACATCCTTGCATTTCGGAGAAGCTCGAGGGGAGGCGGATTCCAGTGGTAGGTGGGGCTGAAGGCAAAAGCAGTGGGGCCCCAGAACAAATAATACCAGCATATTTTCGTTTAAAGCACTTAGTGTCAGTAACTCAGCCTTAGGAGGGGCATTTCAACCCCTCAGAATGGGGGGAAGTGCGATACAAAAGCTGGGAAACCATCAACCAATTGGTGGCTGGGGAAAGGGAATAAGGCCATGGGAAGGGTGTGTGTGTGTGGGTGGTCATTCTGAGAACCTCAGAAGGCCGGATTTGGCCTCCAGGCTTGAATTCTGCACTCCCGCCATAGGGGGCCACTGACAGCTTTTTGTTGAGTACCAGAATTCCAGGATGTGCCTTGCTACATCTGAACTCTGTGTGCCTGTTGCACAGTTGTGCCCCCTACCCCAAGTCCCCAGGAAACGTCTGTGAAAAATGCAAATGTAACAATATTTCCCCCCTCCCCCCCCAAATGTTCTCTGGGCAGGCATGTGTGAGCTTGCTGTGAGATGTCTAGAATTCTTTGGCTGTTCAGGAATAACTTTTTGATTGAGACAAACGGATCCCAGATATCCTTGTGTGCCGGCGACAGTCTTCACACAGTAACATAGCTGCTGTGCTGGATCTACCCTGTGACTTCTCTTCCAAATTCTCCATTTGCAGAATATACTGCTGTTGGTTGGATTGGAGGGTCTGGCAAATAACGTTAGCTGGAAAAGTTACAGTCTCATAGTAGGCTGATCAGAGGACAAACTAAGGGTGCAATCCTATGCCTGTTCAGACAGAAAAAAGTCCTACAATTCCCTGTGTTCCCCAGCCAGCCATGGTGGGAATTGTAGGAATTCTTCCTGTCGAACCCAGCATAGGGTTGCACCCTAAGAATGAAAATTTCACAGAAACGTGGTTTCCCTTTAAAACACATACTAATGAACGTTCATCTGGATTACATCCTCCCCCTTCCTAAGCATCTTTATGGACTGGTATACTTGCCTAAAAGCAAAAGAAAATTACATAGATCATGAGGGATAGTAAATGTATGTGTGAACCTACTGTATCTATATAGGTTTTCCTTGTGCTTTCTTCTTTAAGTTTTTGTTTAGACTTCATAATAACATTGCTTTTGATGATCATACTGTTTTACTCGTAAAGGTTCTACCCCGAAAGGCGGCCTAAAAATCATTTTAAATTAAAAGAAATACAACAAGGTCATAAGGAAGGATTTAAGAACGAACATGAAAGTACTGCCAGTAAGAGCCGAGGCTGTTCAGATCAATTGCCGAGAAGTCAGCAGCCTCCACCCCGGACAGGTGTATCTCGAAGGCAGTATGAAAGCTTCATTGAGTTTGAGCTCGTGCCTGCGATAACAGATTGCATTGAAGGCTGCGTGGCTCTTTTGAAAACTCCAGCTGGCATGGCAATGTGCAAGTCCTGCTCTGCAGGACCCCAAAATTTAGTTCTTGTGATGAGCGGGCTGATCATCCCCCCCCCCCCCCCCCCGCGATCGAGATATTGGGCTTCCTCTGCTCAGATTTCCGAAGACCATGCTACTTATTGGCTAGGAGTGAGGCAAATGAACGCGTTTGTCTCAAGCTGCCTTAGTGGGGCTACTACACAGGATATGTCTCCTTGTTCCGCTCCCCCCCCAATCTTTTCTGGGCAAGGCCAGGAGGATTGGTAGCATGTGTTCCTCTGACTAAGACTCCCATGGGAAGCTTTAAAGTAGCGGCGAGGGGGTAAGCAACCTTGCATTCTCACAGATGGCTTTAAAGGGTGCTCGGTGACCCAGGGTGGGCAGGGGATCTGCTTTTAGATTTCTGGGGGACTTGCAGCCCATCTACAAGGGTTTCTGACTTCTGCTTGTTTAACAGCAGCCTGTCTTTGCCTTTAAGTTGGACTGAAGAAATTAAGCAAATTTGAGGGGATGGAGGGGGAGACCAGGAGTGTATTCTTGTGTAAAAGGATTGAGCTCAGTTCTGGTAGTGAAAGCAAATTCTTGATTTGATCCGCATGTTCAGAGGCAGCCTGTTAGTTCTACTGGGTGTATGTCTACCCCCTCCTGGCTGCTTTTTTGCACTTGCCTCTGCTTGATGGACCCTGAGGCTTTAGTAAAAAAACCCCAAAACAAAACTTGGGGCTTCTGGGATCTACTTAAGTCTGCCCACTCCGGGATTAGATGAATTCACTGAGCGGTGTATTGATGGCTGCTAGCTCTGATGGCTCTGAATGGAACCTTCGTGGTGTGGGGCAGTCGACCTCCGAAGGCAGGTGATGGAGGCAAGCAGGAAGAGAGGGCTTTTTGCTGTCATGTCCTGCTGGTGGCCTTCCTGGAAGCATCTGGGATCACCAGACCCCAAAGGGCAGCTCTTCTCAGATCTCTGTTCTGCCGCACTCTGTTCTCGCCTGCTCACAGGTGTTTGGGGCTCCAGTGAAACTGAGTCGCCTCCTCTCAGTTTGCCCTCCTTGTGGCCAGCCTTCCAGATCTTTTGGACTCCAACTTGTATCTCCCCTGACCATTGGCCATGCTGGCTGTGACTGATGGAAATGAAAGCCCCAAACCATGGGGGCAGGGCGCATCACCAGGCATACCATATGCATTCGAGGCAGGGAATGGCAGCATCTGGATGTTAACTCCTGACCGGGGCAGGGTGGGATCGCTTCCTTGGCGAGCACCCTCGGGACATGTCTGGCGCTTTCTAACGTCTTTCCCTCCCTTGTAATTTAGATCCCACACAAGGGAGGCAACTGCCGGCCAAGGGGTGGCCCATTTTTGGAGTGTCTGGTTTCCACACCAGAGGGGGGCAGGCAGGCTGCATGGGCAGCCTACGTTGGGTCCTTCAGGAAAGACCCCCTTTTCCCCTGTAAATGCATTGCTGGGTGGTGCTGGCTTTCCTGTGCGTGTGCCCTTGGGAGCCAGAGCAGGAGCAATGTGGCATCTTGGCTCCACAGTGGCCCTTTTCATTGCTCTAGACTTGTGTGTCTTCCTCCTCCTCCCCTGGTTCTGTCCTGTTAGTGGAAGGGCTGAAAATCTCTTTCAGCCCAGGACTGAATCCTATTTTGGAGAAGCTCTCACGGGCTGCATTCCAGTGGTGGGTGGGGCCAAAGGCAAAAGGGGTAGAGCCTAAAATCTAAAACACCTGCATATTTTAGCTTATATCTCTTACTACCAGTAACAGCCTTAGGAGAGGCATTTCAACCTTTTAGTATGGTGGGGGAAACTGCACAAAAGCTGGGAGACCAGCTGGGGGCTGTGGGAAAGGGTGTGAGGCCAGGGGATGGGGACATAGCCGTTGAGGAATCTCTGGAGGGCCAGAGGTTCTGCACCCCTGCATTAGCACGAGACCTGGTGCAGTTCAACTCCTCACATGGCCACAAAGCTCACTGGGTTACCTTGGGCCAGTCGCCATCTCCGGGCTTGCCTACCTCATAGGGTTGTTGTGATGATAAAGTGAGAGTTGGGGAGGAGCATGTATGCTGGCCTCAAGGAAGTAAGTGAACAAATCTGTTGTACCTGAGTTTCAGATAAGCCAGGGAAGTCCTCTTGTTGAGTGGTAGTTAGATCCAGGTGGTGGCTAAATGGATGTTTGGGGGGCATTCTGGGGAGTTGGAGCCTCTCCTATTGACAGACTTCCTGCAGCCTCTTCAACCACTGCATGGCAGGCAGAAGAGGGCCAATGTATTTGTAATGTGGATATTCCAGAAAACCTAAGAGTCAGGTTATTATTTTTCCTCCTCTAAACTTCCCTAGGAAATTCTCTGATGCCCTCCTAAATTGACTCATGGCTATGTAGCACATTGAACTTATTTAGCGAACCAAAACTGGGGTGGGATTGGGGGGTGGGGATATGCTGTGTTAATTCTACATGCTGTATAAATACCTCTCAAATTTTTTCCAATAGCCAAAGTATTTAGAAGAAATATTGGGGGTAGGGGGTGTTAACCATCAAGTGTTCTCACTGTGACTTACAGCTTTGAATGAATGCAATGTTTATTAGGGGAAGTGACAAGTATTTCAAGAAAAGTAAATGTTGAGCCATGATCAGTCAATAGCAAAATTTTCCTACATTTTGGTGGGGGCGGAGAGGGGAAAGAAATGAAGGCAATGAAAACTTAATATAATGTATACGCAAAGATCTGAGCATCTGTTACATGCCACTTGGCTGCTTTGCCTGAAAAAAATGTTAATTACTACTTTGAAACTAGCGAAATGGAATGATAATGTATCAGTTAATTGTTACCCATTTTCATAAAGCAATGCTTTTTGCATAGCGGCAGAAAACTTTCCACACTGAGAAACTTTCTGCCCCATATCTATTCCTGTCGTGTGTCTGTCTGTCACAGTGCTGTCAACGGCCCTGAGCCTCTGTCCAGAAGGGCGGTGACATAATTTTCCTCTTCCCCCTCCATCCCTATTTCCTTCTAGTGTCCTTCCCCCTCCATCCCTATTTCCTTCTAGTGTCATGTCTTTTTAAGATTACTGGCTTGATGCAAGGGCTGCCTTCTTTCTATTGATTTGTATGCTGTTCTGGGAGCTCTTCCAGCTGGAGAGCGGGATATAAATACTTTCAGTAAATAAAGAATATATAAAGAACCGTAACAACCGTGAGCTATAGGACAACAAGAATAAGATTGATGCATTTCTCAGGCAAGAAGTGCTGGGACTTGGGTTTACGTGGGAATAGCGTTTTCGGCCCTTCAAGCCCACCCTGTATCCCAGATGTTTGTGGGCACTGGGTATTCCTGGCTAAACCCAGGATGGGGAAGGGACCATAGCTCAATGGGTGGAGAACAGGCTTTGTAGGTAGAAGGCATCTCCAGGTAAGATGCCTATCGAAGTCAGTAGATGGTACTAGGATAGTTGGCAAATATTCTGACCTGTGTAAAGCAGCTTTTGATGTGCCTAGGTCAGCTTTTCCTGGCTGGGAATGATGGGAGTTGTAGTCCAGCACATCTGAGGGGGCACCAGGTTGTCCTCAGTAGTGATGTAATAGGTCAGGAATGGGCATAAAGTAGAACTCCAGATGTTGGGGACTTCAACTCCCAGCAGTCCTGACCATTGGCCATGCTAGCAAGGGCTTCTGGGAGTCGAAGTACCAAACTATCTGGAGATCTACCTTCTGCCCACCCCTGTAATAGTCGGGCCCAATATCCCTTCTGCTCTTGGGCTTCCTTACTCTTGGGTCAAGCTGGGCTGCAAGCAGGACTTCTGCTGTTGCTGCAGTCTGCCATCTATCGGTGAGGGGTCATAGCCGTGATCTTCCTTGCTGTCTCCAGTGGGTTTTTTTTTGTTCATTCTGCCTGCAGTGATCAGGGCTGTGTAGGTGCTGTAGTGGAGGGAGACCCCTCTGTGCTCAGGCAGTCCATATTCTGTACCAAGGATATCTGAACCTCTGCAGTCTTGTCTCTTAAAACCAGTGTGCAAATATGGTGTGTGCCTCTTTCGTGATTCTGAAGTTCTTACTAGGTTGCCTAGTTCTGCTTTCTGCTGGTCTGGGATAGGAGCAAGGAAGCTGTATCCCTTAAATTGGAGGTAAGGAACTCCAATTTGGACTACAGCTCCCACAATCCCTATTATCGGCCATGTTGGCTGGGGCTGTTGGGAGTCCAGCAACATCTAGTGGGGGCCAGCTTGCCTACTGCTGCCCTAAATAACTGCATCTCAGAAACCAGAGAGGTGGCTAAATGAGATTCTGGCAGGCACCGAACTTGTCCTTTCAAGCGCATTGCCATAAGGGCTAGAAACCTGAGCTCATTTTTTCCTGTTTAAATGAAGTGGTATTCCATGTCCAACAACACATTTTTTCCCCCCTTCCTCCCTAGGCTGAGGCAGAAGTGGCATCCCTGAACCGCCGCATCCAACTGGTAGAGGAGGAGTTGGACCGGGCCCAGGAACGCCTCGCTACAGCCTTGCAGAAGCTGGAGGAAGCTGAGAAAGCTGCGGATGAGAGCGAGAGGTGCGTGCGCTTGCCTTGTTTATACTGAGTGGCAAACCTGCGTGTGGACTGTGTGACTCCGTTGGGGGGGCGGGGGGGGCACACAGTGGTGTGGTAGAGCAGGAACATGGGGGAGCATGGCTCCGGTACCATTTTTACAGCAAGCATTTCCCAATGTTGTAAGTTTGGGGTGGTCAGAAGGCCCAGGTCCGTGACCCAGCGGTTTAGAACCTTAGGCCTGGGGGTCCCAATCCGTCTCTCTGGGGTTCCTGAGAAGGCCCCTCCCCCTTTCCCCCAACCATCCATGGTTGGGTGGTTTCCCGGCTTTCCTACAATTTTTCCCACTCTAAAGAGTTTAAACGTCTCTCCAAAGGCTTAGCTAAAGGCAGTGGGAGCTTTAAGCTACAATATGCTGGTATTGTCTTTATATTTGGCCCCATGCCTTTGCCTCCAGCCCCACCCACCCCTTGAATGCAGCCCCCGAGAGCTCCTCTGAAATGGAATTTGGCCCTTTGGCTGAAAGAGATTCTGCTCCCCTGTCTCTGTTCATTAGGCCAGGCTCCAACAATGCCTGGCCCCAGTGCTGCCCAGAGAACTTCATGGATGATCAGGGAAGCGGGCCCAGCTCTCCCCAGCCCAAATCCCACGTGCTAACCACTATACCACCAGCTCAGTAGTCTCTGATTGCCAGCGGATCCTAAGAAACCCTTGATTCCATGTGGCTTTTATCCAGTAGTTCTTCCTCCACCCACCTTTCCCCAGCCTAGTGCCCTGCAGATGTTGTTTTGGACTTCATCTCCCATCAGCCCCAGCCAGTAGGACCAATGGTCAGGAATCCTGGAAGTTGTAGTCCAGAGCATCTTGGGAAAGGTTGTTCTATGCAGTGCTGCTTTCGTTGATGATATAAAATCAGTGCAGCTGCCTGCATCTTTGGGCTGTCCTTGTTGCTTGGCTCCCACAAGCCCTTGGAGCACGTATGTGTTGATGATCCCATCTCTCTCTCTCTCTCTCTTGGGCAGGGGCATGAAGGTCATTGAGAACCGAGCTCTGAAAGATGAAGAAAAGATGGAGCTGCAAGAGATTCAACTCAAGGAGGCCAAGCACATTGCTGAAGAGGCCGACAGGAAGTACGAGGAGGTGAGGAGCCACAGCGGTAATGACAAACTCTGTTCCTTTGAGTCTCCTGTGTTCCTCGACTTAGGGGAAAGGCCGTGGCTTGGTGGGAGAGCCCCTGCTTTGCCTGCAGAAGGTGCCCAGTTCAATCCCTGACATCTCCAGGTGGAGCTGGGACAGAAAGACTTCCGTCTGTAACCCTGGAGAGCCACTGCTGGTCAGTGCCGTCAATGCTGGGCTCGGTGAAATGATGGTCTGGCTCAGTGCAAGGCAGCTTCCCGTGTTCGTGTTCTAGCTTGGGCACTGGACCTCCAGGTGCCCCTCTGGAGTTAATGGCTCAGGGCTCCATGGAGGGCGAAGGCAGCCCCAGATCCTTGCTGCGCCCAGGGCAATAGGCTTTTCAGTGGGCACCCAGAGAGAGCATTGTCTTGTGATCACTTCTGCCACCTTCACTCCAGGCTTCCCTGCTGTCTTCCTGGGTGCCTGAAGAAGGAGGGATGGATTAGGGCAGGAGGGTGGGCAGAATGTCCATCCACACATGGTTTGGGACTTCATTTCCCAGAAGCCCCTGCCAGAATGGGCCAGTGGTCAGGCATGCTGGGAGTTGAAGGCCAAACCATCTTCTTCCCACCCCTGGAGTAGGGAACGGTCCAAGGCCTAAGGTTTGCCTTGCTAGGCTCTTCTGCCACCTAAAGGGCCCATGGCAGCTGCCTGAATGTTCCTGATGCTGGCGCCAGCCTTGAGTGTACACAGACACTCCCCCCTCCCCTAAATGGACTGGCAGCCAGGATTCTTCCTGTGTTGATCTTCCCCCACTCCTCCTCCCTCCCACCCCCAGGTTGCCCGGAAGCTGGTCATCATCGAAGGGGATCTGGAGCGTACAGAGGAGAGGGCTGAGCTGGCAGAGTCGTGAGTACCTCTTCGAGCTCTGTCTTCTTTGCATGACGCACCCTCGCTGCATGGAAGCTAACACGAGCAGCTTGGCTTGCACCCTGTTAGACGAGGCCTGAAGCGTCGGGTGCGGGGGGGGGGGGGGCGGGTAGGGACCTGCCTCCTGGCTGGAGGAGATTATGGCCATCCCCAGAATCTCTCCACTTTCTCTCCCAGCCTTTTTTATTTTGTGGGGGAGCAGGGGGTACAGCACAGTCCGTTCTGTAGGTACCAATGTTCCAATGGCTTCCTTTGGCTGATACTGCCTGCTCCCTAAGCCTTTCGAATGCCGGGTGTGCGTGGTGTGTGTGTGTGTGTGTGCGTGTGTGTGTGCGCGCACGCGCGCGCAGCCTCTCCCATGAAACTACTAAAACCCCCAAGTTAAAAGGACAAATAGGGCTTGCAACATTTTGTTGCAGTAAGGAGTGCTCCTGGTCAGGTGCCAGTCAAGGGTTATTGTTTTTTTGTAGTTCTTCAAACCTTGGGGTCCCCCCCCCGCCAAGCCTGCTGATACCTCCCTCTTGTGGGTGGAGGGTGCTCTTCTGGCTAATCAAAGATCAACATCGGAGAATGAGTTAACCTTTAGCATTTTCATCTAGTGCCTGGATACCCCATTTTCCCCTACTGGAACTCAAGGCATCATGCACGGAGTTTTCCGGCGGCCTCCCCTCCAGATGTTTTGGGACTACAACTCCCAGCATTCCTGACCATTGGCCATGCTGCCTAGGGGTTGATAGCAGTTGTAGGCCCAACACATCTGGAGGCCCCAGGCTCAGGAATGCTGATTCCAGCAGCTGGGCACGTTCCCCTGGTAGGAGGCAGTCCAGCTGTTGGTGCCATAGCCTCTCTCTGTCCTCGAGTGCGTCAGCCAGACAACCCTGGTGCAGTCTTGCAGACTTTGTGTGAAATCTACTTCACATCTGGGATACTGATGTGAGGGGAGGGGGGACAGCTAGACACTCCACAAAAACATGGAGCGATTGCTTCCACACCCTGATGAGAGGGGAGGGATCCCCAGCCAAGTTCAGAAGGCCTCTGCGACAGCCCTGCCCTCCATGAAGGCACAGCCGCCGCCACCCTGAACACACGAATCTTCCCTAGGAGTTGGGTAAGGGCAGGCACATCTTCTGCGACTGCTTGAGGGTTGAGGACAGGACAGCTGCAGTATGTTCTGTGGCACTAATCATGAATGCCAAATGCCGGTTTCTCACTTCTGCCTTAAAAAGAGAGAGAGAGAGAGAGAAAGAAATTGTGAAGTGGGATCTCAGCCTCCCAAGTTTAACTTCTGAGAGAATGCCAGCAGGGTAATTGGGAGTCATTTGCTTCAGAACTTGCCCCCTGCCTAACAAGAAGCTGGCGTTGCTATTGGTAGATGCTGTCCCCTCTAGGAATAAGCAAATGGGGGTCTAATGTGGTAAAGCTAAGGACGTGTCTACGCCACAGGCTCAGACTGGTTTCATTCATTCCCTCTTCCTTCGGGAAGCTCTGTGGCACGCAGGTCTAGGAAACCCTTGGTTCTTGGTACCCTTTCCAAACTGGAATTCCCAGAATCCTTTGCCGGGGAGATGAGCAGGATGAGCCATAACATTAAACATATATTAAAGTGGACACAGGTTGGCTGTATAGATGTGCCCTGACACTAGCCTCTTAAGTCCACCTTCCCCAACCTGTTGCCCTCCAGATGTCTTGGACTGGAACTCCCATAATTCCCACCCAGCATGGCCAGTGGGAACACGGCCCAACACATCTCGGGGGCACCAGGTTGGGGAAGGCTGCTCTAAGCCCATGTGTGACACACTGCTTGTGAAGGTAAACTGTTGTACTGGGCCTGTTCCACGCCTGAGGACTCTGTGTGTCTGTCCTCCACTCTACACCAGTCCTCCAATTCCCCCCTTCTCCCCTGCCCCTGCCCAGCTCCACCCACTTCACTGTGGTGCTCCCATCTTCCTGTGTTGGGGGCTGGCTGCTTTGCTTAGGTATGGCTGGTGTGTGGTTGATCTTCTGAAGCTTGCCCATGTGGTTCCCTGTTGGGTGGGGTGGCTCGGTGTCACCACCCCTCTGGAGCTGTGGGGCATGAGCAGTGGAACTCCCAGCGTGGTAGCGTGCCTGGAGACTACAGACAACCTCTTGGTGGTGGGGTTATGGGCTCCACGTGGTAAGCTTAGAAGCAATCACTGTGCAGCTCCCAGTTAAAAGCACTCGCTGTTGGTCAGGGCTGGGTATATGTCACTGGCGTGCGGGTGGGTGGGGATTAAAAAATCCATCCCTACCAATGCAAAGTCCACACCACAAAAAGAGCCACATTTTATCACGTTTGCATAATCTCACTTGCATAGTTTTAGGGTGGGGGGTGGCAGCGTTTTGTTTTGTGAATTGCAGGTTGCTGAGAATAGCAATGCAGCCTTGCCTCAGATGAAAGAAAATTCTGGTTTCTGAAGCTTCAGCAAACCCCATCACACTTGAACACCTCTGCAGCTTTAAGGGTGGAGCTTGGTTTCTGTTAAAAATGACGACCACAAAGACGCTCTTGGGATCTGTGTATTTTGCCCAGTAACGTCTGCCGGGTGTTCTTGCAAGCTTCTCGCTGTATGCAAACAGTCGTGTCGCGGGTGGCTGAGGTGGGAAAGGAAGAGAAAGCCGTTCTGGCCCCTAGCAGGACTTGTTTTAAGCTGCTGGTCCTCATCTCCCTCTTGCTGAAAATCCCCTCACAGAACCACTCCTTGCATATGCTAACTTAAGAGAGCAGCCTTCCCCAACCCGGTGCCCTCCAGATGTGTGGGACTAGAATTCCATCTTCCCCACCCATGGCTGGGGATGATGGGAGTGTAGTTGGATACATCTGGAGGGCACCTGGATGGGGAAGGCTGTGATAGAGAGATGTTTGCGGAGAGCTGGGCTGCACCTCACGCTCTTCACCGTCACGCTTCTGGGCCTTGTGTAACGGGTTCCTAAAACTCCCGCGTGGCATGCCGCCTGTAGGAACTGCTCCCCTTGCTTCCCCTCATAAAATGCCTTCCACCCCCACCCACCAAGCATGCGTGTTGTGACAGACTTTTTTTGTTTGTTTCTCCCTTCTCTTCCCCCCCCCCTTTTTATGGCCTCGCTTTGTGTGTCTTTTTGTTGTCGCTGCTGCTCCTTTCGGCCCCCCCTGCCCAACCCGTGCCTGTCAACGCGGCCATCCTTAACAGCCGTTGCCGGGAGCTGGACGAGCAGATCCGGTTGATGGACCAAAACCTGAAGTTCCTTGCTCAGGCTGAAGAAAAGGTACTAACCCTTCCCCCTACCCACCCCCCTCCTTGAGCAACCGTACTCTTAATTCCTGTCTCTCCCCCTTCTCTCGCTGCCTCAAATGCTCTGCTTGTTCTGCTCTTGCTGACTTTCGACTGGCTTGTTTTACTTTCCATCGAGCAGGTGGCTGCTGCTTGGTAAAGCCGCTTCTTCCAAAATGGCTGTGAGGCCGAACAGATTCCGTGCAAGGCCGGGACCAGGCACCACCGAGGCAGCTCCGGTCTCTTGGGCCGTCGCTGCAGCTCTTGTAGGCTCTGTAGTCGGGACTGCGTCTAAAACCTGGGGGCGAATGCCCCCAATTTAGCTGCCCTCAGCTCTTCACACGCCAGGATCTCTTTGAAGGTGGGAATCACTTTGGCCTATGCATTATGGGCCCCTTCCAACACTGCCTTAGCCATGCAGCTCTTTCCCTGGTTGGCTGAGGTAACACAAAGAGCCTGGTGTTGGGCGCGAGAGGCCTCCAATGCAGTTGCTTCCTACACCCAACACTGCCACATGGAGCGTAGTTTCAGACTTTACCTCAGTTTTGTGGGGAGCCATGCTGCAGTGGCTCCTGTGCCATTGGGGTATGTGGGTAGAGCCCTTGGCACAAGATAGCCTGTTACAGGTTGAGTTGCAAATCGGCAGCTCATCAAAATGGGGGACCTTTCAGGGCTAATCTTACATAGAACAAATTAAACAGACCAGGGAACAAAGGAAAAGTGATCTCTCTCTCGTGCGCGTGCATAAGATATTGGTGATGTTCAGCGGGAAGGGCAGTTATAGGGTCTCCTGTTTGGCCATCACACACAGTTTGTGGTGGTTTTCTGCCTTTTCTTCTTTTTTTGCTGTACAGATGGTGTCGGTAAAACACTGGCTATTTAGGGCTGCAATCCTTCAATCAATCAATCAATCTCTCTCTCTCTCTCTCTCTCTCACTTTCACACACACACACACACACACACACTCTCTCTCTCTCTCTCTCTCTCTCTCTGTCTCTCTCTCTCCCCCCCCCCCCCACCAGGGAATAAGTTCAATAGGATTGACTTCTGAGAAAACACATATAGGATTGTGCTGCAAGTGAACTCTGAAATCAGATGGCCTGAGGTGTGAACCTTCACAAGCCTCTGATCTAGTTTTGCTCGAAAAATTTATATCCCATCCTTCAGCACATAAATGCTTCAAGGTGACGTGCAAACTTAAAAAATAAAAAGTAAAGAACAATGACTGAAAACCTCCTCCTGCAACTTGTTTAAAAGAGCAGCGGATAAAGCAATGGTTTTAAAATAGGGCTGGGCAACCTGTGGCCCTCCAGATGTTTTGGCCTGCAGCTCCTAGCGTCACTCACCATTGGTTGGCTGCCTAGGGCTGTTGGGAGTTGTAGGCTAAGACATACAAGTGGCTCACCTCTGTTTTAAAGAGTTCAAGAGGTTTGGGAGAAGAAATAAAAGTCTTCTCCAGATGTTGAAATGATGTCGGAGTAAGTGGCAGGAGAGCCCTTGGGAATAAGAGTGTTCCATTTTGTTTTCCACATAGGGCAGGAGTGGGCCCTGGCTTTGCTTCAGAAGCCCTTTGCAGGACATAAGTTCAGACTGCTGGCAAGAGTAAACTGTCCTTCCCTAGGCAGATAACTGGGTGGGGGAGCAGGGGGGTGGGGGAAGAGGTGGCCTTTCCCACTGCTGGGATGTGGCCCCCAGCAGAAAAGTTTCCCCACCCCTGATGCAGGTAATCAATGAATGATGCTCCTGTCACTTAAAACCTGTCACCTGGACCAAAACACTGAAAAGGTGTCTAAAGAAGTGGGCCCCCTGAGATGGCTGGCTACTGTAGGGGCAGGCAAGCTGGTACCTCTCAGATGTGTTGGACTCCAGCCAGCATGGCCAATGGTTGGGGATTATGGGGGTTGTAGTCCAAAACATCTGGAGACAATCTGGTTGCTGGTACCCTGGGCTGGTCCTGAAGTTTCCAAGCACTACTTCAAGGCCATAATGAGGAGGAGTCCCTACGCTGTCCGACTACAGTGTCTGCAAGGTGCTGGCCAGCGTTTGGCAGGGGCTGGTCGCCTGGGTCCTGCAGACGCTTCCTCTTCTGCTGATGGGAAGCAGTTGCTGGTCTTGCAGGCCCACCTCCTGCAGTCTCTCTGATGTGAGGATTCACTCTTCTCTCTTTCTCTCTCCTGTCCTCTTCCTCCCTCCCTCCCCCTTTCCCATCCATTTTGCCTTGACAACTTTTTCCTCCCCTGCAAACACTTGGCAGTAAATGCTCAGAGCTGGAAGAGGAGTTGAAGAATGTCACCAACAATCTCAAGTCCCTTGAGGCTCAGGCTGAGAAGGTAGGGTGGCTCTATCTCCCCCCTCCCTTTGTGTCTGGAGGGTAGCCTTGAGGAGCACAGGTTCTGCTTTGGTGCTGTCTGGTGAAACCTCATAAATGACTGCCAAGATGGTGAGAGCGTGTGTGTTGGGCCCTGTGCGCAGATGTAACAGGAGGCCTCCTCTTAACCCTGGCTTCCAGCTCTGCCTGAACAGGGACCCCGGTTAGCCTTTGAATGGCGGCAAATGGCACTACCGAAGGGACGTGCCGCTGTGGGTGAAGCAGATTATAAAGAGCTTTGCTGGATCAGACCAGAGGTCTGTCTTTGAGTCCAGGATCCTGTCTCTCACAGGATCTGTGAGTAGTCTCTCACAGTGACTAACCACTGAGAGAGACCACAAGCAGAGCGTCAAGGCAATAGCTCCCTCCTGCTTGTCCTTCTTTTCGTCCCTAGCAACTACGATTCAGAAATATTTTCCTCTGCACATGCAAAGGATTCTGTTTAGCTGTCCTGGGTAATGGCTGTTAGCAGAGCCTCTCTCCTTCCAGTTCTAATTCAGCCTCGGGTCCCCCAAATGTTGGTCTACAACTCCCACCATCCCTGATGCTTGGCTGGAGGGTAATGGGAGTTGTAGTCCCACAGTGTCTAGCGGGGAGCCAAGTTTGGGAAACACTGGTCTAGTCCCCACCCCTCTTTTTAAAAAGCCATCTAGGTCATGACTATCTTCTTGTGGCAGTGAATTCTGTAAGTTACACTCTGCTTTGTGTAAACCCAGTGCTCTCTTTAAACCTGCCTCGAATCAACTGTCTGTCAGCTTCTTGTTTTGACACCACCATTGCCCACCACCGCCACTACTGTAGTGTTACAAGATACAGTTTTTTGTCGGCTTCTTCCAAACAAACAGAATAAAATCTCTAGCGCAATCTTCCCCAACTTGGTGGCCTCCAGATGTTTTGGACTATGACTCCCAGTGTTCCTGGCTACAGACTGTCCTGGCTGGGGATGATGGGAGTTGAAGGCAAAAACAACTGGAGGGCACCAGGTGAGGGGGAGGACGGTCTAGGTAGTTTTGTGCCACCAAAACCTAATCCATGAGGCACAGTAAAGGCTATTGGGGGAGAGGGGGTGGTAACCTGGGTTGACCCTGAACTTGTCCATCCCTTGGCTGATGATTGGTAATAGTCAGGCAAATGGTTCTGGGAGTGTTTGTGCTCGCGTAGCATCCCCTCGAACAAAATTGGAAGCTCACTACCTGGTGGCTATTCATCTTCCACCTTTTGCTGCAAGGCAGCCGTCACAAATAATATGTCGTGTGGATCAAAATGAGAGCTGCAGGAAAAGCCTGGAAATAACTAAATCCAAACCTTGGCGAATGCTTAAAAGTTCAAAGGGCAGTAGAAGAACTCTGCCGCCCGTAACATTCCCATGAAAATGACGTACCTGTGAAGCTGAAATAGAGCAAATGTCTCTGGGGAGGCTTTTCCACAGCCTGAGTGCTTTTGCTGAGGCTGTCTGCCTGACCTAAGGGCAGAGGGATACCCAGTGCAGTCCCTTGGGTAATGTCCTGTACAGAAGAGTCGCAGTGGACGGATCGTATCAGGGAGGAGCCGTATCTGGCGGAACACCAGCTTGGCACACAAAAGTCCCAAGTCCAGTCTCTGGCGTTTCGGTTAAAGAAGGATCGGGGAGCAGGTGAAGCACAAGGCTTCACTCTACCTCAGCACTCTACCTGAGTGCCGGGATTCTGTTCCCAGCGAGATGCCCCCGTGGGAAACCCACCAGCAGGACTTGAGGGCATCAGCACCCTCCTGCTCATGTTTCCCAGTTGGTGATATGCAGAGGCATACTGCCTCTGATGCAGGAGGTAATCTCTAGCCATCATGATAGAGGAGACAGTACTGGACTAGGTAAAGCTAGAATTTGACCTAGGCCAAAGCAGCTTCCTATGTTCCAGTGCAGGGGTGGGGAATCGGTGGCCCTCTGGATTTTGTTGGACTCCCCCCTCCCATCATCTTTGACTATGGGCCATGGTGGCCAGGGCTGATGGGTGCTGGAGTCCAAACACATCTGCAGGGGCCACAGATTCCATTGCTCTGGATTTGTTGGCAAAGGTGAGTCCCCGAAGGCTGCTGGAGAGATCCAAGTTTTGAACCTCGCTTGCAGTTTTGCACTCCGTCTTTCTGCAGAACAGACCTGATAGAGCCTGCAGAGGCAGAGGCGGGGGGGGGGGGGGGGGGCAAGGCTCCCTTCATCCCCCCAGTAGACAGCACAGCTCCTTCCATGATTGGCTCCTGCATGTTGTGGATGGAGCAGGGGGAGCCCTCGACTCTTGTCCACATATCGTGCTATATCCCTATGGAAGCGGGATTGGTACAGTGTTCTGGACAACAGTTCCTAGAATGCCTGAGCATGAACTGTGCTGGCTGGGGTGGATGGGGGTTGGAGTCCAAACCACCAGGTTGGGGAAGGCTGCCCTTAGCAATGGGTCAGGGGTTAGAGGTGTGCTCACTGAGGTGTCTCACTTGGATTTTTATCCTGCCTTTTCTCTAAAGAGCTCAGGGTAGCACACATGCCCCTAAGTAACCCTCATAACAGCCCTGTGAGGTAGGCTGGGGTGGGAGAGATTTCCTAGCCCCAGCTTTCCATTTAAGTTTTGCAGCTGAGTAGGGATTTGAACTCATCTCACCAGTACAAATGCAACACTTAAATCACTGCACCAGCTGTCTCCCAACCTGGTGCCCTCCAGATATGTTGGATTACAGCTCCCATCACTCCAGGCAGCATGAAGAAGGCTACATTACACCATGTTGGCTGTTGTGTAGCTTCCACCTTCACCCTAAGGCCACCTTTCCTAGCCTGGTGCCACCAGATATTTTTGACTACTGTTCCCAGAATCCCAGGCTCTTGGCCATGTTGGCTGGGGCTGATGGGAAATGTAGTCCAAAACATCTGGAAGGCCTCAGGTTGGACAAGGCAAGGGAGGTCTTCTAAGCATTCCAATTGCAGGACTGTGTTGGCCAGTGTTAAGATGTGGGAACTGGCCGCTACTGTGGGGCATGGTGTGGTGGTGAACGGTCTGTTATGGTGGGACCCTAAGTGTGTTTTCCTCCCTCCAGTACTCTCAAAAAGAGGACAAGTATGAAGAAGAGATCAAGATCTTGACCGACAAACTCAAGGAGGTGAGTGATGAATGTGGTTGCCAGAAGTGTCAAGCTGGTGGGTGAGTGGCATTTTGTGAGCCTCTCCATGACTAGCATGAAAAGTGTGAGTCCAGGGATAAGCTAGAAATGTGTGATGGGTTAAAGTAGGGATGGGCAGACCAGGTTTGTGGAATCTCCTCGGTTTTGTCTTGGAGTCCAGAGGTCTGTTGGCTGGAGCCAGGTGCAAAGTAGCAGCTCAGAAGAGGAGATAGACACCTGGAACTAAGAAACAGACTGCCTCCCAGCACAGTCTTGGCCTAGGAATGTATTTTCAGAATTGGTACTAGGCTCAATCCTTTCACACAACAAATCACTCCTGATTCCCCCCCCCTCCGGTTTACTTCATTTCAGCAGCCTAACTTAGGGGCAGAGGAGCCAACATTCCTGCTGACATTAAGTAATTAATCAATCTGATTTATATACTGCTTTCCACAAAGTTGTCAAAGCAGTGAAGGTACCATGTCATGCCATGAAACCAACAATAATAGAACAATAAAACACAATCAATGGATGCGAGTAAGCAGTAAAACTGCACACTGCTATGCACTGCACACCACAGTTGGCAAAGCCTGTGTGAAGAGATGAGACTAGAGAAGATGTCTAAACATCAGTACTAATGCACTCCAGATGTCCCAGAGGTGTATTAGTATATTAGTATATACTTATCTACTTTCCACCTGGCCTGGTTTGAAAGTCCCTCTGGGGTCCCACAGACAGCCTTTTGCCAGGAATGGTGCATCGGTTTTCCCGTAGTGGGCTTGGCCTCTGTTCTTGACTGACCACAGCTCTCCCTCCTGTCGCAGGCCGAGACCCGTGCTGAGTTTGCCGAGAGATCGGTAGCCAAACTGGAGAAGACCATTGATGACTTGGAAGGTAGGTTCAAGCTGGGGGCTTGGGGGGTGTTGCCTTGGTACCAGTACATAGCATTTCAGGATGATTATATATTTCCTTCAATATTGAAGAATGCATTCTCCTCGGTATCAGTTTCTGGGGAACACTAGCAGGAGGGTGCTGTTGCACTCATGTCCTGCTTGTGGGCTTCCCGTTGGGGCAAAAGGATAGGCACTCTGGGAACAGAATGCTGGACTAGAGGCCTTTGGTCAGATACAGCATGACTCTTGTTATGTTCTTAAGATTGTTATTATTTTGTAATTGGCTCTCCTGACTGACGTTGTAGTTGAGTGAGGAGCTCACGTTGTTCTAGCCCCATGTGTAGGAGCCCTATTTGTTTCTAAAACAGAATACATGTGAATGTGTGTGTCTGTCCATAAAGTAGTGTGAAAGAAAACAGCTTTGGGTGGGTGAATGGTTCTGTGTGCTCTAGTCTCTCCTCCCCCCTCGCTTTTCCAGTGGTTTGTAGCTTTTGAAGGCAAAAGAGAACTTTAGCCAGAGTTTAGTTTTTAGTTCAGTTCTTCTCAGATCTGCCCTCTTTTCCACCCCACCACTGACATGCAAGATTGATTGCTGTAATTACACTTTTTTGCATTGTACAACCGGTCACTCTTCTTCGGTTTAAAGGAATGGAAATTTAAAATGGCTGCCTTTTGTAAAAAAGAAAAATGGCAGTGATAATCAGAAATCAAGTAGCTGGACTCACTGTACCAAAATAGCAAAGCCAATTGAGATTTCATGGTGCCTCTGCAAGGTGTCTTTCTGAATCAGCTTGGCCAAGTTTAAATTTTGAAGGATCGTGGCTGAGCTGTGGGCACTGCTAGGCAACGCGCTTTATGTAGTTTCTCACAAAGTGGGGGAGGGACTAGTGTTCTGTCCCACTGCTCAGAAGCCCTGATGTAAAATAATCATTCTGACCAGTGTCTAAAATGTAGCCTTGGATTACCTAGAGCTACAAGTCCTGGTTTTTAAAGTGTGGGCCAAGTTTCTGTGGGCATGGAGTGTAAATGATGAGGGGAGTGTAAATATGTTTGTTCATGGCAGGCCCAGCCCTGTCTAGGAGTCCCTCAGCAGGTCCAGAGAACCTGAGAAGAATGTTCCAGCACTCCAGTGGTCACACCTCCTCTGGCTTCTGGAGGGAGGGTGTTAACCTGCCCAGTTTCTCACACTCCTGTATCAGTTAGGAGTTGCTGGGTGCGGCCTTGCCACTGAGGGCTCTTACCTGCCAAAGGGTGCTAACCCTTTACACATTCTGGAGAAATGAGTAGTCCTCCTTTGAGGGTTATTTGAATAACCAAATAGGGGGTGGGGGGGAGAGAGTCTGCAAGTCTTAAATCTGAAATGTTAAAAGGTATTTTAACTTCCAAGTTGCAAGTAGCGTGGCGTTTACACTCAAAGCCTTGACATCTATGGCTTGAATCCTAAGAGAAGTTAACCTACAGAAGTTCTTGGAAGGTATTCCTTCCCCCCGCCCCCAATCCCCTTTTCCCCCGTGCAACCACCTGCGATTATCTCCCCCCCCCCCAAAAAACACCCTTTCTGGAGGGTCAGGGGGTTTCCTCTGGGATGGAGTGTGGGGGATTGCTGGGAGGAGGATGCCTGGGAAATTTACCTTCTATGAACTTCTTTACCTTAGGATCTAAGTGTATACATTACCTCAGTGGAATCCTGAAATATTTCTTTCTTTCTAATGCACATTTTTTTTAGCAATTGAAATCTTCTTTGTTCAGATTTTAAATCTGAATTGCAAGATGTGGCTGAACTTTAAAAATGTCCATTTTTTAAAAAACAATTTCAGTCCTTCCAAATTGCCAAATGCAAGCCAAAGAGGGCAGAAATCCTCCTTGCATGTTGCAGACTTTTACAGTCTATAGCAAAAATATAAATGCTGAAACTCCTAAGCTGGCATTCTAAACTTAAGGCAAGAGTTGAAAAAATGGGTTAAATTGTAGACACTTACAGCTTAACCATGGGTCATAAGAGCCAGTGTGGTATAGTGGCGAGAGTGTTGGACTGGGAGTCGGGAGATCAGGGTTCTAGTCCCCACCCAGCCATGGAAGCTCACTGGGTGACTTTGGGCCAGTCACAGACTCACAGCCCAACCCACCTCACAGCGTTGTTGTTGTGAGGATAAAATGGAGAGGAGGAGGATTATGTATGCCGCCCTGGGTTCCTTAAAGAGAAAAAAAGGCGGGATATAAATGTAATAAATAAATAAATATAAATAAGAATAAACAGTAAAGAAAGGTCAAATGGTTAAAGCAGAGAGACATCCTTAAAACAATCGACTCCATGCAGATTCATGTGGTTTCCAGTCCCTGACCACATTTCAGATGGCTGCATCTCTGCTTAATAAGGTACAGTCAGGGCCAGAAATATCAGAACAAGGATAACTGTTTTGGCAGTTGGCCTCTGTACACCAGCACATTGAAGTTGAAAGGAAACACACCCAGATGGGAGGGAAGTCAGGACTTTTAGCTGTCATTCAAGGGGTTTGACAAAAGTGGGGCACTAACCATTCAGGAAGTACAGCCAGTGGCATACACACACACCCATCGTTGGTGGCTCATAAGTAATGGAACGAATGGCTGACAAGCAGCTGCATGGCCAGGTGTGGCCTGTTTCCTGGGTACCCCGTGACCAATCAAGCAGATAAAAGGCCTGGAGGGGGTTCTGAGTGTTACATTTGCATTTGGTAGCTGTTCACTGGAACTCCCAACATGAGGTCCACAGAGGTGTCCATGCGAGTGAAAGAGGCCATCATTAGGCTGAGGAAACAAAATAAACCCATCAGAGAGATCGCAAAAGCAGTGGGAGTGGCCAGTACAACAGTCTGGAACATCCTGAAAAAGAAGGAATTAACTGGCAAGCTCAGCAACAGCAAAAGGCCTGGCAGACCACGGAAGACAACTAAAGTGGATGACTGCAGAATTCTGCTCATGGTGAAGAGGAACCCTTTCACAACATCTAGCCAGGTCAAGAACGCTCTTGAGGAGGTAGGCATGTCATTGTCAGCATCTACAGTCAAGAGACGGCTTTATGAATGTAAATACAGAGGCTTCGCGACAAGGTGCAAACCACTGATAACGCTCAAGAACCGAAAGGCCAGATTAGCCTTTGCCAGCAAACACCTAAAAAAGCCTGCCCAGTTCTGGAATGAGATTCTTTGGACTAATGAAACCAAGATTAACTTGTACCAGAATGATGGGAAGAGAAAAGTATGGAGAAGGAAAGGAACAGCTCATGATCCCAAGCATACCACATCATCTGTCAAACATAGTGGAGGCAGTGTTATGGCATGGGCATGTATGGCTGCCAATGGAACCGGGTCACTGGTGTTTATTGATGACCTGACTGCTGATAAAAGCAGCAGGATGAATTCTGAAGTGTATAGGGCTATACTTTCTGCTCAGATTCAGCCAAATGCTGCCAAACTGATAGGACGCCGCTTCATATTGCAGATGGATAATGACCCAAAACATACAGCAAAAGCTACCCAAGAGTTTCTCAAGGCAAAGAAGTGGGATGTTCTTCAATGGCCAAGTCCGTCACCTGATCTCCACCCAATAGAGCATGCTTTTCACTTACTGAAGACAAGACTGAAGGCGGAAAGACCCACAGACAAGCAGCAGCTGAGGGCAGCTGCAGTAAAGGCCTGGCAAAGCATCTCAAGGGAGGAAACTCAGCATTTGGTCATGTCCATTGGTTCCAGACTTCAGGCAGTCATTGACTGCAAAGGATTTTCATCCAGGTATTAAAGGTGATCCTTAAGTTTGAAATGATGTTGGTTTGTTCCATTACTTATCGGCCACCAACAATGGTGTGTGTGTGTGTGTGTGTGTGTGTGTGTGTGTATGCCACTGGCTGTCCTTCCTGAATGGTTAGTGCCCCACTTTTGTCAGATCCCTTGAATTACAGCTGAAAGTCCTGACTTTGCTCCCATCTGGGTGTGTTTCCTTTCAACTTCAATGTGGTGGTGTACAGAGGCCAACTGCCAAAACAGTTATCCTTGCTCCAATATTTCTGGCCCTGACTGTGCGATCACCCAAACTCTTCCTTTCTGTCACAAGAGTACAAAGTGATACCTTACCAATAATCGACTTCTTCCAATTTTCTAATAGACCCCCCTTTTTTCAGGTAGGGTTGTAGCCTTTACTCAGTTAAACCTTTTAAGTAACTAACACTTCAAAGTTTTAATAATTAAACGCTCTCTTTTTATTAAGGTAGCACTTGCCATCTACAGAAGGGGTACTCCTTCCTGTATGAAAGTAAAGCAGGCTGGGGTGGGGGGTGGAATACTTCTAAAATGGCATCTGAAGCAACATACTAAGACACCATCTGAAAGCGGGGCATATTCTCTTCAAAACAAACGTGATCATATGCAGGTTTAATAGATCACTCGCTCAGGAACTTGCTTTGGTTTATTGATTCGACTTCTTTCATTGTGGAGCGGCTCTAGTTTTTTGAACGTTTGACCAGAAATGAGAGCAAGAGAAGAGCTGAGGGAAATCTTAACTTTAAAATGAGTGCGCAACCAAGATGACCTTGGTCTAACTGAAATTCCTTAAGGTTGGGCGAGAGAGAGAGAGAGAGAGAGAGAGAGAGAATGCTCACTGTTCTTGTCATTGTACATTTGAAAAAAGTCTGTTTTTCAAACATATCTTGACTTGTGATGCAGGACTAAGTAAGTTTTCTCAGCAAGTGAACTTTAGGGAACAAAGCTCCCCCCACTGCCCCTGGCCAAAAGTGGCTGTTTGTATTTTTCTAACATCATGATGCAACCTATCACAATTCTTAGTGGTAGAATCATAGAATCCTAGGATTGGAAGGGGCCTACAAGACCATCGAGTCCCACCCCCTGTTCAGTGCAGGAAGCCTGATTCCCAGGCAGTCCCCCATCCAAGTACTAACCAGGGCTGACTCTGCTTAGCTTCCAAGATCAGACAAAATCAGGCGCATCCAGCCCGATAGTAGTGGGACATGTGTGTTTTGTGCAGCGGATGCTGGCATCTCCAAGTATGCCTCTCTTTTCAAAAGTGGTGGGCAAATGGAATTGGAGCTGGGTGTTTCCCTGTGGTTGAACCTTTGATCCATGTGTATCTGACCTCGTTCTTTCCTCCTTTTCCATGACGTCTCCTCCTCCTGACGCTGGACTACCCATCTACCTTCCTTTCTCCTGGTCCCCTCTTTTGTTTAGATGAGCTGTATGCCCAGAAACTGAAGTACAAAGCCATTAGCGAGGAACTGGACCACGCCCTCAATGACATGACTTCCATGTAAATACCAGTGCTTGGACCAACAGGGTGGCGCTGGGTGTGTGTGTCTGTGTGTGCACGCTTGTGTGTCGGCCTTTGCTTGGGTGTGCCTTGCGTGGTGTGGCAAGCAGTTGGGTGGGGAGGATGATCAGTGAAAGCGGTGCTAATACGCTGCAATGGTTGGGTTAGATGGCTTTGCAAGGACTGCCTCTGAAGTAATTGGACCTGCTGCATACCTTATTGATGCAGAGGAAAGTTATTAATATAACCGAGATCCCAGTGTGTTTTTTGCATGTGCAGCCAGATTTCCCCACAAAGTGAGGCCGCACCAGGCCCAGCCTTGCAGTATTCCTCTTACTAATAAGTGTTTGTGCCCATGGTGGTTGTTTTTCCCCTCCTAATAGACAATTTTCTTGCAAACACTACAGCTTGGATTTGTACTTCGGAGAAAACACCGATCTGTGTACCATTTTCACAAGGTTAAAAAAAAGCCTATGCTCACACACAGCACTCAGGATCTTGGTTTGGCTGGTGGCTGAGACACAGTTTGCTTCCTGCCAGGCACAAGTTAAATTTGAACAGAATGAGAAGCTGGGGCCACTTTGAAGCTTAGAGGCTCGGTGGATGCTTGGGGTGGGGGAATTCCAAAACATAACATCTGGTGCCCAGCTGAGCTCGAATAAAAGCTCGTTTCTACTCTTCAGGGCTCCAGATAGGCTTGAGGGTTCTGTGTTGGCAATGGAAATTTCCCACATGCATTGCCCCAGCCTCTTGAGATCCACTAGCAAAATCAGGAAAAAATTAAGCCAATGTCCTTAACACATGCCAGGGGCAGAACTGAACTTCCTAAGCTGCTGTAGCCCAGTGGCTAAGACTCAGCTGTGAGCCAGAGTTCCAGACCGGAACTTGGCCATGCAGATGTATTACAGTTTTTTTCCTCTTTGTACCCCACCCTTCCGTTGTGAAAATGCTCAGGGCAGCTGAAAACGTACTGAGCAGACAAGCACACGGCAATATTTTTTTTTTAAGGTATCAACAATTGCAGTGGTTAGAAAGCCAGAGGTGAGGTCAGGCAGCAGTTGCTGGAAGAGAAATGGCGGCTGGAATGGAGGAGGCCCCAGACAAACTGCTCTGGGCAGAGTTCTGTAGTTTGGGCGCAGTCCTAGGAAAGTCCTCCCATTTCATGTCTTGGCCAGTTGGGACATAAAATGATGGAGAGGAGGCTTAGCTCAGGGGTAGAGCCCACACTTGGCATGCCCAAGGGTCTAGATCCAGCCCCTGGCACCTCCGAGTAAAAGGGTCTTGGGAAACTGGGCTAGCCAAGGCCTCTCCGCTAAGAAACTGGAGCAGATGCCCCTGAGTTCAGTAGGCCAACGATATGACTCTGCACAGGCAGCTGGCACGAATACCAACCACTCGGGCATGGAATCCGAAAGACTGATGGCGAGAAGAGAGCCTGCAGCCCCCCTCAAGGCATGGCTGGGCTCTGGCTGTTGCTGCTGTCCCCCCGTCCCCCCCCACGTGCCTACCTGAACTGCCGAATGCCTTTCTTTTGAATTGGGACTGGTCCTTCCCTGCATCCGCAGCAGTGCCTCTCGGTTCCTCTTTGAAGTAGCTCCATCTGGCCACAAATCGTTCCCCCCACCTGGCCCCGGAAGAAGGGCTCCACACCCTAAAACCCACTGGGGCTCTGGTTGCCAAGTTGCATTAATTTTGTTTCTATAGTCCAGCCTTCCTCGACCGGGCACCTTCAGGTGGGTTGGACTACAACTCCCATCTCCCCCAGGCAGCATGGCCGTTGATGAGAGTTGTAGTCCAACTAATTTGGGTCTGTGGAAAGCTACTGTCGTCTCTCCTTCTCCCTCCCTTTCTCTTTTTTGCATCAGGTTGGTTGCCCTTGACCTCTTCTGTTTTTCTCACCATGAACGCCAACACCACTTTATCTGGAGTGAGGGATATAAAGAAAACTAGAAGAAAAGGGCAGGGGGGAAAACAGATGCACAAATACAGTACAGCAGTCCCCATTAACGATCTCATGTTCAATATTTTCTGTTATCAGTCGCTGCCCTTATAACATTGGCATTGATGATTTCACATGACTTGCCAGGAAAGGGCCTCCCATCATCTAGAACAGGAATGGGCAACCCTTTGATCTTGTTCGGCTTTCTGTGTTGCCTGTGGGGGTGCGCCTGCCCACAGTGGGGGCGAAGCGTCAGTTCTTCTCTCTTCTTAAGCTACTGTCCTCATGGGCATCCTCCGGGTTCTTGTGTGTGCATGCGTGTGTTCCTAACAGAGGGGTGTGTGTGTGTATGTGCGTGCGTGTGCGTGTTTTTGTGTGCACATTACAGGAGAGCTGCTTGGCCATAACCAGGAGTGTTTGCAAGATGGGGGGGAACTGCTGGAGTGGGACCTTTTAAAAACAACAACGAACAACCTCCCCGTTTTGGCTTGATATAACCAGCTGCTTTTCAGCCTTGCATTAGTTTGGTTTGTGGAGTTGACTGTCGACTCGCTCACCCTTTGACTTCCCCCCTAACCGCGGAATGTGTCCCTTCAGTGCCTTGCAAAGCTTCCCCTCTCTGTTTCTCTTTTCTCTCCTCTCCCCTTCCTCCCCTCACGCTGCTTTCTTCATCACAGACCTACCGGGATTCCTTCAACTGGTGTTTGTTTCTTCTTCTCTTGCATACAGATAAAACTTGTGATTCCAAAGCTCCACTTAGTGGCTCTTCCTGCAGCTTCTGGGGGATTATATTTTTTGGAGGGGAGGGGGAATCCCATCTCCGCCCTCTTCCCCCCCCCTCCATTTGCTCCTGTTGGCCGAAGTTCCTGCATCTTGCTGCCCTACATGCATCTCTCGTGAGGGCATCGGTAGGAACAAGCATCCTCCGCGTGCTGGGGCGTGCGTGACCTTGCAAGCCGTCAGATTATCCCCCCCCCACACACTCTGAAACAAAGCTGTCTTTGTGACATCCAACATGCCAGACTGCCGGGGTGGCTCCAGGAGGGTGCTGGGTTTTCTTGTCTGCGTGGCTGATACTAGAGGCTCTCCTGCCCTTTGCCGGCTTTCAGTGGGGGTGGGGGGGGTGCAGCTAGGATCAGAGTGTGTCCTGGAGCGGGGCTGCTGTGGTGACTGTTGCACTGTGTTGCTTTTGTGAACAGATTTGTGTAACTGGCAGCAGAATGTAATATAGACACCATGCACTAAACGGTGGCCCTGGTTTGATTTCCTTCTTTCCTTCCCCACAACAATGACAACTTTGGGTAGTTACTCCAGATTCACTGAATGTGGTTTGCAAAGAGTACATTTCACACACACACACACACACACACACGCCCAACAGCACCTGCACATGGCTTGGGTATTGTCTCTACCATTCTTCCCCAACCTGGTGTCCTTGAGATGTTTTGGCCTGCAACTCCCAGCATTCCTGACTATTGGCCATGCTGGCTGGGAGTTGTAGTCCCAGCACCTCCGGAGGGCACCATGTTGGGGAAAGGCTGGTCTACATGGTGACATTGTCCAGATGTAGCTAGGAGAAATTGAGTGGGGTAGGTGTGTGTGATACAAGTTCATTGAACTACAGACTGCATGGCTAGCCTTTCTTCCTTCACAATTTTAGAACTGGGGGCGGGGGGGAACGGGAGGGGATTAATGAAGTAAAAGGAAATTATTCACACAATGCATAACTCGTGTAATACACTGCTATAAAAATGGTGTCTGCTACATATAGTTTGCCTCTTTGAAGGTGGCTTAGATTAACTCATTGTGGGGGTGGGGGTGGGAGTGGGGGTTGGAATTCACATGAAAACACTCCGTATGAAATACAAACAATAGCAGTAAACTGATGAAAAAATATAAAATGACACCCCAGTGGCGTGCATCTCCGTTAGTCCCCGAAGGCTCAATGCAGCAAGTGTTTTCAATTGCCTTTGAAAGGAAACCTACCTACTTCCTGAGGGAGAGTGTTGCACAGTTGGTGGAGGCCACCACTGAAAACGCTGTGCTCCGGGGAGACGGTATACCTGATCTCACTACAGGAAGGAATTTGTAGCAGGGCTCTGCACTCGGATCTTACAGCCCTGGTTGCCTGTTTAGCATAGATCAGGGGTAGGCACCCTTTTTGGGTCTGTGGGCACATTTGGCAATTTGAGAAACTGTCCTGGGCACTGGCACAAAATGGCTGACATGGGAGGTGTGGCTAGTCACAAAGGACAAGTAACTTTTCCAAAAGACTGAGTAGAAGGCAGAGGTGGAGTCTGAGCCACAACACATAATACGACTTCTGAGCCCAGTTTTCAGCACCAACAGAAACCTATTTTACAGAAGGCAAACTCTTTTTTCTTTCTCTCCCCCCACCGCCCCCCAGTTCAGCCAGCCAACTCATTTCCTGCTGTCTCCTTTCCTTTCTCACTCTGGATTGCTGCCCATTCACATACTCCCTCTCAAAATGTGTTATTTTATTTAAAAAAATAAACATGGGAGGGGTAGGGCACCTGGGTGGGCGCAAGGAAGATGTCCACAGTGGCTGTTCTTGGCCTAGGCTGCATTTGCTCAGTATTGACTGTACATCGACCCCTCTTTGAAAGAGCCTAAAATGTTTGAAATGCTATACAGATCTTCAAAGAGAACGACAGCTGCTGCCCTCAGGCTCACAATCAAATAAACAGGAATGGGGAGGGAAGAGGCCCACAAGCAAACAAATTTGGGGACCAGTTCTTAAAGTTATGCAATCTCCACAAGATTGTCTGATCTGGACAGGGGGGGCTCCCCCGCCTTTAAATATGCACACATTCAACGCAGGAGCGCTGGGTAGGCCCCAGGCTGATGGGAGCGCTTCCCTTCATCTCTGCAGTCTCCAGGTGACTGGCAGTTGGAGACAAGTGATGCTTCTGGCAGGGAGGGACGAAGCAAGCTCCCTGGGGCTGCGCCTTCTCTGGCTGACAGATGGGGCCAGGCTGATCTCCCCTCTGCCATCATGTTCTTCCTGGGAGGAAGAGGATTGGGAGAGCGGCTGTAGCTCAGCGGTAAAGCCCATGTTTTGCATGCAGAAGTTTCCCGGTTCGATCCTTGGCATCTCCCAGGTAGGGCTGGAAAAACTGCCTGAAAGCTTGGGGAGCTGCTACCGGTCAGTGTTACTAGCCAAATTAGGCTAGATGGATCACTCTACAAGACCCCCCCTTTGAAACCCTGCAGAGCCAGTGCTGATCAGTATAGACAGCTAGATGGATCAAGGATTTAATCCAGTATAGGGCAGGTTCCTATTTAAATCAGGCTTATTTGGAACCATGAGGACTGGAGTCTTACTTTCTTTTTAGGGGAAGGGCCATAATTAGGTGATAGAGGCCACGCTTCGTAAGCAGAAGGTTCCAGGTTCCACCCCCAGCATCTCCAGGTAGGGCTAGGAAAGAATCTTGCCTGAAACCCTGGGGAGCCGCTACCGCCAGTCAGTGTCGCCAATACTGGGCTAGATGGACCGAGGGGCGGACCCAGTGTAAGGCAGCTTCCTGTGTTTTGCTTTCTTCTGCTTCCATTTTTTAAATTTTAAGTTCTTTTTGTCCCATTTATGAAGAAATGTGTGTATTTAGGCAAGTTCTTACTTAAAATGAACCAGGCAAAACTCACACCCATCTGCACTCGCCAAATTCAATAGGTACAGCTATTCCCAGTACGGAGAGGACCATGTTGCCACTGCCCTCCCCAGAGCTGATAAAAAGATGAGGGGCTTATCAGAAAAGAAGAGGAGGCAACTCAAATTCAGCACTGCAGAGCTGAGATTCAAACCCAGACTTCTAAGAGC
The DNA here is from genome assembly GCF_057233095.1 of Heloderma suspectum. NCBI lineage: Eukaryota > Metazoa > Chordata > Lepidosauria > Squamata > Helodermatidae > Heloderma > Heloderma suspectum. The sequence goes on from NC_139474.1 coordinate 13,201,839, forward strand.
CAAGCTCTCACATCCCTCTGCCTGGATGGATGAATGTTCCAGCTTCACTTTCTCCTGCATTCAGACTTCTTAAAACCTCAAGTTATTTCTATCCCATTTATGAAGAAATGTGCAAATGTTGTTTAAGTTACAATCCAAAAACGAGCCAAGGAAAATTCTCACCCAACACTAGCAAGGGAGCGATGCCTCCCAGTAGCCCTTGGTCCCCTGACCAAGAGGTGGCAGAGGCCAGTGTGGGCCTCCCTTCAGCCCTGCTGCCCCAGGGCAACGTGGAGTGTGATCCTGCTTTGGGCCGATCCCAAACCACCTCTTCCTGTTGCCGCTTCCATCTGAACTGTCGGATTAAATGCAGTTTTCCACGGCACCCTCCCCAACTTGCCTGTTCGTGCTTTGTACGTCCCATGCTCCACAAGAGAAGCAGACACATGCACTCCACCCTTGATGTTTGTTGTCTGTATTAGTTGTTTTTTTTAAAAAGCAGGGCCTTCAATGGACATGACCTGGCAACCAGGATAGCTCAATGCAAATGTTGACTCGGCATCCAGCTGCTACAAACAAGGCAAATTCTATGTGGGGCATAATTATTTTATTTATTTAACGTTTATATATCGCCTTCTCTGCTAAAAAGCCATCAAGGTGGTGTACAACAATTTAAAACGATAAAACGCTGCAACAATGAAATCAAGAACATTAGAAAAAGTAAAAACATCTTAAAAACTACACATTTTTAAAAGGCTAAATGGAAAAGATGTGTCCTTGCATCCCTCGTAAAGGCAAAGAGAGTGGGGGCCAATTGTAGTTCTTGAGGGAGTGTATTTCATAGTTTGGGGGCAGCACAGGAGAAAGGCCTTTCGCATGTGCCTGAGAAATGGACCTCTGAGGGTAATGGTGCTTCCAAAAGGGCCTCTTCTGCAGATCTTAATACACAGGCAAATTCCTTAGAAAAGGAATTGAAAACGAAACCGCCAATAGCCTACTACCCTTCTACAAATCTATGGTGCATCCACACTTGGAATATTGTGTACGGTTCTGTTCACCATACTAAAAAACCTCGGCTATTGTAGAAAGGATACAGGATATTGTAGGAAGCAGAATACTGGAGTAGGTGGGCTTCTGGTCTAATTCAGCCAGGTTGTTAGGGGTCATTAGAGAAGGGATGGAAAATAAACTACCAAATCTTTGGTGTGACCACATTTGGAATTCTGTGTGCCATTTTTGTGGCCGGACCTCAAAAAAGGATATTGTATAGCTGGGGAAGGTGCAGAAAAGGGCAACCAAAATGATCAAGGGGCTGAAGCAATATGTCTAGGAGGAAAGGTTACAACACCTGGGGCTATGTAGCTTTGAAAAACAAGTAAGGGCAGACATGATAGAAGTGTATAAACTTATGCATGGTGTGGAGCAAGTGGAAAGCGAGACATTTTTCTTCCCCTCTCATAATAGAATCCAGTGGGGTCATCCCGTGAAGCTGATTGGTAGGAAATTCAGGGCAGATCGAAGGAAGGACTTCTTCACACAGCGCAGAGTTAAGCAATGGAATTTGCTACTGCAAGATGCAGTAATGGCCACTAATTTGGATGACTTTAAAAGGGGATTGGAAAAATTCAGGGAGGAGAAAGCTATCAATGGCTACTAGTCCTGATGGCTATGTGCTACCTCCAGGATCAGAGGTAACATGCTTTTCAGTGCCTGTTGTTGGGATACAAGTTTCCAGCTCTTTGGAGAAAGGCTGGGATAAACGTGGAATTAACAGTGCCTTGAAGAATGGTGCCGTTTCAGTAACTGGGGTCAAGCCCATCATTGCTTAGACTTGTGGGGTGGTCCATTTCCTGCCGTGATGAATCGGTGCTTCCTGTTCTGTGTGGGTGCTGTTCATCTTAGCAGCCAGGACCATCTTGACGGAAAAGTAGTGCTCTAGCTGAAACTAAGCCACACATTTGCTTTGGATTTAACTGGAACAAACGTCTGTCTATCCGGGCATCCTGTCTTTCTTCCCTCTCCACCCCATCAGCAGCATAGAGCTAAGACCAGCCTATCTTATAGGGTGGATCTAAGAATTACCGAGATCGTTTGTGTGTGAGAAGTACTTTGAAGGCTCAAAAGCACTAGATCTATAGGCTTTTTGCCATGTGCACATCAAGACGAGCAGTGCAAGAGAAGATGGCCAGTGCTGGGATATCAGCAGCCAGGCGATGGTGGAAGTAGGGAGAGGTATGGAGGGCTAACTAGAGCGGTTCTGAAGTTGATTGTGGCCTGACAGCTGGGCCGGGGGGGGGGGGGATTTCATAGTAATCTGGGCGGGTGGCATTTCTTTGAGCCTTCCTGTGGGGTCAGAGGCTATATAAGCCATACACAGTCTGAGGTTAGCCACAAGTACTACACGTTGTGTTATGCACCTCCAGCCTGCCCCCAAATCTCTCTGAATGTTTACATTTAGCTTGAAACTTGGATCCTGAGAGCCTGCGTGGGCTGCTAGCCTTCATGAATTCAGAGACGCTTGCCGACAATGTGCAGCATCTTGCAGAGGCGTGACCTCTGTCTGTCTGTCTGTCTGTCTTTCAGAGTTGGCTGCTGCTGGCGTTTGTTCTGTTAATGCGTTCGTACATTTTCATAGCTCCCTCTCTCTCCGTTGTTTCTTTGCCCACAATATTTATTCCCTTGACAAAAGGCGAACGCTTGGAGCTTGAATCCCTGAAACAGAAAGTGTGGTGCAACTCAAGCAAATGCACACAGTGCAAGCTGTCTTATACAGAGTTGGACCATTGCATCAAGCCTGGTTCCATCTACAGCAGGGATAGACAATGTAATCTGAAACGTTTGGAAGGCACCACAACTCCCACAATCTCTGAGCCATTGGTGAGGCTGGCTGGGGCTTATGGGAGTTGTTGCCCGAAACATCTGGAGGACACCAGGTTGCCTGCACTGACTGGCAATGAGCCTCCAGGGTTTTCGATGGGAGGCTTTCCTGCCAGTGCTACTTGGAGATGGCAGGGATTGAACCTGGAACCTTCTGCAGGCAAAGCACATCCTCTGAGCTACAGCCATTCCCAGCACTAATGGGATTTGTCAAAGCTTGGAGATATCTGGCACAGCTACGTGAGGTGATGGGCCCTGCCTGTTCAGAGGAAATCCATTCGCTGTGGCGGGGCAAGGACTAACATATATAGTAGGAAGCTGACTGGCTGCAGAGCAAAGTGCTGCCCTCCAGCGGTGTCAGTGTTTGGGTCCAAAAGAGTGGTTTCGTGTTTTGGCGCTCAGCCCCTCAACCTCTGTCTTGTAGTTAGGTTCTTGGGGACGTTACTTTTGTTTCAGCCTCGCCACTTTGCCCTTTGGGAAATGGCTGTTTTGTGACTGGCCAGGAGCACTGTGGTGGCCATTTTATGAAATAGCTGCCCGGTTGGGAGAGCACCCGCGACTCAAAATTCCAAAGGTGCTCACTGAGTTCAAAAGGTTGGAGGAGCCCTGCCTAACCTGTGGCACAATCGGCCAGTGCATGAGCACAGGAGGATGTCGTTGTCAAGGCTGAGAACTCCAACCTCGTCTACAGCGCTGTTTGGGGGGCAGTCCAGGAGGGGCCACAACCGAGTGGTCAAGTGCATGTTTTGCTTCTAGGGGGCCCCCAGTATCCGCAAGAAAAAAGGTGCTAAGGAACGAAGCCTTGCCCCTGAGACCACGGAGAGCTGCTGCTGTCAGGCTAGACAGGCCAATGTTCTGATAAGGCCGCTTCGTTTGCAAAAAGCCCTGCCTGGACCCAGGAGCAGTGGAGTGTTCCCACTGGATTCTGGTGCATCGAGCACTTCCTGTTTCTGAAACCTGGACAGGAAGTGACGGCTGTGTGGTTCTCCTGCCTGTCCATCACTTTCCTCCTTGACTAATGTCACCTGAAGCAGCACTCCAGGCAGGCACTTCAGCAGTACAGGTCCGGGAACAGATTTCTGACTGCGCCCTTGGCAAGCTCCTGCCAAAGTAAACGGCACTAGGCTAGCTGGACTGGTGGTCTTGCACTGAAGGCAGCTTCCTGCCAACCAGGCTGTGGGGGCCCTGGCACTCTCCCGGCGGAGAAAGGACCCCTTCAAAAGGAGGAACGTGTCAGCCTCTAGGTCTCCGTTTTTTGTGCTCTCCATGGGAGCGGAGCTTGCCCACTATGTTTTGCGTTGATGCATGTATCATTGATGGGGATCCATCTCTATGCTTGGCGGATAAATGCTGCAGGCATAAGCACAGAAGTGTGTGTTCCCAGGCGGGCCACGTGGTGGAGCTGGGTCCACAATAGGGCATCGCTCCCATGGCATCTCCTAATGTCTGTTCAGTAGAGGTGAGGTAAGGAACCCTTTCTGTCCCCCTTGGCAGCATGTGGTGACTAATCTACAGGCCTTAATCTTGTAAGCAGGGGCCACCTTTTGCTTCTCTGACTGTTCTAAAACTTGCAGGGTCTTCCTCCCTTCCCTGCTGGTTTATGCCACTCTTTACAATTCTGCCCAGCTGCTCGCTCCGGCCCCTTCCTTCAAAAGCCCTTTTTTGTCTGAAACCGGCTGGGTTGGCATGCATAATTGAGGCGGGAGGAGTCCCATCTTTGGTACTCAACTAACCTTCCCTTTTTTTCTTCTTCTCCTCTCTCTCTCTCTCTCTCTCTCTCTTTCTCTCTCTCTCTCTCATTTTTCCTCCCCTAATCTCCTCCTCTTCCTCTTTCTTCTTGCCGCTGCAGAGCGTCTGTACAGCCAGCTTGAGAAAAACCGTCTGCTCGCTAACGAGCTGAAGTTAACGCTGCATGATCTGTGTGACTGAGAACGGGGGTCCGCTAATCCTGTTTAAAACCCGCCAATCCTGTGCTGGGGGTGGCCTGCCGGACCCGGGCCGAATCCGGAGCGCACTCTCTCTTTTAAGACTGGCTGATTTTAGGGCAATGACTGCCATTTAATTGGAGCACTTGATGCTTGTCCTTCCTCGTGTACTTATTTTCTAAGCTTTTTAAAAACGACATCCAGTTTATTCACCGCCTGTTCTTGGTACAATAGAGCACTAGCACTTGTAAAGGAAAAAACGGGGGGGGGGGGGAGAGACATGGATGCAGGTCCCTATAAGGGGCCTGCTCCTGTAGAAAGAAGGCTGGGATAGCAATGGCTGTTTCGTTCTTGGTGGTAATGGGGGTCTAGATTTCTCTAACCACTAGGCAAGCTGCTGTAGCTGCTTCTGTACAACCCCCTTTATGATAGCTCTTCTAAGTTGTATCTTCTGTACCTGGACAACTACTTTTTTCTGTAGGCTCTTGTTGCATGGATTGGCTGACTCGTTACTTAAAATATATATATATATATATATATATATATATATATATGGTTCCTTGTATCAATAAAACTACTGGCCCACTTGGTATGTGCCTGAGGTGTCCTTTCCCACCTGTACTATTCTTTGTAATCTCCCCCCCTCCCCCCCCAAAAAAAATAACCCTGTGTTGCTGTCCGGCGGGCAGAGGAGGGGAACTTGGCCTGTGGAGGAGATTGGGTAGGTATCAACAGCTGGAGTCGTGTCATCCGGACCGAGGGGTTGCCCTGCCGCTACAGAAGCAGCAATCGGAGCAGTGTACATGAGTTGGAAGCGATTGGATGCCGTCGGCTGTGTAGGAAGCATGTGTCGTTGCTTTTTTGACCAAAAACCCTTTAGCGCTCGGTTGAAGCCTGTTCCCGCCTCGGCCATCTTGGAGGCTAATCAGGCTTGGCCCAAGAAGCCGTCCCCTGCTTTGGCTTTTCACCCCGTGCACGTCCAGCTTTAGAACAGTGGGAACAGAAACGGAGACACGAAGTGAAATGTTGCCTGTTTGATTCCTTTCTCTCTCTCCACGCATGCTTCAGCACACGGATGACGGTGTGTGATAAGCGGCTTTGTGCTTCAGCCTGTGACTCATGATCTGGGCGCACCGGACGATAAGGTGCAGCACCTGCCATTGGTGCTCTCAGCAGTGTCTAAATCAGCCTTCCCCAAGAGTTGCTGGTTGGAGGTGGTGGAGGTTGTAGTCCAGCACATCAGGAGGGCTCCAAGTTGGGGAAGGCTGGTCCAAATGGATCTTTCCTTCTCTGTGCCTGTCTTCCCTTTGACGATCCCCACCCTTTGGGTAGGTGGGACGTCTGCAGAGCATCCATGCACCTACTCAAATGGGTGAGGTGGCTATTTTGAAAGCTCGGGGCATTGGACTTTGTGTCTCTGCATGTTCTGGGCTCACACGCTGAGCTGCCTTTTTATTGCAAAGCTGAGAAGCCCTTCAGAAACCGAAGTAGCCGGAACCTCCATGGGACAAGGCCTTTGCTTGAGCTTGGTTGGAGTTACAGGCTGGTGTGTGTGTGTGTATGTGTGTGCGCGTGCACACACATGTGTTTTAATATGTGGCATGAAAAGCGCTTCCCCCTGAAGTGAAGAGATAAGGTACATTTAGATCAGAACAGAAAATACACAGAATGTGTCATTGGGTTTAGAATCAAGTTTCCTAAGTATCTTGGCTTTAAGTAAATTTAAAAAACAGCCATCCAGGTGTCTAGTCCTTAATGCTGCTGTGATACACTTGAACGTGTGCTGGCCATGCCTGTCATCTCGGACGCCTGACAGGGTGACTAATGTGCAGACAGTTCCTATGCACTTTTACTTGGAAGTAAGTCCTACTGTGTTCTGTGGAGCTTACTCCTAGGTAAGTGTGCATTTGGCTGTGGCTTAACATGCCTAGAATTTCAGGCCTTCAGAGTCCAATATCATTCCTTGCCCTTCTCCATAACCTCCTAAAGCGAAAGAAAAAAAATCAGAAACAAGAAGTGAGGCCATTTGAGTAACTTGGACAGGTTGTAGGACGAAGGTTTTCTTGGTGCAGACTTTGAATCATCTGGTGTCGTGGTGATGGAATGTCACCTTTTTAGAGCATGCAGGATACATGGGTCTGGCTGTTGTGGGGCAGGACTGATAGCCACCAAGGGTGCCCATTGTGTAACTTGAGGGTGGGAGCACTCGTGTTCTGGCCTGGGAGGCACAACCTACACCCTTGCACATCGAAGCTTTGTTGTGGCTGCGCTGCTGCGGAAGCACTGCATCGCCCAGGAGTGCACCTTTTGGGGAGGGTGTGCTGAGCCGAGGGTGGGTGGCCCACCTTAGCCAGGCCTTTGGATTTGGATTGACTGCCTCCGCTCTCTTCCTTCCAGATAAACTGAAGTGCACCAAAGAGGAGCATCTCTGCACGCAACGGATGTTGGACCAGACCCTGCTTGACCTGAACGACATGTAGAAGGCCCTCTCTACGGCTAGCCGGCCAGCCAGCCCCGCTGCCTTTGTAGCCACTTGAGGAGCAACTTTCTGCTGGGGCCTGCTCTGTCTTTAAAGAAAAGGGAAAAAAAGAAAATTTGACCTCTAACCCTGGAAAGGGGGAGAAAGGTCAAAGGTTAACATTCCAACTTTTGTTGCCAACTTAACCAAAAGTCTCTGCCAATCCCCCCCCCCGCCCGCCCGCCCCAGATTACAGGCCATCAGACTGGGCCAAGTCACCAGCAGCACCATTAAGGGAGAAAACCTGCACACAGCACAATGCTGTTTTGGGGAGAGTGCGTCTAAGGTGTACACTTCTTTGTAGTAATTGTGGGGTAGTGTGTGGTCTCTTTTTTTCCTTCTGGTAATGGTCCTTCTGAACATTGCATGAATGCCAAGACTCAAGCTGTAAGCTTTTAAGGTTTGCAATTTAACCCTGCTCTCCTTCTGTCCCGTGCACACTCTTTGGTTCACGCCACTTCTGTGTACCCCACGGTCTGTGGAATGGTCATAAATGTCCTAGCCTAGGCTGACTGAACGAAAATCCCCAGGGAATCTGCTGGGGGGAGCCCACCTCCGCACAAAGTAGTCCCTCTTCAACTTTTGGGGCCTCAGTCTTGCTTCCAGCAGGGGGATGAGATTGTTTCTTTGCCAAAAAGGAAAAGGTGTGATCTTAAAACTCATCCTCTTTTGTGGTTTTTACAGCTATTTCTGGTTGGGGAAACAATTGTTAAAAATATATCAGGTTTTAAACGTGATCCATTTTCTCAACACATTTAACTGTTCTCCTTGAGCACGTAGGCGGCTCTCTGTCTGCTCCCTGCCCACTTAAGTTTTCACACCTGGTTACTAAGAACTGGTGGCTACCCATTCTGTTCCACTATAACCATGAAATCGCTCCCCGGCTGGGCTTCGCTTGCTTTGTGCTTGGTAAAGCTTTTGTAGCTTCTGTGTGTGGGCGCTTGTGAAGAGAGGGGGGGCTTTTGTTACTGGCCTGTTCTGGATGTGAGGGGTTTTCCCTCTCTGTTTTTAGGCAGGAGCCTATTGTACTGTCTTAAACAAACTGGATCCCAGCCACCGTGATGCTTTCTGCTATTCTGAGACTTGAGCTGCCAAGGTGTGTGCTCCCCCCGCCCCGCCTCTGTGTAAAGCCTGCTGGGCCTCGGAGGAAGTGCATATGCCACAGTGGCTTTTAGGGGCCGGTGTGGAGAAATGAGGAAATCATATCAAGTGTTTTGATACTAAAACCCTTTTGTCTTTTATTGTCTTTTTTTTAATAATAAACAGAAGCATTCCCTCCATTGGTCCTCTTGTTGTCCTTTTTTAATTTATGAGGGCTCAAACCCCATTAAATTGTTATACAATGTACATGTGAGACCTGTAAAATAGCTCGGTTGTGTTGCCTGTATCTGTTCCATGTCCTCGGGATGCTTCATTCTGGCTTTCTTTCTGTGGTCCCCCGCCCCCGCCCCAACAGTCTGCATTCTGTGGTCGCTGAGCACACTCGGGGGAAGCACCACGGATAGCTCCTTCTTGGTTCTGATTGGTTCTGACTGAAACGTGGAGTGGATCCACCACCCCACTGAGCCTCCACTGCACTCAACCCTCAATGCGCTGTGTTTGGGGTTCCCCCATCCCTTAGCATTTCTTAAATATTTTTCAACGAACTTCTCCCTCTTGTGCAAGCATAGCGTTTTGGCTACGTATGCAACAGCACTCACATTTGAACACGGGAAAGAGGGAATTGTGTGGTGTGTGTGTAACATGCATATATAATATACATCTATATGTGTGCACACACACATGTATGTACCAACATTGTAGCTGAGAGCTTTTTATTACCCCTCATGTACAGATTCTATGCTGAGATGGTTCATGCTTCATTTAATTGTAAGCCTTTATTTTAGATACAAGAGGGAAAAAACATGGTTAGGTACAGGCTTTCCAATTGTTCTGTAATGTTCCGGTGGCACAGTCACTGTAGGAGACGGTTCTGGGAGGGGAGGAGTAAAAATGGCATCCAGTTTGTGTGTGTGTCGCTGTCTCACCTTTTCAAATAGGCCAGGTAGCATTCAGCTAATGTCTTATTATCCCGCTCCCCTCTCGCTCTATTAGGACTCTTGTGAATTGTAATAGGCACCCACATGTAAACACACATTAACTGGATGTGCTTAAAGCTAGCAGGTACAGTTGAATACACAAGGTTCAACCATCCTATGGGAAGTATTGGCCTAGGCAAAAGCAACCTTAAATTTGTACTTTCCTCCGTACTATTACGGGAGGAGGAGGGAGCAGTCTGGTGTTAAGCCCAGCTCTGCATGGCTGGCTGAAGAATGCTGGGAGTTTTTGCATTAGGTTGCACCCTCAGTGGCTTTATGAAGAGAGCAGAGGTTGCAAGCCTTCATTCAATCGAATGCAAGGGCATGGATGTAGGGCAGCTTTGCAAACAGCGCGATGGTTCTCCCTGCGCGGCTAGCCCAACGTCGGAACTTCGCGCCACACTGGATTCGAACCGATGCCATCCCGACCGCAAACGTTCTGCGCATGCGCGAAGCCAAGCTCGCTGTCTTCGCCCTACGGCTCCGGTACGTCCTGGCGAAGAACAGCAGCCGGAGCATGCGCGCACTGATTCTAGAGGCGCGGGAGCGAGCGAGCGCGCATGCGCCAGGTGACGAATTTGCAGGGGAAATGCGCGCGTTTGCACAGAAGGGCCAACGCGCTAAAGCAAACAGCCCCGAGCCGCCACGCACGCGCAGCACGGCGGCACGCGCGAGGCGAAGAGGAGGGAAAGCGAGCCCGCATTCCGCCGCCATTTTGTGCCGCGGCAGCGCGCCTCTCTTCGAGGATGGCAGCCGTCTCCCGGCTGGGCCGGGTCGCTCCGACGACACCGGCTGTTCTCCTCTGCGCCTTGGTGCTTCTGGCGGGACCGGCCGTCGCCTACAAGCTGAACGTGCCGAAGGTGTTGCTGCCCTTCAGCCGCGACAAGCGTGTCCCCTTCGTGCTGGGCGCTGAGGGCGGTTGCTACTCCTGGTGAGGGAGGGGCCTTTGCGGGAGAGTGACGTATGTGGAGGGCGTGGATAGGGGCGGGGCTTAGTTGGAAAACGTGAATGGGCGCCTGAGCGGGGACGGGGACGTCACGGTGGGGCGGGGCAAAACGTCTTGCCTTAAAAAAACGTGTGTGTGTGTGTTTTCGTGTTTTCAAGGCTGCCAACAAACAAATGAAATCTAAGCTAAACAACCAACCAACATTTTAAAAATACATCTTTTAAAAACACGCACACAAATCTAGTCACAGCAAGTTTCTGCAAAGTTAATGGCGTAACTCTGTATATCCAACGTGGTTACTTGGAAGTATGTGCCATAGAGCTCAACGTGCTTGCTCCTGAGCACATTTATAGTTAGGGTGGGGAACGTGCTTAGATGGTGGACTTCAACTCTCATCATAATTGGCTTCCAGGGGAAGGCAGGAATTCAACAGGTGAATCTTCCCCATCCCCATGCAGTGTGTGTGTGTGTGTAGTTCACTTCTTGTATTTCTGCCTGACCTGCAGCATTTGAGGCATAGGTGAACAGTTATAAGAAAGAACAGCAATCCTACGTTTAGGCAGGGAGGAATTCTCTGCTCTCTGTAGGATAATGCTTCTCAAAGTATGGGGCTGACCTTTCTAAGGAAGCATAACAGTTGCTAGACAGCTACTCAAATCTATCAGTGGCTAAATGGAACAGCCAAGTCAGATGCTGGGGACAAATAATATGTGATGGCTTATTGTTAATAATAATAATAATTATATGTTTGCCTCTGCTGTCATCATCATCATTATCAAAATATTTCTTGGCCTCCTTTCAGGACAGAAGCTCTCCAGAGGCAGTGTACAACAATAAAACACATACAACCAGTACAATAAAAACAAATAAAAACAACAAAGCCACAACAAAAACAGCAACTACAGTAATCATATCAGAAGGAGGCCAGAGTAAAATAATCATTTTACAAGGCCTTCTTAAAAGCCTGCAGTGGTTGAGCACAGCAGACCTTTCTCCAAAGAGCCTTTTCTCCAAAGAGCAGAGGGCACATACCTGGTCTCCCCATTTTATTCTCAGAACAGTTCTGCCGGGTAAGTTAGGCAGAATGATGGTGACTGACCCTTAGTCACTTCAGTGAGCTTCATGGCTGAGTGGAGGTTTGAACCCAGGTCTCTCAGGTCCTAGTCTAACTCTCTTACCCAGCCTTCCCCAACCCACTGCCATCCAAATGTGTTGGACTACAAACCCCATCACCCCCAGCCATGGGGGTGATGGGAGTTGCTGTCCAACATATCTGGAGGGACCTGGGTTGGGGGAAAGTGACTCTAACCACTACACCACACCCTTGCCTTCCTGCCCTGCTTGTGAGCTTTCCAGAAGCCCCTGGCTGGGGCCACTGCTTGAAAGTGGATGCTAGGAGCCCCTTGGTGTGATTCCGCAGGGCTCTTCTTTCTTTTCATAAACAAAAGAGGGCCCTCGGCAGAGAGACTGCACTGCCTGCATTGAGGGAACCTGTGAGAGGAAAGGCTCTGTCAGGGCAAACACTGGGTGGGGTTGAACATGAGACCCAACAGGATGAGGTTCTGGGAACAGAGTTGCCAGGTCGCAATCCAGAGATTTCCCCGCTCCCTCCCCATCCCGTATCTTTAAAATGGAAGTTAGGCAATCTCAGCTTCTCCTGCCAGACATTCTTCCCCCTGCCCCCTGGCTGCCCCTGTGTCCACCTTTCTGCCTGTGTCCAGTACAGTGAGCAGAAATCTATGTTTCCTGTGCAAGGAGGGGGGCATAGGAGAGGGACAAGAGCGGCAGTGTGGATTTAAAGAGTGATATCTGCAGGTTGCAGCTTCATAACCCTATTTTGGAGTGACTCCTGAATACAGCCAGGGTTGAACAGCAGGGCATACAATATAATAAATTCCCCTTTTGTGTCCTGTTTTGGATATCTTGTTCACAGTGCCAGAAACGAAGCTGACAGTACAACTCCTACTCGTGCACCTCAGAGGGGTAACAAGTTGCCTTAACTCACAAATAGAGCATTAATAATAAGGGTAACAATGGTAATAGCAATAGAGCCAGGGCTGGCCCTTCCATTAGGCAGTGAGGTGGCAGATGCTGGGAGGTGGGGAGCAGTGGGGAGGTGTTGGAGGACAGAGCTATATGTGAACCTCACAACCTGTGCTGCTCCCTCTAGGCCAGCCTGCTGTCCTTCGGTGCAGTGGAGGCAGCAAGCATTGAAGTAATAACATTCAACTGCCAGTCTGGTCCACTTTTGTATATGGAAAGCAGGGAGGTGCTATCTTGTCCTTCACCTCAGGCAGCAAAATGTTTTAGGCTGGTCCTGAATAGAGCAGCGATACTGTTGCTACTAGATATATTGCCTTCCTGCCAAAGCACTCAAGGTGGTTTACAGTTGGAAATAATGGGTTACAATCTAAAAGACACTATACAAAAATAAAAAGGAACAGGCAGGGTGGAGGAAAATAAGGAAAAGCAGGTATGAGTTCTTCCACAATGTTTATAACGACGTGGTAAAATGGCTGCTGATGTAGGCCAAGGGGAGGCAGTTGGTTCCAGCCAAGATGCTGGAAGGGGCCTTCTTGTCTCGCCTCTGCCTCCACATCTTTCCACTTTGGGCCACATAATAAAGGGTTCCTTGAGAGTGGGGTGTGAAAGTGTGTATGTGTGCGCAGGAGAGAGAGAGCACACAGCCGTCATCACATCTGTTCCATCTTGCAGGTACTCCACACGCCACGACACAGTCACCATTGAACCCATGTACGAGAACGGCACTATTTGCTCGCAGAAAGCTTTGCTGACCACCCACTCTTCGCAGGCCACAAAGCTAGCCAGTGTTATTGTAGCGGAGGAGATAGGTACGTGGGCTCAATCCTGCCCCATTAAACTCCAGCTGGAAACTCTTCTCTCCCTCTTTCTGTCTGCTCCAGCTGTTTCTCACCAGGTGTATTGCACATTCATGAAATGTCTGTGGTGATTAGCGATGCAGTCCCTATGCAGGCTTACCTGGGAGTAAGCCTCACTGAACACAGAGGGACTGAGGGCTTTTCGACATGAGGCATTTATCGTGCACTCATTTTTCCCTACTGACAGTTGTTTAAGGGTTCTTTAGATGATGTCATGATCCTCCGGTTTCGCTTCTGTATCTACCCAGCACTTTCAGCGAGCTTTTTTAGAGCAGGGGAAATGTGTCATTTAATTGTGAAAGTGAAAGAAAGGAAACACTTGTGCAGTGCTCAGATCTCAATTCTGCCACAAAACCAAAAGTAGATACAGCAGATTAACAGCCTCATGCAGAAAAGCTGTGAGTAAACACTCACAGGATCGTGCTGAAAGAAATGTCAATATTCATTCATCAAATACCTCCTGCCCCCAATCAAATGTCAAAATAGGCAAAACCATCGAAACTCCTTCACAGTAATCAGACAGCAAACAGAGCACTATGAGCCATTCTACATGAGGCATTTATTGTGTGCTCATGATTGCACACTCATGAAGTTTACGGGTCCTTTATCCAACATCATCATCCTCCAGGGCCTCCCCCACTCTTTGCAACCATTTCCTCGGCTTTTTTTAGATCAAGGAAAGTGCACTTTTATTTAGAAATGGCGAATGAGACTTGTATAATTTCGCAATTCCAATATACCACAGCGCCATCTAGTGGTTGTGTAATGAAACATATAGAAAAGCAGAGAAATAAACCACCCTGGAAAAAACATGTATAAAGGCGCCAGCCTTAATCTTGCAAACAATCCAGACGCAGAAGCCTCAGTAAAAGTGCAGGTTAAAAGCCTCATATAGAAAAGCCCTATAAAAGCAAACCCCGCACCATTGTGCTCATCAGAACTTTCCCTCAGCTTTGTGATTTGCAGTTTCCTTTCTGTTTTCCCCAGACCTGGGTTTGAACAGCAATGTGGCCTTATCAAAGTGGAGGGCTGGGAGACACAGTTTTTATTCTTCCTTTCCAGTGACAGGACATTTGCTCCGTTGTGACATCATTGTGGATCTCATCGACCACATAGAAATTATTTCCCGGACTCGAGAGATCTATGTTGAAGACTCCCCGCTCGAGCTGAATGTGAGAGCTCTGGATGCTGAAGGTACCCTATCTGGGGCAGCCTGTGGTCAGAGGAACGTTGCCAGATAATTGTTGGACCTCCTTCTCTGTGCTAATCCGCCTGTCCGCTGAGATTGTCCTCAGAGGCCTTAGTTGGGTGACCCTGTTGCCATTTGAAATGCAGCAGGTGGCTACCAGAGAAAGCACCTTTTCAATGGTGGCTCCTCACCTTTGGAATGCCCTCCCCCGGGGAGGCCTGCTGGGAGCCATTCTCACTGTCATTTAGGCACCATACAAAAGCATTTCTGTTTTCCCAGGGTTTCAAGAACTGGTAACATTAGCATTTTAAACTTAACAGCAGTTTGATTTTACTCCCTATATTTGAATGGAGTGTTGTTGTTTTAGTTTGTTGTGTTTGCTTGCGTTGTTGTTGTTGTTGTTATTTTGTACTTTTGTTTTTTACTACTTTGTTAGCCACCACGAATTCACGCTGAAGATGTAGCATATAAATTATATAAAGAAATATGGTATAAGCCCATTTCTGCTCTGCCTTCTGTCTGCATTTTCAGTCCTGGACAGGGCCCATTTGACTGGTGACTGGCCAGAGGGCTAGTGGTCCAGTCGGTGCTCAGCTAACGCCGAGGAACAGGCAAAGGAAAATACTATTTCCTCGGCTTTTTTTAGATCAAGGAAAGTGCACTTTTATTTAGAAATGGCGAATGAGACTTGTATAATTTCGCAATTCCAATATACCACAGCGCCATCTAGTGGTTGTGTAATGAAACATATAGAAAAGCAGAGAAATAAACCCCCCTGGAAAAAACACATATAAAGGAGCCAGTCTTAATCCTTAATCATCAAGGTAGGGCTCAATCCTATCCGGATTCCCATCAGCCTTCGAAGTCGGAGGCTAACTGGCATCCTACGCAGAGCGGGAGGAGTGCAGAGGCATTGCTGCCACCGTTCATTTTTACTAGATGGGCATTTTTGCCCATCTAGCTGGTGCTCTGAGGAGGGGGAGGGAAGGAGGCTGGGGGTAGCTCATATCCCCACTTCCCCAGTCCCTTCCCCTCCCTGCCCACAGAACTGCCCCTTTTCTGTTCTTTTCTGAGGTCACTCTTGTGAGCTTGGAGAGGCAGCCAGTGCAGTTCTCTCTGCGCAGGCTGCAAGGGAGAAGGGGTGGGGAGCTTGGATTCCTGGCTCTGAGGTCGGGGTGCTGTCTCTGACCTCAGATCCAGGAATCTGAACTATCCCATGGCCCCTTAGATGCTGCCTAGGGACCATCAGATTGCTCCCTCTGAGGGATTTTAATATATTCAGTGGTATATAAATGCCACAAACAAACAAACACATGTCACAAGATGCAGCAACAGATACTGGCTTAGACAGCTTTGAAAGAGGATGAGGCAAACTCATGGGGGTCCCTCAGTGGCTAGGTAGCCACTATTGCAAATATGATTGTGGCACTTTTGTCCGATCCAGCAGGGCTCTTTTACTCATCTTACGAAATGTTTTGCTTTTGGACGCCACAAATAAAAAGTTAATAGGCAGAGAGACCTATCATATCCAGGCTGCTTTCATCTAGATCCTCCTCTCCACCCTCCCATAGTTTGGGTATGTGTCACCTTAGCATTCCTCTCTGTAGGGGAAAAGAGGAAGATCTCAAGGTGAGCAGTTTTAGGAGCAGTAGTTATGCTGCTTTCTATGGCAGCCTTCCCCAACCTGGTGCCCTCCAGGTACATTGCAGTGCAGCTCTCATTATTCTAGGCCATCATCCCAGGGAATGATGGGAGTTGCAGTCCAACACATTTGGAGGGTACCAGGCTGGGGAAGGCTGATCTACTGAATTGCCCAGCACACCTTTCTCTGTTCAACCAGGGGCCAAATTATGTTACATTTGTTGCATTGTTGCATGGTGTGGGGAAAGGGGGCATTAACTCTTTGCCTAATTTCTCTCCCCCCGCCCCAGTGCGTGTATCTGCTGTTCACAATGGGAAGAAAGCTCCCATTGGAGCCAATGGGGCCTGAGCCAGGTCAGGACTGTGGTAGGCGCAAAGGGCTAAAAAAACCCAACCTTGCCACAGGCCCAGTCTGGCTCATCCCCCCTTCCCCCAGCTATTTGTAAGAAGAAGGGCAAAAAATAAGCTCTGTGAGGCCAGTACATATGACAAATGTCCTGTCTCATTTGGCTTTAGGCCAGTGCTCATTTTGAATTCTATCTGCAGGGAACACGTTCAGCAGCTTGGAAGGGATGGAATTCGAGTGGAGCATTGCCAAAGACGAAGAAATGGAAAACTTGGAACTGTCGAGCAAAATTAGGTAAGATTAAATCCTGAGCAGGAAAGTGTCATTGTGGATATAATCAACAATTATATCAGAAAGGTGGGTGTGGTCCAGTGGGTAGAAAGCTGGAACTGAGAGGCTTTGATTCGTTCATTCCTCCTATCCTTGCTTTGGACTCTGTGGTTGGCCCTAGAGAAAGTCACTCACTCACCCACTCTGCTTCTACAGGTGGGGAACTCAGATGTCAAGTGGGAGGGAAAATACAACAAAGATTGCGAAGCATTTTGCAAATTCAAAGCATGGATTAATAGCAGTCTGCCACGTTTCTCTAATGTTTTTTTCCCCATACAGCATTTTTACAGAGTGGAAGGGAAAGTGCCATGTACCATTTTCTTCAAATTGGGACATGAGGTTAGGGGAAGTAACTGTTGGTGCATCTACTCCACAGACCTGTGTTGGTTTTATACTGCAGTGGCTTCTCCCAAAGAATCTTGGCAGTTGTGGCTTGAGGAGGGTGCTGAGATATGTCTGTTAGAGATCTCAAGACTTTCTGTGCAAGTGATCCGTAGTGCCCTGGGGAGAGGTGATGATTGTTAAACCAGTTTAAGGCTGCAATCCTAAACCCATTTACCAGGCAGTAAGTCCCACTGAACGTATTGGGGCATATGTTTGAGTAAACAAACTGTTGCTGGCTTTTATCTTTGTTACTACTTTGGTTTTATTCCATTTTAAACTTATGGCTTTATATTATGATTTACTATGTCCTCGTAGTTTATGGTTTTAAACTTTGTCTTGTAAACTTCCCAGAGAGCTTTGGCTAGTGGGCCAATAGAAATGTAAGAAATCAATCAAAAATAAATAAATAACAAACAAGTCTAAAATTGTGCTGCATATCTGTAGCAGCAGATGTGCCCTTATTTTCCCCCAAGTTAATAGCAGTTAAACTGGTGGTTTTGACTTTGCTATTTGCTCTGGCACATTGCTAGTTCTCTAGGAAAAGGTACCTAATCGGGACTTAGCTAAATAGACAGGGAAAGTTCTACTTCAAACCCATCTTGTTGCAATCTCATAAGTCTTTCAGCATAAGAGCTGCTGTTTCTTTTTCTGTGATTCCATCCTCTGCACTAGAGATGCCTTTTTGTCTCCTTGGGTGAGGGCCTTATTAGACATTACTTAGGATGGGGGTCGGGGGGGAGCTACTACCAACCTTCAGCTCCTCTGTAACCTCTAGCAAAAGAAATATGTGATACGACATCATTGTGTCCTGTGTTTCTCTATGCCATGCAAGTAGCAGCAATGAGCTGGATCGGGGATGGGGAATGCTGAATATGACGTTACGTCCCACATTCCTTTGTTAGGGAGACATGTGGTGGAGGGATCACACAGCCCTCATAATCTCTAGTTATGTCCCCAGATGCAAAGATGTAGGTGCATGAAGGAAGGCCTTGTATCTTTTATTTGAGCTTATTTTTCCCCTCCACATCCCATATAATCCCAACTTATTTGAGGTTTGCTCTTAATGTATACTATTATATTTAATTCAATAAAAGCATATTTATTTATTTATGGATTTATTTACAGCATTTTAATCCTGCTCTTCAGCCCCCCAAAAGGCTTCCAGAGTGGTTTACACAGATTAATAATAAGACAGGCTTACAAGCTAAAAGATGTGACACAAAAGAAAAAGGCCTTATGAGGGAGGAGGAACGATATTGTGAAACGATTGCAGAGACAGCTCTTTGTTCTTCCCATAAAAGCCCAGTTTGGTCTCTTTAGGATTTTGAAGTATTCTGAAGCAGAATATTCTCCGCCAGTCTACGTAGTTGAGATGGAAAGAGAGGAGAAACAAGGAGATAGGATTCTGGTGTCGGGAATCAAAACAGGCGCGGCAGTCATTAAGGTCCGAATACAGGAGCCTGTTTATAAGGTGGGTTCTCATTGTGCCTTCAGAGGGATATCAGTTCTGATGGTGGTGATGCAAAGTCAGGTCCTACCAAGGATGGAGACAGACAACAGTTTTCGAGCTGGACATCGCTGCTGTATCCTGTGTAGTTTGCATTGAACAGCTGCCCATATCTCTTTACCTTCAGCATTGATGAGGAGAGGCATACGAGGCGGTGGCATCGGCCAATTCTTTTTCCACCTTAAGTAAATTGCTTTTAAACAAACAAAAAGATATATGTATTCCTTGTTGCTTTCTCTCCGCCTAAGTGTTTGTTGTTGTTTTTATTCATCAGAAAGTAGCTGCTGCCTTGGTACGTCTGTTGGTTTTGGAGAACATATTCTTAATGCCTTCCTATGATGTCTACCTGCTGGTTGGAGCCTACATTAAGTACAAGGTTGGCAAAATAATTCAGGGAAAGATCACAGGTACATTCTTTAGCCACCTCCTTGCTTTCTTAATGCAATCCTTTCTAACGGGAATTTACTAAGAAGCACAGTCCTGTGCAAGTTTACTCAGATGTGCTTCCAGATGCAGTCGCTCTGCCCCCTAGGTGGAATGGGAGGTCAGAGGATGCCGTCTTCCAGTCATAACCCTCCCATGTTTTCCCACCGCTTCTTCCGTCTTTTCTTGTCTTTCCACAAAAGGAGGGAAAGACAGAGTAGCTGCACAATGTCTTTTGATTGTTAGTGCTAGGAGCCCTCCGTCTGGAAGCACCTTGGCAGTGGGCAGAAGGTAGATTGGGGCGTAAATAAATGATACTAAAACTGAAGGCGATACTTGGCCACTTCTCTGTAGTCCTGGTAGAGTTGGGGGATGGAGGCTCTATAAAGAGAATACCTAGTGTAGCAACTCTGGCTGTGAAGGATTGAACGAACATCAACAAACCCCTTGTTACTCCTGCAGAGGTGGAATTGCCTTTGGAGCATTATGAGCTTGAACTGCAGGATGAAGTGAAGGCCCCTGGTGGGTCTTCCCTCCTCCCCGTGGCACACTTGGATGTGAATACAGCTACCGTCACCGCCATGCAGCTGGGACAGGTCAACATGGTCTTTGTCCATAAAAGTATCCTTTGGAGCTCAGGCTGGTCCATACTAGTCTTTTCAGTCATCCCTTCCCTGGAGTCTGGCATGCCTGAGTTGCTCTGAAGTGGCCAAGGCCAGCTCAGTTATCCAAAGAAAATCCAAAGAAATCCCCTTGCCCTTCTGTTCTCTCCCTCTCTATTTACAATAGGGCTGAATTCCTTATAGAAGAAATAAGACATCCACATGCGAGCTTCATCTGGACTTCCCAACTGCAGCATCTATGTTGTAGAGCCTGGATTTTTAGGTAAAAAGCTCCTCCTCCTCCACCCCCCCACCCCACACATCTCCATGCAGATCTTCGTTCAACACACTCGTTTCTTTACCTGTGGCAGGGGCGGGGAACCTTTTATTTTAATGAATTCATTTTTTTAGCTGACTTCTAAGACCCTAGTCTTCCCCAGGCAGCTTAGAGAATACAAACAATGTAAAAACATAAAATCATGTTCCACAGATCAGCGATTGACTGTGGATAAGAGACACCCCTCCCCCGAAAAACTCTGAAGAGATTGTCCCCTGTTTCTTCTCCCTGCGCTGCATTGCAGCGAGGGGGACATTTGAGGGGGTCACTGCTATGGGGTGAAAGGGCTAACCCTTCCCCCTTGAACACCGCAACCTCATCCCCCTTGAAAAACATTTTAAAAGCCTGATTGCAGCATGGGGGGCATTTTCAGGAGCAGAGAGTGTGTGTTGTGTGTGAATAAGTTCTGGGCAGTCACGTTAGGGGCCAGATGTTTGCACTGGTGTTGCCCCACCCATGGCTGTCATGTGGCCCCCTGAGCCAATTTGGCTGTTGGGCCGGAAAGGGTTCCCCACCTCTGATTTAGGTTATCAGTTCTCATCAAGAGAAGGCCAGCAGGGACCAAGCGTGGGCAACACCTCACACGTACATTGGTGGATGCTCTAGCTGCTAGCTGTGAAGAGTGTTGCTGCACAATTTATGTCCTTCTCATCGTCTCATGGAAATATTTTTTGTTTGGCTTCCTTTGTACAATTGATTGCAGGTTTCACTGTCCAGCCCGGGAACAGGTGGACCCTAGAAGTGAAGCGAACGTACACAATCACCGTCGAAGTGTATGATAAATCGAGCACCAAGATCTACCCATCCGATGTGAGTACGGGGTCAGTCAGGAAAGAAGCCATGGAGCTCCCCTGCACCAAGATTAATTTGCAGCGTGAACCTACACATGCTTACTCAGAGGCAGACCCTACTGAATCCAGTGGGAAGGAGATTTGTATAGGGCTGTACAGTGGAATCCGCTATATGCTTATATGGGACTTGAATCAGTGGGACTTGATTCTGAGGGAACGTGGATAAGGTTGTGCTGATAGAGAACCTTCGCAGAACAACTGAGGCCGCCCACTCTAGCGCCCTCCAGATGTGTTGGACTACAACTACCATCACACACAGCCGGCATAGTCCTGTCTGGGGATGATGGGAATTGCAGTTGAATTAAGGAACCTATGACCCAGGCTTTTGAGTTAGCAAGAACGATGGGGCCTAAAAATCGGCACCTAAGAATTTGAAATATTTTTCCAGGCCTGCAGGCTTCCTTTCCAATTTAGAGTCTGAGAGTTGCCTGACACCACGGACACAGTGATTCTATTCATCTGTGGCCTTTTTGTTGTTTCTCTGACAGAATGATTGAGAAGGTCCCTGCCAAGCTTTCCCTTCTTCTCACAGCATCCTTCCCCTCCCCCCACCCCCCAATTCATTGTTTTTCAGAATCTCCGAATAATTCACCAGTTTCCCAAGGAATATTTTGAGGAATTTACATCTTCAGTGAATGGTTCCTATCACATAGTTCAGATTCTGAAGGATGGTATCACCATAATTAAAGCCATGCTGATGTCTGTTCTCCTTCAGGTAAATAATAAATAAATTAATATAATATAATATAAAACATAAAATAAAGACCCCTTCACCAAAGCAACTAAGGGTGCAATCCCATGTGTATTTAGACAGAAAAAAGTCCTACAGCTCCCATGCTGGCTGGGGAATGGTGGGAGTTGTTGGCCTTTTTTCTGTCCAAACATGCATAGGATTGCCCCCTAAGGAATTCTCTTTGGCCTGGGCTTCTGGGTTGGCAAAAAAAATGAATACATATATACATTTAAAATGATGAGGCTTAAAAACTGGGCATGTGAGCCTAGGAATTTGAAATATTTTGTGAACCCTGCAGGCAGTGATACTCCTTTCCAGTAATGTGCGTGGCACTTTTAAGCTGTCAACTGAAGATTCGGGCTATTTTTTCCTTCTTTTCTTTCAGAGTGGCTCAGAAGATTTCTTAGTGTCCCCAATCAGCCATGAGCAAGAAGTGAAGATCTTCCTTCCTATCAAGCTGACGCCCTTCTTCTTGGCCTTCCCGCACCATCCCCTGACTGTCTTGTATCGCTACAGGGTTCAGGTGAAGTTGACTGAGGCTTGGAGAGTCAAATCCAGGAAGGCCCTTTGTTTGTGTGTGTGTTTAAAATGTTTATAGTGTGTTCTCGGCCGTAGGAAAATGGCACCCGTTTCCCTCTAAGGTGTTGACCTCATGCCTTGAAAACATCAAACAACAAAACCCCAAAGCAATGTTATTTTTGTTGTTGCTGTTGTTATGAGTTTTTATTAAGAATCAAGTCAGTTTAAAAAGAGTTGTCCGACTAAAAGCGACAGGGCAGCCCCCCTGAGTAACCACTGGCAAATTACCCAGTTTTACCTGCCACTGGAAAACCAGCAGCAGTGGGGCCCAATGAGCTTCCCTTGATACTGTGTCCCACCGTGTGAGAACATCACTACCGAAAAGGGTCTTTTCTCCCTGCTGGTGTACAGCTCACGCATTCATGAAAGATGGGAGTGTGTTCTCTGCGCCTTCGTTGCTAATCTGCCTTTCAAGAGAAAACTGTTCTCAAGTTTTATAAATCACTTTTCTGCCCAACCCACCACTCTCATAGCGATGTACAATTTAGAGCAACAATATAATCACTAAAATCCCAAGAGAGTAAAGGTGGAAGCAAAAACAGCCTTCCCTCCCAACCTGGTGTCATCCAGATGGTGTTGGACTTCAACCCTTGTCAGCCCCAGCTGGCATGGCCAGTGGTTAGGAATATTGGGAGCTGTAGACCAGAATGTTTGGAGGGCACCAGGTTAGCGAAGCCTGCTTTAAAATAAGCTGGAACAATATTCAAATCTGTCAAAGTTCCAGGAAAACGGTGCAGTTTTTACTGCCAGCCTAAAGGAGGGAGTTCCACCCAGTCAGGATGCTGCTACAGAAAAGGCCCTATCTCATGTACCCGTCAACCTAGGCTGTCTTGGTGGGGGGGCATATAATAGGGTCTCTGATGAAGACCACAGATTATGGGCAGGCTCAAAACAATTTAAAGCAGCCTTCCCCAACTGGGTACCCTCCAGATGTGTTGGACTACAACTCCCGTCATCTCCAACCAGCATGGGGATAATAGGAGCCATAATCCAACACATCTGGCGGGCTGGGGAAAGCAGCTTTAAAATCTCTCAAGCACATGCACGGCATCGTACTTCATTTTTGGTGCAGGGGCTTACTGCGTAGAGTGTGTTCTCTTTTGGTCTCTGTCCTCCCAACGTTTCACAGGTTGAGGGAGGTAGTGGCAATTTCACGTGGACCTCTTCCAACCAGACGGTGGCCACCATCACTGTGAAAGGAGTGGTTACAGCAGGACTAGTAGAGGGGCAAAGCGCTGTGCAGGCGAGAGACGTGCAGAACCCCTTCCATTTTGGAGAAATACAGGCAAGTCTGCTGCTGGTTGGTGTAAATGGAATTGTTTCCTGGGGCAAAACCACACTAGAGACATACAACACAATCCTATCCGTGTCTCCTTAGAAGTAAGTCCCATTGAGTTCAAGAGAGCATATCCCCAGGTAAGTATGTGTAGGATGACAGCCTTAAAACTGACTGAATCAGTCATGACCTGGGAAGTGGGTGGGGTGGGAGCCAGTGGATGGAAAGGGCAGGGAAGCAGATTTTGCCTACACCTGCAGAGAAGCTTCCTAACGGCAAGAGCTGTTCAGCGGTGGAACAGGCTGCCTCAGGAGGGGGTGGTGGGCTCTCCTTTGCTTGGAGGTATTTCATCAGAGGCTGGACAGCCACCTGTCAGGGATGCTGCAGTTGCACATTTCTGCATCGTAGCCCCTGCATGGAGCAGAGGGCTGCACTAGATGACCTCCAAGGTCCTTTCCAGCTCTGATTCCATCCACTCAGGTGTCTGTGCTCAGGCTCTCGAAGATGGAGTTCCTGCCATTCCATGCAGACATTGAGATCGGACAGACTTCGGAAGTTCCACTCCGGATGTATCACCTTAAGGATACAGGAGAGACCATTGCTTTCACTGACTGCTCCCTCTTACTCCTGGACATCATCATGGACAAGCAGGGAGTCTTTGCCTTGGATGAAGAGGGTGAGAGGGCAGAGCAGAGCAGAGACTGTGAGAGATTCGCCCAGGGCGAGCTTTGGAGGGATATCCTATAGACCATTGCTATGAAGGGTCAGGGGGCATAGTTCAGTGTTAGGTCACATGCTTTGCGTGTAGAAAGTCCCAACATCCCTGGCATCGCCACTTAAAAGGATTTCAGGGAGCAGTGGCAAGAATACCTTTCCCTGCCAGAGGCTTTGGAGATCTACTCTCAGTCCGAGACTAAGTAGGTGGTACTGGATTAGATGGACTAGTTGTGTAAGGCAGCTTCATTTCTAGTGAAACTGGATTGCTGAGAGGCTGACGCTTTCCATTTTGGCCACCCCAGACTCCTAGGGCTAGACCTCTGCCATCATGCATCCATGCTGAAGAAACAGCGGTTGCATTCTTATTTTATATAGGCATGCAGAAAGCCGGCCCAACGTTCTGTTCCAGCATCCATCTGGTGGCAAAGTCTCTGGGACATATATTGGTGACAGCCAGTGCCACCGTCTTCGAGGAGTATTTTGAAACCAGTGCCACTCTTGCTGCTTATGAACCTCTCAAGGTGAGGAGGAACCACCCCTATGGTACTAGGGAATACTACTGCCTATTTCTATTCTGTCTTTTGAATTTCTTGCCTGCAACCCTGTCATCAGACCAGCTTGCCAGCAACTTGGGGTGTGAGTTGTGGTTTGAGAGCATCCCCCCCTCCTCCTTATCAGAAAAGCTACAGATAGTGGCTAGAAAGGTGGAATTGGGGCCCTTTGGGTCAGTGTTTTGGACCAATACAACATTAACTTCTTTGTGTCATGGCCAGGCTGTGAACCCCGTGGAGGTGGCTCTGGTGACCTGGCATTCCGTGAAGGAAATGGTGTTTGAGGGAGGACCTGGTCCATGGGTTTTGGAGCCAGCCCGCTTCTTCTTGGAACTCAAAGCAGAGCACAGGGACAAAGTCCACGTGATGGAGGTTCGGTTGCCCAACAAGAGGAAGCAGCACCAATACATTTACCGGATCACGTGCCTGGAGTTGGGGGAACAGGTAGGAGGAAGGTGTGCATACTCCCTCCCCAAAGACATTATCAAAGCGATTGATAAGGAAAGGTTGGAAAGGAGGGTAAGGGGACACATGATAGAGGTGTACAAAATAATGCCTGTTGTGGAGAATGTGGAGAGGGAGACATTTTTCTCCCTCTCTCATAATTCTAGAGCCCAGTGGGGTCATCCTGTGAAGCTGATTGGCGGGAGATTCAGGACAGATCGAAGGAAGGGCTTCTTCACACATTGTAGAGTTAAACTGTGGAATTCACTTCCACAAGATGTAGTGATGGCCATCAGTTAGGATGGCTATAAAAGGATATTGGACAAATTCAGGGTGGAGGAGGCTATCAGTGGCTACTAGTCTTGAAAGCTAGATGCTACCCCCAGTACCACAGGCAGTCTGTCTGTGTACACCATGTGCTGGGGGACATGGGCGGGAGGGTGCTGCTGCACTCCTGTCCTGCTTGTGGGTTTCCCATGGGCAGGTGGTTGACCATTGTGCAAACAGAATGCTGGACTAGATGGACCCTTGGTCCGATCCAGCAGGGCTCTTCTTATGTTCTTAAAGGAGAGGAAGAGAACACCATGCACAACCTCCCTAGTGCTGCGTGCAGACTGCCCTGTTTAAGAGTCAGCAGTTCTCTTAGCCTAGCACTGCAAAAGGAACTGATCTGTTGGAAAGACACCGAGGCCACATTTACATGTCATGCAAAGCCACGTTGGCTGAAGACCACCTTCCTTTGCTTCCCCCCAAGGTGTTCACCTTTCAGGTGGGCAATCATCCAGGTGTGCTGAACCCCAGCCCTGCTGCGGAGATGGTGCAGGTGAGGTTCATCTGTGCCCATCCTGCCAGCATGACTGTGACACCTGTGTATAAGCTGGCAGCCGGTGCTCCGCCATGCCCCTTGCCTCAGCACCACAAGCAGCTGGTAAGTGTTGTGGAGAGCATTCAGCATGGTGCTGAATTGTCTCAGTGCCCCCAGTTGTTTTGACATCTTGGAGCAGGGTGATGATGAGGGGAGGGAGTCGGACCGCCTTTTTTTAAGTAGCATGAATTAATATTTTAAAGCTCAGAGATTGTGGGGCTCGATTGCAAACCTACAGGGGGAGCTGCAATGGAAGCTTGCCTAAGTGAACCATCCGGAACTATCAGGAATCTGAGCCATCTTTAACCTAGCAGGGAACTGAGGCTGCAACATTAGCTTCATTGATAGGAAACCAGTAAGAGGCTTCTGGTTTGGCCCGTCCAGATATAAATACTAGAAGCTGGGCCTAGGAGGTTTGTCTAAGGTCTCATATAAAAATCTGCTCCCTGTTTCTCAGGGCAGCTATTTTTATTTATTTATTTATCTAAACCATTTTTGTCCCGCTCCTCAGCCAAAAAGGCACCCAGAGCAGCTAGTCAGTTAAACCAGTTGGTCCCTGCCCACAGGCTTCCAGCTTAAACAGACAAAAGGAATGGGGAGGGGGAAAATTAATTATTTCAGTGGGGCTGGTGGGATGGCCCTGCTTCCCCATCTCATCCCCCTCAGTACAGCCTGCTGGAACGGCTCCTGGTGGTGACAGTGGAGGGAGGCCTTTCAGCAGGGCTGGTTGAGTGGCCCTGGTCTCCCCCTCATCTCCCTCAGCTCTGCCTGATCAGAATCCTTTTAAAACAAATATGTCCAAGTGACTCGTCAGTTAAACATGGCAGCCTTATATGTATTCCTACAATGTGCAATCGCTCCCTTTCAGGTTTCCGTGTCCTTGCCTTGCCGAACTCATGGTCTGTGTTTTGTGTTTTGGTCTTAGTGCACAGAGATGTGGTGCTTTTCCGTTGGGCATCTCATGGCGTACTGTTAAATGGGATGGGGGTGGTGGTGACTTTTGGGATGCTTGCAGGTCCCCGTGTCCAGTTTGAGGAACACCGTTTTGGAGCTAGCTTTGTTTGACCAGCACCGGAGGAAGTTTGACAACTTCTCCTCCTTGATCTTGGAATGGATATCAGCCAATGAAACTCTTGCTCGCTTCACTCACCCGAGGGCCATGCAGATGGTACCAAAGGATGATGGGACTGGACAAACCAGGCTCCATGGTATGGCTCAGCATTATACCTTCCACAGTAAAATGTGTGTCTCATTCACAGGGTTTCTTCACACGGAGCTTTTATCCTGAGATTGAGATGGCTCCTTCACAGAAGTTTGCAGGCTCTTTACATGACGCCGTGACCCTCCAGGGCATCTCCTGCACTAAATGCCCTTTGTTCCGTTTTTAAACAGATCGCAGATAATGAGCTATCAAATGACCCCATTGGGTTCTGCTTGAGTTCCCTCCATGAAAAGAAGAAAAGCGGCGAGAAGAGGAGTGAGATTAATGACAGATCATGGAAGACTCGGATACTGGGAGAAGAAGGGGGGAAAGGGAGGGGGGAAAGGAAGCAGGTGAAAAAGGGGGTCTTGTGATCCTGCATTTAAAATGGAAGCCCTGTTTTAAATGCAGGATTTTAGGCTGGTGTAGAGATGCCCATAATGTTTAAAAGCATCCCCCCACCCCCGACGCCTTCTGGGACCTTTCAAGTGGCGAGGGTTGTGTCTTTCCCATTCTTCTTGTCCTGCTTAAGAACGGCACTTGAGGGTTTTGTTTCAAATTCTACCTCTTTCTCTTTTTCTCTCTTCCTCCCAATGCCATGTCTGTACTGATCGCTCCCCAGGACACCAGCTCCTAGAAGTGCGTCAGATCAAAGGGACAGTTTTGATCACAGTCAACTTTATGAAATATTCTGAGAGAGGCAGCCCTAAAGTGAGTGTAGGGGGAGGATTTCTCAGTGGAGCAGGTTGCTCTTCCAAGCAGAACTCGCGCAGTCCTCTGATTCGGCCATGATATACACATGGATTGGAAACAGCTCCCACTCTGCACACACTGAATGTTGTGCTCCTTTGAGAGGAAAGGAGTTGCTGAGGGATAAAGTTGCCCCTGGAGATGTGAATCAGAGGCACAGAAATAACTTCCTTGGGGAAAAAGAAAAATCCAGTTTTGCATGGGAGTTTCCCCGGTGTCGGCCTGCCTCATGGAAGCATCCTGAGGCAGCAATTCGCTATTGTTATTGTTTTGTTTTTGTTTGTACACTTAGGAGGTCTCTAACTCTCCTGCCTCTGCAGCCGTGGACCTATTGCTGGTTGAGGATGTGACTGTGAATCCGGATAATGTCACCATTTACAACCATCCAGATGTAAAGGTAGGACCAAGGATGGCATCCACTCACCAAGCGGTACAGAGAGAACACATAATAATTATTATTAGCCCTCACTGATTATTACTTGGACCTCATTTACCCTGCAGGCCAAACCAGCCGTGACACTACCCACGCAGTTAGCAAAAAAAAAAAAGTAAGCGGGGGCGCAATCCAGATTGGCACTCTGACGGTGGGGAAGGGTGCTCGCTCCCATTTGCACCAGTGGAGGCTTTTCTTCCAATGCAACTAGTGGGTTCAAGGTCCCCAATCCAGATTGGGATGGCAGTGAATGGCTTTGCATGCAGTTTGGCCCTCAGATAAACCAAACCTGGAGTGGCTTCACATGGGGGGCAAAGACAGTAACCCCAGGAAACCTCAGACAACATCGTCTGAGGAAGAGTGGGCGAGTCCTACTCTGAAGACCTTGCTTCTGCTTGTGCTTGTACAGGAAGCATTTGCACTGGTGGAAGGTTCTGGCTACTTCCTTGTCAACAGCAGCGCAGAGGAAATGGTGAACATCACCTACCTGGAGACAGAGAGCGCTATCCAAGTGAGTGTGTGAGTGCAACACACTGGGTGCCCTCGCGTGGAGAGATCAGAACCTCATGCCATCTGTTCTCCCACTTCTCACCATTTGATCCTGCGCATACCAAGGCCTTGCAAGGTATGGTCTGTAACAATGTGCAAGGGGGCCTTTTCTGTGGCAGCACCCGTATGTGGAATTTCCAGTCTCAAGAACTTAAGGTTATCTTTGTCCCTGCCAGGACCTGAAGATGTTTCTCTTTCAACAGGATTCTAACTCTGTTGCTGCTTAAGCTGTAGGCTGACTTTCTCAGTTTTTTTTAATACTGTTTGCAGTTACTGTTGTGTGCTGAGCTAACGATATCACTAATGCAGATTATTGTTTGTGTTCATTTTGATAGTTGGATTCTTTAAACTGCTCTGAGAGCCCCCCTAAGGAGGGAGAAAATGGGATAAATTTTTAAAATATAAAATACAATATGGGTTCTGCTTTACCCTACCAGCTACTGCTTGCTGCATCTTTCCTTGCAGGTCGTTCCTGTACTTCCTGGTTCTTTGACCTTGGAGATCTATGATTTGTGTCTGGCCTTCCTGGGACCAGCTACGGCCTACCTCCGGGTATCTAATATGTACGAGCTGGAAGTGGACCTCATTGATAAGGTGAGAGGAGCAAAGGCTCGCTGGCGATGTGCGAGAGTGTGGGTGCTTGCCTGCAGTGTGCAGGGGGCTCCTTCAAGAGCAGGGTCATCCCTAGATATTTTGTTGCCTCCCCACGGCAGAGACCCAGATGACAACCCCTTCCAATTCCAGGTACAGCAGCCAGCCTGGCTGGCAGTTGAATCACACAGCTCTGTCCTCCCAACACTTTGCCCTCACTTTCCACTCCCTGCCACCTGCCGCCCTAGGCGGCCACCTCACTCTGTTTAATTGTAGGGCTGGCCCTGTACAGTGGAGCAGCTTCTCGTCTGAACAGAGGCACTGTAACATATGCGTGGATCTGGAAGTGGGGTGGGGAGAAGGCATGCAAAGAGATCTTTGGGGAATGGCCTTGGTGCCATTCCCCAAAGGAGGCTGGATAAAGCCTAGCTGAGGCTGAGTGGTCAACCGGGGCAGCTTGCATACTGTGTCTGAGTGTATTGTATGGATGGGGAGAAATTTCACAGTCACGCAACTGTTAGGGTGAAGGTTAGGTTTAGGGTTGGGGTTGGTAAGACCTGGGCCCCCGTGCAGGAACATGCCCTGGATAAAGCCTTGCTTTGACAGACAGACTGAGTGGCCAGCCAAGACAGCTTGTCCTGACAGAGAGTAGTCGGTTAACCCCACTGAAAAAGGTTGAAAAAGGACCTCAATACAAGTCTGAGTTCACATATAACACTAACTCATGGTATGGTTTGTTGTGTTCTGGGTTGTTGTTTAACCATTAACCATGTAGAAAGAGAACCCATGATTTGTTGTTGGGTTGTGAACTCTGGGTTGTTTGAACCATGAGTTGTAGTTATGTTTGAACCTAGAACTCTGGGTTGTTCATGGGCTGTTTCACCAGGCCACAGAGGTGGCAGGGAAGGGTGGCGAAAAAACTCGGCTGCTCTACATGCCAGTACTACAGCTTGGAAAGGCATTTAGGATTCAGGGAAGGAGCAGGGAAAGGAGCAGGGAAACAGACAACCCAGGAATTGAGAAAACAAACCATGGTTTGTTCAATAATCTGCCAGACAAACCCAGGTTTGGCAACAAACTGTTGTTTAAATAAACCATGGTGAATGTTATGTGCGAAGCGGGTCTCTGTCTTCTTCCCCAGATTGAGATCGGCAAGTCCGCGCTGATCTCAGTGCGCGTCCTGGATCATTATCGGTACCCTTTCCGGAGTAAATATTTCATCTACATGCGGCTTCAGCTGAAGGCAGCTTCCCCTATTGTTACCCTTACGTAAGGCCTGCGCGGGAACTTGCAATCCACCACATGCCCTTCTCCATGAAGGTGGGAGGAAAACCACATATGCCACCTTGAGCTCCTGGGCACACAAAGCAAAGGAGAAGGGAGGTATGCTGCATGTCCTTTGCATGCTTGGCAGGTTCATTCCCTTGGATTCATACTCCAGATTTAGAGCTGAACCCAGCCAAGTAATCTCTGCTGCTATAGCTGATTGTTTGTGAGTTCTGTGTATTGTTTATGCCTAGGACGGTAGCCATTCAGAAAACTGGGTGAAAATGGGCCCCAGAGAGAGGTTTGAACATCTGTGTGGCCTTTCATGGTGCTCTCTGCAGGTTGGAAAATGAGATCATTGCAAACTTATCCCTGCAGACTAATGGAGGAAGTGGGCGACTATTCCGAAGTCTATGTGCTCCGAGCCATGGCGGTGGGACAGACAACATTAGTAGCCACAGCCTGGGACAAAATGGGAGCCAAATTCACTTCTGCACCTCGGAAGGTGGAGGTAAGGCATTGCAACCATGTTGGCTTGTCAGGGAAGCATTTCCCCATGCAAGTTGCTGTCAAAAACTGCTTGGAAGACATCGTGTAAGCTTTTAAAATTGCCCCCTTCAAAAATGTATTTTTAATTAAAAACTTGAAGAACATTAGGGCGGCAGGTTCACCTTCCTGTTCCTGAGCCTGCCACTGATCAGTTGTTCAGCGGGCAGGAAGAGAAGGAAAAAGTTGCTCCCTGGCCCCACCTAATCATCTTCCATCCCTGGGGACTTTTCTCTTTTGCTCTCTCTCCGTCTCCCCACTCCCAGCCTCTAGCCTTGCTATTTCTCTCCCCATGACCCCTTTCCTCACTGTTTCTCTCCCTTCCCCTCCCTAGCCTTCTTGCTCTCCCTTCCTAGCCCCTAGCCTTGCTCTTTCTCTCCCACTCACCCCTTTTACCTTACTGTTTCTCTTCATTCCCCGTCTTTAGCCTTGCTGTTTCTCTCCTTTCACCTCTACCTCACTCTTTCTCCCCCTTCTCCCCCTTTGCCTTGCTGTTTTACCCTCTAGCCTCACTATTTCTCTCTCCCCACCACCTCTCTTGACTAGCCAGACCCCCAGGGCAGCCATTATGTCACTAGCCACATCCTCCATGGAAGCCACTTTGTGGTGGCACCCACAGCAGTTTCTCAAGTTCCCAAATGTCCCCGCAGGTCTCTCTGTGTGTTTTAATGAACTTGATTCACAAGTTCAAACTTTGTTGCTGTTGTGTTTTGCCAGGTCTTTCCACCATTCAAGCTCATTCCAGAGAAAATGATGCTCATTCCATACAATATGATGCAGGTGAGTTCAGGGTAGCAGGCAGATAAAACCAGCCGATTGGCCATACCAGTGGTCACTATCTGACCACCCTTTTATTAGTGGAGGAGGTTATCCGGAGGCAGTTACTCCTTCTCTTTGCTCCACAGATAGGGCCATGTCAACCAAAGCAGCTTCACTCCTTGAATTCTTCACAGTACAAAAGCTTAGCTGTAGCTCCTACTTCTTTTTGCTTAGAAGGCCAGGCATTATCTGTCCTTTCATCCTTGGTTTAGAGAGTTTGCATTGCTTAGAATTGATTTATGTATTTAATGAGTTCATTTTAAAAATCAATCACTGTGTGCCTTTGCCTTCTCTCTCCAACCTCCTATCACAGCCTTTCCCATCCTGGTGCCATCCCGCTGTGTTGGACTACAGTTCCCATCGTACCCAGACAGCAGGGTGGCCGGCCCTGCAGGTGGGTATGATTGAAGTTGTAGTCCAGGGGTATTGAACCTCTTTCAAGGCCAAGGGCCAAATTCCCTTTTGGAGAAGCTCCCAGGGGCCACATTCCAATGAAGGGTGGGAACTAAAGCAATGGGGGCAGGGCCAACATGCTAAAAATAGCAGCCTAATTTAGTGTAAAGTTCCTTCTGCCAGTCACTAAACCTTGGGAGATGCATTTCAACCTTTTAGAATGGGATTGAAATTCTGAACAAAAGCTGGGAAGCTATCAAATGACTGGTGGGCAGAGGAAATGGGGTGGGCCTAAGGGAAGGGGGCATGGCTATCTGGGGAACAGCAGCGCAGATTTCGCCCCTAGGCCTGAGGTTCTGCACACCTGTTGTAGTCCAACATATCTGGGGGGTGGGGGAGTTGGGGACGGCCACCTTGTTGTCTCTGCAGCCCTAAGTACTGATTCAGATGCTGCCCAGAGGAAGCGGCATCAGGGAGATCTTCTGTCCCAAGGGAAATTGAGGTACAGGCCCAGACTTATCACCTATAAAGCCTTACATGACTCGGGATCACAATATCTTCCGGAGCACCTCTCCTAGCTCAAATGTACCTGTACGCTACGCTCAACATCTAAGGTCCTCCTCTGGGTGCCTACTCCGAGGGAGGCTCGGAAGACAGCAACAAGGGAGAGGGCCTTCTTGGTGGTGGCCCCCCAATTCCAGAATGATCTCCTTGATGAGGCCCACCTGGCATCCACATTGGTATCTTTTCGGTGCCAGGTCAAGACTTTTCTCTTTTCCCAGGCATTTGACAGCATGTGATGAGTTTTAATTGATCCTGGATTTGTTTTATAGTTTGGCTGATTGCTCAAAGTTGTTTTTAGATATATATTGTCTCTGTGTAGACTGTGTGTTTTTTATGTTTTTCAATTTGGCGTGTTGTATTTTTAATGTTTTTAACCTTTGTAAACTGCCCAGAGAGCTTTGGCTATGGGGTCGTATAGAAATGTAACACCGGGGTCTTTGTTCCCAGTGGGTGGGCAGGAGCGTGTCTGGATCCAGACTGCTTCCAGTCTTGCCCTTCCTCACATTTGCAATGTTCCCACTTGTGTTTAAATCGAACTGCAGGTGATGTCGGAGGGTGGCCCACAGCCACAGTCCCTCATTCACTTCTCAATCAGCAACCAGACAGTTGCCACAGTTAATGGACGGGGGCAAGTCACTGCCAAGGCTGTGGGCACAGCCACGATCCTGGGGACCATCCAGGCTGTCAACGAAGACACGGGAAAAGTCATTGTCTTTTCTCAGGTACGTTCTTCCTTTCGTCTTGGATCAGCGAATGCTCATTTGCTTCTTCTTAGCCAAAGTCCCAGAGACTTGAACTGCTTTTACTGTCTTAATTCCATGCCCTACCCCCTTAACCATGAGGACTAGAACCTTCTCCTGTCTCCATAGTCCCATCATGGATCCTGTGCAGCCTTCCGCAACCTGATGCCCTCCAGATGAGTTGGTTTTAGGAATGTCCGTCGCTGGGAAATCTGGTGGGTTTTTTGCCTCAGCAAGAGTTCCATGATGTGCCCAACTCAGTTTGCATTTGCAGGCCAAGCTGTGGGTTTTTCCCCAAACTCCAGGAACTTGGTGCAGGTTTTTGTGTGTGTTGAGCTATAATGAGTGCAAATATATTTGCACAATTTATGCTTGAAATTTGCGTGACTTACACAGATTTACACAAATTTCAGCTGTAATTTGCTAAAATTAAAAACACAGAAAACCCGCAGGCTGGCCTGACGCTGCAGACAGAGCAGTGGAAAGCGGAACAAAGTCTGGGGAGCTGAACCAATGAAAACTCTTTGAGCTCTACCCCCCAAACAGATTCCTCTGACATCCTAAGTTGGTCTACATCTCCCAGCATGCTGGCTGGGGCATGCTGGGAGTTGTAGTCCCACACATCTGGAGGGGACCAGATTGGAGAAGACTGTGCTATTGTGATGGAATGTTGGAGATCAGCTGGTGTTTTTTGCTGTGAGTCACTCTGGCTGGCTGGCTGGATCGCTGTGAATGAGTGGTCGGGGCTTTAAAAGATGGCAAATGTTTCCTCATGACTGGGTGGTCTCCTGAATGGCCTATTTATGTGTCAGGGTGGGGTCGGAGGCTATTCCCCTGCTGAGGTGTGTGCAAGAACCAGCCATTGGTTGTTTGAAGTGGAACAGAGGCAGAAAGAGCTATGTAGCAACACCAGGGATGTTCTGGCTGGAGCTAGTTGGAACTGGGGTGGGTGTAGCCTTATGGAAGCAGACTGGGCTGCATAATTTTCTCTCTAGGGCCTGTATTTAGGAGTGTGCTTGCTTCTAAGAGGCTTTGCTTGCGTAGTTATAAATAAAGCAAACATTGCAAAGTCACCATAAGGGCGCTTCCAGATGTGGGACAGCTGCTCATTAATTAAAACAAAAGGAAGAGATCTTAATCATAGCTCTCTGGGGCACCGCATCTAATCTGGCCTTAAGCTCTATTCCAGCATGGCGCCCACCAGCTGTGTTGGACTACAACTCCCATCATCCCCAGCCAGCATGGCTGCTCTGCGGCATTGCCTCTGAAACGCCCCACTGCTGGGAAGTGTGGCGCACATGACGACGGGTGGGTCTTCCAGTGGCTGCCAGCTGCTTGGCAGTGCCGCTAGCAGTGCTCCTTCTCTCGTCACTCTGGCACTGCAGTCCCTGTCCCCGGGCAGAGCATCCCCCAGCCGGGCCGTCTGTGAGATGCACAATCATCCCTCCTGCAAGCTGCGTCTTTTCTTCCGGCCTCAACCCGTTGCCTTGCTCTGCAGGATCAAGTGGACCTGGAAGTTGTTCAGCTGAGAGCAATCCGAATTCACGCTCCCGCCACCAGGCTCATAACGGGTACCAAGGTTGGTCTGGCATGCCATCTCTCTTTTAAAGCTCCCCTCTCCCCACCAGACCATATTCTTTCTCAGACTGCACCTTGCCACATCTTGAAAAATCTTTGTCTGCAAGCATGTCCTCTGTAAATTTGGGACCCAGAGGACCCTTGGACAGGAGAATACCAGTGGGGCAGACCTCCCCTGAACCAAGCCCATGTTAGGGATCCCACCCCAACTTGCATGTGTCCCCCTCTGTCTTCCAACAGAAGAGCCCTGCTGGATCAGGCCAAGGGTCCATCTAGTCCAGCATTCTGTTCACACAGTGGCCAACCAGCTGTCAACTGGGAACCCACAAGCAGGACATGAGTGCAACAGCACCCTTCTGCCCATGTTCCCCACCAACGTGTGTATGTAGGGAACTGCCTCTGATAAGGTAGCACATAGCCATCAGGACCAGTAGCAGCCATTAATAGCTTTATCGTGAATTTGTCTAAGCCCCTTTTAAAGCCATCTCAATTGGTGCCCACATCTTGTAGCAGTGAATTCCACAGTTTAACTGCGCGGTGTGAATCTGAGTGAAGCCTCTCCTTGCAGATGCCTGTTTATGTCATCGGACTGGCCAGCGCTGTGACTCCATTCTCCTTCGGGAACGCCAACCCAGCACTGTCGTTCCACTGGACAATGAGCAAACGGGATGTCCTGGACCTCCTTCCCAGACACTCGGAGGTATGGAGCCATCCCTCATGGTGCACTTTAACACTTAAAAGGTAAAGGTAAAGGTGTCCCCAACCAGTCGTGTCCGACTCTAGGGTGTGGTGCTCATCTCCATTTCTAAGCCGAAGAGCCAGCGCTGTCCGAAGATGCTTCCGTGGTCATGTGGCCAGCATGACTGAACACCGAGGTGCACGGAACGCTGTTACCTTTCCCGCCAAAGTGGTACCCAGCAAAAAGGCTTCATATTCAGGCTCCAGTATGATGCTGTGAAATTAAAATTTTGATACTAAATTTTATACCACAGTATTGAGACTCGACTGGGATAGGGGGTGGCCTTTTCACAGCAGAGAATTATTTGTCCCAGTTTAGGTGTCGACACCATCTTGTGCTAATTAACCATCAGTGGCTGCTAGCTGGAAATGACTTCCTGAGTAGATCTGGTCTTCAGTTTTGCTTTGCATAACAGTGGGACATCCTGTGGCTCTCCCCAACTTTTCCTGGCCTTTTTGCTTGTATAAAACTTCTCTCCCTCCCCCCTGTACATATGTGTAGATAAACCCATCGCAGTGTCTGAGATCACTCTTTACATTACAGTCTTTATCATTCTAACTGTCACGTTACATTGCAAAGGGGGAGGTCTCACTGAGTAGGTTGGCTCAATTTTCTTGGTGGAATATCCTACTGCTTTTGTTCAGAAGTGGGAAATGAGTTCCGTTTGCCACCTTGTAGGCATGAGAAGTTTCATAATACTTTTGGAGAAGCATTTCTCCCAAAGCACCCTCTGTAACACTTCAGGCAGCAGGCCTAAAAGAACTGTGGAACCCCTTCCAAAGACTGGAGCAGATGTTTCAAATTTGTAGCCTTGCTGAACTGAAACAAGGCAGGAAGAATCTTGGTTGGGGCCCATTCACATTGCTCCAGCCTTTGGAGGAAAAAGAAAAGGGATTCTCAGATAGGGAAGCATACAGTACGATTCCTCCCCTTCTCCACCAGGTTTCTCTGCAGCTCATTCCAGAGAGTAACTTTGCAGTGGTCTTGCACACAAGAGCAGCTGGAAGAACGAGTATCAGAGTGACAGTGCGGACTTTGGATGCGCATGCCAGGCAGTTTGAAGGAAACATCCACGAACTCTCAGATGAAGTGCAAATACTAGTAAGCCCCAACCCACCCTTTCAGGCTGCTCCAAACCTCTTTCCTTTGATTCATCACATTTGTGTCCCCGTCTTCCTCCAAGGAACTCAGATGCAGGGTTTGTTTGTTTTCATCACAACCCTGTGAGGTAGGCTGAGGGGACCCAGTGAATTGAACTTGGGCCTTTCTGGCTCATTCCCAAGGCTTTGGCTACACACTGGCTCTTTGGGACATGCTGGTCCCTGTGCGGAATCCAAGGAGAGTAAGCTAAAATGGAAAACTAAAATGTTGGCGTTGCCTGTTGTAAAAAATCCTATTTTCCCCACTGCATTCAACTTCTCTCTGTTATGTTGTTCTTAGCCCAGTTAAGGTTGCCAGCTTTTGAACTGTACCTGATCAGAACTAGTCCCTTAACAGGTGATCATGTTGATCTCCATGCCAAGCACACCCTTTTCCTGCTAATTTCTACACACCCAACCTCTGTAAACAGCATGGGAGCAGGCCATTTGTGGCAACCCTCAGCCCAGACTGAAACAACAATAAGATATTCTTAATTTACCCCCCTAACTGGGTTTAGCGAATGAAAAATAATTACTTTAGGATGCAATCCTATGCATGTTTAGACAGAAATAAGTCCTACAACACCCATCATGTCCCACCAGCAAGACTTAGTGGTGGCCACCATTTTGGATGGCTTTAAAAGGGTTAGACAAGGGTTAGACAAATTCATGGAGATTAAGGCTATCAATGGCTGCTAGTCCTCATGGCTGTATGCTACCTCCAGTACCAGAGGCAAGTATCTGTTGTGGGATCCAGGATGCTATGCTGAGTTGATCTGTTCCAGCAAGCCTCTTCTTAGATCCTTCTAGGTGAGAACAGCTGCCCTTGCTGAAATGTCCTTCTTAACCAAACTGTGAAAAGCCCAGGAGCCCTGCAGCTGTCTTCCTTTTCCATCTGGTCACCCTAGGAGTTAATGTTCAAACACAGGCATATTCCTGCCCTTCCCTCTATTTGCAGGATCCTTGCTCTGTCCTTACAGGTGTTTGACAAACTCCAGCTCTTCTCCCCAGAGTGCCCCGCAGAGCAAATTCTGATGTCCATGAATTCACAGCTCAAGTTACTTACAAACAGGTATGGTGGGGTTGGTATGGTAGCGCCGGGGGTGTGGGATGGTGTGTGTGGGGGGGAGAGATAAAAAAGATGCCAGTTCCAACCCGAGGAAGCAACAGCACAGAGATGCTAACTTGCAGCGAACATTCTCCCTGTCAGAGTATCTCTGCCGGATGGCATAGTGGGGGGTTTGGAGGGGCATCTGTCCTCTGAGGGTTTTTTATTTTTTTTTTAAATTTCATTTCATTTCTGTATTGCCCAATAGCCAAAGCTCTCTGGGCAGTTCACAGAAATTAAAACCACAAAGTGCAGCATCAAACAATATAAAATATGAAAGCTTAAAACTACAATATAACAGTACAACCCCTTGCCGTAACCTTTCCCCATAGGTCAGGTTGACTGGCTTCCATGCAAGAGTTCCAGCTGCCTTGAGTGCCATTTTCTTGGTAGAAAGGCAGGAGTACAAATCAAATCGACCAGTCAATAAGAGTTGCCTGGGGTCATTGGCTCTCAGGCACTTGTCCAGCTTTTTTGCTTGTAACAAAGCGTCAGCCTGACTATGTAGAGGCCGATCCTTGTGGAGGCTGCTGTGTAAAGAACACTGCCTCACAGTGGGGCTTTGACTGAGGCAGTGTTCTGGCTTGTTCCCAGGTCTGAATGAGTAGCAAGCTTCAAACCGGCATCTGCTCCAACCTTTGTGTGTAGTCAGTGGAAGGTGCTGCTGCCTCCCTCTGTGTCTTGTGTCCACCTTGGGCTGTAAACCACATCGTTCCAACACCCATCCACCCCCACGATCCGAAGGGAGGGAGTGCTCACCCTCGTTTTCTCACCTAGGGAGGGGGCCGCCTTTGTGAACACCCAGATCCTGCAGTGTTTCCCCAACTCTTCTGTTATTGAGGAGCACAGGCATGGTCTCCTCAAGGCAGGAGCCGTTACTGGCACTGCTGTGCTGGAGGTGACTTCCTTGGAACTATTCGGAGTCAACCAGACCGTCATCACCGGAGTGCGGGTAAGGGGAGCCTGGGAAGGCGGGCGGCGGGGCTGCGGCACAGCTTATGGGGGCTCCGAGCTTGAAGGTTTCTGATCACTGTGGAGAAGGCAGGGAGAGCGCAGCGTTGGATGTGAGAAGACATTGCTGTGGAGTGAAGGAGTCAGCTATACGAGTTATGTGGCTTCTGGAGATTTCACAGTGTGGCACTAATGTAGCGGTGTTGAATCTCTTTCAGCCCAAGGGGCTGAATGCCATTTCAGAAAAGATCTCGGGGGCTGCATGCCACTGGCAGGTGGAGCTGAAGGCAACAGAGGCAGAGCCAAAATTAAACACACACAGACACACACACACACCAGTATATTGTAGCTTAAAGCCCTTCCTGCTAGTCACTAAGCCTTAGGAGAGGCATTTCAGCCTATTAGAATGGGGAAAAAATACGCAAAAGCCGGGACACCACCAAATGATTGGTGGCTGGGGGAAACAGGACATGGCCAAGGGACGGAGGCATGGCCATCTGGGCGGCCCCGGG
Organism: Heloderma suspectum; assembly: GCF_057233095.1. Classification (NCBI taxonomy): domain Eukaryota; kingdom Metazoa; phylum Chordata; class Lepidosauria; order Squamata; family Helodermatidae; genus Heloderma; species Heloderma suspectum. The sequence continues at coordinate 13,241,716 of NC_139474.1, forward strand.
GGGTGGGATTTGGCCCCTAGGCAGGCCAGATTTGGCTTGTGGACCTGAGGTTCTGCGCCCTGCACTAAGGCTGGGAGTATTGGTCAGCTGGCCAAAGAGCATGGTATAGATTAGCCTTCTCCAACTTGACACCCTCCAGATGTTTCAGACTACAACTCCCAGCATTCCTGACCATTGGCCATGCTGGCTGGGGCAAATGGGAGGAAGTCCAAAACATCTGGAGGGGGCACCACAGTGGGGCAGGCTGGTATAGATGGAATAGTAGAGGGTGCTGTACTATTTGAGTCAATAATTGACTACTGTTTGAGTCAATTTGAGTCAACTATTTGTTTGAGTCAGTTCCTGTAAATCTTGGACACACCTCCGCCTAGCAGTGGAGCCTCTCAATCAAGCAGGGTAGCAGTGATTTGGAAAGGAAACCAAGGCATCCCTCCCTTCTGTCCAGGTGGCTCCGGTGTCCTATCTGCGGCTGAACAGCGCCCCCAAGCTCTACACAGCCAGCCGGACGCCCCTGCATGCGTTTCCCTTGGGCATGTCCCTGACGCTCACGGTTCAGTTCTACGACAGTGCTGGGGAGAAGTTTCATGCGCAGAGCACCCAACTGTACCTTGCCTTGAACAGGTGCGGTCCCAGAAAGGCATGTTTTGGAAAGGACTGTGCCATGCGTTGTGAGTGTGATTTGCTTTTGGAACACCTGTTCCCCAGGCTACGGAAAGCCAGCTGTGTTGTTTTGTAGCCCCGCCACGGCCACACAGGCCGCTCCCAGCCTGTGTATGCGCAACTAGGTACGTCTGTGCAGTCGTCAGCATCTACATGCGGGTGTTACTTTTTCTTCGATCCAAAAGTGCTTTCTGTGTAGGCAAGCCATAATGTATGAAGTGGCCCTTAAGGGAGTTTTGGTGTGTTTTTTAAACAAAAACATGTTACCCAGGTCTCCAGCATCTTCATTCAGAGTCACAAACCACGTAGGCAAACCAGTATCCACCTGCTGATCTCTTGGTAGTCCACAGAGCAGACAACTTTGGTGGGCTTGCTGGAAACACAGAATCCATAACAACTTGCACCCCCGACAGTTGTTGTTGGATTGCAACTCCCATCATCCCTTATCATTGGCTATGCTGGCTAGGGCTGATGGGAGTTGCAGTCCAAAAACATCTGGAGGGTCGCAAGTTGCCCATCACTGCCATCAGGTAATACCTTCTGTTGGACCAACCAGACATGACTTAAAAGATGTTGTAAGCTCCTAGAAATCCTCATCTGAGGCAGAGCAAATGTCTTGAACACTGATTGCGCCCAGTTGGGAGATTTCTGTGAATCCCAAAAGCTTGTCATGCCTTTGGATGCCAAGTTGATCCACCAGAAGAGATCACCTCATGATTCAGGTGACCAATTAATACGCACAGTGTTTGATGATTGTAACTCAGATTGATCACCGTGCACAGAACTTTCACAGCATCCTCTGTCAACTCCAACACAATACTTTTCTTGTTTAATTTTCTTCATTATTTGCCACCTAAGTGGCAGATAAATAGCAACTCATAAAGCTTCCCCATCTGTGATTAAATTTTGGGGATCCCACATGAGTAGACAATGACCCCAGTGCGGGAGGGAGCAATTTCCCTACATTACCCACTCACCATCGGGCCCATTTTTGCTTGATTGTTTTTCAGAGATGATCTGCTGCTTATCCGACCCAGCAACAAGAATTACACTTACGTCGCCCAAGCTGTGAATAGGGGTGTTACCTTGCTGGGTGTCTGGGATGAGAAACACCCAGGCATGGCCGATTACATCCCAGTCGCGGTGGAACACGCCATTGAGCCGAACCTCTCTGAGCCACTTGCCACGGGAGATGTGGTGTGTTTCAGCACACCCCTCGTGAATCAGGAAGGTCAGTGGACTAGTCTCCAGCCAGCGTCATCTCCCGCTGTCTATAGTGGGTGAGCGAATTCCCTGTTCAGGCAAGGAGGCATCCACTACGAGTATGCCCACCACCACCCAGGACAGGGCAGGGAACACATGATGTGGACAGGACACCTCCAGGAGGTTCAAGAAATGGGAAGCTGAGATTCTGCAAGGATGGGCCAATCTTCCCCCAGGTGCCAGCACTTACTTTGTTTATTTGATTTCTATCCAAAAATGGCACTCAAGGCAGCTTTCAAAACAATTTAAAATAGATTAAAACAATAAAACACATTAAAATACAATGAAAGGTCCCAAGCCATATCTCATCCAAGGTACGTGGGGGCTGACTGAATTTGCCTTGAGGTATCCCCTTGGGGGAATCATGCCTGACTCGAGACTCCTGGAAGTGTCCCTCTTCAGAATTCCCTTGCGGAAGGTAGCTGGAAGAGGAAGCGGAGTCGCTTCTGACCCCTTGCGTTGTCATCATCTGTGCTCTGCACCAGGCAGGGCGCTGGCAACGGGTTATAAGGGGGAGGACAACGCTGAGATGGAGAGTGCCATAGCACTCGCCTTCTGCATCTGGGCAATGTGCAACTTTTCAGGCCCGAGGGAGCATGTCTGGGAAGGAAGCAGGCAAGCAAGCAAGCACGCACGCACCTCATCATGGCCCCTGCCAGTTCAGAGGCTATTGTCCTGGGCTAGATGGGCCAGGGAGACGTGATATCAATACAGGGCTCTCTTGCACCACATTGCTCATGCTTTTGGGGGAGACATTCGTCACGTTTTGGGTTGAGTGCTAAAGTGCTGGACCAAAGCTATCTTGACAGTGATGGATTTCCTGTTCTGTTCTGCAAACTCTTCCTGGAACCTTGCGTGAGTCATTGTGGCTTTGCTCCTCTTGGCCGTGGATACAAAAGAACCCCCCCACATTGCTGATTCCCATCCACCCCTCCCTAGCAGGATGCTTTATTACTTTCCCATCTGTGGTTTGTTGTGAGAGAAGAAAGATGGGAAAGGTATCCTTCCTTCTGAAATGGTCATGCAGATGCTGTTTAAAAGCTTTGGTACATAATGGAGGCAGCCTCTGGTTCGTTGGCTGCTATTTTATGGCTGCTGTGCCTTGAGCACAGAGCAGCAAATTAGGCCTTGGTCACATCTTTGGAACAAAAGAGTAACCCAGAGAGCATCTGCCGGAATGCCAAGCATTCCTTGCCCCCCCGTAAAAGGCTTTCTCTGCACTCGGCGATCCTCAAAATCACCCCATGTGAATATAGAAGGGGCTGTTTTAATGGAAGAAATACAAGCTCCATTCTTCTGTTTTTATATGCAAGAAGCTCCGTACTCTGGTAAATTACTCTGATTCTGTACTCACTGTCCCTAATGCAGCTTAAAATCCCCATAGAATGGATGGAAAAAACTTGCTGCACTTTAATCACCGTAAGTGTACATGTGACAGGGATGCTTGTGTCTGTCAAAGGGATCATGCTAAGGGTGTGTTTCCACCGGCGATTTATTCCAGCCTGTTGAGGTCGCGCAGTTTACATGACGCCGTGGCCATCCAGCAGGCGTCCTGGAGTTTATCACGGAAAAACCGGTTCTTCTGAGACTAGTTATAGTCCGACTTTTCCTCTTTACTTCGTCTCGGTTACAGTCCCGTTGGGGTGTGTTCCGGCACCTGCACTTGCGATCAGTATCATAGTCCTGCCCATGGGGGCATGTAGCCCTGCCCATGGGGGTATGTCGCTTACCTGCCTGTGCCCTCACTGACCCAACCCTTTCCCTCCCTGTTTTCCAGAAGTTTCAATGCTGTTGTGGAGCAGGATACCAAGGGACCACCTTTAAAAAAAAAAAATGAAAATAAGCGCAAGGTCACTAGTGTGTATAAGCGTGCTATCTCGGGCAAGCAAGTGCTCCCACTGCAGCTTGAAAATAAGTTTTATCGCAGGTCGCTTCCCCAGAACTACACGTGGGAAGGTCCATGGCTAATATTCCTTTGTGTCCTTCGGTCCCCTTTCGCAAGCTTCATAGTTCAGCTTTCGTATATTACGTGCTAAGGCACTATCTCATTAGAACACCATTTCACAGATCTTCCCTCAATACGCATACCCTCCATGTTAGTATCTCGCTATCGCTCTATCACGAAATCGCACTAACACGTATTTGTGCTATCATGCGATAGCGTGTTAGTTCAGGGGTGCCTGCTGAGTCCTGTTGCAGTCAATGAGGCTTGTCCCCGAAAATGCACTATCAAGCATTTGTGCTATTGCATGATAGCGCATTTATTCAGGGGTGCCTGCTAATGTGGTAAGCCTGGTATTTAGAAGGAAAGAGAAAAAAATGGGTGGAAGGGGGCATTGGTCTGGGAAGTCTACTCAGAAGTAAATCTGGTTGTGGTCAGTGAGGCTTGTTCCCGAGATTGCCATTAAGGGGAGTAGAGCCTGGAGGGGGGAGCCTCTCCTATTGGTTGAGCAGCCCCTGCCAGTCTGGTGACGTTCACTTTCAATCCCCCCACCCCACCTGGAAGTATGTTTCCATCAGCGAGTTATAATGGTGTGATGCAGTGCTTCGTGGAACCATGCTCGGAGCTATGCCAATTTCATGAAAACTCTGGTATTCCTTCGTTTGCTTTGCCCTTCCATTTTCGTGGAAACATGGCCTATGTCTCAAGTATGCACCCATAGTAAGAGAGAAGCATACTGTGCTTCCACATGGAGGACTCCTAGCACTAAGAATCAAAAAGCATTGTGCAGCTATTCTGCGTTTCTTTCTTAATTGATTTTCTGTGGTTAGGAAAAAGATGCAAGAACTGGGGGGAAAACATAGGAGGGCTACAGGTAGAAGACATCATCTGGACCCCTAGTAAAATTCTGTGGATGAGGCAGGGAGCCTCACCTGGAAACACCCACCATCACCTTTATATAGCAGATGCAGTTGAGAGGTGCAACTTTAATCTAAATTGGCTAAATTAATAGATTAAAAACCTTCTTGATCGACTTAAAAAACAGTTTAAAATTAATACTATTGTAATATAGGTGTTTGTTTTTTTAAAAAACCTGCAGATGGCAGGCACCAGAGGAGGTATTCCAGCTTCATTCTCACAGAGGTGGGAACACCTCGTCTAAGAGAATGCCAGCAACCGCATAGACGTGCACCATGAGAAAACAAAGGGCATAAATGTTTTATCTTCAAAACTGTAAGGTTGGTTCCAGACTAAGGGTGCAATTCTGTGCATGTTTAGACTGAAAAAGGCTTACAACTCCTAGCGTGCCCCAGCCAGCTGTGTTGGCTGGGGCATGCTGGGAGCAGTAAGCCTTTTTTCTGTCCAAACGTGCATAGGATTGCACCTTAAGTTAGTCATGCTTTAGTCCCATTGAAATGAATGGTACTGAAGTCTTCAATGATTAACTTTCAATGGGACTGAAGTGTGACTCCCTTAGTGTAGATCCAACCTATTAATTGTATTCAAACTTTTATAGTTTCTTTAATTTAATTTTAAATCTGTACCATCAACCAGCAGGGTCCCCAGGATAGCAGCAAACAATACAAAACAGAATCAAACCTAACACAGCTTTGTTTAATTAAAATCAGCACTTGGATTAAAACTGATATGATTGATCAACTAAAGATTCCTTTGATCGGACAGCAGCCTTTACTTTGTTCATACTCACAGACGCTCTGCGAGGTCAGCATTCCTTCCATTTTTCAGATGGGGGGACTGAGGCTAACACTGACACACCCAGGGTCACCTAGTTAAACCGTCCATGGATAAGGATTTGAATTAAGATCTAAAACACAAATATATCTAGAGTCCCGTTCACCGCACCACATATTTTATTCTGCCTGTGGAATCTTTGAATACAGTACAAAGAGAATGGAAATGGGAAAATGGTTTGTTTTCTCTTTTTAGGGGAACCTGGGACATGGCAAGTCACACCTACTGACATCCTCAAGATGGACACAGTGAGCGGAGCAGCGTTTGCAAAGAATGCTGGGAAAGCCACGGTCTTTCATGATATCCCAGGGATAGTGAAAACCTACAGAGAGGTAGGAATCGCATGTGTTCTGCTGCGAGAAGGGCCAGCTTGCCACTCTGTGAGCATCACAGAAAGTAGGCTGCTGTTATAACAGCAGAGCGCAGTTGTTGAGCTGTTCTCCGCCTCCCCCCTCAAGAGTATGGGGGCTCAGAATTAGAGATTGGTTGGTTGGCTGATTGCACTTTTATCCCACCCTTCAGCCAAAAAGGCTTCCAGAGCAGCTTACGGAGTTAAGAAACCAGACAGTCTCTGCCTGAAGGCTGACAATCCAAAAGGAAAGGGGATTGGGAGAGAGGAGGAAAATAGGAAATCCAGGCCCTAGATTCTTAGTTGCAGCATTCAGCAGATGATGGAGTTGGATCTAAACACAGTGCAAGGGCTGCTGTTTCCTCTGAAGTCCTCAGCTGTGGCAGTTGGCAGTGGGAGGGAGGGGGGCGCTCGGCTGCACCCAGGCACGATGGAGGTGCCTGACACTTGTGTCCTCTCTCTCCAGTGGCCTCAGCAGTGATGGTCGGTAGCAAAACGTAGCGGGGCTCTGGGAGCATATCCTCACCACAGCCTAGGCTTGTTTAGCTCTTATAGCTGCTACTAGAGAAGCCTGGGAATTATATTCTGACTGGAACATTGGGGGTTATCTATGGGGGGATCCCTTGCCCACTCCCCCCGCCCTGCCCAGAAGCACTGTTCCCCGGAGACAGGGAACAACTGTAAAACCAAGTTATGGCCCTTAGGGTGAGTTTACACAATTGCTTCGCCCGTCTCCCAGGCCTAAAGACAGTTTTGGTGGTGGCAGTGCAACCCTCGGCTACTCTGAGAGCTGGAGGCCTGTTTGGGCTGCTTGCAGTTTATGTGCATGTGAAAATACAAGAGGATGAGTGCAACACAGGGCAGATAACAGAGGAAAGAGAGGGGAAAGGGAGGCAGGGTAGTCAGGCTAAGGCGATTCGTTTATTTCAGGTACATGTACATAGAGCTGAACTAGACATGGCGCTACATGGGCATCATTAGGAATCAGGTCAGGTTTTTGTTTAAAGTTAATAGCAGATGCAGCGGGCCCTGATTTTCATCAGGACTCCACCCAGCACCTGCTCTTAGCCCCAGAAGAGACGCTCCCATTGGAGCTAGGGGCAACGGTGGTGAGGGTCTTTGCCTGGACTGACCGTGCTGGGAAAGAAAGAGTTAACCCCTCCTCCCCATGCACTGCTGTCTCTAGTGCCCGCTATTAGTCTCCTAAAAAACTAAATGCCCACTGATCTGATTCCCAATTATATGTTTAGCACCATGTCTAGTTTGGTTTTCCGGCTTAGTTACAGTAAGGCGAAGGTGCAGAGCCTCAGTACTGGGGCCCAAATCTGGCCCTCTGGGCTTCCCCTGTCTCCACCCACCAACTGTTTGGTGGTTTCCTGACTTTTCTGCATTGTTTTGCCTATTCTAAAAGGTGGAAATGCCTCTCTTAAGATTTAGTTATTGGCAGTAAGAGCTCTGAGCCCCAGTATGCTGGTCTTTTTAGCATTTCTGATTTCTGCCCCCACGCCTCTTGCCTTTGGCTTCACCCGCCACTGGGATGCAGCCCCCAAGGGCTTTTCCCAAATGGCCTTCTGGATGAAAGAGGCCCTCCACCCCTGCAGTAGGGCATGGGAACTGGGGAGCGGGGGTCTCACAGCAAGGATGGGTCTTGAGGAGGGATTTGAAGGAAGGGAGAGAGATTCCGGAGGACAGCTACAGGCATGAGGGACTGGAAGGGAGAAAGGGCAGAACTGAGCTGTTTGAGGGGGCAGAAACCTTTCAAATAGGCTGCACTTAGAAGCAGAAGCTGCAGGTGCCCAGGCCCGAAGCCAGGTAATAAACCAAACATCAGCCACATACATTGATCATGTAAACTCATGCATCACTTTGTTTTTAATGAGAAATAAACAGAGGGAGGCAAGCTGGGGGTGATTAAAAATCTGCATGCAACTGCCTGCCCTTCCTTGTGCCTGGGTAATGATGAACAGCCTTTAGGAGACACGCAGCTGCTGCCAAACCTCTTCTGCCTTCGATGATCTTGTTTTCTCTAGGTTGTGATCAGTGGCTCCTCAAGGCTAAGCCTTCGCCTTGGTCCCAAACGCTACCTAACCAACACTCCAAACTCCTCTGAATTCCAGGTTTTTGTCGCCACGAGCAGCACAACAACCCTTCAAGGTAGAAGACACAGCTACTGCCTCCCTCTCCCCAGTTTTCTTTCCTGCTGTTAAGTCAATACGTGCTGGGAGGAGCAGATGCTCAGCCTAAAACACTGTCTGCTCACCCTAGTGAATTTGAGGCTACCACAGGGGCAAACCCAGGCCACCCCATGCAGTCTGGCAGCCCCCAGAGTTGATTTCAACATGTTTTCCTTCTTAAAGGTGCCGGTTTCTATCCTCTGTACAGTGGAAGTGGTGGCTTGGTGGGTGGCAAGAAGAGCTGCCTATGCTCTTGGGCACGCTTATGCGCGTTACAGAGGCACACGGAGCTTGATTGTTCGGACATTAGGAAGCCAGAGCAATGGGGAGGGAGGGTGGGGGTCTCAGGCAAAGGCGCAGTCCCTCCTCTCCTGCCTCTCATTAGAGTCTGTTTAACTTTCCAGTCAGTTGTAGCCTTGCTACCCTCTTTCTCCCCTCCAGTAAACTGAGGCATCAGGGATGGTCTCACACCCATTTTAACAGGGCTAATGCGCCTTTAGCTGTTGATGGAGAAGCAGCATATCTAAAATGTACATTCCCGCCACCCCCCAGCATGGTTTCATGAAGACAGGGAAAGCACTGTGAAAGGAAGAACCTTCTGCTTGGATGCAAACCCAACTGAAATCTAACGGCCTAATCCTAAATGTATTTCCCTTAGAAGCAGATCAGTCAACATGAAACCCAGACTTCCTTTTATTTGGGGAGGTTATAATATGCATGATAGAGCTTGCCCGCCTTATTTTGTTTTTTCCCTGCAGCCCTCTTGGATGGCACAGCTGATATCTTTCTTCCAGGGGACAAGAAAGGCAGTTGTCATACCTCTGAAATGAGAAAACACTAGAAAAACTGTGGGCTGGTCTTCTCTCCCTGTGCACCCCAATGTTGTATTCAAACGCATGCTACTTGCAGCTGCTGTCAGATGCTGAGAGATGTTCCTTGTAGATTGTATTCTCTTTGTGAAAGAGAAATTCTTTCTGCAGAAGTTAGTACAGGCCCAGCTTACTCTCTCCTTCCAGCATTGCTTAGGTAAAAGCAGAAGAGCACCCCGTAGTGCTACATTAAGAGGGTCACCCTGTTTCCATGTTCTGGTTTTTAGCTTTGGTCCAGTTGACTTTGACCCACCTGTCTGATTTGTGTGTGGACCTGGCTGCCATTTCCTAAAGAAGAGAGCACTAACAGGGTCTGAGTACTGACTGCAGGAAATATATCCATTTCTTCCGTTTGACCACACTCATGTCCTCTTCCCCTTACAGGTTCTTGCAGTTTGGTTCAGGTTCATGCCATCGTAGATCTACTTCTCCCAGAATCAAACCTAATCTGCCAAATGGAGTTCAGCGAGACAGTCTTTGCCATCCCAGCGCACAAAATCTTTGACATCCGGTCCACATTCTACACTGATAAAGGTGGGCAGAACTATTTAGCAGTACGGAAGGGGTATAAACAGGAATGGTATCCACTGCTGATAAACCAGGTAAAACACTACCCAGATTATCTCAAAACTATCTACTTTATTTAAATAGTATCTTTGGAACCCTTGTGAAAATCCACTCATTTTAGTTGTTCCCTGTGAGGTAGGACTGTATTATTTGAATTTATTTATTTGACAACCTTTATTTCATCTCATTTATTATCTCTCTACACCACCCCATAGCTGAAGCTCTCTGGGCGGTTCACAAAAATTAAAAAACCATTAAAATGCATTATAGAGAGTATAAAACCATTTACATAATGACATAGAACAAATAGCACACGCAACAACGTATTTAAAACAATTAGCCAGAGACAATCAGAGAGACTCCTTACATGCTGCCAAATGCCTGAGAGAAGAAACAAATCCTACCAAGACAGCTTACATGTAACGTAAAAATAATAAAATTGCAATAAATATTAACAACTTAAAAACAAATCAAGATCCTTTGCTCAGAGCAGATGGGTGAAGATGGCCCTGGGCTGAAGACAGTCCAGCTGAAACAGGAGCAAGAACCTGGTGCCATCCTCCCTCTCTCCTGGGGTCCTTCCCACGGAGCAGTTGGTGGATGTAGGGTGGTTAGGGGAGGAGGGGAAAGTCCAGCTGCAGCACATTGCAGGTGTGTGTGGGGAGGGCCAACTGAAGCTGAGAGAAAGTTGCTTCTCTAAGGCCACCTGCAGAATTCATGGGCAGAAGTGAGTGATTAACCAAGCAGGGGCTTCCTAATGTGCAGCTCAGCCTCCTGGCCACTGTGCTACAGCAACTTCCTAATTCCAGCCTTCCCCAACCTGGTGCTCACCAACAGCAAGGAACAATGGGAAGTGCAGTCCAACACAGCCAGAGGGCAGTAGACTGGGGAAGGCTGGGTCAGACCATGCCCAGGCCAGCCTCTTCAGTAGTCTCTTTTCCTGGCTCTCAAACCAAGGCCTCTATGCCTGCATCATAACCGTGAAAGCCCAGCCTGAAGACGACCTGCTGGCCCTGAGCACGGCGGAGGGCTCGGTGTACGTGACCGCCTCTCTTGTCAGCGAGCAGAGCCAAGCCGGGACCCAGGGAGTCTTGGTCCCTTTCCTGCCTGCGTTCTTCGTCAACCAGTCTGAAGTTGTCTTCAGCAGCAAGCAGATGAGCAGCGAAATCTTGGTGCTGGGGGCCTCGAGAGTGACTGAAAAGATAGAGGTAAGTTGAAGGCTTGGTGGGACCGTGCCTGGAAAATGCTCATCTGAAAGGCTGAAGGCACTCCCCTTTTCTCAAGGCACAGAGACAAGCTCTGCCGAGGCAGGACAGGAGTCAGGCTGTACTTCAGAGGGGGCAGGCATAGCTCATACTTCATATACAGGAGGTCCCAGGCACAATCCCTGGTAGCTCCAATTAAAATGCGGGTGTGCCAGGCGATGGGGAAAGACCTCCACCTTGTAGAGCCACAGCCAGTGAGAGTAGGTAATACTGGGCTAGAAGGACCAAACATCTGACTTTATACAAGGCCACATCAGATCTTCAGCTTAGGGATGGGGCCGTAGGCCGAATGGGAGAGCACCTGCTTTGCCTGGTTCAATACCTCGCAGCTCCAGGTAGAGCTGGGAAATGCCCCTGACTGAAACTCTGCAGACCCATTGCCATTCAGGGTAGAAAATACTCAGCTGGATGGGTCCCGGAGTCAGGCAGCTCTTAAAGGAACAACAGATTATGACAGACGGGGTTTGGGAATGATAGGCCTAAGGAGATATCCCCAGCCGTATGAGGAGGAAGCCATCTGTCTGGTGTTCACAGCCTCTCTTGTGAAAAAGGGCTGTTTTCCCACCCCTAAATCCTGTGTTTTCTCAATGCATGTGAAGACCTGTTTAGGGATTGCAAGTGTTGACTGAGAGAGTGAAATGCTTCTGGAGCGTAAGAAAGAGGCAGAGGAACCTCTCTCCAAGATGCTGGATGGGAAGTCTGTACGCAGCAGTTGGAGAAAGGTCCTTCTTAGTTCCTGCCCCTCGGGGAAATGTCCAGAGCAGGCAAATAGCCTTTGTTGCCAAGTGAAAACAGGCATGCGGTTACATCAGGGAGTTTCAGTCGATGCAAGGGATCGGAGAGCTGTTCACCCGAATCTGCGCACCTGTCTGAAGTGACAGGGGGAGAAGGTGGCCATCTTGGGAAACAAGGGAACACCCCTGTTGCTTGATGGTGTCATTCTATGATTGAATGTGCGAGGAGCAACTAAGGAAGCTCATGATAAAGAACACCTCGAAGAGACAGACTGATCACCACATTGCTTTTCACAGACAAATCCCTTTTGGAATGAGAACACAGGATGTGCGGCCTGACATTTCTAGGCAAAAGATATTTTTTTTCTATATCACTGTATATAAATCTGCTAACTGAAAATCACAGGTCATGCCCCTGCTGAATCTAGGGTCTAGTCCATAAAAGCTAATGGCGCAATATATGTAGTAGCTTTTAAGGTCTCACAGGATACTTTACTGTTCTTGCTGCAACAGAATAACACTGCCATCCCCCTGGATTGCATTGCTTTGTTGTTTACTTTCTAATAAATTGCTTTCCCGTTTGCCAAGGCTCAACCCAGTTCCCCCGTGATCAAAGTGGGTCAGCCCCTACATCTGCCAGACATGTCCGGACTTGTCCTCTATCCCATCAGCGTGGTCAATCTGACATCTCTCCACCAGGCAGCAGCCCCTGTCTTCATCAACTTCTCCTGCAGCCTGACAGGGCAGAGAGCTGCTGTGTTAGTGCGGGCGGCGTTGCAGGAAAGGCATTTTTTCGGTAAGCACCATAGCGAGAACACCCCACCCATAATCAAGGACTACAACTGTAGGAGAGCTCTGCCCTAAGGCAGGGGTGGGAAGAAGGGACTTCAACTCCCAGAAGCTCCTGTCAGCATGGCCAGGGGTCTGGAACGCTGGGAGTTGAAGTCCAAAACAGCTGGAGATCTACTTCCTGCCCACCCAGCCCTAAAGAAACAGAGCAGGGTTTTGACCAGAATAATCAGGAGCAAAACCCTGCTTTTAAACTTTACAGCAACCAGTCTAGGGCACAGTAGCCTGGATGACAGCCTCCTCTGACCTGGTGCTCTCCAGATGTGTGGGATGATGCGAGTTGTAGTCCAATGCATCTGGAGAGCACCAGGTTGGAGAAGGCTGCTGTATGAACTAAGTCAGAAAGGCAAGCCGTAACCGGGTCACAAACTGCCTTTCAGGGAACAGTCTGGTAACTTGCACGCTGGGTGTAACCAAGGCTAACCAACAGTCTTTCTGGAATTCTCTAGGTCAGTGTGGTGAAGCAGGCCTTGTCAAGCAGCTCATGGGCTCCTACCAGGTCCTCCTCTTCACCATCTTCGCTGTTTTAGCATCCACCATGGTCATCTTTCTCGGCAAGTAGAACACATCTTCATGAAGGCAGCTAGTACAGCCATCACTTGAGGAATCTGTCCTTTTAGAAATGCCCTCGACAGTTACAAGCAAGTTCAAATGTCACTCTTAGCGTGACGTAGCCAAGCTTGTGTTTCAGCCCCTACACCAAGACTCAAGGGTGGAACTAACCATGATGCATTGTTTGTGCCCACAGCCTACAACGCCTTCTTGATCAGAGTACAGACAGTCCCTCTTGTCTACCTTCCCACACAAGGCTCAGTACAGACAGGTGAGTCAAAAGGGGAGGGAAGGAGGGGGACAGACAGACAGACATTAGGAAAATCAGGAATTTTGAGGGATGCCACCAAGACTTTGGATAAGTTCTCTGATTTGCCATCCTTAGGTTGCTTCAGTTCTCACCTCCCTTTTTTGTAGCTCATCCATGCACACACAGGTTCTCTTAGCTGCTGAAATAAACTCTTGCCACACTCAACAAGGGAGCTTCAGAACATTGAACAGCCTTCCAGTGGGCATGCAATACGATCATAGCATATTTGTGAACTTTGAAAACTCTGCTCTCTCTCTTCCCTGCGCCACCCCCTGCCCTGTTTACTTCCAGGATACCTCAGTCCTCCACCAAGTCCTCAGCATCACCATTCCAGTGCAAGGAACAGGACTCAAGCCTGGCTTTGGAGCGTAAGAAGATGAGGAAGTGCCATCTTCCTTACTGGAGGAAGTACCAAGGGCAGTATGGAAAGAGTAAACTGGTGAAGCTTGTGGCAGGTGTCATCTTTGGGAAGGGCAGCCACGTTCCTGGCTGGAGGAGTTTGAAAGAGCTACATGGCAGGTCTGCTGTAAAGGCCTCTCACAGTTAGCTCAGGCCAAGGACAAAACTCCCCTTTCAGGCAGTGGGATGCACAGAGGCCACTTCCTTATGTCCACACTCCAGTCAGCCTAACACAGCCCATTCCAAATTTTACCAGGTTACAAAAGGGTACAGCTAATCGTCCACCACAGCTGCCCTACAGCAAGATCCATAGCAATCTCAGGCAACCACCTGGACCACAGAAAGCCCATCTCAAATGCACAAGCAACTCCCAGACTCAACACACATAGGCAAAAACAAATTGTCTTTATATATCCAAAATTTATTGAGTCAAATGGCTGAGGCTACAAGGACAGTGTGATAGCCATAATTTAATCCTATTCCATAGGCGGCAACAGCAGCTGAAGCCCTCAAGAGTCGCAGTTGCAGGTCACGTTTTGTTTGTATCAGATTCCATCCATGCTCTTGAGATCTTCAGCGTCTGAGCTGGCAACCGTGCGCGTACCCCCACCCATCTGGGACAAGCATCTGGGTAATTTAATGCTGCTTTCGCCTGAAGGAGCATCCTGCAAACAAAAGCCCGAAAAGTGAGCAGAAGCAGGCTTCAAGGCATCCACACCAGCACATCTTCTAATACCAATTTATTCTGTTTCTAGTGAAAACACAGTAGCTCTTTAAAACATTTCACCTTGACCCCCTTAGTAAGAACCACCTGGAAATGGAGTTACTTCCATCCCCCAACTCAAGAAGCTGTTGTACAAACTACTAAAACTCCAAACTTTTCTATCAGAGGAAAGCATCAGCATGTTTTGTATAAAGCCTCACATAATTGTTACCTAAATTTAGAGCTAAGGAAAATGCATGCTCTGCCTAGGAGCAGATTAAAAACACCACATTTACATATTACAAATTCTTCCTGCTCTATGAAGCTTTAATAGTTCCATCTCTACGGGGGGGGGGGGGGGGTGTTACATAATGCAACAAAGCCTGTGCAATTAAACACTTTATTGCAGCATTTAAGCAGAGGACAAAAAGGCAGAAGAAAAATAAAAGCATTTGTTTAAAGGACAGGTTTTTTTTTAACGGCAAAAGCTCTCCACTTACCTTCTGTCAACCTTGCCTTCCCCCCAGTGGGCTGGCACAGCACAGTTGAGCAGCCGACACACAGAACCACTGTCTGAGCATGACTGAACACAGTGGTGATTTTGTAGCAACCTGGGAGGGTGAAGAAAAACACCAGCTTGGGTGTACTCCATAGGAAAATAAAATATTTCCCAAATATTTACACTATCTAAGTAAACTAGCAAACTTAAACCAGCAAAGAAAGTGCTATGTAACGGGCAGTTGCTAGAACATCTGAACTTGTTTTTCCTGACTTGCTTCCTGTACATCACATACCTGTACGCTAGCACACCTTTCTCATTTCAAACTGTTTTGCTTCAATACAACATCAAACCAAAAATGGATGCTTCTCTTAAAATTTGTGTTAAGGCAATAGTTGAGCCTATTATTTATATCCCAATTTTCTATTTAAAAAATAAAATGTCTTAGAGATTTGTTTTAAAGTAAACCACTACCATTAAAACAAGTAAACAGCAGAAGTCAGATAATCAAAAAGGCAGTTCTAAAACTTTCAGCAATCTTCAGGGTTCACTTCATTGAACAGCATCTCACAGATTTAAAAAGCCCCCTGGACATAAGGTACTTGCCAGCCTCCCAAAGACAGAAGAGGGGAGCCCAGCAAATCTCATGCAGGAGGGTCTCCACAGCCTCTGTGCCATCACCATGAAGCCTCTGCCCGTCATAGCTGCCCGCCTCATTGCATACATGGGCAACGCAGTGAGCTGGCCTCCGAGACCAATCTCGAAAGCTGGACATATTAATGTGGGAGCAACCAGTTTCACAAATAACCCCATCTGCACAGCACTTCCTCCTCTACGGGCCCAAGGCAAAAGGCTTGTCATACCTGTGCAGGTGCCCATTTTCAGCTCATGTAGCTGAGCAAATGGTCAAGTTACAAAACTATCGCCTGCCCGCCTCCCAAAACAGCAACGCAAAGCTGCAATTGAGGCTGAAACTAGCTGAACAGTAAATGTAAGACCACACAGCCAACATGGACTGGTTAGGTAATGTAACCCCTTATCACCAGCAAATATAGAAACTACACAGCATAGAGTTCAGCAGAAAGCACCCCAAAATATGTCTCCTCAACCCAACCAGATCACTCTACCTGGGCATTTCACATCCATGAAATAAGAGTTAGGACTCTGGACTAGGCGCTTCTTCTTATGCTTCCTCTTCTCCTCCTCAGGGGAGGGATGCAGGAGATCCTTTGCGAGCTGCAGGGATGAAGGAAGAGCAGCAGAAACAGGGACTCAGCATAAAGACATCTCACTTCCCTGTCCGCATGTACCTAACTTAGCCCCAAAAGCACTTCCAGCAATCTCTGCACATCTTTACGTGGCCACCAAATTGGCTAGAAAGCATGCACGTAGCTGAGAAGGAGGGCTGTGCCAACCAGAGCAGAGAGAATTAGCGAAGCCATCTTTCTTGTCCTCAACTCCCTTTCCCCCTATACTCTTGGCACAATCTTAGCCCCCATACCCTATGCACATTCTTCCTCCATCTACCCCCACCTCTTATGCATATTGCACGATCCTCAAGAGCAAGGACCTGGCATCTTGTACCTTTAAAATACCATGCATATTGATAGCATCATCATGATAGCATTATTAAAGGGCCTGGCCTCTTGTACTTTTAAAACTCATGCATAATAACGGCATGGTAAAAAGTTAAGTGGGAGCAGTGGTTAGTAAGCAATGAATCCGCAAGTCCGCAATTCAAATTTCGCCTAGCGGCCGAGCCATAAGCTCGCAGTCTCTCCAACCCGGGCAATAACCAGTTTTGACCTGCTTTCCAACCAACCAGGGATGTGAGGATTTAGAGAATTTCCGCAAAGCGGGTTTTGAACTCCCCAGACGAGCTACTAACACAAATGCAAAACAGCTGCAGCCCTACGCACGCTTACTTGGGGGTAATCCCGCTGAACTCAATGGGCCTTATCACCGATCAGGCGTGTGCATGGCACTGACTGCGCAGCCACACTCCAAGGTTGATCTCCGCCACTCTTCCTTTGCTCCCACCCCCCAAACCAAGCTGATATTAACTTGGACATTTATTATCGGAGAGCAAAACCTGCCCGGGGTGGGGGGGCAGCTCTCCCCGCCCTCCTTCTCCCCCCGCCCCGGGGCCGCCATTTTGAGTCTCGCCTCCGACCAGGCGGCATGGGAGAAGGGGGAAAGCAACGCAGCGCTTCCAAGGCGGCCAGGGGCGACCCCCTTCCTGCAGCCGGGGCCCGGACGAGGGAGCGCGGCGAGGAAGGCCTCCCCCGGCGCCCGGACCCAGCAAAGACTCACAGGCATGTTCGCGTGGAGGCAACTACGGCCGAAAAGGAGCCAAACCGGAAAGAGAGGGTACTATATCCGCTCCGGGGTTTCCCACACGGGCGGAAGTCAACGGAGAGGCGGGCTCGTCGTCGTCACCACCATCACACTGGGGCGGGGCTGATGCGCCATGTTGGGAAGGGGGGGGAGGTAGCGCCATGTTGGGAAGGACGTCGCGCGGCGCCACGACGTAAAGGCTGCGTCGACCTGCGCGGGACGCAAGGGGCTGACGTCTTGCGAGGCTGCCCTTTTGGGAAGGGCAGTCGCCTCGCTTTTTGGCCGCCATTTTGAGAGGGCCTTAAACAAAAAACCAAACAAAAACAGCGTGGGGTTAATGAGGGGCAGGACGCTTCTCCCTCCATCCCCGTCGATTTGTTTATTGTTATATGTTATTTATATCCCGCCTTTCCAACAAGGAACTCAGGGTAGCATTCGTGCTTATCCCCCCAACAACCCTGCGAGGTAGGTTAGGCTGCGGGAGAACGTGTGTGGAGTCCAAGGTCAGCCAGTGAGCTTCATGAGGGGAACTGGAACTTGAGCCTGCTTGGTCCCAGTCTGGCTCTCGATGGAGACGTCACCTCCCATCAACCCTCTCCAGCGCGGTGTACTGGCCAGAGTTGGATGAGGCCCAGGGAAGCCTGGGTTCAGGCCCCCACAGAGCGATGAAGCTCACTGGGTGACCCTGGGCCAGGCACTTGCCCTTGGCCTAGCCTACCTCACAGGCTTGTGAGTATAGAGGGGCGGGGGGAACTGGGTGGACTGCCTTGAGCTGCTT
This sequence comes from Heloderma suspectum, assembly GCF_057233095.1. Classification (NCBI taxonomy): domain Eukaryota; kingdom Metazoa; phylum Chordata; class Lepidosauria; order Squamata; family Helodermatidae; genus Heloderma; species Heloderma suspectum. Next base: position 13,259,718 of record NC_139474.1, read on the forward strand.
GGGCGACAACAGCAAGAGGGCGCTTTGGGTTTGGATGGGGTTTCACTCCCCCTGAAGGCTCAGTGACACCGGTTGAGGGCCCTCCTGAACCCACCTCTTACCTGTGGAGGCGCTGGGTGGCCCCAAACAGCTCTTGCTAATTTAAGGTGGTTCACTGGCGCTGATGAGGCCTCAGCTGCACCCTCTGTAGTCCCAGCTAGATTCCCATAATGCTGTCTAATGCTTCAATGACGGCTCAGAAATTTCACCCTGAACAAAACGCAGCTGAATGAGAATAATAGTCAAAAAGGTCTACATCAGGAGTGGGCAACTGGTGGCCCTCAAGATGTTTTGGTCTGCAACCCCCATCAGCCCTAGCCAGCATAGCCAGTGGTGAGGGCTGGTGGGAGTTGTAGACCAAGACATCTGGAAGGCCACAGGTTGCCCACTCCTGGTCTAGACAGTTGGCTTACATCACACACATCTTGCACCGGTTGCTCTAGCTTCCTATTAGTTTCTGGGCTCAAATTCAGGTGCTGGTATTCATTTTTAAAGCCCTGTATGGTTTCCGACTGGGTTATTTGAAGGATCCCCTACAGCCATATGAACTTACCTTGGCCCTAATATCAGCTCTGGTGGTCCTGCTCTCTGAGTGTTAAGAGGACCTTGTCAGTGGTGGCTCCACATCTCCAAAACTCCCTCTCTCCAGAATGTTGGCCCCCTCTACTGGTTTTCAAACAGCTCCTGGAATCCATCAGGTCTGATACTGATTTTCTGTTTAGCCCAGAGAAGAGACAATTAAGAGGTGATACGATTTGTTGTTGTTTATTCGTTCAGTCGCTTCCGACTCTTCGTGACTTCATGGACCAGCCCACACCAGAGCTTCCTGTCGGCCGTCGCCACCCCCAGCTCCCCCAAGGTCGAGTCTGTCACCTCCAGCATATCATCCATCCATCTAGGTGATACGGTAGCCATCTTCAAATATTTGGAGGGCTGTCACATATTCTGGAAGAAGTTTGTTTTCTGTTGCTCCAGAGTGTAGGACCCAAACCAAATAACAAGAAAGGGGGTTTTAACTCAGCATTAGGAAAATCTTCCTGGATGGGCTGCCTCGGTGGTGCGTTATTATGGTGCTGTCCGTCATTACAGGTTTTTAAGGCACTTCTTATGGATTGCTTTGAAATATTATATGGCAGTGTTTTAATCCCAATTCTTATTCTTGTAAACCACTTTGTGAGGGCTTGGCCCTAAAGGCAGGATCAAAATTACTGAATTAAAAAAATGCATAAATGAACATCTCTGTGCAGGGAGTGAAGTGACATCACTGACATGACATTCTTTATCCTGGCACCGAGAGGCTCATACATAGTCACCCTGGCTAGAAAGAGCTTCAGCTGTTGGGCAGTATAGAATTGTAATAAATGAATAAATACCAATGAGGCCATGGTAGGGTGATGACATCAATGCCCTAATTCTCCATGAAGTCACAAATGCCCATTACAAAATCGGCCCCTACCCTTAGTTTAATTTTATTCATTGATTATATTTATGCCACACTTTTACATTTAGATAATGATGTGGACAGGTTGACGGTGCAATCCTATATATGTCTGCTCAGGAGTAAGCCCCAATGAATTCAATAGGACTTGCTCCCAGGCAAGTGGGTATAAGGGTTTCAGCCTCAATATTTCCGTTTTTAAAAAATAAACTGCAAAGGTGGATGACAACTGATACAATCCAAAAGGTCAGCTCCTGAAGCAGCTTGCTATTCATATCTGTTGGGAAAGCAAAGAGAAGAGGTCAGTCAGTGTTAGTTAAATGAAAGGCAATAATCCAACACACCCAACAAGAGCAAAAATACAGAAGAAAGAATCTCCAGAAGGGTAGCCATCTTTGTAGCAGGAAAAACAACAAAGAGTCTTGTGGCACCCTTAAAAACTAACACTTTTATTTATTCTGGCATAAGGTTTCATGGATACTGTCTGCGTCATCGGATGCATGAAGTGTCATCTTCAAATCGGATGGTCTATATACACATGCAGGGTGTTTGTGTGTGTGTGATAATCACCCTTGCTTACTTCTAAGTAGGCTTGTATAGGATTGCACCATAAGACTGCAATCCTATACATATGTACCGGGGAGTAAGTCCCACAGGGACTCAGTGGGGCTTACTTCTGAGCAGAGATGCATAGGACTTTGCCGTAAGTGGGTTCCCGCCACCCAGTGTGGTAAATTTATGGATCTGTGAGTCCTCACAGGATAGTGGTTTGAGTGTTGGACTAGAACTGGGAAGTGTTGGACTAGAATGTGGGTCCAAATCTCAGCCATGAACCTTACTGGGGCAGACCTTCCTTGCAGGCTTGTTGTGAAAATAAAGTAGGGATGGAGAGAAGAACCATATGCGTTACCTTGGGCTCCTTGGAGTAAAGGCAGAATATAAACGTAATAAAAACATAAATATTCATCTAACCAATTTGTCCATTAAGCACTATAGCCACTGATATCATCATTATCATTACCACCAGTGGCTGCAATGTTTAATGGATTGGTTAGATGAATATTTATTTTTTATAAATAAATAAATTATTATACACTGTCAGCATTCTTAGAGCAGGGTTGGGGTTCCTGTGGCTCTCCAGATGGTGTCGGACTCCAGCCTCCATCATCCGTGACTATTGGCTAACTTGGGCTGATGGGAGTTGGAGTCCGACACCATCTGGAAGCGCCTCAGGTTCCCCTGCCCTGCCTTAAAGAGTCACAGCGGCAAAAATAGATCCCTGCTCCCTAGGAGTTTACAATCTCAGTAGCAGAATCACATGTGTGGTTCCCTCCCAGACTGTTTTTCAACGGCACAATCCTATGCATATTTGGATGAGAAAAGTCCTACAATTCCCAGTATTCCCCAGCCAGCATTCTTGCACTCTTCCTTTTTATTGATTCCTGTTGTTATTTTAAATATTTGATACTGCTGTTTTTGTTAGTTGCACTGTTATATTTCATTGTTTCAAAATTTTATCTTCAAGAGATAAAATTGGCCTAAAAATGTTTTCAGTCAACCAGTTAATTTCTTTATTTCATTTCTGTGATTTGAACCCCATTTTTCTACCAAGAAAATGGCACTCAAGGCAGGCTACAATCATAGGAACAGAAAACAAAGAAAGTTTAAATAAAAACTTGGTTCAAACAATAATACAACAAATACATCAAATTAACAAACACAATTAAAGATGCAACAATAACAAAATAAATCAACACCCAGCCTAACAGATCACCTCACATGCTAAAGGCCTGCTGGAGTAAAAATGTATTTGCCTGCGGGTGGAAGGACAACAGAGAGGGAACCTAGCCTCCTTCAGCAGGGAGTTCTAGAGCTTACGGCCAGCCACCAAGAAGGCCCTCCCTCATGTCCCCACGAAATGTCCGTCTGATGGCAGCGGGACGGACAAAAGAGCCTCCCCTGAAGATCTCAAAACTCGGGCAGGCGTGTATGAATCTATCCACATCTTCTCAGAAGCAAGCTCATTGACTTCAATGGGACTTACTCCTAGGCAAGTGTGTATAGGATTGCAGCCTCAAAGGACCATGGTCACGTCTTGTGTACCGCTTTGAGATTTTATTATATGAAGTGGTATACAAGTATTACTGCTAATAAATAAATCTTGTGGCAAGGAATTCTCGTATGCTAATCTTGCATTATGTGAGTAAAGAAGTAAATGGAGGTAGTCAATACAGCATAAAAAGAAATTAAGCATTTTGACCGCATTCATTAGCCAAACAGGCTCCCAGAGTGGCTTACACAGTTCAGTTGTATAACTGTCCCTGCCCTCAGGTTTACAATCTAGAAGACACGACACAAGAGGAAAAACGAATGGGGCAGGAGGAAGATAGGTGCGCGACCATATCGCCTGCTTCTTCCTAAGGTTGCCTGTCATTGTGTTGTTGTCTTTGAACAGACCAACAAATTGACAGCTGAAGCTTTCCCCAAAGCCTGGAGAAGTTACTGGGAGGGCTTCGCCTGTTGAACTTCTGCCTGTTTTACAGAGGCTCCCTGCCCATTATAAAAAGTTGGCAACCGAAAGCAAGGCCTAGAAGGCCATCCCTCTGACGTGGAGCCACCCCTGTGTGTGTGTGTGCGCGTGCGGTAGGTAGTTATGGTTACTGAGCACCCATTGCAGGGAAAGTACTTCACACATGCTCTACAGCATTCTCTTCTCCCCTTTGCCAGACTTTTCTCCCAGCGAGCTGAAAAAGATGTCCGCCTTGCAAATGAATGAACAGCCCCAGATTTTTCCACATGACCAGGCCATTGAATACCAAGTTCCTCCCAGCCAGGGTTGAGTCAGCTTGGAGAGCAGATTTTTAAGGCCTGCTGGGTTAACCCCTCCCAGCCCAGGAGGGACGGCTTTCCCCCTTGCCTTCCAGCAAACGGGATCAAGGGAGTGGTTTGGGCTGCAGAGAAAAAGAAGGAAGAAGAAGAGGGGGGAAATAGCTGTGGGGGAGGAGTCAGCTCCACCTCTCAAAACTTTTCATCCCGCTAGCTTCAGGTTCTTTCTTCCTTTCCTCTCTTTTTCCCTTCCTTTTTCTCCTCTTCTTTTCCTCCCAGGAAAGGACACCCGGGACAGGATCCGCAAAGGGAAATGGCCAAGTCTTACGATCACCTCTTCAAACTGTTGCTGATCGGAGACAGCGGTGTCGGGAAGACCTGCCTGATCATCCGCTTTGCAGAGGACAACTTTAGTGGCACGTACATCAGCACCATTGGTGAGAGCGCGCCGGCCCTGGGGTGCGGGCATCTGTGTGTGGGAGAGGCCCCTGCTAGGATAGGAGCAGTTGCGCCAACCCCTGGGCATCGCTGTCTTCCAGGCTTCACGCACCCCGTCTCCTCACCCAGCCACCCAGACCCTATATCAGCATTGCAGAAAAGGGCAAGCAACGTGATCAAAACCAACAAAGAGCCTTGGAGCAGCACTTTAAAGACTAATAAATGTATTCTGGCATAAGCTTTCAGGGACTAGTGTCTCACTCCATCAGGAATGGGAAGGACGGAGGGGCTGGAGCAACTCCCCCCGTGAGGAGAGGGTGCAACGTTTGGGGCTGTTTAGCTTGGGGATGAAGGGTGAGTATGGGGAGACAGGAGAGAGGTGTACAAAACGATGCCTGGAGTGGAGGAAGTGGACCGGGAGATGTTTCTCTCCCTCTCTGGTCAGACTAGTGGGGCCATCCCGTGAAGCTAAACGACCGGGAGATTCAAGACAGCTCAAGGGAACAGCTTCTTCATCCAGCCACTCGCGACCTCAAGATGCAGCAGTGGCCACCAACTCGGGCGGCTTTAAACCGGGATTGGAGCAATTCCTGGAGGAGAAGGCTAGCAAAGGCTGCTGTGTGCTACCTCCAGCGTTGGAGGCGGTGTGCCTCTGTGCACCAGTTGTGGAAACCATAACCTGGAGGCTGCTGTCGCACTCCTGTCCTGCTTCTGGGCTTCCCACTGGGGCAGCTGGTGGGCCACTGTGTGAACAGAATGGTGGACTAGATGGACCCTTGGCCTGATCCAGCACGGCTCCTCTTAGGTTCTTGTGCCAGCAGAAGAGGGCATCTCCCTGGGGGCACTGGGATGAGCTTAAAACACCCTATTAGTGGTTCGGGGAGCTGGCTCAAACCCTAGGATGGATCTCAGCATATTTCTCTCCTAGAGCTCGATCCGGAAGTCAGTATTTCTTCTGGATTCATGAAACCAGAGGAAGAGCCTGACCCACACCCAGCCACCCAAATCTGAGTGGGGCTCAGTCTGTGGGCATTGGAGCAGGTACCCACTAGGACGGCCCCCCTAAGAGAGCCGTGGAACTTCAGCTCCTAGACATGTTTAGCTTCTAAGCTTCAAACCGCAACCCCGTCTTTCAAGCCATGTGATCCCAGCACCTACATGAATAACACACACGCACACCACAAACATACTACATACACACACCCCTCCACGCCCTCCAGATGTGGTAGACTGCAACTCCCATCATCCCCATGGTCATGGCTGTGAATGATGGGGGTCGCAGTCCAACACAGCTGGAGGGCACCAGGTTTGGGGAAGGCTGATCTAGTTGTCGAGCCGATCCCAGCGTACGCTGTGTCAATGTGAGAAGCACGGCCGGCGTCAAGGGTAGGTGTGGTCGGGCACCCGCCAAGGGCCCACAGCCCAATGGGGGCCCGCTGACCAGAGCCCCCTGGAGCTGTTCCTCCTCTCCCCCATTGCAACCTGCTTGCCTACCTGCCTCTCGCTCTGGCCCAGACAACGGTGGTGGGGAGAAAGAGGAGCCAGAACAGCTGGTGACATTGGCGGGGGGAAGGGAGGCGCACCGAGGGAGGGGGCCCATTGCGGAGGTCTTGCCCGAGGGCCCTCCAAAACCTGAAGGTGGCGCTGGTGTGGAATTCGCGCTCAGGGGTCGATCCCCTGTCCTGCACACAGAAGGCCCCAGGTTCAATCCCGGCATTTCTGAATACAAACCTGCAACAGGCTCCGCCCCGCCCCGCCCCCCCAAGCCCAGGGAAGACGGGGAGGCTGGATTAAGTTGCAAGTCTGCTGTGCAGTTCATCCGCTGTGTCTGACTGTGGAATCCAGTCTGTGGAATCTAGTCTGTGTGCGTGTGTGCACAGCGATGGGTGTAGAGCCAGGAGTTGCTAGTCATTCCGGATTAATTAAAGCAGAGGAAGAGGACCTGACCGTGCGCCTGTGGAATGACACCATTACTGACTCCCTCTTCCCCCATCCAGGGATTGACTTTAAGATCCGGACAGTGGAAATTGAGGGCAAGAGGATCAAGCTGCAAGTCTGGTACGTGTTTTCGGAACAGCGTCAGCGGGAGCAGCGACAACAAAAATGTAATGGCTCTGCCCCAACGTGCCTACAGTCTATGTTTCGACAGCTGGGAAGTCCACAAGCAAAGGTCCTGCGGGGCTAGGGTAGAGACATGCAAATGCAGTATTCCATACTCAGGGGCAGGGTTGTTCGGTTTGGGATCAGGACAGAGGGGTTAAGCTTCACGGGAAAATTTGGGTTTCTGAGGAGGGGTTTGAAAAAATAGGCTCTTTTGAACTCTGTGAAAGGATCCTGTTAGTTTAAGGGGGTGGGGAAAGAGGGCTAAGTGAATGGTGATGGGCAGGGCAGAGAAGCAGGAGTGTGGAACCGCTTTCAGCCCTAGGGCCAAACTGCATTTTAGAGAAGCTCTTGGGGGCCGCATTCCAGAGGAATTAGTATGCCGGATGGGCTGGACAGAGGTTTTCAAAAGTGTGCATGCTGTGGAGAAACTGGACTCCCTCTCTTCATAATTCTATCACTCGGGCTCATCCAACGGAAATGATTGGTTGTCGATCCAGGAAAACGGCTATTAGCCAGGACAGCAATGTGGAACCTCCTAGGTTAGGGGGAGTCTGTCTCTGAATAGCAGTTGCAAGTGGAGGCTACTGTGGCAAACCGGATGCTAGACTAGTTGGTCTGCTCCAGCCGAGCTCATCTGATGTGTGTATGTTTATCAGGTAAAATATGTGGGGCATAGGAATGGAATGGTTATTGATGGGAAGGGGTTCCAGAGAACGGTCTCCCTTGTGATTTGCGGCTTATTTCTCTTGCAGGGACACGGCTGGCCAGGAACGGTTCAAGACCATCACCACGGCATATTACCGGGGAGCCATGGTATGGAATCTGCCCCCTACCTTGTTCACTTTCCTCTTGGCCAGGATGGAATGTCCTTCTGTGGTTGTTGTGGTGGGAGCGGTGGGATCTCCTTAACCTAGTGAGCAGCCACAAGGGACAAGAGACAACGGGGCCATCAAGAGGAAACTTTGCCAACTGAGGGAGATTTTTCAGTATAAACCAAATGGAGAGAAGCAGCCAGGCAGGGGTATGTGCTTTTGAAATAAAAACATGGATCCAAATTCTTTGATAAGATATGGGCGTCAGGATTCCGCAACCTGAACTTGATTTAAGTCGGGTAGATTTTAATCTCTGTTCAATTGTCGTTTATTTTGTTGCTGGTAAATGGACCCGGCTTCACACAGGTTGGGAAAGTTCTTAGTTTGATATAGCAAAGCTGTCAAACAAACTTACGCGGCTGTCAGAGTTGGAGACATTGTGCCTGCCCTGTCTGAGCATGAAAACATGCCCATTTGTACCCCTAGGCACAGCCCCTGCCATGTTGCACCCGTATAGCACCCTGAGCGATGGGTCTCTCCACTTCATTTCCCCGAGGAGGGCTGCCCCACGGCAGGGGGCAGGTGTATAACTCTGTCCCTCGGCCTACTAATCTCCCCCGGCTTCAGACTGTATGAACTGCACAGCTATGTGCTGGTTAGGGAAGTCTGCCACTTAGTGGATGAAGATGTTACTGCAGACTTCAACCACAGGGACACATTTCAATTAATTAAAATGAATTATATGTTTTAAAAACAAAATAACACCGAGGGGGACACGCCTAAGGTCCCCTTAGCGTACATGCTAGTTTTCAAGTGTCTAGGTGTCACAATCTTGGTGCTATGGTGTTGACAGACGGGCAGACAGACACACAGCCTCTATTATTATTGTAGATAGTTAACGTAAGGCATGGAAAAGGCAGAGTGTGGAATCTCTGCTGGCTGAGCAGGGAATGGAAGTGCTGCCTTCTGATATCTAAAAGCCGCCCCCAGCCTCTTTTGGGGCTGGTCTGATTCCAACCCTTTCCAGCTTTTCTCTGCACGATAAGGACTAGAACCTTGCTTTTCTTATTTAAATAAAAGCAGAAATCATAAAGTTAACAGATGGCCCGTGCTTTGCATATGACAAGAAGTGACCAAAAGAAGCAGACGTAGACAGGCTGTGGTGTGTCTGCCTTCACCACGTGCGTCTCGTAATGTGCAAAATGGCCTCAAATCCCCCAGCACTTGGTGAACTCCAGGTTTGCGGGATGCTGAGTGCCGCTGTGAATATGCCAAACACCCACACCCCAATAGATGCTGGGGTTTACAGTGGGGAAGGCACCTTGTGTGGTAGAACTGGGCAGTTGGTCTCAGATAAGAGGTGTGTGTATGGGGGGGGGGATCTGTCTCCTGAACAAGAGCAAACGCCCCCAGTATTAACACCAAGTTCCATTTATTTATTCATTTATTTATTTAAAATATTTCTTGGCTGCCTTTCAGGGCAGAAGCTCTCCCAAAGCGGCTTACAGCAATAAAATACATAAAAACAGTTAAAATATTAAAAGTTATAAAAACAATAATAACAACAATAAAAGCCAACAATAAAACCAGCAACAATGTTAACAGCGTTAATGGCAACAATGGCAGTCATGTCGTGAGAAGGCCAAGATAAAATAATCTCTTCAAGGCCTTCTTAAACATCTGCAATGACGGAGCATGGCGGACCTCGGATGGCAGCTGGTTCCAAAGGTGTGGGGCCACTGCAGAGAAGGCCCTCTCACGTGTGATCACCCACCTGACCGTTCTCACGGGTGGGCAAATGAGAAAGGCCTCTCTTTCTGATTTTAAAGAGCGGGCAGGCTGATACAGGTCAAGGTGGTCCTTCAAGTAACTTGGTCCCAAACCATTCCTTCCCAGGGGATTATCCTTGTATACGATATCACAGATGAAAAATCCTTTGAGAATATCCAGAATTGGATGAAGAGCATCAAAGAGGTGAGTGAGCAAGAGAAAAATTGTGGAGGGGATGGGTAGGAACGTATGGATTATAGGGTCAGTGGGTGCTTTGTTCCTCCCATCAGCCACCTATGGTAGGCAGGGCAGGAAAGGAAGGTAGAGCAGCGCATCTGGAAGATCTCTGGATGATTTGTAGTCGATCTACAAGGATTTCTGACTCCTGATAGTTTGCCAACAGCAGTGACAAAATGAGCCCCCTCCCGCCCCAAACCCCAGCCTTCAATAATACTGCTGGAATGAAGAAGGCTTGGAGAAACCAGGAATGGATTTTTTTAGTTGGAAAGGTTGTGAACTGGGATGAGTTCTCCTGGTCTGCAAAACAAATTCCTGGGCCCAGAAAGCTTTACTTCCGAGGGCAAATCTTTGGCACCAGGTTTCAGTGGGGGGAGACGCACTCGGGGGCTGCGTTCCAGCAGTGGGCGGGGCCAAAAGAAAAATGAGTGGAGCCCCCAAATACCAGTCTGTTTTTGCTGAAAGCTCTTCCTGACGGTAACCACATCTTCAGTGATGCACGTCAACCTTTCAGAATGGGGGGGGGGGGGAGAAGCCGTGCAAAAGCCAGGAAGCCACGCAATGATGGGCGGTTGAGGGAAAGGGGTATAGCCAGAGGAAGGGGTGAAGCTGCACTCCAGCCTGCTCTCTGACTGGTCTCTCCCTGCCCTGTCCGCAGAATGCTTCTGCCGGTGTGGAGCGCCTTCTGCTGGGGAACAAGTGTGACATGGAAAACAAGCGCAAAGTACCCCGGGATCGAGCAGAAAAGGTACTGGATGCGGATGTGGCGGGAGTGCAGGGGAGGGCAGAGAATATGGGTCGTGCCAGAAAAATATTGTGGTCAGGGAACTGTAGGCTCAATGACGAGTCAAGGGTCTGCCGGGCTGTAGCTCGATGGCACCCATAATGGGAAGCATTTCTTTAACTTCCCATTTAAGGAGGGGTGGGTTTCTTCCTACCCAATTGCTTGAGGTGCTATTTCAGATTTGAGCAAGGTCCAAAGTCCCACTTTTGGATTTTTTAAGTCCTCGTCCTCGTCATCACTGTCATCACCATCGTCGTTATTATGAAATCTACGCATTGATTCCCACTGCAAGAACCAGTCTCAAAGAAACTTATACATACAAATACAGAAATCCATAATTAATATAACAGGGGTGGGGGGGAACTAAAATAAATATAGACCATAATCCCAATACAAATAAACACGAACACCATAAAAACATAATCTAAGAACAGTACAATATGGAGTGTGTTGATGCACAGTACTCAAAAACCTCTCCGCACCTTCCCCACCACTTAGAATGAACACCACAAAAGCAGCCCACAACAATTTGACCATGACTCATGTCAAAATGCCTGGGAAAATAATTCTGTCTTCGCTGGGTGCCAAAAAGATGACCGTGTTGGTGCCAGGCGAGCTACCTTGGGGACAGTGTTCCATAAACATGGGGCTAACCCAGAAAAGGCCCATTCCGGAACTGCCACATTCCCAAAGCGAATATGCTGGTTAAATTGCAGACACCCCAGTGTATTTTCAGAACCTTTGAAGGTTATCTGTATAATCATATATAACCCAGGGGAGGGGAAACTTCCATGCGGAGGGCTGTTGATCCAAGGGAAAAGGTGAGATGAGGTGGGGAGCTCTGGTAGGCAGAGCCCAATCTGATGGTGGTCGAAACCAGAGCCGGACGTGGGCAGAGGCAGGACAAAAAGTGGGCAGAGTACTGCAAGACTGCAGAGCTGGTAGCATGGTCAGTTCAGAAGGGCAGGTGCTCACGACGGTCCCCATAGCCACGCCTCCAAGGAGGGTCCAAAAATGCAGGCAGCTCTGTTGATCCATATGGACAAACCAGTTCTAGCAGTTTCAGCTCCGCAAGGAGCAGCTCAAGCTGATGGGTCTTAATTGCCCATTCAAGACCATCCCAGCACAACATACTTTGCGTTACAACAGGGAATAATATATTGTTCCTGCGAAAATTCACACACACACAGCTACTGTGAGGATTGCAACTAAGCTCAGAGGGAACAGGGAAGTCTGAGGGGGGCGGCAGATGGCATCGGGGTCCCTGCTAATCAAAAAGTTCCAGTGCCTCATCCCTGTTGAGTCCTGGCTCCTGTACATCACTGTGCATAACACACTCTCTGGACCACCCCATCTCTCTCTCTCTCTCTCTCTCTCTCTGCCTGCCACCCCATCTCTTTCTCTCCACCACCCCCCTTTTCCATTTTCCCACCCAGCCTCCTTCTCTCCATTAGGGCTTCCACCACCCCAAATCTCACCACAAGCATTTGTTCCCTGGACTTGTTCCCCTGTAGCCGCCGCACGACCTCCACACATGCACACATGCCCAGCCAAGCACACACTTCTGAAGAGGAAGAGGAAGCCATTCCCAGGCAGACGGCCCAGAGAGAAAGAGCGAGCCTGCAGGCAGGTGGTGCTGAGTGCCGTACGAAATCAGGCTGAGGGCCACAGGGGTTCCCCTCCCTGTCTGTCTGTCTGTCTGTCTGTCTATCTATTAAAACATTTCAATCCCGCCCTATATCATTAAGATCTCAGGGCGGCGTACAGGTAAAATCAATTTAAACAGTATAAAACAATGAATAATGTAAACACCTAAAAACATATTAAACTATTAAACAAGCTAATGTCAGTTAAAATCTAAAACAATAAAACAGTTAAAAAATGTGCTAAGGAATGCATTTAGCCCTCAAAGGCTTTGGTAAAAAGCCATGTTTTTACTTGGCCTGAAACGAGACCAGTGTCTGCGGCAATCTGGCCTCCAAGGGGAGGGCATTCCACAACCGGGGTGCCACAGCAGAGAAGGCCCTCTCCCACATCCCACCATAGTGTATGTCTCACACTGGTGGACACAGAGGAGGGCCCCTCCAACAGATCTCAGTTCTTGGGTAGGCATATAGAGGGAGAGGCGCTCCCTCAAATATTGAGGTCCCAAGCTGCTTAGGGCTTTAAATGTCATCACCAAAACCTTGAATTCTGACCGAAAGCATATTGGCAGCCAGCGCAATTCCTTTCAAAAAAGGTGTTCTATGGTTTTTATGAGGTGTTCCGGTCAGCAGTCCAGCTGCTGCATTTTGCACTAGCTGCAACTTCCGAGTCGTCTTCAAGGGCAGTCCCACGTAAAGTGCATTGCAGTAGTCTAATTGGGAAGTCACCAGTGTGTGCACTACTGTGGCTAGTTTATCCCTGCATATATTCCTGCATATCCCTGTATATACTCATAGCAAAATCCTTCTCCTTGCCTGGATCCTAAGATAGCCCAAAGAGCACCATCCATGCACAAGAGGGAGGTACCAGCAGGCGTGGGGGAAGCCTTGAGAGCTGGAGACGTACAAAAATGTCTTTGGCGCAGACACAACTTGCTGCTCCTGTTGCTGTTTTCCACCGTTCAGTTTTAGGGCTGAATTCCATATCAGAGAAGCTCTCGGGGGCCGCATTCCAGTGGTGGGCGGGGCTGAAGGCAAATGGGGTGGGGCCAAAAAACACTGGCACATTTTAGCTTGAAGCTCGTACTGCCAGTCATAGAGGCATTTCAGCCTTTTAGAATTGGGAGGTGGGGGGGAACTGCACAAAGCTGGGAAGCCACCAAATGATTGGTGGTTGGGTTAAGGAGGCGTGGCCAAATAGTCAATTAGCTCCACCCCCTGAGATCCACCCCATATTGCCCCCGGCTCCTCCTCCAAACCAGCATGCTGTGCCTGGCTCTGCCCTAGCCGCTATTTTGCACCGGGCTCTGGTTGGGGGGTCCTTGGGATTCTCCCCCCAAAATGTACATACCTCCAGCCGGCCTGAAGCCCCCCGTGCCCATGGTAGGAGGCCGGAGGAGCCTGGGCTTGGAAGCTGGTTTGCCAAGAGAGAGGATGGTTTTCTTTTGTATTCAAGTTTCTGCTTCCTCTCCCAACAGCTGTCCAAGGAGCACGGGATCCGTTTCTTTGAGACGAGCGCCAAATCCAGCTTGAACGTGGAGGAGGTGAGTGGGGCAGCCTCCCCCAACCAGATGGCCTCCCGAGGGGTTGGACTACAACTCCCAGCATCCCCCAGCCAGCATGGGTGTACACTTGGCTGCAGTTCAAGGGGTTCACACGGACAGACAAGGAACGGAGCTGATGGGATAGAATTGTGCCACTTACCCTCATGAGATTTGGGGACGGTAGCTGGTGTCTTTAACATTTTTTTTAAAGGCTTAGACATGTTCATGAGGAATGAAAGGTTCGTAGGTGCCAAAATGTCAGGTAAACAGAACCTCCATGTTCAAGGGCAGTGTGCCTCCAACCTCCATGCTTAGAACCTCCATGTTCAAGGGCAGTGTGCTTCAAAATACCCCATCCTGGGGATAGGACAAATGACAGAGAAAGTGAGCTTCCTGGGAAAGAGGGTACTGACCTAGATGGACTAGCAGGGCCCTTTTTATGCACACAGCCACAATCATTAGGAACGGAGCCTCCAACATGGTTCACATGTAACGCTCACCCATGGTTTATTTAACCCAGAGTTTGTTGCCCTACCCAAGGTTTGTCTGGCAGATGACTGAACAAACTGTGGTTTGTTTTCTCATTCCCTGGGTTGTTTCTTTCCCTCCTCCTTCGCCTGCTTCTTCCCTGTTTCCCAAATGCCTTTGCAGAGGTGTAGTACTTGGTATGTAGAGTGGCTGGGTTTTTTTTACTGCTCTTGCCCACTGCCTCTGTAGCCTGGTGAAACAACCCATGAACAGCCCACAGTTCTGGGTTCACACATCATGACAACCCATGGTTTAAACAACCCAGAGTTCACAACCCAACAACAAACCATGGGTTCTCCTTCTGGGTTGTTCATGGTTAACAAACCATGGTTTATTAGCACAGACATGCTCACACATCACAACAACCCAGAATTCAACAACCCATTTAAACCATGGGTTAGCATCACGTGCAAACCAGTTCAGAGGCAGGCTATCTCTGGCTGCATTGGCATATAACACTAAGCCATGGTATGCGTTAACCATGGTTTGTGGCTTTAGCCATCAGTTGCCTTGGCTTGTTGGAAACAACCATGGCTTGTTTCCCCAATTTCTAGGGTGTTTTTTTTCCTCCCCTGCCTGTATTGCCAGCCTTCAGAGTGGTTTAATTTTCAAGCTGCTCTTGTCTCAGGGCAAACAACAGCACAAACAAGCCAAGGATAAACCATGGTTCTGAGTTCAGACATCATGACAAGCCATGGTTGAAACAAGCCAGGCTTTGTACAGTAAACTATAGCTTCTGTTCATGGTTTACATGGGGATGAATTCTGACCCACCGACAAGCCAGGTTTCAACAAGCCACGCCAGGGCTAGGTTGTGTGCAAATCAGGACACTGGAAACAGACGACAGGAGAGAGCTTTGGTCTGATCCAGCAGGGCGCTCAGTTCTCAGTGGGATTCAGGTTGCTTTGCCAAAGGTCTGAACTGAGCACTTGCGGAGGGCTTCTTGCAATTAGTCCGAGAGCCACCGGTTGCCCAACCCCCTGCCTTTGCTTGGAGGGGAATTATTTTCTCTGCACCTCAGTTCTCCCTCTGTTAAATGGAGATAGTGTTCTACCTCACAGGGATGTTGTGAAGGTCATAAAGCACTAAATCAATAATGCATGTAATGAAAGCAATGCCTAACCCTCCCTGCTCCTTTTCCCCCCCAGGCCTTCAGCACTTTGGCCCGGGACATCCTTCTGAAATCAAGCAAGAAATCAGTGAGTACTGGATGAGTGAGGAGAGGAGTGGAGGGAGCCCCCACGATGGTTCAGAGTTAAGCCAGCCAGCTTTAGGAACAAGGACAGGGCCAAAGGGAGGATAAAGAATCTGAGATGTGACCTTCTCCCTAGAGGAGAACCAGAATCCACTCTGAAATGGAAACAGACTATAAGACGAAATACACTGTGAAGAGGCAAGTGGGCTTTCTTTTTTTAAAAAAATAAAAAAATAATAATTTCACAGTAGCATCTTTTCATTCCGGACGCTGGAATGAGAAACGAGGCGATCCGGACAGAAATACCTGTTATGTCCAAGATGATACAGATGACCACGTTCAGTGACAGGCCTCAAAACCGGCCTCCAAATTTTGAATTTTTGCACAAAATCCTTTTAAATCTCAAGGAGTTCCCCCTGCCCCCCTCTGGATTTTCAACACTTTTGCTCCACTCCGAGTGTTCTGCAAAACTGTCATCTGTTTTTGCTCAGACGGGGATTGTTTGCCTCAAATGGAGGCGCAGTCCCTGATGAAATGCAGTGTCCCTCTTTTTGTGGAGCTGAGATGGAGACCCTTGGAGCACATTGGCATAGTGTTAAATCTAGAAGTGCGGGCGCTCATCATGTCCGTCCCCATAGCCAAACCCCCAAGGAGAGTCCAAGCACTCAGGCAGCCATGTTGAGCCACACCAACCAAACAGTTCTAGCTGTTTTCATCTCCACCAGCAGCAGGACTTTTGGTAAAGCAAATGGGTCACGATTGCCCATTCAAGACCAAGCCACCCCAAAACATGTTGCATAACAACAGGACAGTATAGCGTTGGTGGAAAAATCCATTTCCCTACAGCAACTGCGAGGATTGCAGCTCAGGTCAGAGGAACAGAGAATCTCGAGGGGGCGGCAGATGTCCTCCACGTCCCTGCTAATGAAATAGGTCTGGGGCTGCGTCCCTGCAAACCGTTCCCACGACATCACTTTCTGGGCTTAATTGGACCTCATTTCCACTTCTGATTTTTTTTTCGCTGCGCTCTCCTCTAGCCATATTTCCTTCCTCTTTTTCAGGCACAGCACACCAAGGGACCTTTGGACCCGAAAGGATCGCAGAAAAGCAGCAGTAAATGTTCCGTGGTGTAATTAGTGGCTGGCTCGTTTAGAAGCGGCCCGTTGGCACTCTGCCACCACAGAGGCCTGGGCACCATCCTCCCCTTCACTCCAAAATGGCTCCGTTTTCTTTCATGGAGACTCGCAAACCCTTTCGGGCCGGACCCCGGGGGCTGACGGCAGATGGAGGCCGGGACCTCCCCCTCTCTCCTTCTGGATCCCATGCTCCTTCAGCTGAGGAATCCCGACAGATCTGGAGTGGGGATCGCAAGAAAGGGATGGGGATATACTAGAATGCACCGGGCCAGCCCTGAACCCCAGGCATTCCTGAATCCCAGGAATTTCGAAGGGCATGACCGAATCTTGACCGTCTGTTCCTTGATCCAGCCTGTCTGTTGGGAGAACGTTTTCACACACTACCATGCGACTCTGTGCCGTATTACTCATAGGAAGGGCTCTGACTGGCTCCCGGATCCCAGGGGAAAAGAGGGTCTCTCCGGGCTATAGTTCTGAGGAACCCTTGAACTGGGCACGCAGAGTTCCCCCCACGAAAGATCAGTCCACACACATGTGCCTCTGCCTTTTAGTTTCCTTTTTGTAATCCTTTGAACAGTATTAAATATTGCAGTGACATCTCTGGGCTGAAAACAGTCATGTCTGCTGTGGGGGGCGGGCAGAGGGGATGCCAGCACTGTGTGGCTTTAAAAAGGGGGCGGTTGGAAGGGGCCTCTTGGACTGTCCCTGTAACAAATTGCTGGTGGTCCATTCTGTGCATGGCAGCCTTCCTCAACCTGGTGCAGTCCAGATGGTTTGCACTACAGCTCCCCGCATGCCTGAGCATTGGCTATTCCAGCTGGGGCGGATGGAAGTTGAAGTCCAAGGCATCTGGAACAGGGCTGTTGTTAGGCACTGAAAAGATTCTCCAGTTTTGTTTCATGAATGTTTTCGTAAACTGGTTGATATTGCTTACGATTATTTGATCATGAGTGGGGACTTTAATGAGGTCTTAGACCCACTGCTGGATAGGAGTAGGCCTGCCCCTGAAAGCCAAACCGCCACGAGATTTACACTCCAGGCTTACATGGTCAAATTCGGTTTGATTGATGCTTGGAGCATTTTGCATCCTGGCGGGAGAGAGGAGGCCTTTGTTTCCCCTCTTCATCATAATTGCTTTAGATTACATTGTTTTTTGCTTTCTACATCTTTGCTACATCAAAACGATGTGTGTAAGATTGGTGCACTGGCTTTCAGATACGCTTGGGCTTCCTGGTCCGGGGCACCTTCATGTTTCTCTTCTTCATGACCGAAATCTGCAAAGGCTACTTTATGCCTATATATACACATTTAGAAATAATTACAAGGGTTTGTTTAAATTTCACAGGAGGCAACGCCTCTGCACCATCTCACGTAAAATAAATGAAGTGAATTTGCACCCGGGCCCAGATCACCTCAAGCCAATGGGGAAAGTTTTCTTCTACACTTAATTGCTGTGCAGGGGAAGATTTGGGGGGGGGGGGGTGAGTTGCAGCATGTGGGAGGGGAGAGTTAAACCTCCCTCCCCAGTGCCAATCCCCCTTGAAAACTGAGTCTTGCATGGCAGTTGAGGGAAAAAAAAAACCTTTAGTGGCACCAGTAGGCCCTCAGGGCTCTCGGGAAGAGATTCGGGTCATATGGGCCCAGGTTTATCAATGCTCCAGATTTGGAGGCCGCCAGGTTTGGGAAGGCCGTGTGTATGGTATGCCCCAGGCAGCTTGTCCTATTCCAGTGATCTCCCTCTTCAGTCTTCCCCTCCTAGGGCTTTTCTACACAGGGCTGTTAATCCGCTGTAATCTACTTTTGGTCTCATCGCAGAACTGAGATCTGAGCACTACACAAAGAGCATTTTCTTCCCTGCTTTTCCACTACATAACCACAAGGTGGCACTGTGGTATAGCAGAGTAGTGCAAATCCACAAGTGGGAAAAGCGTGTTCTTTTGCTTTCACAAATAATACTGCATTTTCCCTGCTCTAAAAAAACTCAACGGAAGTGCTCTTTAAAAAGGAAGCAAAACCAGAGGGTCACAGTGTTGTCTAAAGAACTCATAAACAACTGTAAGTAGGAAATGATGAGCATACAATAAATGTCTCATGTAGAAAAGCTCCTAGTCCCCCTCCTTTGGGCATTGCATTTTTGGTGGAATATATCCTGTGTACTAATAGCAAACTCATTTTCCTCATCCCAATCCTTATGTAGCCAAAATGGCACCACCCACCCTCAAGAAAAGAGGTATGAGCAAGCTCGGAAGAACATCAAGGTTCGCAGAAGTACAAAAAAAGCATTAGGGAAAATTAAAACCATAAATGATGGGTGGAGACCCCAGAAACAGCTCAGTGGGGAATGAGCATGCTCAATGCACATGGAATGGTGACGGTCCCTTGGGGCGAAGGACAGAAAATGGGGATTGTTGGAATAGAATGGGGCAGTCTTTGCCAGCCTTGCCCTCCAGATGTGTGGCTGACAATATCCCCAAATGTGTGGGCATGGTGGGTTTGTAATCCATCATACCTGGAGGACAATAGATTGGTACAGGATGGGATAGAGTAACCTGGAAAAGGGAACAGCTGGCACACGCTACGCTTCAAGATTTTGTTGTGTGCGTATATGTATGTATGTATATATGCATGTGTGTTTCTGTGTGTCTATATATTCCAGGGGTGCACAACCTTTTTGACATAACTGAGGGCCATAACTGGTACCCAATGGGAAGCTGAGGGGGCACACATCTGTTTGGACATGTACACACATGCATACACGCTCTTCCCACACAATGTGCACACAGAGAGACAGGGGTTTCCCTTTCCAGGTGGGATTTCCCTTTCCAGGTGGGATTTCCCTTTCCAGGTGGGATTTCCAGGAGTTTCCCTCGCCAGGTGGAATGTCTCTTGCTATAGCTCGTGGGAGTGCTAACAAGGGAAACCCTGCCCATATCTTTGGGTGGGGTCCCCAGGGCTCCACTCTGGAGTGGCTAAGGCAGCTTGCAGGCCATCAGTTGTGCACCCCTGAGACCCCCCCCCCCCCACACACACACTTCCATGCCTCCTTTCAGGCAAAGCCTCCCAGGGCACCTTCCAGAAGATCATTAACTTCCCGCACATCACAGGCTATTATGTTCCCAAATGATTGACAGGACAATGCGCTTGCCATGCTTCCAGGTCAGGCCCCCAAAGCAGCTTTCTTGCCTCTGTGTCTGTCCATCAATATCATTTATATGCTGCACCGGAGGACAGCTGGAACTGAATGCGGATGGGAGCTAGTTTAAGCCTTCTTTGGGAGAGGCAGAATGAAGGCCTGGCGGTGGAAAGTGGTCACAGCAACATCTCTGAAGTGGCATGCGCATCCCTTCCAAAGGTGTGGGGGTTTTTGTTTGTTTTTACATCTCTTGAATTGGGGGCCGGGGGGAAGAGAGGAGGGAATGTTTTCCTGTGGAGGAATTTCCAAAAATCCACCCTGAAATGTCAGTTTGAGGCTCTAGGCTCAGATTAAACTCTGCTCTGTATTGTAAACTTTCTTTCATAGGAAAATCAAAGGGGATTTTTAAAAAGTGGCGCATAGCCTCCGAAATCAGAGGCGGATATCCTCCATCGCTGAGAACTGGTCTTCCTTTCTGCCAGGCGAAGAACCCTGTGCAGCTTCCAAGCTGACGTGTCCTCATGCCCAGCAGAATGTGTTCCGATAACAGATGGTGCTTTGACCCACTGTGTAGTGTTAAAATCTCTTGGACCACGCTTGAGGCCTGCGCTTCAGATCTTGACTCTGCTGCTGGCCTTTACTCTATTTTCTTTTAAACTTTTAAAGGTTTTGTATTTGATCATGATGTATTTTGGGGCTTAAACTTTTGTGAACAGCCCAGAATGCTTTGGCTATAGGGTGGTATAGAAATGGAAGGAAGGAAATTAAAGAAATGGGAGCCATGGTGTCTTGTGCTGGGGCGCCATCAGCTGGAAGCAGGATGTAACAACCGCTTTCATCCGTTTAAATTCTTTTACAGAATTGGAACAAAGCAAAAAAATTGCGCTGCAGAGGAGACTATTCCAGAATGGGGTGCAGGGGCCTTCGACACCAGGGTCTCCCACAAAGATGGGCTACGACAGCCTTCCTCAACCTGGTGCCCTCCAGAAGTTTTGGACTTCAGCTCCCAACAACGTCAGCCAACACAGCCAATGGACAGGCGTTCCGGGAGTTGTAGCCCAAAACACCTGGAGGGCACCAGGATGAGGAAGGTTGTCCAATGCTTCAAGCACATCCGGCCGCCAAGCACAGCTGCTTTTTCCTAGTCTACCATCACTTCCGATTTGGGGAACCATCTTCAGATCAAGATGTCCTGCCATGGCTGCACAGCACGCTAAGACAATCCTTGCAGAGCAAGGGCGACTCAGTTCCTGGCCCTAGAAGCCTCTTGTCTCTATATCTGAGATACATCAGGGACATTTCATAGAATCATAGGATAGTAGGGTTGGAAGAAGCCTACAAGACTATCGAGTCCAACCCCCTGCTCAATGCAGGAATCCAAGTCAGAGCATCCCTGACAGATCCACCAAGGACGTCAGCCTCTTCCACCCCTCCATCCACCTGAGCCCGCTCCATGCAGCAGGCTCCCTTTCTGCAGACCACTGCACGATTGCGCGATGGGCACAGAAGCACCACCACAGACCGGCAACCCACTAGATGGCTATGAATTATCTACATGCTTTTATCTTTTATCTCTCTCTCTCTCTGAACAGTAGAGATCTCAGGTCATCCAATGAAGTTGTGGGGGCGGGAGAGGCAGGACTGGTGCCGGATTTAAGAAGGAGCCAAGGAAGCCACGGCTTAGGGCCTGGTATGATGAGGGCCGCTAAATACTTTGGAGATAAGTAAGCTTTATTACAGTTGAAATCACATTGGCTTAAATAATGTTTCATATACAATCCACCACCCACATTCTGAACCCTGAGCTCCCCATCCCAGTCCACACCCAGTCCCACCACCGTCCCTTCCAGGGCTACCGGACTACTTGCATCCTCCACAGCTTGCCCATCCTCACCTCAGGCCTCAGAGGAGGCTGTGAGAGCGCTCCCCCCGTCCCCCCTCCATTTACCACCACACGGGCCTGTGGCCAGCCTCAGTGTTCGGGGTGGCCACAAAAACATAGGGGTATGTGTGGCTGTGTTGTAGGCATTACAAACTAGCAGAGAGAAGGACTTGGGGCTTAGCAAAACTGAGAGCTAATTCGCCAGGGCGCGTGCAACAGCTCTGGCTCAGCCCTCTCTCTCCCTCTTCTTCCCAGCTCCCTTCCATGCCTCTAACTACAACTCCCAGCATGCAGGTCACCCACCACACCACCACGGGGTGGGGGCAGAGGCCTATCCATCTCATACGAAGACCATTTTAAAGACTGCTTGTAGAGCAGCGTTGGCTAAGCAAAGCAAGAGAACTTCTAAAAGTGGCTTGACCGCGGGGGGAATTTCATTCCGGACACAGCAGGTCTTATGGTGGCCCTGCGCATGACAGACCAATGTGCTTCTCCACACAGGCACGATGAACAGGGCTCGCTCCACCTAGCGGTGAGGCGGCAGTGGCTGCAGCTTCAGTGGCTTTCAAGAGGGAGAAGACACCCGTGTGGAGGAGACGTTGACCGATGGTGGCTCTGTGGAGCCTCCAAGTGCAGGAGGGGGCTGTCGCACTCCTGTCCTGCTCGTGGGCTTCCTGTTGGGGCGTCTGGTTGGCCGCTGCGTGAACAGAACCCTGGGCTAGATGGACGCTTGGTCTGATCCAGCAGGGCTCCTCTGAAGTTTGTATGTTTTGCTTCTGGTCCTGCCAATCCAAATGGCTTGGATACGCCAGAAGCGGAATAATCCAGTTCGGGGCTCAATGAGACTGCTGCTTCCATGCAGTGAATCTGGCCCGTGGGGTGTGCTCTCTGGGATCCGACTGCCGTGTGTTCAAGGCTTCCCCCTCCGCCTTCTCTCCAGGTCCTGTCAGCTGAAGCACCCCTCCTTTGCTGCCTCTTCCCCTCCATCTCAGTGTCCAGAGGCAGCCCTCCCTCTGGCTCCATACAGAAGAACCAGGCTGACGGCTCTCCTGCGACCGTATTTACCACCTCTCCACCCTTTTCTCCTGGACTGTCCATAGCAGTTGACCACTCTCAGTATAGATCTACTTACCGGAAAATCTAGAATCATCCCCCTAATGCACATATATAACCACACATGCAATATATATATATATATATATATACACACACACACACACACACACATATACATACACACACACGTGAAACCATCTAAGCGTGGCAAGCTATTATAACTTTTCGCCCCTGGGGAACCCCATAGAAAATGGGGATGTTCGCCCATAGGAAGAGTCTCTTCTCCCTGGCAAAGTCACAATAAGAGAGCTTCTTTGTCTGCAGTGTGGGTGCAAAATGAGGGTTTATGCACGTAACAGTGTTGGCAAAGGGAAAGGGAACAAAATGGAGCATCAAAGAAATACCTTGGCTGGCTGGGTGTGACCCTAAGCAGGACCACTCCAGAGGGACTTCCAGGGATTCTTGCATTGTCTATCTTTGAACCAGTCATTTTTCCCCCTGGGGGGGGGGGTGCACCATTCCTGGAGGTACTGCAATACCAGGTTGATGCGTGGAGTGGATGGAGCAAGCCCCTATTCCATCTCCCAGCTCCAAAAATCCATTTAATATATAGTCCTCAAATAGAGGACATATCAGATATTAAACTGATAAGAACAGATACTACACTTGATCTTAGCCAAAAGGCCGAGAAGCGATGCTGTCTGCTCGACAACGCAGGGTAGATTCCTTTTCCACTGGCATTTGAAGTGACAAAGAGGAAACCAAGGCTCCGAAGAGCTCAGCACCACATCAGAATCAGCACAGTTTGTATATTCCACAGAATGTGCTCCGAAAATGTTCCTGTTTCCATTCTCCAGGTAACCAGCTTCCTGACAGGCGATTTAATCTCAAAAATTGTGGATTCTCTCGACCTCGTCAGTTTCTTGACTGTCAGTCTGGAGTTTTGGACAGCCCCCGGCATGATATCTACATAAACCTTCCCATTTTCCCGTCGTCCTCTCTGGCACGGTTAACTCACTGCCTGCCAACTCAGGTCCCAGAAGTTTCCTTTCCTGCAAAACCACAGTTGTGCATGCAAACAGAACATTCGTCAGATGGGTGGGCAGGAACCATGTTCCACCTCAAACACTGTAATGCCGTAAACACATTTTCTGCACACCGCGAGTGCACGAAACTTTTCCGGCCTTGTGTTCCCTTTGAAATGGTTGACTAGTAAGTCCCAGTGTTTGGGAAGCTTGAATCTGACCACTTCCATGCTGCACGACTACGCCACATTTCATTTTGATGAATGTCCTTTAATTCAGTGCAAGGCAGCCTCCAATTAACTTGGCATGATTTGAGCCCATAGAAGTGAACCAGCAACTATATTTCAGAGGGGGTAGCTGTTGCGACAACGAGAAGGAGACTTGTGATGTTCTTAAACTCTACCTAGTTAATTTTGCAATAAGGTTCCATGAACAAATTATCACTTGTAGCTGGTCTTTCAACATTTACACCCGCTCTTCTACTCAATCAGCATTCCAAAGCAGCTTTATATCCCAGATTAATATCTCACCTTTAAAAAAACAAACACAGAACCAAGCGGTGAAGTTCTTCATGGACTGTACCACTTCAGGCGACATCCTTTCAGATCATCCTTGAGTACAGAAAAATAGCACGAGAGGGAGAAGGGGTTAACCTATCCTTCTCCCTGAGGTGTTCTTTTTCCTCCTGCAGGGATCTGTTTATGAAGGGAGGCTCCCACACATTCATCTCCCTCCCCAACTACAGCCTGAAATGGTTCAATGCAGAGGAGAGTAAGTACCGTTTGATTTTACCGAGTGTTTAAAATGGCTCTCGGATTCTGGCTGGGTACTGTCTTATTATTCCTGGGTACTGTCTTATTATTAATCGGCGTAAGCTGCGTTGGGAGCCTTTTCCGGGGGGGCGAAGAGTGATGTAAAAATGCTGCAAAAAAACCCCCCCCAACTTTGGTGCTCAAGGCGGCCATTGCTGGGCAAGACTGTGTCAATGATTAACTCTTGTTACCTCCCTGGGAGCCCTTGGACTGAAGAGCAAGGCAGAAATGCTTTGCATGAATAAGGGTGCAATCCTAGGCATGTTTAGACAGAGAAAAGGCCTACAGCTCCCAGCATTCCCCAGCCGGGGAATGCTGGGAGTTGTAGGCCTTTTCTCTGTCTAAACATGCCTAGGATTGCACCCTAAATGCATCAGACCCCCTGAGCGTTTCAAAGCTGAGCAATCGCAGGGAAGCCAGCCCTGGCAACCTATTTTTTGCGGAACCTATTTTGGGGCTAGGGCTCAGCACCTTGGATAGCTCCTCTCGCGTTCTGCCTGGTCCTGACTGAAACCCAGAATGGATGCGTAGCCCCACCGAAATCAGCGCCACCAGCCTCCACTGTTCCTGTCCATGTACCCTATCCACTCTCTGCCCCGCATATGGCGGCTCTCCCAGCTGCATCGGAGGACCGGAAGTCACGGAAAAGCCATAGGGACTGTGCCCACAGCCCTCGCTCCCTCTTCCCCTCTTAGCCAGTCCTGTCTTCCGCGGCAGTACCAGCGGCCGCCGCAGTGCGCATGAGCGTGGCGCAAGGCCCGACCCTCTTCCCAGAATGCCCCGCCAGAGCCCACGAGTGAGGCGGAAGCGCGCTCATTGTTGAGCGACGATGGGGCCAAGATGGCGCCTGGCGCTGGCTGCGCTCTGGGGGTTCATCGCTGCGCCCCCCGGGTAAGGCGGCCGCTTGGAGGGAGGAGGAAACGGGGGGCCCTCTTTTTGGAGGTGGGGGTTTCCTAGAGAGCCAATAATAGGCCAGCCTCCCCCTTCTGGGCTCCCACCAGATGTGTTTGGACTACCCATCCCATCATCCCCAGCCAGTGTCTCCGCTGCCTGGGCATGATGGGAGGTGTAGTCTAAACGCGTCTGGAAGACTGCTTTAAAGTCGTTTATTATTATTAGAAGTAGTGGTAGTAGTAGTGTACCATCCTGTGCATCTCTACTCAGAAGTAAGCCTCACTAATTTCATTGGGGCTTACTCCCGGGTAAAGTCGTAAAGGATTGCAGCCTTAGTCGTCGCCTTTTTTCTTTATTTTTTCTTTTCATCCTGCTGTTCAGCCGCAAAGGCTCCCATGGCGTGGCTTATGCATCAATTAAAAAAACCAAGACAGTCCCTGACCTCAAGATTTATAATCTGAAAGACATGACATAAAAGGAAAAGGGGGTGGGGAGGGCGGAGGAAAAACGCAAGCTCAGGCAGCACCCCGAGAATGGGATTGGTAGCCGTCCCTCCCCATTTCCTGCATATTATCTCACTTACTTTAATTTCCGTTGCTGCACTTGCTCAATAATGATAATGATAAATGAAATTTGCTGTCCTATTTGCAGGTTGGCTGAGATAGCTCTCGAAAATGATGGGAAAAGCCCAGGTGAGAGTATGGTCACGTGTAGGTTTTTTGGGGGGGTGCGTTATCCTTTCTGGAAGACCAGGTGGGTGGGTGGAGGCAGAAGTACATCACAACCTGTACGGTGCTGCTTTGGGAGATCTGAGTGCCTGCAGTGGGGGCAGCTGCCCGGCCTCGTGTTCTGAAACACTGTAGGGCCAGCTGTCAAATGACCCCAGTGACGCTGTTGTCCTGCTTGGCTCCTTGCAGTGAGCGTGCCTGGTGCCACGCCCTGTTGGCAGACCGGAGACTTCGTGGTGACGGTGCAGTGTGCTGCCTGCACGAGTTTTCAAACTGTAAGTGACTCCCTTCTTTGACGTAGTTTGCTGCAGGAGTCCAGGAGCTTGCTGGATCAGAAGGTGTTGGGAGAAGGACTGGCCGTGTCACACCCATGAGGGGGGTGTCAAGGCGCTCTAGGAAGGCCACCGCACAGAATTGTGAGCTTTGGAAGTGCGGTCAAAGCCGGGGTTTCCCACAGGCAGCATGCATCCCTTATTTATATACTTGCAGCATTTTTATCTTGCTCTTCAACCCAAAAAAGGCTCAAAGATTAATAATGAGATGCTACCTGCTCTCAGGCTTGCAGTCTAGAACACACAGCACAAAAGGAAAGGGTATGGGGAGGGAGGAGGAAAAAAGCAAAAACGTGGGCACCACTTCTTCGTTTCATAGTTCTTGTAGATGTTCTTTCTGGCAGGAAGGATGGACGGAACAAGCTCCCTGCCGTTTCTCCTTCCCTGGTCAATGCCTGGGGTTACATTGGTCTCTCCCTTGCCTCCCAGTCACCTCTGGTTCTCTGGCCAGTGGGGGAGGCCAGAGCCTGCCGGCCCAGGGAGCTGTCCACGGGAGCTGTGCGTTCCTTCTGGCAGCGAGGGGTGAAGCCAGTTCCCTGCAGCTCCTCCTGCTCTGGCTGACGTTTGGGGCCAGGTTATGATATGTTCCCACGAGAGTCAGCTTTCCGCCACGGTTGGCAGAAATAGTATTAGTAGTAGATGAAACAGAGCTGTCTTTAAGGTTTGCCTGGAAGTTGCAGCTGGGGCAGAACACTTTGCCTAGGTTGCACAGTGGGACGGCAGCATATTCCCCCCTCAGCTGCAGGAGGCAGATTTGGGGCATGATCCTATGCATGTTGAGGCAGAAAAAAGTCCTACAACTGCCAGCATGCTGGTAATTGTAGGACATTTTTCTGTCTAAACATGCATAGGATGGCGCCTTTGACATGTTTTTTTTTTTTGCTAGTGTATAAAGCCCTAAACAACTTGGGACCTGGTTACCAGAGAGGCCGCCTTCTCTCCCGTGGACCCATTTGATCCTTGAGGCAATCTGGAGGGTGGAGGAGAGGGGGTAGGGAGCTCAGACTCCTGGGTCCGAGGTCGGAACCCTGCCTCTGACCTCAGATCCAGAAGTCCAAACTATCCTATGGTCTCCCCAGATACTGTCTATGGGCCACATGATTGCTTTCTTAGCCATATGAATATGTAGATATGACATATTCTATGTACCGTGTCTTATTTGTATGTTTTTATGATCTGTGTACTCCACTTTGAAATCTGTAGTTGTAAGCAGTTTATAAATACTTGGAAATAACAAACTAACTCAATAAATGGGAAGCTTCCTTGGGGGGCACATCATTCCTTCGCTCTTCAGCAAGGGGGATGATTGAATGGTCTCATCGCATGCGGTTTGGGAAGAGGAACATAGGAAGCTGTCCACCTAGCTTAGCAGGGTTTAAGGTGGTGGGTTCTTTCCCTGCCCTACTTGGGGATCGAACCTGGGACCCCCTCCATGCAAAGTATGCACTGCACCTTTTCCACTAAAAACAAGGTAAGACTCCAGTCCTCAGGATTCTAAATAAAGGGCTGAATTAAATAGGAACGTAGGGAGTTGCCTTATACCGAGTCAGACCTTTAATCCATCTGAGCTCAGTCTTGTCTACACAGACTGACAGTAGCTCTCCAGGGTTTCAGACGGGGGTCTTTTTAGCCCTCCCTGGAGGTGCCAGGGATTGAACCTGGGGCTTCTGCAGACAAAGCCATTGCTCTGCCAAAGAAAGATGGGGAAGGATGGATCCCCTTTTCTCTGTGCATGTGCAAGCCTGTTCGTTATTTTAATTTGAAGCTTCATACCCCGCCTTTCAGTCAGATGTTGCTCAAGGTGACTTAGGAGGCACTGGGAATAATACAAAAGAGGCCAGACTCACATTTACGCATGCAACCCGGCAGGCCTTAGCGATGGAGGGCCCCCGAGGCTGCTTCCCTCCTGCTTTCCAGCCACAGGGGAAGTTGCTCTTGGCTAAATGATAGAGAGGATGAAACAAAATGGCAGCTGTCTTCGATGTGGCGGTATGTTAACAAACACGTCCTCTTGGCCGTAGAAAACGATGCCAGTGTGCGATGCCACGGGCTTCATCGAGCAGATCGACTGCAGCACTTCCAAGAAGGGCGAATTCAAGAGGTGGGTGCAGTGGAAGGCACAGGACACTGCCACCCCCCCCCCCCGCAGCCCCAGTATCCTGTTGCTGATGGTGGCCAGCCGCACATCCTGCTGGGTGGGTGGGTGGAGTGTACTGATTTGGTGGAGTTTTTGCACTGCACTGGCGGGCAACCTGGGTGAGTGCTTAGCTCGGCATTCCTCAACCTGGTGCCTTCCAGATGTGTTGGACTACAACTCCCAGCATCCCCCAGCCAGCCGCATTTTAGAGGGAGAAAGTAGCCTCTGTACTGTACCAGGAAGGCATGGCTGAATTGTAGTATTGAAATCTCTCCCGCTAATAGCAAACGCAGGTGCTGCGTGCCAATGGTTTTGTAGCCAAAATGGGGCGCCAAGAAAGAAGGAGGAGGTATCAGCATGCTCAGAGGAAGCTCAAAGTTTGCAGCAGTTGGTCATGGGGGATGCTGGGAGTTGTAGTTGAACATATCTGGAAGGCACCAGGTTGGGGAAGGCTGCCTTTAAAAATGTAATCTTGGCCATGCAGTTAAGGGGGGGGGGGGCTTTTAGGTAGATTAGAAGTTTTTTTTTGTAATTGGCTAACCTAACTGGTTAATGGCCTTGAGTTTGGTTAGTCCTTCTAAAAAATGCGGTTATGCTATTGGGCTGCTGTCTCTGGTGACGTGGAGTTCCACAGATCAGCTGCACAGTAGGTAAAATATTTTCCTCTGTGTAAACTGTGTGTGCTCATGCCCTGGGGTGGGGTGGGGGAGGGGCTTTCTGTATTAGTAGTGAATGGGATGGTAAACTATTTTCTTAAATTTTTGCAATCGGCTTGTGATGTTTAAATATTTCCAACTGTGCCGT
This sequence comes from Heloderma suspectum, assembly GCF_057233095.1. NCBI lineage: Eukaryota > Metazoa > Chordata > Lepidosauria > Squamata > Helodermatidae > Heloderma > Heloderma suspectum. The sequence continues at coordinate 13,289,014 of NC_139474.1, forward strand.
GCCGTGTGCTCCTGTTCAGGGTTCCAGCCAACCAGTCATGTCATCTAACAGGCTATTCCATTCTATCCCCCACTTCATTTTTTGTCCCTCCCCTGCCAACAGACACTCGGCATTCCACGGTCACGGAGCATACTCAGTCCTCACTGGACTGCTGGGGGTTTTTGAGCGGTGGGGATGGGTTCCTCCCATACGCCTTTTTGCCCTATTTTTTTTTTTTACATCTGCAAACTTTGAGCTTCCTTTGAGCATGCTGCTAATTCCTTCTGCTTTCTCAGTGCCCCCATTTTGGCTACAAAACCACTGGCACCCAGCACCCAAGTTCGCTATTAGCGGGAGCGATTTGAATACTACAGTTCAGTGGTGCCTTCCTAGTACACAGGCTAACGTTCTCCCCCTGCAGTGCAGACTTTGCTGGATGAGCCGCAGCTCTGCACAGGCATATCTTTGGTGCTGTTAAGGCTTGAACCAGTGGGAAGGATTTCAGAAATCCAGGGGAAACGCCCCCCACCCCACCCAACAGACCACCTTCCCCTTCTCCCCCTAACGCTGTTCTGTCGTGGCCTCTCGTCACACACGCCGCTCCCTCCTGTGCATATGTGTGGACCTGCGACCGGCGCTGTGCTGACCCCGTCTTCTCCTTGCAGCTGCCGCTCGACGACGATGGAGGCGCGCCTCTTCTGGAAGTTTGAGGGTGCCATGCTGGGCGTGGCGGCGGTCTTTGCCCTGCTGGTGGTGTGTCGGCAGCGTGTGCTGGACCGCAAGGCCCTGGAGAAAGTGCGCAAGCAGATCGAGTCCATCTAGCGGCCCTCGCCCTTCGCCGCTCCCTTTTCAACGCGGAAGCCTCCTCGGACGGCGGAGGAGATGGCGCGCATCCCACTTCTCGTGGAAATTGATTTCCTATGTGTCCCCACCCCCCCTCTGGCAGACGCCACAGGGGATTCACACCAGACCCCCAGCTTCCTTGTTGCGTAGCCTGCTTTGGTTGGCTGGAGGGGGTGGGGCTGATCCCAGCACCAGCGCCACTGCCTCTCTGGCCTGCATCGGACTCAAAGGAAGCCGTGCCCCACCCTAGTCTTATCACTGTGTATCAGAAGAGCAGCAGTCCCAGTGGGCATCTTCTTGAAGTCTTGCAACGGGACAGGGAAGTGACTGATCCTGTGGGTCTGACTGTGCAACTCCTAAACCCCTTCCCTCATCTGAAAAAAAGATATGGTCAAAATAGGGCATCGTGGCACATCCAGACGCCTCTGTATTCAGGGCACCACTCCTTGACTTTTATTTATTTTGTTTGTTTTAACGCATCCTCCTCGTGACTATGTACAGAACTTTTGATTAAAGCAGTTCCCATTAGCATATGGAGGCTTTCTGCGCACACACGCTGCTCTGCATGTTTGCCCAGTGTTTGGTGGGAGCCGAACGGGACGGTGCCGGCTCAGTTAGTGGGGTGTAGCCAAGGGCAGAACCAGCAGAGGGTGGCAGTGGGATAAATTTGGGGGACGAGGGTTCAAAACAAGAAGCCAGGTACTGGATCGGAATCCCTACGTCGGGTGAGGAACCTGTGATGCCCCACGTGCTGTCCGGTTCCCATAATCCCCAACCATTGGCCGTGCATGCTGGGGCTGATGGGAGTTGGAAGTCTAACCATACCTGGAATTGGGGGCAGAGATTTTCCACCCCTGCCTGCGGCTTGCTTTGGCTGTGCTTTTGTATTTGTCAGGGGCAGTGAACTGAGGCATTTGGGGTGGGGGCGTAGGACTCGTCTAAATACCCACCGCTCCAAACCACCACTATTTCTGCTTTGGACGAGAGGCCAAAGCCTCAGAGAATTTGCAGTGAATATGCTCACCCTCTTCTAAAGGAAGATGGACCACAGGGGGTGCTGCCGTGGGCACTAGCTGGGAGCGGACAGGAACAAGCTCACAAACGGCCTTTTCTCTTGTTCAGGATACTTCCTGGCATCCTTAAGACAGAAGGAACATAAGTGGAGCCCTGCTGGGGCAGGCCGAAGGCCTGTGTAGTCCAGCATTGTGGTCCCACATTAGCCGACCAGACGGCCGCATGGGAAGGCCACAAGCAGGACACGAGTGCCCCCCCGCCGCTCTGCTCCGGTCCAGGGCCAGGGAGGGGTAGCGAAGATGTGAACCATCCGGATGTGAGGATGGTTAGAACCGCGCCGTTGAGGGCAGCGTCTCCCTGCCAACCCTGCCAGTCGGGCATTGAATAAAATGGTTGGATGAAATGGTGGCAGGTGATCCCTGTCCCTTGTCCCTGTTTTGTGGGTGGCCTTCCGGGCTTCTCCCTGTGCCACTCAAATCCTTGCAACTTCAGATAGATGGTTAATGTTGGCTGGGGATGGGTTGCTCCCTGCATTCAGCCACTCAGTGGCAGGCAGGGTGGGCAGGCTTGCTGTCAGGATAAATCTGGATCTTTGGGGTTTAAAAGGGAAGGTCCCCATTTTCCTGTCCTTCCAGGGGTGAAGCATCTACCTTACCTGCTCTGGTCTATCTCCCTTACCCTAAACCGTTGCCAGTCGCCTGTAGGGAAAAATGCACTCTACGCATGCTCAGAAGCTCTCTTTTATTATTTCCGAGGCCTGGTTCCAGGGTTCCGGTAACGCCCGGCCCCTCTCCAAATCACCCCCTGCCTGCCTCCTCGGGCCGATGAGTTGCAACGAAGCAGAAAGCGGGAAGTCGCCGGTGGGGAGGGAAGACATGCCGCTGCAGCGGCGGCCCTCCATTTCACAAGCACTTGAGGAGGAACGCGTTGCAGGCGGATCCACGGGGGCAGTCGCAGAGCTTTCCGATCCGGGCGCCTTTCCTGACGGCACAGGGGTCGCCGAAGGAGCACTGCGGGAGGAGCGGGCAGCACGTTAGCACCTAACGCCCTGTGGAGGCCCCTGCCTTGGCTTCCGCCCCGTTCGTTGGGTTTTCTCCCTGGGAACTCTTCCTTGGTGGCAGTGGGGACTGTGTACATAGTGGTTGGAGTGGGGGTGCAGCGCCTGGGACCCTCCAAATGTTGCTGGACTACAACGACCATCATTGGCCATGTTCGCTGGGGTTGATAGGAGTCGGACGTCCAACAACATCTGGAGGGGCAAAACTTCCCAACCCCTGGATTACAGCAGGGGTGCAGGATCTCAGCCTGGGGGCCACATCCAGCCCTGTGGAGTTCTTCAGAAGGCCCGCCCCCTTCCCCCCAACTGCAAGTCATTTGGTGGTTTCCTGGCTTTTGCATAGTTTTCCCTTGTTCTAAAAGGTTGAACTGCCTCTCCTAAGGCATAGCGACTGGCAGGAACATCTGATACGCTGGTATTTGGCCACACCCCTTTTGCCTGTGGCCCCGCCCACCACCAAAATGTGGCCCCCGAGAACTTCTCTGGAATGGCATGCGGCCCTTGGGCTGAAAGAGGTTCCACACTCTCGCCCTACAGTATCTGTCCCCTTTCCAGACACCCTGAAAGTGGAGAAATTGAGCCCTCTCCTCCTCGTAGCTGGTATTCCAGAGTTAGACTTCGTCTAAACATGGAGGTTCCGTAGCATCTGGGAGACCTCACCTCCGTGAATGAGTCTCTGCCTCGTAAAGCCATAATTCCATAAATTAGCCTTGTGACGAAGCACGTCCTTTTGTCCTGTCCTGAAGCTGAAGGTTGGAGGTCGCTGGGCAGCGCTAAACTGTGGTCAAGCCAGGATCCTGGCACTGGTACACAGGGTGTGGCGCTGGTCAGCGTGTCTGCCGTGGAGCGCCTTGGGAGGGCTGACATGAGGCTGGCCACGGGGAAGCCGTCCAGCGGAGGCTGGTGGCTCCGATGTCAGTGGGGTGGGGGATGTGCTCCGGGTTTCAGTCGGAGCCGGTCAGAGCTCTAAAGGAGCCGCACCTTGGATAGCTCCTTTAATGCTCTGGCTGGTTCTGACCAAAACCCGGAGCGGATGCACCGGCCCACTGAACATCAGAGACACCAGCCTCCGCTGAAACCATTTACCTTTTCCCTCTCTCTCTCTCTCTCTCTCTCTCTGTATATGTATATCAATATATATGTGCGGGATCTGCAAGTAAACGTTGCAGTGTGAATTACGATACCAGCCTTCCTCCCCCCCCCCCGTTCTCTCCCCCCGCCCCCCGCCATCTGTATTCCATGGCTACTAATCACACACATTTCTCATCAGGCTGCTTTGGGGGTCCTCCCCTGCCTTACGGGTTTTCCTAAAGGTTTCCTTCTACTTCTGCAAACACCAGGGGGGTCTCCGAAGCCTGGTGATTCCTCGTTCACGTGCGTGGGCCGTGTCATTTTGGCTGCTGCACTCGTGGCCCGAACCGCAGAGATAGAGGAAGGGTGGTTTTTGAGATCATCCCGGGGGCGTTGCGATTGTCCACAGCTTTTCACATCTGTGAGCGCTCTTTGGAAGGTCTGCTCCTGCCTTCCCCTGTACTACTCCCATCAGCCCCAGCCAGTATGGCCCATGGCTGGGGAGGATGGGGGCTGTAGTTCAAACCATCTGGTTGGCGGAGGCTGGCCTTACCCTTTGTTGTTTTGGCTACATTAGCATCGGCACTCATGGCCTGAACCCTGGAAATAGAAGGAATGATGATTTTTAAGATCATCCCAGGGAAATCTGCTTTGGGGGCCCTACTCTTTGTTTGCACACTCTGGTACTCACAGGCACAGTGCTTCTGACCATGGAGTCTCCATTAATAGCTAAAATGACTGGTGGCTGTGACTAGACCGACACTGTATAAAAGCCCTTGAAGTGACTCCCTCTCTCCCCAACATTTTTGTGCCTGGGATCCATCGCTGCTGGGCCGTGTTTGTGAGGGTGAAGCCCAGCTATCCAGTCCAGACAGGATGCAACCCACTTTTGGAGGTGGTGACTCATCCATGCAGCTAGGATGCCTCTCTCCCATTGCTCCCCCCTCCCCTGCTGCTCCCCATCGTTGGCTCAGTGAGGTGGTACCTTGGGAACTTGGTTAAACTTTTTCTCCCAGGTAGAGACCTTCTTGTGCTGCAGTTTCTCCAGCACCTCCTGGAGTTCGTCCAGCTGGAAGAGAAGAAATGGAGAAATGAAGAAGGCAGGATTTACTGGGGAACCTTTCTCCAATCGAGGCTCACGTTATCCCTGCCAAGTGTGTCTGGGGGCATCTCTACACCTCTAGTTTATTGCACATTCATGATTGGCCACTCACGGAATTGTGCGGATCCATTCTATGACGTCATCATCATCTAGTCATTATCCCACCATTTCCGCCCACCTATCCCGTGTTTTCCTCAAATGGAAAAAATGTGGTATTTTTCAAAATATGCACAAATGAAGTGCCACGCCCTCCCCGTGGATGTCTCCCCTCGGAATGAACCGCTGAATGTTGGTGGCTGTGGGCGGTTGCTGGGGGTGTGGTCATGGTGGAGAAGGCGGTGACGACGGGCTGTGGGGTGTGTCGACTTCCTGTGCCGGCGCCATTTTGGGTCCTTGCCATTTTCGGCCTGCAGTGTTCTGAAAAAGGCGGCAGAGCAGCGGGCCGGGACGCCCCCCTGCTGTGCATTCCCAGCAAGTAAACGGCTGAGTAAACAGCAGGGATTGTAAAAAACACTGGACAGGGAGGCGGGGGGCCTGGGGAGATGGGTGGGGGGCTGTCTCTGTGTCAGCCCCGTCCACCAGTAACGTGCAAGGGGAGGGAAAGGGGCAGGAACCAGGGAGGAATTATTGCTACACCCCGAGCGTGTGTAATGCTTCTTCGCGGAAAGGTGGCGATGCCCCTGAGCAGCATCACCGCCCCCGTGAGAAGGAAAGAAACGAAAAATAACGCAACAGGGACAGCCATCTAAAGAGAATGACCCAGTCCTGCAATGAGACCGGATGGGGAAAGAACTGGCATGGATGTGGGACTCTCCGCCCCTGTGATGGAGCCCTGGGTCTGCATTCCGGAGGTAGGTGTGGCCAGAGCCCAAAGTGGCCCAGGCTGCAGATGTGAGCCTTACCTTTGTTCATTATGCAGCAGTGGGGGGAGAGATAGATTTGAATCCAGACCCTCTCCTTCTCCAACTAGCAGTGGCGTAGCGGAACCAGGGCTTGCAGGGTAGAGGCACCGGGGCCTTTTCATTAGCAGGGACGATGACAGAATCTGCCACCCTCCTCGGTCTTCCGTGTCCCCTGTGAGCTTAGCTGCCGTTTTCACAGTAGCGGTTCTCACAGTAGTGGGGCAAAAATGAGTTTTCCCAGCGGCAGTATCTTGTTGTGAGCAATACCCTTGAGTGAGCAATTCAGACCCATTAGCCTTGCAGAAGACGTGGTCCGTGCAGATGGAAACCCTTAGAACTGGGCTGCTGACACTGTGGTAAAGGGTAGTCTCCAGTGTTAGTCCTACTTAGAGCAGACTCACGGAAATGAATGACTAAGCTAAGTCCCATTCATTTCAATAGGGTTACTCTAAGTAGGACTAACATTGGATACGACTCAAAATGTTTCTCCCTGGTGCTGGGGAAAGGAACGCCTGGAAAATCTTGAGCTGCTGTGTGTGTCTCTGTGTGTGAAGGTAGGTAGATTGGTAGAAACGCACTCAAGAATGGACATACGTAGATATGGATCAACACAGCTACCTCTGTTTTGGGGCCGTCCGCGGAAGCGTGGCTATGGCCACTGTCATGATGAGTGCCTGCGCTTTAAAATTTACCACTGCCAGCTAGTGAAAATTTTCCTCCATCAGCATTGAGGTTGAGGGACAAAGCAGGAGGGAGTAAAGTCAGAGGTGAGCAACCTGGTGCCTTCCAGATGTGATGGACTACAACCCTCACTGTCTCTGACCATTGGCTATGTTGGCTGAGGCTAATGGGAGTTGCAGTCCAAAACATCTGGAGAGCACCATGTTGCCTGGGGGAAACAATAGCAATAACCTGGAGTAGAGGCAATGAGCAGTGGGGAGAGCCCAGATCTCTGGATGGAGGGTCCTGGAGGGCTGCATTTGGCCCACCCCTCTTTTAAGGCATAAGGAGAGCATCCTGCTTCCCCCAGAGGCCCCCCAGTGGTCTCCAGGCAGCCCCATGAGCAGGGGCACGAAGGTGTTAGCACTCCCCAGCAACTGATACTTAACAGGTACACTACCTCTGAACGTGGATGCTCTGTTTACTTAGGAAGAGCCCTGTTATCTCGGACCCATTGGTCTGACTGCACCAAGCGGCCTTCTTCCCACAGTGGCCAACCAGATGTATCCAAGAAACCCATGATAGAGGCAACCTCCCTCCTCCCCTGTTCTCTGTGTCCCCAGCAGCACCAGCCCTGCTGAAAGTCAACTTGATTCCCCCCCCCCTTCCCATCCCCTTTTCCTTGTAAGTCATGTCATTTTTTAGATTGTCAGCCTGCAGGCAGGGACGGTATTGTTTACTAAGGAACCTTTTCTTTCTTTTTTTTTGCCGAGGAGCGGCATAAAAATACTTTAAAGATTAAACTAATGGTCCCTATGGCTCCAGCATCCTGCTTTGCAGGGTGGCCATTTCGATGCCTCTGGGAAAACTGCAAGCGGAGCAGGAATGCAACAGCCTTCTCCCAGTGTTCGTGGGTAGACTGCGTCTGGGTGGGGAGGCTCCACAAAGCCATCATGACTAACAGAGGTGAAATCTGCCACCAAACACTTGTCGTTGGGCTCTCCCTCAAGCAGCAAAGCCCACGCTCTGTGAGCAGGAAGTCCCAGGTTCTGTCTCTGGTACCACCCAATTTCACGAGGAAGGGCAAGTTTAGAACCCAACAAAACAAAATGCCTGTTCTGAGATCCTAGGGAATGGCTGCCAGTGGAGGCTGGTGGCTCTGATGTCAGTGGGCCGGGGAATCCACTCTGGGTTTCAGCCAGAACCAGTCAGAACTCTAAAGGAGCTCTCCAAGGTGCGGAACAGTGGGCCAGTGAATCCGCTCTGGGTTTCAGCTGGAGCCAGTCAGAACTCTAAAGGAGCTCTCCAAGGTGCGGAAGCACCTTGGAGAGCTCCTTTAGAGTTCTGACTGGTTCCGGCTGAAACCTGGAGCGGATTCACTGGCCCATTGGCATCGGAGCCACCAGCCTCCACTGACAGCTGCCTATAAAAACACACCAGCCAGCTGCAAGCCTGAGATGCAAGCCCGAGATGCAAGCCCGAGATGCAAGCCCGAGTTAGCTGGACCAAGAGGTTGGCATGGGTCGCCCCCCCTTGCTTGTTCCCCATGTGCAAACCAGCCTTCCCCAACCTGGTGCCCTTCAGATGTTTTGGACTACCATCTCCAGTGTTCCTGGTCATTGGCCCTGCTGCCTGGGGCTGATGGGAGTTGAAGTCCACAACACCTGGAGGGCCACCAGGTTGGGGGAAGGCTGATGTTGGGGGGGGGGCTGGAGCTCCGTGGCAGAGCCCTTGCTTGGCAGGCAGAAGGTCGCAGGTTTGATCCCCAGCATCTCCACGTAGGTCTGGAAAAAGCTCCTGCCTGAAACTCTGAATTGCCGCTGCTGCCAGTCAGTGTGGACAGTACTGGGCTAGGTGGACCAAGGGGCTGCCTCAGTGTAAGGCAGCTTTCTAGGTTCCTATTTAAGCCAGCCCTTGTTCAGAACCATGAGGGCTAGAATCTTGTTTTAGTTCTATGGAGAGGGCTGTGACTCAGGGGCAGAGCCCCTGCTTTGCATGCAGGCGGTCCTGGGTTCAGTCTCTGGCTAAAAGGATCAGGCAGGAGGTGATGGGGAAAAGACCCGTCTTTCCCTGAGACCCCGGAAAGCCCCTGCCACTCAAAGTGGGCAATACGGGGCTAGTTGGACAGCGGTCTGACTCAGAAAAGGGCAGATCAATATGCGGAGGAAGGGCCGTAGCTCAGCGGCAGAGCCCCTGCTTTGCATGCAGGAGGGCGCAGGTTCAGTCCCTGGCTCCTCCAGGTAGGGCTGGAAAAGCTCCTGCCTGAAACGCTGGACAGCCATGGCTGCCAGTCAGTGTGGACAATACTGGGCTAGGTGGACCCAGGGTCTGGCTCAGGAGAAGGCAGCTTCCTAGGTTCCCAACAGAGCACAACTATATTGCCCCACAAGTCCGCTTGGCACTGGACGTGGCGGGACGGGCTACGTATCCCAGCAGCCCTGCCCTTCACACTGACGCACCTTTCGCCTGGGCCGTGGGTGCCCACGGGTGCCACCACAGGGACCTTTGTGGCATCGCCCCCCCGTTCTGCCCCACATGTGCCACTGATCGGGGGATTGGGTTGCCTCCTGCCACGTCCCTTTGCACCTCTGTGAGGCGTCCTCGGCCGCTTTGCCCAGCTGCCCCCGGTAACCCACCCCGTGGCAGCCACGGACCAAAGAACTGCGGATCACTGCAGGCGAAGCCATATCACTCACCAGTTCCTTCTCGTGTGCCTGGTAGGAGTGCTTGAGAGGGAATTCCTGGGGGGCCCGTCCAGCAGCTGCACCGACCCCTCCTCGTGCCACCAAGAGCAGGCAGAGCAGAAGGACCGCGGCACCCAAGTGGGACTGAGCCATGGCGGCCGCCGTCGGGAGCAAGTAGCAGCTCCAGCAGCAGCCGGGGGCAGAGGGGCTCCAGCAGGAGCTGTCCGCGGTGCTGATTCTTGGATCCCGCCTTCCTCGGGCTGAGCGCCAGACAGGGTTAACCTGCCAGCCCACACAGGCTGCCAAGGTGTGCGCGCGCGCGCGTGGGAAGCTCGGAGAGCTGAAGAGTGGCTCCCCGAACCCTCGTCTCCCTGGAGAAACGCGCCCGCTAGGGAAGGGAGAGGGGGGAGCCGGCAGAGACGCACAGAGCGAGGCCAAAGTTTGGGCACAAAAGTGGCGGCGGCGGGGGACGGGCTGGGGGGGGGCGCCGATTGAATATTTATGAGAAGCTTACTCCACAACTGCAATCTGGCAAGCGACGGGAGGAATTAATTTGAACAGGGACAGGGAGAGAGGGAGAGTGATCCATCATCTTGGACGAGGCCCAGCACTTGCTGCGGGCAAAACATGCTGGGAATTACCTCACCCCCCATCCAATAACTGTTGATTCTGATGTGCATCTCTCTGGGCATCTATCTAATGACATTGCTGATTTGTTTGGTTATTATTAGAATTAATCATTCTTGCAGAACATTTTGATGTCCAAAAGCACTTGAAAATTCTTGCCTCATTTATCCTTGTTACTCTTTTCTTTTTTATATCTCTTCCTTTTCTTTTTTTCTCTTCCTCCCATCCATTCTTTCTTTCTTTTCCCTCCCTCCCTCCCTCCCTCCCTCCTTCCTTCCTTTTCCTTTTCTCTCTCTCTCTCTCTCTTCCTTCCTCTTTCTCTTCTTTTCCTTCCTTCCTTTCCCTCCCCTTTCTTTCCCTTCCCTCCCCTTTCTTTCCCTTCCCTCCCCTTTCTTTCCCTTCCCTTCCCTTCCCTTCCCTTCCCTTCCCTTCCCTTCCCTTCCCTTCCCTTCCCTTCCCTTCCCTTCCCTTCCCCTTTCTTTCTTTCTTTCTTTCTTTCTTTCTTTCTTTCTTTCCATTGTTTCCCACCTCTAGACACAATCCCATGGAGACATTTTTCTGACACAAGGCATTGAGGCCCTTCCCTATAAGGAAAGAGCTCAAGAGTTTGGGACCTTTTTAGTTTTGAAGAGAAAAGAAAAGATGGCTTATGTTAAACCACAGTTGATATCGTGACATCCAGACGCAGCCTTGCTTGCAAACCAGTCTCCCCATTTCCCTTTGGTTTGTCAGTCCCAATGCTCTTCCATTCAAGACGGAGGAAGTGCTAAAACCCAAGACACTGTGGGGCCCAGGCTGCCAAACTGCAGACTGGGGGCTTCTCCACTCAGAGGCTTGCCCCCCGCAATTTTACTGGGGCTTCTGCTTCCGGATTCTTTCCAGGATTAAGTTCGTCCCTTTGCATGTGCTCCCCCCCCTCCCCATGATAGAAAGGTGTTTGTGAAGGCACAAGAGATTCTGGTCAGTTGCCCATCTGGTGGTGAGAAAGGGAACCAATAGAGGGTCTCCACCTTTTCCTTTTCCTGGCCGTGATTGTGACTGTAACAACTGTAACAGCTGTAACAGCAGAAATGAAGTAAGTGAAACTTTGCTCATCACGGCATCTCTGTACTGAGGGAAAGCTTAACCTGTTGTGTTTCTTTTGCTAACTGCTAACCTAGAAACAATATATGGTGAAAGCTACTGTTGCCTCTTGCCAGGAGACCAGGGTGTTGATTACCGCATCTGTTTTGCTGAGGAAAAGCTTTACCTGTTGAACTTCTCCCTCTTTCGCTAACTGCACAGCTAGAAACAGAAGATGGTGAAAGCTATTGTCGTCTCTCACCAGGAGTCAACAGTGTTGATTGCCAGCAAAACTGGGCGGATCATCCAATGCCGCCATCAATTTGATGATAGACGTGGGAAAATGTGGTACGTGACGATCATCTCAAACCGAATTTCTAAAAGCACAGGCCAGACACAAAGAAGGACATCTTTTAGGACACAGGGGTGGTGGTGGATGTATTATGTTCTGGAACTGTAAAAAATTATGTCAGTGTTATAGAATTAATATTTCTGAAAGCCTTTGGTTTATATTTATGGTCCATCTAAAATCTACAGATGTCCCCCACCCTTCCTCCTACCTTTTAATCTGGACATCGACTGGTTGTCTCCAGTCTTTTAACTGTTTTTCTTGGTTTGTTATGTTTCTTGTATTGTTTTTTTCTCTCTAACCAAAAGTCAAATTAAAAACAAAGCAACCTGAACTGCCATTGGTTCTACCTTCTGTACCAAAGGGTTGGGTTTGTTTCTCTTTCTCTCTCTCTCTGCATCGCATGGTTCGTTGACCCATTTCTTTTGCCCCCCTCCCTTCCCCTGGGTCATGCTTCTGACATGTGGAAGGTTACATAAGAGATGGACAAACCATAATCCGGGCTTCTTTCTGGGGATTAGGATTAATTGTATTCTGCTAGAAGGAGGAACCCTGTAAAAATCTCACGATCTCCTGCTCCCTTGCTGTGGTGGGGTGGCTGTCATTCTCCCTTTTCCTCTCATATGAGACGGAACGCTTTTTCTAAAATAGTGCCTTCTGTGACATATGTGTCCATGATCTAAAAAGAAAAAAAAGTATGCTTCCAGTTTGGTATTATTGCTTTTCCCCATGTGCAAATTGAGATGATAGATTAATCAACTGAAATTGATGGATTAATCAACTATAACCCATATGTTCAATTGACTAAGATTTCTTTAACTGGACAACAGCCCTGCTAAAAACCAAGAAGCTGAAAGACTGGCAGGCATAAACCAGCATGGGTGAAGGGCGTAGGAGTCTCCTAATTGTCGGCTGACCATTACTGCAATCCAAATCCTGGTGTGTTGGCCATCCCTCAAATTATGCATGGTGTGCACAAAATGATGCCTGGTGTGGAAAAAGTGGATAGGGAGACATTTTTCTCCCTCTCTCATAATACTAGAACCCAATGGGGGTCATCCCATGAAGTTGATTGGTGGGCAATTCAAGATAGATAAAAGGGCTTATTCACACAGTGTATTGTTAAACTATGGAACTCACTTCCTCAAGATGTAGTTATGGCCAGTAATTTAGGTGACTTTAAAGGGGGATTGGACAAATTCCTGGAGGAGAGGGCCCTCAATGGCTACTAGTCCTGGTGGCTATATGCTTCCTCCAGTATCAGAGGCAGTCTGCCTATGTACACCAGTTGCTGGGGAACATGGGTAGGAGGTTGCTGTTGCACTCCTGCCCTGCTTGTGGGTTTCCTGTGGACAGCTCATTGGCCACTGTGTGACCGGAACACTGGACTAGATGGATCCTTGGTCTCATCCAGCATGGTTCTTCTGATGTCCTTAAGGGGCTGGGAGAAGGCAGGGGGGAATGCTGAATGAAATATGCAAGTCCTACACCCTGACTCCCTACCCCAGTTTTATCCGCATCGAAAAAGTTTGGCACATAGGGAGTTCTGTATCAGGTCGAGCGATTTGTCCATTTAGCCGATCTTTTCCCTAACCTGGCGCCTTCCAGGTGTTTTGGACTTCAACTCTCATCAGCCGCAGCCAGCATGGCCAATAATTGGGAATGCTGGGAGTTGTAATCCAGAACATCTGGAGGGCACCAGCCTGGGGGAGGCTGATTTAGCCCAATTTTGTGTACTCCAACCTTCCCCAACCTGGTGCCTTTGAGATGTTATGGATCACGACTCTCAGCATTCTTGGCCATTGGCCATGCATGCTGGGGCTGATGGGAGTTGAAGTCCAAAACACCTGGAGGGTGCCAAGTCGATCTCGTAAGGGTCTCAGACATAGAAGAGGCTTCCCTGTCATCTCCTGCCTAGTCCTTTTAACTGGAGTGGCCAGAAATCGAACCTGGGACCTATCGCACGCACACCAGATGCTCTTACCCCTGAGCTACGGTACCTCTGTAGAGGCCAAGTCCTCTCTGGACCCCCTTGTAAGTGGAGCGGAAGCTGATCCATCACTGAATGAGATCGCCCATCGCCTCAGTCCAGAGCCGGTTCTCGTTACATCTCCGGCCGCAAAGCCGATCTGTCGGATCGATGCCTTGTAGCTGAGTCTCGACTGGTAGCCAAACAACCTCTTGAAAGCGACTCAAGGCCTTTCTAGCTGCTACTAATGAGGACTCCTCGTGGGAGGCCGAGATGGCAGGAGCAGCACAGCTTCCTTGCCCTCGCATTATAATAAAGCATCCTGCAAAGCCAGACACAATTACGGGACGTTGCAGAGCAGTGGGCTGTCACTGAGAAAGCAGCAGGGAACTGACGCCATAAACCGGCCCGGGAGCGGGGGAGAAATATGCGCATCGCTAATAATACATGAGGATGTTTGTCTGTCTGTCAGCGCTGTAGCGCTGGGTGCAATTTTAAAAAGGGATTGCAGTGGGGGAGGGAAGTTTTCTTGCCCCTTCCCAGATGTGGCAATACCCCCCCCCAAGCCCCACCCCCACCCCTCTGCATGGCGATTAAGCTCAGAAAAGAACTTTTCCAAGTGGTTTGGGAAAATCCATTGCAGCATTAATTTTCTTTGCAGTGACTCGGATGAGAGATTAATTGGCTGGCATTGTCTGTTGTGTAATTTAAATACATCCTAAGCATTCTTCCTAAAGTTGCAGAGATGCTGCTTTGGGTCCTGCTGCCAGCCTGGGCCATGAATTGTTTCTCTGCACCTGGGCATGAGGTCTGAAAATGGAAAATCAAGAACTACGAACAGGAGCAAACGCCTTGAGTAAAGGTGGATAGGGACGGCCGCCGTTAGGGGGTGCATTGATTTAAGAACAGTAAGTGTTATGATATTCCTGCTGGATCATGCCGGCTGGGAATTATGGGACTTGCAATCCAGACCTTCGTTTCATGCTCAGCTTCCTAAAAAGCCTCCAGCTGTCTCTAGTGGTCCCGCCTACATACATCTGGAGTGCGTTCAGCGGTGCCTTCCTGGGAGATGACTTCATCTCTGACGCAGCCCTCGCTTGCTATGCTCCTTCACCCACCTGCTCTCTCATCTCTGGGAATCAACACTGACTTCTCATCTTTAATGCATCGCTGTGTCAGACAGAGAAATGACACACCAGGGACTAGTGTGTGTGTTTCCCTGGGGGGAAAAGAAACATGCCGGGGATCGATCTGAGCAGGAATATGCAAATAGCATCATCGTCTAACCTCTTGACACGTGCAGAGGGCTTTCGCAACCAGCCACCAACATGGGTTGCCACTTTCTCCCTGGCCAGAGGCTGTGTGCACCTTTTGCAGTTGTCTTACAGAAATTCAGAATTTCAGAAATTCAACAAGTCAAGCCTCTGCCTGTCACTAGATCGGGAGGTTGCTCCTGTTGGATTTCTGCCTGCCACGTGTATGTGTGTGTGTGTGTATACACACACACACACACACACACACAGATTGCCCATTTATTCATTTAATTTATTTTGCCACCCAACCGACAGAGGTCCTCGGGGCAGTTTGCAATTGTGAAAAACCAGCACGACAACCCCCAAACATCAATAAAATGACAACAATGGAAGCAACGGGATGGGAATTCAGAGGAGCCTTTTATTACGGCAGGGTTCGGCCATGTTTTAAGGAGGCGCAGGGAGGAGAGGGAAGGAGGGAGGGAAAGGGGGTGTAAAGTTTGGCAACCCTTCTCCCTAATCTCAGATTTATGCTTGTTCCTGTTACTTGAAAGTGAGCAGAAAATACACTTCGCCTGTGCTCAGAGACACCCTGGTTGCTCCTTCACATGTTCCAGGGCTCAACCACCAGGGCCTGGCCAGAACGAAAGCAGAAAGCCATGTCATCTTCCCCCCACCATGTCTTCCTGACTATATCACCTCCTGTGCTCACAGGTAATGTGAGCCGTAATTGCAGCCTCCAACTCTCCAAAGTTTAATTAAAAGGCAGAGAGACAGCGGGTGCTGTGGCTCACGGCTGCTTCTACATCCCACTCTTTTTCTAAGCCCTGCTCCTCCCCCATCTGGGCGTCTTGCAGTTCCTGGGCAGTGTAAGGGAAATGCACTCTGCGCATGCTGAGGGGCACCCTTTATTACTTCCCCCATACATTCCAGGCCTCAACCACTGTTTCTGTCCAGCCCAAAAAGATTGCCTGGAGGCCAACCCTACCACGCCTAAGAATAATGATAATTTTTAAAGGCCAGCAGCCCACTTTATGGGTTCTCTAGTTGGAGATGTCTAACTGGTTGCATCAGCCTGAAGGGAAGTGAGGCTGCGACCAGGAAACTATGTCCCAGGGGAGGAGAACAGTCCCAGCACAGATTCTTTGGAGGCCTGCAGCTTCTCTCCGATGGAATTAATCACCGGTCCCCCACAGGCCGTTACATCTCATCGGCGTGCATTTGCTTCGCTGGGTCTTTGTCTGGCTTGGGCCTCGTCGATTTCATCAGCAAACCTTTCTTTGGTTCCACCTCGGGGGTCTGCAGCACCTCCGGATTGGATGTGTCCGGCATCACCTTCTCCCTGAAGATGCGGGCGGTCCCGTTGGCCCCTTGCCCCTCGTTGCTGGTGCCAGGACTCTCCTGTGCTAGCTCAATTTGAACCCGAGGCGATTCTGGATCAGGGGCAGCAGCGGGGGGTTCCTCCGGATCAGAGAGCCCCCCTTTGGTCAAGATGTTTCGGGAGATCACTGGAGGAGAAGGGAAGGCACGTCATGAGGGGCCATTTCTGGGGCTGATGCCTGTGGGTTTCACAACGGGCCCCCATAGCCAGAAATGTTGCGTCAAGGGGAAGCTTAATAAATCCAGCGCATAACACAGAGATAGCTTGATACGTTGAAGGTTTATAGGCCAAGCAATGCTATACTCCGGGTGTAGCGGAAGATGGGTTGCAGCGACTGAAATTGATAAGACTTTCTGGTATTTTGTAGATGTGATTAGATTTGTGTGTATTGTGAGCTAACGGTGAGTACTGGAAAGTATTCTTGGGGATGGGGCAAAGAAGGTTGCCCCATGTGGGTTAGTTAAGTATTGGAAGCAGAAAGCTGCTTGACTTAGGAGGGAAACCTTAATTAAGGGGCACCTGGTATCATTGAATGATAGAATAGTAGGGTTGGAAGGGACCTACAAGACCATCGAGTCCAACCCCCTGCTCAATGCAGGAATCCCAGTCAGAGCATCCCTGACAGGTGGCTGTCCAGCCTCGTCTTGAGCGCCTCCAGTGTGGGAGAGCCCCCCACCTCCCTAGGGAATTGGTTCCATTGTTGTATTGCTCTAACAGTCAGGACGTTTTTCCTGATGTTCAGCTGGAATCTGGCTTCCTGTCATTTGAGCCCGTTATTCCATGTCCTGCACTCTGGGATGAGGGAGAAGAGATGCTGGCCTTCCTCTCTGGGACAACCTTTCAAGTCCTTGAGGAGCGCTATCCTATCTCCCCTCAGTCTCCTCTTCTCAAGGCTAAACATGCCCAGTTCTTTCAGTCTCTCCTCACAGGGCTTTGTTTCCAGTCCCCTAATCATCTTCATTGCCCTCCTCTGAGTTTGTCTGCATCCTTCTTAAAGTGTGGTACCCAGAACTGGACACAGTACACAAGATGAGCCCTAACCAGTGCTGAGTGGATGGGAATGGTAAACCAGGCTGCATTGGTAAACCAGGCTGCATTGGGAGGTGGTCCTATTAGGAACCAGGAATAGTGGTATGACCACATCTGAAAATTAGATGAGGCCATGAACATCGGAGTTTTAAAAGATAAGGGTTTGATCTCTTTGGGAGAGAGATCTTGGGAGGATGACAAACCTACCAAACTGCTCCCTCTGTCCACCATGCCTTCCATTTAGGTCCATGTGAAACATTGATATTAACTGTTAGATTGAGAAGAATGTGGGTTTTACTACATTCACAGTATGCTTGCTGTCATTTCCATTATCCTTTTAGCGATTAGAACTTGCGTGTATTTAGGGATGTTTGTGATCTGCCTTAACATAATGGAAGCATGTTATTCTCTTAGACTGTTGGAGCAATAAAGGTATATTCCTTCATACCAGATTTGTATCATCTGGCTTGAGAGAAGCTTCAAGGATCGCTTCCCACGTGTTAATGCCTGATGCCCCAAACACTCAGTGAGGACTTGTAAATCTGTCACAGAGGGGGCTGTGTCAGTAAAGCTGCTGCATTCTCCCATGGCCGGGAGAATCTCAGATACACCCATTCAACTAAGGGAAACAAGGTAGTCGGATGGAGCGAGAGTAAGTTACTTGTCTCACAGGGGGATGCAACCCGGTGCCCTCCAGGAGTACCACTGCCATTGTCACAGACCATGGGCCCCGCTGGCTGGGACTGATGGGAGATGTAGTCCAACATATTTGGAAGGCACCAGGTTGCCTTACATTCCAATTCCGCTGGGATGACGTACCTCTGTGACAGCACAGAGGTCACCCTGCTGTAGGTCTTGGTGTATTCAAGGGGTTTTACTGGCGTGTCTGTTGAGCAGGTGGCCAGTGTCAGGTCTAGAACTTCACCGTATGAAAGCAATGACTGTATTTTGCTGTTCGTTTGCAGGATCTGGTATTCAGAGGTAGACTCCGTCGGTCCATGGGTGCCCCATTTGGCCATCGTGGTTTCCTCGGGGAAAACCGGCTGCCTATTCAATCGGTCTCTTTTTCTGTCCGCACTTTTCCTTGCTCTCTGACCTTCTGTCTGCCCCCATAGTTACCTCCAGAGGGTTTGTAGTCATCCCGACTGATCTGGGTTCCACCGAGCAACGAGCTGTAGCTGGGCAGGATCAGGAGCCCAAGGGAGAAGGTGAGGATCTGTCAGGTGGAAGGATTGGAAAGTGGGTTTATTGGTGCAGAAGAAACCACGGGATATATAGTGCGATCAGTCAGAAGGGACTGAGCCAGAGTCAGTAAGGTGTAGTGGTTAGCGCATTGGACTGGGACTCAGGAGACCCGGGTTCTAGTCCCCGCTCGGCCATGAAGCTGACTGGGTGACTTTGGGCCAGTCCCTGATTCTCAGCCTAACCGACCTCTCAGGGTTGTTGTGAGGATAAAACAGACAAGGAGGACCATGTAAGCTGCCTTGGGTTCCTTGCAAGAGGAAAAAAGGTGGGGTATAAATGTAATTATAACTAGGGTACGATTTCTGACTGTAGGAGCAAGATTCTCAATAGAGTTTCACTCCTGTTGATTTGTGATTAAATTGCAAAAAACCCCACCCCCCACCCCCAAACAAAATAAAATTAAAAAGCGGTATATTTTAATAGCATTCATCTTTGTCTGTAAACTGGATTTGGACTGTACAGCTCTATTAATGGAGCGGGGGGAGGGGAACCTATGGCCCACCAGATGTTCTTGGACTACACCTCCCATCATCCATGACCACTGGCCAGGCAGGCTTGGGGCTGATAGGAGTTGGAGTCTAGCAACATCTAGAGGCCTGCTGGTCCCCCCCCCCGCACCCCGAAATAGAGACAGTCTCCTTCAAACAGACGACTGTCCTTTTTAAAGTGGGACACATGGCCACCTTACCCAAGAGTGTGCTGGCATTTTGCTTTTTCCAGGATCACTGTCCCCCACCTTTCTCCCTCCCCACACGTACCACGAGGCAGGTGGTAGTCTGTGCTGCCTTGGTGGATGTCTGCTTGATGAGTCTTTGCAGCCTCTGTAACTGATCCAGCAGCGACCTGCAGGAAGAAATAATGTCAAACAGTATTTGGATCCTTCTATTTCCATAAGGACTGGAAACTTGATTCTTTTAATGAAAGCTGAAAATGCAAAGCAGTGTATGTGTTGGAATCTCCTTGAGTGGGAGCAGGCTCCCAGGACCTCCCTCCCCATGTGGCTATGGCTCTGCCCACAGTACCCATTATGGGGCAGCCCTCTCCGGCTGAACCCCGTTGCTGCTTCCTGCTCAATGGTGAAAAATGCAACAGGGGACGTTTGTCCTGGAGCTTCAGGAATGGAAGAAAGTAGCACCTGTTGAACCTCTCACCATTTGGCAGCTTTGACAAGGCCCCAATTCTTTGGAGGAAAGGGCTCTCTGCACATCCTCAGAGGCACCCTTTCCTTATTACCTCACACATTTCACGGTTGGGCTGCAGCATTAATCTACCTCTGCATACCAGATGCTGCGGAAACGCAGAGGACAGGGGCTGTTGATGCCACACCCCGCTTGTGAACGTCCCAGAAATATCTTGCTGGCCACCGCTGGAAATGGGACGCTTCGGCGAACGTTTCCCGAGAACCGCGCTCCTGTTTGCGTTCATGGTTGCAAATGGGACATGTGTGTATGATTTCCGTACAGGAGCGAAATGTTCATACATCCCTAGATTTGAGTCAGGCCTTTCCATGGAACACAGCAGAGAGTGGGATGGGGGAGCCAGGACTCCTGGGTCCCGTCGCCTGGCGGGAGAGGATGGGGAAGTGATAAACTTACACATTGTGCGTCTCCAGCTCCTGCACTTTCCTCCTCAGCTCCTGGTTATGGGCTGAGCATGTGGTCACCCTGCCGAGGAAAGAGCAAAGGGAAAACCAGTTACATTTTGTCCACCCTATGGCAGAGGTCAGGAGCTCACATCCCTCCAGATATTGTTGAACTACAACTCCCATCATCCCTGACCATCAACCATACTGCCAGAGGACTGTAGGCTCCTCACCCCTGGCTGATGGAAACAGGGACCCGGGTCAGCCGGGAGTCCGGTATGGGGACGAGAAGCTGGTCTGTAAAGGGCAAGTGAGCCCCTTGACCCACCCCCACAAAATACAGCTTCCTCCCCCCCCCCGCTCTCACCGGCTCTCCAGCCCGTCGATGTATTCTTTCTTGCGCCGGCGGCTGTCCTGAGCCGATTGCTTGTTGCGGATTTTCCTCCGCACCTTCTTCAGGATACGCTCTTCTGCCTGTGTGCAAGGAGGGAGGGTGAGAGTCAGTACCTGCCCCAGATTTGCGGGGGGACCTTTGGGCAAGACTCCCGCAATGGGCCCCCTCCCTCAGTGAGTCTTTCTTCTCACCACCATGGCCATCATTTCTCCTCCTCCTCTTTCTCATTGTCGCTACCGTTTGCTTGCTTGGCAGGCAGAGAGCCGGGGAGCAAGTCAGCCAGGGGTCATAGAATCATAGACTCATAGAATAGTAGGGTTGGAAGGGGCCTACAAGGCCATCGAGTCCAACCCCCTGCTCAATGCAGGAATCCAAGTCAGAGCATCCCTGACTGGTGGCTGTCCAGCCTCGTCTTGAATGCCTCCAGTGTGGGAGAGCCCCCCACCTCCCTAGGTCATCGGTTCCAGTGTCGTATTGCTTTAACAGTCAGGAAGCTTTTCCTGATGTTCAGCCGGAATCTGGCTTCCTGTCACTTGAGCCCATTATACCATGTCCTGCCCTGTGGGATGATTGAGAAGAGATCCTGGCCTTCCTCTCTGTGACAACCTTTCAAGTACTTGAAGAGCACTATCCTATCTCCCCTCAGTCTTCTCAGGGCTAAACATGCCCACTTCTTTCAGTCTCTCTTCACAGGGCTTTGTTTCCAGTCCCCTGATCATCTTTGTTGCCCTCCTCTGAACCCTCTCCAGTTTGTCTGCATCCTTCTTCAAGTGTGGTGCCCAGAACTGGACACAGTACTCCAGATGAGGCCTAACCAGTGCTGAGGAGAGGGGAACTAGTACTTCCCGGGATTTGGAAGCGATGCTTCTATGAATGCAGCCCAAAAGAGCATTTGCCTTTGTTGCAGCCACATCACATTGTTGGCTCATATTCAGCTTGTGATCGACAACAGTTCCAAGATCCTTCTCGCTTGTAGTGTTGTTGAGCCATGTATCCCCCATCTTGTAACTGTGCATTTGGTTTCTTTTTCCTAGGTGCAGAACTTGGCATTTATCCCTATGAAATGTCATTCTGTTGTTTTCTGCCCAGCGCTCCAGTCTATCAAGATCACTTTGAATTTTGTTTCTGTCTTCCAAAGTATTAGCTATCCCGCCCAATTTTGTGTCATCTGCAAATCTGATCAGCATTCCCTGCACCTCCTCCTCCAAGTCATGAATAAAAATGTTGAAGAGCACTGGGCCCAGGACTGAGCCCTGCGGTACCCCGCTCGTTACCTCTCCCCAGTTTGAGAAGGTCCCATTGATAAGCACTCTTTGAGTCCGATTCTGTAGCCAACTGTGGACCCCCCGGATCGTTGTTTCATCTAGCCCACTTTGAGCTAGTTTGCTCATCAGGAGATCATGGGGCACTTTGTTGAAAGCTTGCTGAAGTCGAGGTATATGATGTCTACAGCATTCCCACGGTCCACAAGGCCAGTGGGTGCCTCCAGCGGCACCCATGAAGGGGTCCCCAATGTCTGAATGCCACCCATTCAAAGACTGAAAGCATTGTAAGGTCCTCAGTCCATTGCATTATAGGAGGGGAGTGTTTCAGTACCAGCCTTTTAGCTGCCGAAAGGGTGCGGAGAATCCCTTTCCGCTGACCTTTCGTTAGTTTCCATGAAGCAGGTAAATAATTTAAAAGAGCCTGTACATCAGTTAATATCACAGACTGTTCCAGTACAAAATTTATGTGTAATAACCTCCCGCCCCCAAAGAAGAAACTACTGGGCTTTGCCAAAACATATGCTTAAAAGAAGTGTTAACTGTACTGCACCGCCAGCAATTAGCCGAATTCGACAATCCCTTATTAAAGAGACACTGCGGTGTCCAACAGGCATGAAAGAAAAGTTTTTGCTGAATAAGATGCAGCCCAAGATCCACAGACACGACAGGCAGATGCCAAAGTGACGATCTGCTGATTAGGCATTTTGTGGTGGTGCCCACAGCATGGTCTCAAATTCCCAAATGTGCCCACTGGCCCAAAAAGGTTGGGGACCCCTGAAGTAGGTAGTGTCGTCCCCTGTTCCCCCTTCCCACCACCACCTTTAACTGGGCCGGAGCTCTGGAACTGCCTGCTGAGGTTCCCTTTCTGTTGTTGTTCCACTGGAAGGGTCTTTATTATTCAGCGTTTTTATCCAGGCGGGCCTTTGGCCCATAAGCGGGTCTGCTGCTGAAGGGTGTTAACTGGCTGGGTGCTGCTTATTTCTTTTACTGTTTTAATTGTGTTTTTGATTCATTTGTGTTTTTGTTACATTTTAATTCAGTTCACGTTTTGATCTTTGCTCGTATTCTCGTTGGCCTCCTGGAGCACCACTTTGGGATGGAAAGATGGGATGACCATCAAATAAATGAGAGAGCAACCCTATGGCCTCTAGACGGCGTCTGCGGGGTGTGTGTGTGTGTGTGTGCACAGGAAAGTTCAGATTCCTGGATCTGAGGTCAGAGACAGCACTCCGATCTCTGACCCAGCAGTCCGAGCTCCCCCCTGCTTTGCAGCCAGCGTGGACAGAACCGCACCGGCTGCCTCTCCGAGATCGCAAAGGGCACCCTTGGAGAGGAGGGAAAGGAGGTGATTCTCTGGGTGGGGAGGGGACTGGGGAGGCAGGCTTGCAAAGAATCCTGCAGCCTCCCAGCTTTCTTCCCTCCCGCTCCACAGAGCTCCAGTTAGACAGGTGAAAAAGCCAATCTAGCAAAAATGCGGAGCGGGAGGAGTGCAGAGGGGAGAACATCCTCTGCACTCTTCCCACTGTGCACAGGATGCCTGCCCGCTTCCGAGTTCAGAGGCTGATGGGCATCCTGACAGGATCGCACCCTAAATAAAATCTATACCATTTTTTAAGAAATATTCCAGTAAAAATGACTACACTGGAAGAAATCAAAACGCGTCTGAACTGGGCTCTGTCCCTTCCACCCTGGGGACTGCCACATACCTTGGTGAGGGGTAGGTTGCTGCCTAGCAAGACCCCCTCTTGGCTCAGCAGCCGTCTTTCTTCGTCCGTCAAGTAGAGTCCTGGTGGGAGGCATAGCTCTTCCAAAGGGTCCTGTCCCACACAGACACAGAGTTCGTTAGCTGATCACCTTTTGTGGCCTGGAGCTCCCTGCTTTAGGATCTGACTGTCCCTGATCCCACCAAGAGCCTGGACTTTCTTTTGTCACCATGGATTGGCTGGACAAAAGGGTCTCTGAGCACATGCAGAGGGACCCTTTCTCCCCATCACAGCTGATCCAGTCTGCCATCGGGGGCTCAACTTGGGGGGCTAATATGGAGATACCAGATACCATGCTGCTGACACCCACACGTGGCGGAAGGAGGGAATTAAAGGGACACCAGCCAGATCAATAAGGGAGCCTCATGACAGCAACAGGCCTCAGCAGGTCATGTGACGCTTTCTGACCGCTATAAAAACATCCGACTTTGTCCCCTGATACAGCACAATCTGGGTCTGACAGCCAGGTCTTTGGGGGCGGTCTCAAAGCTTCCTGTGCTAGCCTGAGCCCCTGAACATCTTAATTTATCAGTTCCTTACTGCTTACCTGGTCCCTAGTGATCTCTGGGACGTTGGGTTGGGCTGCATTCTCAAAGAGGCGGAATGACACTTCGCCCGGAACACAGGCCTCGGGGAGAATCATTGGGGGTGTCCAGTTCCCTGCGGGTGGGGAAGGGACCAAAAAAGCATGGTACCAGTCAGGGAGGGGTCAAGATTATGGGATGGACATGGTCCGAAGACCCCCCCCAGCCCCAAGTTAAAAAGGTCGACCCTGTCCAACCAGGTAAGTTCCCTTTCAGCGGATTTATTTATTTATTTCATTTCTGTACCGCCCCCAAATCAAAGCTCTCTGGGCGGCTGACAAAAATGAAAACCGCACAATACGACATGATCAAACATAATCCAAAACCATTAAAAGTTTAAAACAGAATAACAGCAAAGTAAAAACCAGCAGCAGTGTCAACTTCTAAACAGACAATAACACGTATAAAAACAAAACAAAATGGAAGGGCCTGAGAAAACAGAAAGGTCTTCACCTGGTGCTGGGAAGAGTACAGTGGAGTACCAGGTGAGCCTTTCTGGGAAGAGCATTTTGCAATTGGGATGCCAACACTGAAAAGGCCCTATCCTTGCCAGCAGCACCAGCCAGCCTGCACTCTGAGATCATCAACAGACGCCCTTCTCACTTGCCTGCCTTGAAGGATGGTTAGGTTGGCAACTACAAGGGGGGAATTTTGGCTAGCCACAGTGCACAGGGAGGGTAAGGTTAACCCTTTCCTCCCAACTGTGATCCCCCTGGAAATCTCCCCCCACATGGTAGCTAAGTTTAGGAAAAACCTCCTATTTGCACCAATGGGAAGATTTTTTCTAAACTTAATTGCCTTGCACAGGGAGGGTTGGAGGGGCATTGCAGCTTGTGGGGAGGGGAAGGTTAATTCAGCTGCACCCCCCTTGAAAATTGCCCTCTATATGGCAACTAAGCTGAGAAATAAAACACCTTCCATTGGAACCAGCGGACACTTAGAGCTTTTCTACACAAGGCATTTATAGTGCACTGGTGATTCCTTATGCATGGTTGTTCATGGGTTCTTTAGATGATGCCATGATCCTCCAGTTTCATTTCTGTTTTTTAAGAGCACTTTCCTGAGTTTCTTTAGAGTGGGGAAAATGGGGTATTATTTCTGATGGCAAAAGAAAAGGTATTTCCCGACTTGTGTATTTGCACAATAGCACAGCACCACCTACAGTTTATGTAGTGGAAAAGCAGGAAAGGAAAAGCTTTTTGTGTAGTGCTCGGAGCTCAATCCTGCAACGAAACTGAAAGTAGATACGGCAAATAACAGCCTTGTGTAGAAAAGCTCTCAAGGCTCTGGGGAACTGATCTGGGGCCGTGGAAAATAGATCTGGGACTAGCAAAACCCCTGGGTATTTGCAAATTGTTGCCACACACACCCCTCCCATGTCCCACACTTACCTAGGGAGCTAGAGAAGACACGATCAGGCAGGCCTGCATCCTTCACCATCCCCGTGTCACAGATAACCTCGTAGATGACGGTAGGGGATAGGTCTTGGAGATTTGGCTCGTTTTGCAGAGGGGTGTCCACGCAGCGATCATCTGAGATCCCGCTGTCGCTCTCCGGAGATGCAACGGGGCTCCTTGAATGGTAGATGTCATTGGGGTTGATTAGCAGCTGTAAGAGATCCTCTGTGTCGCTGTCGTTCGGTCCCTGAAGCAGAATCGTGGATTGGTTTTAATAGCACTGCTTTGGGGTTGCCAGTGTGTGTGTGTGTGTGTGTGTTTGCCTGTTGTCCCTGGAACGCTTAACTTGCTGGGGGCCGAGGAGGGAGATTTGAACAGGAGACTTCCTTAATTTGGACTCCAGGTTAATCCCCCAAGTGTCATTTGCACAGCCTTAGGCCAGCGGTGCAGAACCTCTTTCAGCCCAAGGTCCAAATCCAGTTTCAGAGAAGCTCTCGGGGGCTTCCTTCTAGTGCTGGGCGGAGCTGAAGGCAAAAGGGGCGTGGCCAAAAAACAGCCTGTTTTAGCTTAAACATTTGGCTCAAACATTTCTTACAAATAGATGAAGAAATAGTTAAAACAAACTAACAGTTTCATCTGGCCCAGCCCACCTGCGCTCTGCTGGGTCCCCAGGGCTCATAAGCTTTATTCGAAATGCATCCATAAGCATGGTCTTGAAGCAACAAGTTGGCTTTGGAGTCTGTAGCAGGGAAGGCGCCGTGGGAGATGAGTTCTTCCTGCCCCTCAAAGAGGTCATCCAGGAGACTGGAGCAGTTCGGATCCATGGCCTGAGATATGCAGACAGCATATTAATGGCTAAGAAACCTCGAAGTGGCCAAAAATTTCTCCCACATTTTTTTCCAGCATTCTCCTTCAATTTGATAGAAAAGAAATTGCTTTCGAAATTCAAAGGAGGAGACATTTTGGAGAAACCCTCATGGGCTGGATTTGGGGTTCTTGGGCTTACCCTACTGATGAGGTGGCTGAGGAGTGTGTGTAAGGGTCCTGTCTGTCATCGTACAGTAATCTCTGAGGCACCCTGTAGCCTCCTCGGCTTCCCTCACTTCAGCCAAAGCTGTCATGAGAAAGACATCATGAGGCAATTCCTCCCATGGGTCTTTTCCAGTTCAGAAAGTGCAGGTGGCCTGGGACACTAAAGAGCAGTGGAAAGACGTGGAAGAGAGAGAAAACACACACAGCCCCCTCGCAGTGATTAGGCGAGCTCAAAATGACGACCAAAAGAAATTCAAAATGCTGCCTCAGAAAAGTGGAAGCCTCGACACAGTTGATGCTGTTGCCACCTACAGAAGCAATGCAATAAACCAAAAACCCAGAGGGAAAAGAAAAGGGAGACCCTGTGCTGCAACCCCTACCAATAGTGAGCCCTGTCTGTCAGAAACCGTTGGAGAATTTCTCCTCCCCTAGGAGAAATTCGGTCAAGTTATCCTGCCAATTTCGCTGCCCGCAAATAGGATGGAGAATTCTGGGAGGCCATTTGTGCACAGCTCTACCTCAAAGTCCTTGGCTCAAACTTCACTTTCCTTTGTCAGCCTTAGGCAAGCTACTTTCCCTCTTGCCCTCAGCCTTTCCATCCATAATTTGGAGATGATGGTGATGGTGGTGCCAGGTTGCTTGTATGGATAACAAATGTCTGTGAAGCTTTTTGAACACTCAGGCTGCGATCCTGCATGCACGTACCTGGGGGTGAGCCCCATTGAACTCAGTGGGTCTTACTTCTGGGTAAGCATGTCTAGGATTGTGCTACAAGGCTTCAGTCCCATTCTTGCTCACCTGGGAACAAGATCCATTGACCTTTCTTGCTTATGAGTAGATATGTACAGCAGGGATGCTGAACCTCTTTCAGCTTGGGGGCTGTATTCCAGTGGTGGGCAGGGCTTGAGGCAAAAGGGGCGCCCCCCCAAAGCCAAAAAATGCCTGCATATTTTTGCTTTAAGCTCTTCCTGCCAGGAACTATAGGGCATAGTCCGAAGGCACGGGAGGCAGCCCCCTTGCTGAAGCTTAGCAGGTTTGGGTCTGGTCATTGCTTGGAGGGGAGACCACCTGGGAACCACATGTAGCCCACCTTGAGTTCCATGAAGGAAGAAAGGTGAGATATAAGTGTAATAAATAAATAAATAACAATAAATAAATAACTACAGCTTAGGAGAGGCATTTCAACCTTTTAGAACGGGGACTGGAATGAGGAAAAGACTGTGTGAAAGCCGGGAAAACACCAAACGTTTGGTGGTTGGGGAAAAGAGGGTGGAGACAGGAGAAAGAGTCCCGTCTGGGGGTTTTGGGGCACCTTGGAGGGCCCGATTGGGTCCCCAAGAGGGCCAAATGTGGCCCTCAGGCCTGAGTCTCTGCACCCCTGCCATAGTGAAAAGCATGCAAACCACATGACAGTTGTTGAGTCTGACGACCATACGTGTGTGGAGTTTCCCCAGTATACACCCTGGTTCATGCTGGACGGCACTACATTGTGCGTGGTATGTGTGCGTGTGCATGGTGCTCGCATTCGAAGCTGCCTTTGCACACCCATGTTGCCTCAACGCGGCGACAGGTGCACACCTGCGTAATTCACAAAGCAACTCTGTGCACCTTCCGGGTTACACACACAGAATAATCTTTGCGCCATCTCTGGCTGTTTCCCCCGAAACCTGCATAACATTCATTGCCCTTGTGGTGAAGTGGTTACAATGTTGGACGAGGGCCGGGCAGAGTTGGGTTCAAATCCACGAAGCTCGTTTGAGCCCGTCATTGTTTCTTAGCTTAGCCTACCTCATAGGTTTGTCGTGAGGATCAAAACAGCTGTCAGGAGCCTCATTTGCGCAGCCCCCAGTTCCCTGGAGTTCAAGATGAAGACAAAATAAATACATCAGTCTGTGAGCTCTAGCTTACAGAAGCTTGCACAACAGTAAAATGTGTTTGCTTTGAAAGGCGCTTGGAAATCCTCTGTGGTTTTCGCTGCAACAGAATAACCCAGTTACGCTTCCAAAGAAAGTTGATCTCCTGCTGGAGAAGCCTTCATTCCCCCAAGCCTTACCTTTTTTTCCAGCTCGAGTCCAAAAGCGTGCGTGGGGGAAACTGAGCTGCTGGTTCCCGAACAGAGCAACGGGCTTTACAGAGCTTTACATCCAGCCTGCATCGAAACAAGGAAGCTTCCGTACAGGATCTTGACATCCTGGAACTGGTCTGCCAAGACCCACCCACGGTCTGTAAACCAATTAAAAGGGCCGAAGGGGTCCAGGTATACGCGCACACCTGTCTAGGCAGTGTACAATTGGATAAGGAAAACTCTCGCATAAAATAACGTTTTACGTTTATTTTTTAAAATAAATTCATTTAAGCATTTGTTGTTTTAAAGTTGTAA
The DNA here is from genome assembly GCF_057233095.1 of Heloderma suspectum. NCBI lineage: Eukaryota > Metazoa > Chordata > Lepidosauria > Squamata > Helodermatidae > Heloderma > Heloderma suspectum. The sequence goes on from NC_139474.1 coordinate 13,317,638, forward strand.
ATTTGTTTTTATGAAAGCTTTGAAACTGTTTTAAAAGTTTTAACTTGTTTTAAAATAAAGCCTTTAATCCTATGCATATTTCAGTGGAAAAAGTCCTACACCTCCCTAGCCAGCCACGCTATGTGAACGTTCATAGGCTTGCACCCTAAAGGTGCAATCCTATGCATGTTTAGACAGATAAAAGTCCTACAATTCCCATGGCAGGCTGGGGAATGCTGGGAGTTGTGGGACTTTTTTTCTGTTTAAACGTGCATAGAATTGTGCCTTAAATTGTTTTAGGTCTTAACTGTAAGTTGCCTTGGCGGCCCTATTTGGTACAATCCGGATTTATATACAAATAAAGACCCAATCCTATGCATGTTTAGACAGAAAAAAGTCACAGAACCCTAAATTGTGTTATGTTTTAATTTAATCAGCCCCCCTCTTTGGGCCAAAAGGAGACTCACATTCATAAATAAAAAAGGGCACATTCCTATGCATGTTTAGACAGAAAAAAAGTCCTATTAGACAGAAAAAAGTCCCTGGCTGGGGAATGCTGGGAGTTGTAGGGTTTTTTTTAATCTATTTAAACATTGTGCCCTAAATGCAGTCCTAAGTAAGTTCAGTGCAGTCCTAATTAAATTTTAGAGTAAATGGTCTAAAATTCTGTCAAACTTCATTCTGAATTAATCAGGTTGCAACAAATTCTGGTTTCTCTCCCCCCCAGATTTATGAATCTGTTTCATAAAACAAATGTTTCATAAAAACAGAGGGAAGATGTATGTGTGCAGATGCCAGGGTGAAATATTTATATATTGTTTAAAATGTTGCTATTTATCTAAAATGTTGCTATTCCACGTTGCCTTTAAAAAGTCCAGGGAGGCAAATGGCAAGGATAATACAAAATACAATAAAACATTCAAATTCACCACTAGCACCACCACCACAGAAACCCAACATCTGAAGAATCATCAGCAGATTAAAAACTCAATAGGTAACAATAATTTAATGGAAGTAGTTACAAAAAGAAAGAGATTATATGAACTTCTACCCGCCCCCAATCCATACCATACAAACAATAAAACCCTAAAAAGGTGCGTGGCTCAGTTTTCCCCAACCTGGTGCCCTCCAGATATTTCAGACTACAACTGGGCAAGTCTGTTCTTTCTCCACCTTAGTTTTTCTGTCTGTGAAATGGGTACTTTTGTGTCTTCATCCACACATTTGTAAATGAGGGTGAATGAGGAGTGTGAGAGGCAGGCAAGGAGGGCAGAAGGAGGGCTGATAAGTAGGAGAAAAAAATCTTAAACCCTTATTTATTTATTTATTTATTTGATGTATTAGCTGCCCATCTGGCTGTCTGCCCGGCCACTCTAGGCAGTGTACAATACTAATAACAAATTTACATTACAATGCCTGAAACATCAATGATGATTCAGAGGGAAACACACTCTGCACATGCCCTAAAGACATTTACTTTCTTTCATTAATTCTTTCTTTCTGAAAAGATGGAATTACCTGTACCTTTTCAACATCGGAGGACTTCCTCTGAGTGCCTCTTCTGAAAGAGGCTCAGAAGGTGGCAACAAGGGAGAAGGCCTTCTCAGTGGTGGCCCCCGATTATGGAACAAAGTCCCCACTGAGGCCTGCCTAGCACCAACACTGTCTTCTTTCCAGTGGCAGGATAAGACTTTCCTCTGTTCCCAGCCATTTAATGGCATTTGATGGGCCATGTAAGGCATCCGTCATATTGTTCATGGTCATCACTGATGTTTTCTGGGGTGGTTGTATTTTAATGTTTAATTGTTGCAGCTCTTTTGAGATTTGCACGTTTTAATTCTATCGCAAGTTGCCTCGGGTCTTTTGTTGTTGTTGGAAAAGGCACCTAAGGAAATAATAACGACGAGGGCGGCAAATTCCAGGCCTGACTGAGATGAAATCCGAGCTGCACACTGGCCTGGCCTTGCCCCCTTCTCCTCCCCGCTTTGCAACATTTCCCTTTTAAGCAGTGTGGCGACTGCTCTGGGTTGACCCTGAGAAGGTGGGGCCAGTGTGTTTCCTTCTTCCCTTACAGTGGTGACAAATTCCAGAGGAGAAGCCCTAAAGGTCTGTCACTGCATGCTCAACAAAGGGCATTGTGCTGGCACTGTAAAGTCTGACCGGTTCCTCTTGGTGGAAGTTTTCACCTGAACCGGGGAGTCTATTTCCTCCGATGCACAGAAAAGTGGATGAAGGCCACAGATGTTTCCCCCGCGATCAATCTGCTAGCCTTGAAGTGCTGCTTGGTTGCATTTTGACCTCATAGCAGAGTTTCTCAAAATGTATAAACTGTCCCTCACCCATGGCTTAAACTTGCTGTATCCTCCTGAGCAACCTACATTGGCAACTAGGGCTTTGGCTGGGCCAGGACGCATGGATCCCTGCCCCAAATCTGTTTTCCTAAGGCCCCAAATCTTTCCCTCAGAGCTGTGAGTGTCCTTTAGTTCCAGATGAAGGGTTTTTTCCCCTAAGCTCAGGGCACCATCCTAGGCACGTTTAGACAGAAAAAAGTCCTACAATTCCCAGAATCATGCAGCCCGCTGGCTGGGGGATGCTGGGAGTTGTTGGACTTTTTCTGTCTAAATGTGCGGAGGATTTCACCTTTAATTGCCACATGGGGGCGATTTTCAGTGGGGATCTCGGCTCTCCCCTCGGCACATGCTGGAACATCCACCACACCACACACACACAGGTTTGGGGGAATGGCTCTACCAGTAGGCAGAGGTGAGGTGGCAGCAAACTGTTACTTAAGGCGAAATCTTATGCATGTTAAGACAGAAAAAAGATCCTACGACTCCCAGCATGCCCCAGCCAGCTATTCTGGCTGGAGCATGCTGGGAGTTGTAGGACTCTTTTTCTGTCTAAACATACATAGGCTTATGCCCTTAATTCGTTTTTCTTGCTTTTACCCCCATGGAGAGGTACTTGCGCATTTTATTTTATTGTAATGCATCAGATGCCAATATAACTTGATCGGCCTTCGGTAAAATGGACCTTAACTTTGGAGAGCACCATTTGTTGCTCTGCCTCAGGCCTCAAGATGTCTTGCCAAAGGTTGCAGAGGGCTCTCCACTCCCAAAACCCGAAGGAAACGAGAAGAAATCCCCAAAGCAACCAAATGACGACTGGCCACAGAATTCTGCCTCACTGTTGTGTGTGTGTGTGTGTGTGGGTGTGCACACACAGAGGGAACAGAAAACTGGGAGAGAGAGAGAATGTAATGGAGTATCCTGGACGTGGATATGGCTGATTGGCTGGAACCCTGAATAAGAGCCCTATAGACTCCCACATTTTGTTGCAGGTCGCCTTTGGGGATTTACTGCAGAAGGAAATAAGTCCAGATGTTTGGGACTTCAACTCCCAGAAGCCCCTGCCAGCATAGCCAATGGTCAGGAATGCTGGGAGTTGAACATCTGGAGAGCTACTTTCTGCCCACCCCGATTTAGTGAATGTCAAACCGTCCTTATTGCATCCTTTGATTTATTTTAAGAACACAAGAAGATCTATGCCAGATCGAACCAAGGACCATCTAGTCCAGCATTCTGTTGGCACTGTGGCCAACCAGCTGTTGACCAGGAACCCACAAGCAGGACACAAGTGCAACAGCACCCTGCCACCCATGTTCCCCAGCAACTGGTGTACGTAGGCAGACTGCCTGATTACTGGAGGTAGCATAGACTATTTAGCCATTGATAGCTTTCTCCTCCAGGAATTGGTCTACTCCATTTTGTTTTTATTTGGCTTTTTTTAAAAAAAAAATTGTGTGTGTGTGTTTTAAAAAAATCTGACGTTTCATTATTTTGTATTTTTATGTTTTTATTTTGTACAGTGCCCAAGGCGCTTCAGTTACGGGGTGGCTGAAAAATGTGATTAACAAATAATGAAATAACCATCCCATCAGTGCTGTTGCGGACCGTTTAATGTTTTGATAAATTCTCATCTGATCTCTTAATAGTTCCTCACTGGAAGACTTGCGCGCATTGGTTGGCCCTAAATAGTAAAAATATTACCCAGCTGTGGATAATGGGTAGTAGGCAATGTTAGCCCTTAGCCAGACCCACTGAAATGAAGGGGGCGTCAGTTAGATACACAAATCGCATTCATTTCAATGGGTCTACTCTAAGTAGGACTAACTGCCTACTACCCTTTGGACTTTCCCCCTCTCTCTCATGGATCCACACGGCTATTTTGGTTTTTCTTTCTTTCTTTGCTTCTATCGTCTTTTGTATCCTTTATAAAACAAACTAACAAACACTCCGCCTGGCTGACCGAGGAAGGAGGAGGAGTTGAAAGTAACCCTGCTTCTTCCTCATTGGCCCAAGGCTGCTGCTCATCATAGACCCGGCCCCGTCTTCAGGTTCCCATTGGCTGAGAGAGTGCCTTCGGCTACACTTCCTTTGTTCCCCTCCTCCCCCGGCCTGCTTTCGAACGTTCAGACACCGAGGGGCGGCGTCGGGGGCTCCCATTGGCCTAGCGAGTGCCTTTCGCCCTCTGCCGCGCCCCGCCCTTTCGAACGTTCCGATCGAGGTTGAGGCTCCCATTGGACGAGCGGGCAATTCTCCCCCTTTTTTCCCCCTTCTACGCTCCTCCCCTTTGGAACGTCCAGATTCCCGCAAAAGCGGCCTTGAGCTGGAGATCGAGAGTAGCCAAAAGTGCCGGAGGAGGTGAGTCCGGCGACCTGGAGCAGGAGAGGCCGGATCGGGGCTCGGGCTCTGGGGGACCCGGGGGTTTCCACTTGGGGAGGGTGACGTGATACGTGTGGGCCATGGGACAGGGCCCCTGCCGAGGCCTCTGCCCCTGCCGAGGCCTCTGCCCCGCTGCCCCCTTTTTTGAGGGGTGGGAGTAGGTCTGCAACAGTTCTGGGGCGCCCCGCCCCCTGTTTTTTGGGACATCCTAGCGGTGGGAGGGGAAAAAGTGCACAGAAGAGCGATCGGAATGATTGGGCGGGTTCGCTTAGAGCACGATCCTAGGCGTGTCTACTCGGATGTAAGCCCGATTGACTTCAGCGAGACTTACTCCTAGGTAAGGGCGTTGTAGAAGGCGGCAACCTTAGTTTGTGGCCGGGAAGGAGAAGGATGAGATGCGATAGCGTGGCTTTTCCCAACCTGGTGTCTTCCAGACGTTTTGAATTCCAAATTCCATTAGCCTCAGCCGGCCTAGCCCACGGCAGGAATGCTGGGAGCTGAAGTCCAAAAAATATCTGGAGGGCTTCAGGTTCAGGGAGACTGTGATAGTCTGCGATCAACTCAAACCTACATAAACCTTAAGAACATAAGAAGAGCCCTGCCGGATCAGACCAAGGGTCCATCTAGTCCAGCATTCTATTCACTCAGTGGCGAACCAGCTGCCCACGGGAAATCCACAAGCAGGATGTGAGAGTAACAGCACCCTCACACCCATGTTCCCCAGCAACTGGCATACTGCCTCTGACACTGAAGACAGCATGTAGCAATGAGGATTAGTAGCTGTTGATGGCCTTCTCCTCCAGGAATTTGTCTAACTCCCTTTCAAAGCCACCCAAATTGATGGCCATCACTACATCCTGTGGCAGCGAGTTCCATAGTTTAACTAACCAAGCCTTCCCCAATTTGGCGCCCTCCAGAGAAAAAAGTATATCTGTTTTAATAGCATTTTCTCGAATGTTTATTTATTGCTTTTCTATTTGTTTCTGGCATAGTTATGGATTTTTATCTTTTACGCTGCCTTGAGGGGGTGCTTTTAAAGGCACCTTGAAAAGGTGGCCTACCAATAACCTTGAATAAATAAGTAAAAATGGGTTGGACTATAGCTCCCATAATCCCCAGCTAGCATGGGTGGCTGTGCTGGCTGGGGATGGTGGAAGTCGGAGACAACACATCTGAGGGTACCAGCTTCGGGAACGCTGATGCATATGCTGGGTTGAGAAGATGAATAGGTTTCATTTTATTTTATGTTTTTCTTTCTTTGTTATGATTTGACTGATGGGTAGGTGATTCAGGGGCAGACAAAAAATAAAAGACTTCTAAACGGAGCTGCCTTGGGCCTGGGACAAAGCATATTCCGTGTGGGGGGAGGCATCTCCCGTGTGCTCCACCAAATGTCCTGAAGGTCACGCGTAGAAGGGCCAACAGGTGCAACCTTTGGATATCCACTAACTTTAAGGCCAGCTTTCCCCAACCTGGCGCCCTCCAGATGTGTTAGAATACAATTCCTATCATCCCCAGTCAGGACAGCTAGCCATGCTGGTTGAGAATGATGGGAACTATAGCCCAACACATTATTTATTTAAGAATAATATTTTTTGGCTGCCCTTTGAAAGTGGAACCCTTTAAAATGGCCACGCTGGCTGAGGATGGTGGGAGTTTTTATTTTTATTATTGCATTGATACCCCGCCTTTTTTCCTCTTGCAAGGAACCCAAGGCGGCTTACATTATCCTCCTCCTCTCCGTTGTATCCTCACAACACAACCGTGTGAGGTGGGTTGGGCTGAGAGTCTGTGACTGGCCCAAAGTCACCCAGTGAGCTTCCATGGCCAAGTGGGGACTAGAACCCGGATCTCCCGGCTCCCAGTCCGTCACTCTCACCACTACACTACACTGGCTCTCTACACTGTCTGTAGTTCAGCACATCTGGAGGACCAGGTTGGAGAACGCTGTCTTAGGGCTGTATGAACCGACATGTTTGGGCCCGCAGCCCTGTGGGGCTGTTTGCTCTCTTTCACTCCTCTGCTTCTAAACACAGTGCGTGGTTTATCTGTGGAACTCACTGCCACAAGGTGTGGCAGTGATTGCCTCAGGCTTAGATAGCCTTTTAAAGGAGATGAGGCATTATCCTTGAGGAGAAGTCTAGTGGTTGTGATAGTAAGCAGAGTAATCCCATGCACATCTGGCAGCTGGTCTCACCGTTTTCAGAGGTGCTTGAACCTTTGTAAAGATGCAATCCTGTGCATGTTTAGACAGAGAGAAGTCCTTCAACTCCCAGCATGTGGCTGGGGCATGCTGGGAGTTGTAGGACTTCTTTCTGTCTAAACATGCATAGGATTGCGCTTTAAATGGATTAGGATTACAGCCTAAATGGAACCTCATTGGTCAAGGCTTGTTGGCTTCCTGGAAGGCCTCTGTGAGTGCTTGCAATAGAAGTGTGGGATGTGAATAAATATTATTATTTCCATGAAATGTTATTTTGTTTCAAAATAAAGTTAACAAAATGGAGGTAACAAAAAGAAGAACATACATAATAATAAATCAAGATCACTAGCGAAACAAAGGAATTCACTCGTTATAATCCTTAGCGTGCAATCCTATAGCTGCTAGTTGGCGGCTAGACAGTCATAGGATAGGGAGGTGACCATCGATCCACATAGGATTGCTCCCTCCATCTATTATCATCACCACCACCACCACCACCAACTGGTTGGCTAGTGCAGGGAACGGGGTTAGATGGACTCTGGATCTGATGTAGCAGGACTCTTCTTTGCATTTTGTACTCCCCCCCAGGGGTCACCAAGTGGCTTTTAGCTTAAAAAAGCATCCATACAGTAATATTGGCACTAATACAATCACATATTATTATGACTGCTTTGTTTTGTGTCAGGAAACTCCCCTTGCCTCTGCTGAGCCCAGAAAGAAAATGGGGGCGGGGGGAGTCGTAGAGACCCCTTGCAGGGTAGCTGAACATCCTAAGTGGAGCCCAATCCTCTGTGTGCTTACGGAGAAGTAAGTTTTACTGTGTTAAATGGGATCTGCTCCCAGGTAAAGTGTGTGTTGTTGCATTGGAAGAACACGCTACCCTTCGAAAGTCTGATACTTTTTCTTATCAAAGCAGAAAAACATTCTTAGACCCAAACTTGTGTATGGGTTAGATACTGTTGTCTGGGTTCAGTATGTATTTGGTGTCATGGATTTGGATCCTGGCCTTTTTGGACATTAGTTTGTCTTCCGCTGTTAAAGGGACTTGTTTAGTAGCAATCGCTCTCGAAGAAATTTACCTATCCTTTCCTTTTGTCTTTTAAAGGCTTTTCCGAGTGCAGATTTTGTTGTTGTTGTTGTTTTGTCTCATTCAGTTTCTGTCGATGGCTGATCTGTTGTTTAAAACGTTTTTTCTAAGATTTCTAATTGTTATGGTGGTCACAGCTTCTATTAAAAGCGGTATACAAATAAATAGAGGTTGGTTCTGGATGGCAAGAGCCGTTGTCAGATCCCCCTCTTGGTCACAAAGCTTTCTGAGATGCTCTCTTTCTTGGCTTACCTTGCAGGGGTGTCTGTCATGATGATAAAATGCTGCACAGAGCTCCTTGGCAGAAGGATGCGGGAGACTAGTTTTTTTTTTTTAAGTCATAAAGGCTTATTTTCAAAGCACTTCTGCTCCTTTTGGGGGAACTTTTTCTTGGGAAAATAAAGTGTGTGTGTGTGTGTGTAATTTGGACCATAGAGTCCCATCAGCCTTCATTAACCTGGTGTCTTCCAAATGTTTTGGACTTTAGTTCCCATCAGCCCCAGCCAGCGTGGACAAAAGGCAGGGATTTTGACTTCAAATGACGCCTTCAAATCACGCATAGCAGAGCTCTGCGTGATTGGATTAATTACCACAGTGTAAGCGCGTGGGCCCCCAATTCAGATCGGAGCTGTTGCGCTCCGGGAAATCAAGCTTTCCCCCCTCCTGGTTCCATCCCAAAATTTCACCAGCCCAATGCAGAATCTTTTTCTTTTATTAAACCCGCCCCGCCTCCTCCAAGGATGGGTGTGTGCTTGGAATTTGGGGATGAAAATGGGAGGGGGGGAGCTTAAATCCCCACCCCCTCCTGGAGTGCCCCAATCCTGATCCGAATAGGGGCTGCGTGGGCTTACACTGAGGTAATTGATCGATCATGTTGTTGTTCAGTCATTAAGTCGTGTCCGACTCTTAGTGACCCCATGGACCACAGCATGCCAGGCCTTCCTGTCCTCCGCGCTCTGCCGGAGCGTGCTCAAGTCCATATTCATTGCATCCGTGATGCTATCTAGCCATCTCATCCTCTGCCGTCCCCTTCTCCTTTTGCCTTCAGTCTTTCCCAGCATCAAGGTCTTTTCCAGTGACTTTTCTCTTCGCATTAGGTGGCCAAAATATTTGAGCTTCAGTATCTGTCCTTCCAATGAGCAGTCAGGGTTGATTTCCTTTAGGATGGACTGATTTGACCCCCTTGCAGTCCAAGGGACTCGTAAGAGTCTTCTCCAGCACCACAGTTCGAAAGCATCAATTCTTCGGCGCTCAGCCTTCCTTATAGTCCAGCTCTCACAGCCATACGTTGCTACTGGGAAAACCATAGCTTTGATTATGCGGACCTTTGTCGGCAAGGTGATGTCTCTGCTTCTTACTATGCTGTCTAGGTGTGCCATAGCTTTCCTCCCAAGGAGCAAGCGTCTTTGAATTTCATGGCTACAGTCACCGTCTGCTGTGATCTTGGAGCCCAAGAAAATAAAATCTGTCACTGCTTCCATTTCTTCCCCTACTATATGCCAGGAAGTGATGGGGCCAGATGCCATGATCTTCGTTTTTTTAATGCTGAGTTTCAAACCAGCTTTTGCACTCTCCACTTTCACCCTCAACAAGAGGCTCTTTAGATCCGCTTCGCTTTCTGCCATTAGGGTGGTATCGTCTGCATATCGGAGGTTGTTGATAATTCTCCTGGCAATCTTAATTCCGACCTGTGATTCATCCAACCCGGCATTTCTCATGATGTACTCTGCATATAAGTTAAATAAGCAGGGCGACAATATGCAGCCTTGTCGTACTCCTTTCCCAATTTTGAACCAATAGTTTGTTCCATGTCTGGTTCTTACTGTTGCTTCTTCACCCTCGTACAGGTTTCTCAGGAGACGGGTAAGGTGGTCTGGTACTCCCATCTCTTTAAGAATTTGCCACAGTTTGTTGTGATCCACGCAATCAAAGGCTTTAGCATAGTCAATGAAGCAGAAATAGACATTTTTCTGGAATTCTCTTGCTTTCTCCATGATGCAGCGAATGTTGGCGATTTGATCTCTAGTTCCTCTGCCTCTTCGAAACTCAGCTTGTACTTCCGGTAGTTCTCGGTTCACATACTACTGAAGCCTAGCTTGTAGGATTTTGAGCATAACCTTGCTGGCATGTGAAATGAGCGCAATTGTGCGGTAGTTTGAACATTCTTTGGCGTTGCCCTTCTTTGGAACTGGAATGTAAACTGACCTTTTCCAGTCTTGTGGCCACTGTTGAGGGTTCCAAATTCGTTGGCATATTGAGTGCCGCACTTTAACAGCATCATCTTTTAGGATTTTAAATAGCTCAGCTGGAATACTGTCATCTCCGCTAGCTTTGTTATTAGCAATGCTTCCTAAGGCCCACTTGACTTCACTCTCTAGGATGTCCGTCTGGCTCAAGTTCAGTGACCGCACTATCATGGCTATCAGGGACATTCAGATCTTTCCTGTATAGTTCTTCTGTGTATTCTTGCCACCTCTTCTTACTCTCATCTGCTTCTGTTAGGTCCCTGCCTTCTTTGTGCTTTATCATGCCTGTCTTTGCACAAAACGTTCCCTTGAGATCTCCGATTTTCTTGAAGAGATCTCTAGTCTTTCCCATTCTGTTGTTTTCCTCGATTTCTTTGCATTGTTCATTTAAGAAGGCCTCCTTGTCTCTCCTTGCTATTCTCTGGAACTCTGCATTCAGTTGGATATATCTTCCCCTTTCTCCCTTGCTTTTCGCTTCCCTTCTTTCCTCAGCTACTTGTAAAGCCTCATCAGACAGCCACTTTGCTTTCTTGCATTTCTTTTTCTTTGGGATGGATGTAGTTGCTGCCTCCTGAACAATGTTACGGACCTCCATCCATAGTTCCTCAGGCACTCTATCAGGTCTAATCCCTTAGATCTATTCCTCACCTCCACTGTGTATTCATAAGGGATATGATTTAGGTCATACCTGAATGGTTTAGTGGTTTTCCCGACGTTCTTCAATTTAAGCCGAAATTTTGCAAGAAGCAGCTCATGATCTGAGCCACAGTCAGCTCCAGGGCTTGTTTTTACTGACTGTATGGAGCTTCTCCATCTTTGGCTGCAAAGTACATACAAGTCTATGCCCCAAGCACTGAGTCTGAAGAAGCTGAGGTTGATCAGTTCTATGAAGACCTACAACACCTTGTAGAACTAACACCAAAAAAAGATGTCCTCTTCATCATAGGGGATTGGAATGCCAAAGTAGGAAGTCAAGAAATCACCGGGATAACAGGCAATCATGGCCTTGGTGTACAAAATGAAGCAGGACAAAGGCTAATAGAGTTTTGCCAAGAGAACACGCTGATCAATCATGTAGAGCTCTGCTATGTGTGCTTTGAAGAATGTGTGGTCTGGCTCTTATACTGGTAGAACTCCCAGCATCCAAGAGGCGGTGGACGCAGCCTTGAGACGGGGCTTCCTCTGTGTGCCGCAGAGATTGGCTTGCTTGCTTGATCATCCCAAAGAACCTTTTCCCCTGGGAGAGACGCAACATGGACATAGGGTTAGACTACAGTCCTGTACAGCAGCTTACCCTAACGCGGTGCCCTCCAGATGGGCTGGACTACAACCCCCATCAACCCCAGCCAGCATGTTTGCAGGGGGTGATGGGAGTTGACATCCAGCCCATCTGTAAAGCTCCACACCTACAGATGGTGTGCTAGAAAGAATATTAATATGTTGAGCTGCAGCAGTGAATCGGCTGCTGAGTTGATCCGAAACCTTTAGGCGGATTTAAATCACGCCCGTCTCTGGTGTTCCGTCTTACTGCATGCCAGGAAAGGGAAAGCTTATGTCAGAATATAGTTGTTAGTCTTTAGGGTGCCACAAGACGCTTTGTTGTTTTTTGGAATAATTCATTAAGGGCACAATCCTATGCATAGTTAGACAGAAAAAAAAGTCCTAGAACTCCCAGCATGCCCCAGCCAGCCCTGCTGGCTGGGGCATGCTGGGAGTTCTAGGACTTTTTTCTGTCTGAATATTCATAAGATTGCGCTCTAAGTGATCCCCAGTTCCTGGGTCACTTGTTAATTTTTGTTGTTGCTTCTAACGTCTTTATTTTTGCTTCGGTTTATATAGCGCCATCCGTGTGCACAGCGCTTGTCAGGGTCCAGGTCTCCGCCCCACGGGGCTTGCAGTCTATAAGTAGACACAGACAGTGGAGGATGTGGAATGGTTGTGGTAGCAACGGAGACCGGGCTGAGTTGCGCGTGCTTCAGCATAGTTTCAGTAATCCCCCCTTCCTTTTTGTGGCTATGATCTGCGTGTTGGGCAGTTGACGAGAGTTGGGAAAGCTCTTGATTGCACCCCCCGCAAGTTGCGGGCGTATCGCCCCACGCCTCCTCCAAAACGGCGGACAGCGGCTCTCCGCCACGCTTGCATCGAGTCTGGTGCCCTGGGTGTCTTGGCTCGCTTGGCCAGGCCCGAGTTGGTGGAGTGCCACTGTGGTTGTAAACTTGGTCAGCCGCTGTTGTTTTCCCCATTGCACGGAGGAGGCGGGGAGAGATTACTGGAATCTGTTGGGCCCACGATGAGTCACTTGCTAGCAGAGTCCAGGAAGTTCCCAGGATACGGGGTCAGGATTTGCTGATCTGCACTCTCTTGACTCAAGCTCCAGTTAAGAGTGGCTGGCAAAAGGGGTCGTTCCCTCCATGGTTCATTGGCTGGGTTATGTGTGTGTGTGAGTGTGTTTACATTTTCAGACTGGAAGAAGAAATCCTTCCTTTTCCTGGAACGTCCTGTAGTCCAGTAGCTAGAGGGAGGAGAGAAGGCTGAAGTGTGATAAGAACTTACAGATAGCGGGCTGTGTTGTACAGAGTTAGGCCATCAATTCTAATAAAACTGTGATCTTGAGCAATGGTCTTTTTTCTTGCTAAGCACAGGTTATTCGTTAGCATGATCAGTGTGTGTGTGTGTGTGTGTGTTTGTGTGTGTGTAAATTATACATTTGTGTCCGTGAATGATTGTCAAAGCATCAAACGACATTTCAAGCCTGTTCTGGATCCTGGACGGGTGCCGTTAATCATTGGAGACGTATATTTATTACAGTGATGAATGTAACAGAAACATGAAAATGAGCAACATCTTCCAAGCTAGCAGAGCCTGCGGTGGGAGGATAATGGGAGTTGTAGGCCAAAAACATCAGGAAGACTACCGGTTGTACTTAAATTCATTACATTGACCAACGTAACAGAAGCATTGAAGTCTCAATGCAAAACATTTCAGCTTCTGTCTTTTTCAGCTGCTCTTACGTGAACCCCCAGAGTTGTGGAACTGCCGTCTTGACTACTGTACACGTCGGACTGGCTAAAGAAGGCAGAAGCAGAAACGTTTCTCTTTTAAGACTTGAGTGCCTCTGTTATGTTAGTGACTGTAATGAATACATATCCAAGTACCTTGCCAAACTCCTTTTGGAGGGCCAGTTTGGCGTAGAGGGTGGACTCAGGCTTGGGATCGAATTCCCACTGAGCCTTTAAGCTTATTGGGTTGTCTTGGGCCAGTTGCACCCTCTGGGTCTAACCTACCTCATAGGGTTGTTGGAGGTTCTGTAGAGCTGTCATGAGCTCATTGGAGGTGAGGTGGGATTGAAATGAAAGGATCTGGTGTTTTTACAGGATAACATTGAAGCCAAAACAGATAGGTGCTTGCCCTGAAGATAAAGTGTAAAAACTGATATGGTGGTGGGGTGGGGGGAAGAGCTGAAGCCAAAAGCTACATCAGGGGTCAGCAACTTGTGGCTGTCCAGATGTTGTTGGATCGCAAATCCCATCAGCACTCGCCAGCATAGCCTATGATGAGGGATGATGGGAGATGCTGTCCCAACAACTTTTGGAGGGCCACGAGTTGTGCACCCCTGTGCTAGAGGTCGCTTCTAGGCTGGGCTTGTAGAGAGAGAGGTGGCCACATGTAACAGTGTTGGTGAACAGCTAGGGTGGATGTCGTCCGGCTTGCAGTCTAATTTCACAAGCCTTCTGCAAGCGATCAGTTCAGCCCCCCATGGCAATTTTGATCTGTCCTTTCCCCATCAGGCCTCTTGGTGAGGAGGGAGAGGGAAGAAAGCAGGCAGCAGAAAGAGAAAATGCAGTGCTCGGCAGAAAAAAAGGATTCCCCACTCCTGGAATACAGAGTAACATAACCCAAAATGTTAGCTCCCTGCCCCAAAGAACTTACTTTATAACTTCGGACAGAGGGGGAGACAAAAAAAAGTTGAAGCCTGCATAACGGGATGAAACATGAGCCTGTTAGTTATTCATACTACTGCAAACCCTGTCTGTGATTTTGGCAGCTGCACCCTTTACAAACATGGTGCTCCTGGCGTGTGGAGAAAACCGACTTCAGTTGACACCACACCATTCCTGCTACTGCAGATTTCTAGAGGCATACCATTTCCGGGAATTTTGAAGCCATGGGGGAAAAAACAGACACTTTGGGAAAAATAGAAAAATACGCAATACCTTTTTTTTTTTTTTTAGTGGTCTTTACAGGTCAAAAGTCACTTTGTTGCTTTATATTTTGGACTTCAGTTCCCATCAGCCTCAGGCAGCATGGCCAATAGTCAGAAATGCTGGGTATTGTAGTCCAAAACATCTGGAGGGCACCAGGTTGGGTTGGGCTGCTCTAGGAACATAAAGCAGCCTTTATGTGCCTCAAGTTATATTATATATAAATTGGTTAGCTCATAAAGTTATCATTATACTTAAAAACTTTAAAAAGTAAACTCATTAAATTTGTAATTGTTGTCAGAATAAACTACACTTTAAAATTTAATATACCAAACATAATTTCATGAGCAAACCAAGTTATTCATAGTATACCTTAGGCTCCAATTTTATGTCTCACCAGAGGGAACGTCAGCAAATAGTTCCTGAAACCTCTGAATCATCCTAGAAGCCAGAAGAAGCAGGAAGAACTGGAGGCAGAGGAAGACTGGTGTACAGTATCTGTTCCTGTTTGTGAGGAAGTTTTGGAACTTCCTAAATCTGTTCTCGTTTGTTCTGGTGGCAGCAGTTAACTGTTGTATAGCTGAGGCAGCATTTCCTAGCAGTGATGTGTAATTGAGAACTTCAGGAAAAACTTTGGCAGTGAGTTCCATAAACCTGAGCTTCAAAGTTAATTTTTTTTAAAAAGAAAGAAACATAGGTGGGATAACCCATGTGCTGTTCTGTCACATTTGGTGACAAAGGCAGGATAACATACAGTGTTTTACATGTCGATTTTAGATTTGAACTATATTAATTGACTGCTACAACATCTAACCAGAATAAGCCCAGAAATACAGGTCTCTGTAGAACAAATCCCAAACAGTCAAGAATGCACATTTTCTTCCATATTACGATATGGTGACTCTACTCAGATGTTGGGAATATGCGCACGACCTGGAGCATCCCTAAATGCCTATCAGTAAAACATGCATTAGGGCTGGCTGGGGAATGCTGGGAGTTGTAGGCCTTTTTTCTGTCTAAACGTGCCTAGGATTGCCCCCTTGAACAATACTTTTAATTAGGAATGGATGCAATAACTATGCTGGGAATCTTAAAGAGAGGGATAAAAAAAAAATCCCCCCATGGCTTTATTATTTCTAGACATTTTACATCTCTAGTGTGTCTATAAAAATCTTCTTCTGACATAGTTTTTAGAAATCGTTTTGTGGTGGTGGTGGGGAGTAAAGTGTGGGTAACAATATATAAACACCATGTCTTAAATTCTGGAAGAAAATAGGTCATCATCCAAAGCTGTTGAATTTTTCGGGGAAAAAACCAAAAATGGTCCTTGGAAAACAATGGAACCCCCCCCCCCCCCGATATTTCCAGTTCTTTTCTTGGGCTTTCACATCTCTACAGATTTAAAAAGAGGGGTTGGTTCTCCACTGGTGTGCTGTGGATCGTCTTCCCTCTGCATGTCCGCTTGCAGATCACTTTGGTTCCTCCTGCCATCACATTCTCCTTTTTCTTTCTCCAGCCTCTCCTTGACTCTCTTCACGTGTCAAAACCGGTAGGGAATGAAGAGGACATTGGCAACTTGAGCTGTTTTGAGCCCATCTCCGCTACTGCCAACCGTGCCACTGTTTTAGGAAAGCCGCCTAGATTCAGCAAGGAGCTGGGTTTGAAACCCCACCCCAGGGCCATGGCTGAGCCGTTGGGACACGAAGCCCAGTTGGAACACATGGTGTGGAAGCCTTATGCCCAGGTGGTGCCGCTCCGCTCCACGGTGGGCTTAGAGGCGAAGCTTGGCTCTCTGGTGCTGCTGCTGTTCGTCACCCTCTTATGTGGGTTCCTTCCACTGTGGGTCTTCCGTCGGCCCGGAGCCACAACAAGCTCATCGGGTAAGGATGGATCAGCCTTTGTCTTCTTCTTTAAGAACATTAGAAGAGCCCTGCTGGATCGGACCAAGAGTCCATCTAGTCCAGCATTCTGTTCCCACAGTGGCGAACCAGCTGCCCACAGGAAACCCGCAAGTAGGACAGGAGTTGGGACAGGAGTGCAACAGCACCCTCCCACCCATGTTCCCCAGCAAGTGGTGTACACAGGCATACTGCCTCTGAGACTGGAAGTAGCATATAGCCATGAGGACTAGTAGCCATCGATAGCCTTCTCCTCTAGGAATTTGTCCAATCCTCTTTTAAAGCCATTGAAACTGGTGGCCATCACTACGTCTTGTGGACGGAAGTTCCAGAGTTCGGCTCTGCGCTGTGTGAAGACGTCCTTCCTTTGATCTGTCCTGAATTTCCCACCAATCAGCTTCATGAGATGGCCCCGAATGGGTTCTAGAATTATGGGAGAGGGAGACAAATGTCTTTCTGTCCACTTTCCCCACACCAGGCATCATTTTGTACACCTTAGCAGACCTCAGTGTGTATCTAGGGGTTTCCTTCTTTGGATATTTCCAGACTGTATTTTTGTTGTTGGTCCATCAGGGGTGTAGAACCTCTGGCCCGTGAGCCAAATTCAGCCCTCCTGGGGTCCCAATCCCCTTCCCCTGGCCTCACCCCCTTTCTTCCAACTGCTGATTGTTTTGGTGGTTTCCTGGCTTTTGCACAGTCCCCCCCCCCCCGTTCTATAAGGTTGAAATGCCTCTCCTGAGGCTTAGTTACCGGCAGGAAGTGCTTGAAACCAAAATAGTCTGGTATTTTGGGAGTTTTTGGCCCTGCCCTGTTTTGCCTCTGGCCCTGCCCAGCATAGGATTGCCCCCTGGCATAGGATTGCCCCCTAGATCAATACTTTTAATGAGGAATGGACACAGTAACTATGCCGGGAATCTTACAGAGAGGAATAATTTTTTTTCCTCTCATGGCTTCATTATTTCCAGGCATTTTACTTCTCTAGTCTTTTTATAAGAGTCTTCTTGTTATATAGTTTTTAGAAATCATTTGCGGGGAGTAAAGTCTGGGTAGCAATCTATGAATACCTTGACTTACATTTTAAAAGAAAATAGGTCAGAATCCAAAGCTGTTCAATTTTTCGGAAATAAACAAATATGGTCCTTGGGAAAAACAGGGGAAAATGCTCTTTCCCCGATTTGTTTGTTTGTTTTCCCCCTGGGTCTTCATATCTTTACGGATTTCCAGAAGCTGCTGTCTTGGGTTTTGGTTCTCCACTGCCTTTGGCTCTCTGTTTTGCCTTTGGCTCCATCCACCACTGGAATGCGGCCCCCGAGAGCTCCCAATGTAATGTGGCCCTGAGGCTGAAAGAGGTTCAACACCCCTGAGGTATCCGATGAATCGATTTTAAACGTTGCGGCTCTAAGGATAACTATATTGATGGCTTCTGAGGCTCTTCGTAGCCCAAGATGATGAAGCATTAGGATAGGTGACTCCAGGCAAGGATTAATATGGCCCCTCCCCATCTCCTTTCTCCTGTTCCCATCCTTCCCCCTCTCTCTGCAGCGACCCAGAGGAAATACTTAAGCCTGGTGAGCTGTTTTGCTGGTGGTGTCTTCTTGGCGACTTGTTTCCTGGGCTTGATTCCTGATTACCTTACCAGCATTAATGAGGCCCTCGACGACTTAAGGGTCACGGTGAGTGAGGGCCCAGATTACAGCGGAGGGAGGGGCTCAAGAGCTCGTGCAGAGAGCTGGCAGTCCCTGCTGACGACAGCATAGGGGGTCTCTTACAGCAGAGCTGTGGGGTGTGCCTTAGTTCCTCAGAACCAGACAAAAAGATCAGAGTGAGCTTGCTTGGCTGCAGAACCCAGTTTTAAAAAGGGCATTTGGGTTTTTGAGAGGGGAAACAAACAAGTTTCTGGCCCTCATGATTGTAGAGAGAGTATCTCAGAGGGGCGTGGCAAGATCTTGGAATTTGGCCATGGGAGCTGAATAAGGCTTCCAGTAACTAGGATATTTCCTTTCACGGATTTGCCCAAAGCAGTAAAACAAAGGATTGTAGGGCGAATGATGCAGAGTCAGAGGAAATAAAGGATATTTGCTTAAGAACCTAAGAAGAGCCGGACAGGATCCAAGCGAAGGTCTGACATCCTGTTTTCCCAGAGTAGCCAGCCAAATGCCCCTGGGGGAGCCCATAAGTGGGGGTAGAGGGGTGAAAGCTACAGCCCTTCCCCGTTTGTCCCACCAGCAACTAACTGGTGTTCAGAAGTATACTGCTTTGGGATGTGGAGGTTCTGCTCAGCCTGCATGATTGAGAGCCCTGGAGCTTAAGAACATAATGGGTGGTATAGAAATGTAACAAATAAAATCAGTCCGTCTCATTCGGGAATGTGGCATATCCCCCCCTCTTGCCCTAGTCCAAACGGGCCTGAGTGCCTTTGATATAAGACAAACAAGTCCAAGTCCCATCAGTATTCCAGGAAATTGTAAACTATTTGGACCAACAGTCTGGCGCCGTAAAAGGCAGCTGCTTATGTTCCTCCCCGCTTTTTTCTCTCCCCCCTCTTCCCCCGCAGCTCCGCTTCCCCCTGCAGGAGTTCATCTTGGCCATGGGTTTCTTCTTGGTCCTCGTCCTGGAACAGATCGTGTTGGCTTACAGGGACCCATCAGGCTCCCTGGAAGAGACGGAGGCCCTCCTCGGCTCGGCCTCGCGCGCCTCCCCCACCATCCAGGACCAGGGCTGGCCTGATGGGCCCCTGCCGCGCCAGCCGGCCCAGACCCCCCGGGACAGCCTGGTCCGGGAGCAGCCCCACGTCCACGTGGACTTCAACGCCCACTCGGCCATCCGCTCGGTGGTGCTGCTGCTGGCCCTCTCCCTGCACTCCGTCTTTGAGGGGCTGGCTGTGGGGCTGCAGGAGGGCAGCAACCAGGCCCTGGAGATCTGCTTGGCCCTGCTGGTCCACAAAGGGGCCATCGCCTTCAGCCTCAGCCTCAAGCTGCTCCAAGGCCGGCTGCGCCCCCGCGCTGTGGCCGCCTGCCTGGGCCTCTTCGCCATCATGTCCCCGCTGGGCATCGGCCTGGGCGTGGTGCTGACGGAGAGCCCCGCCACTGCCTTGCCCCGCCTCTCTCGCAGCGTGCTGGAAGGCCTGGCTGCGGGCACATTCGTCTACGTCACCTTCCTGGAGATCCTGCCCCATGAACTCAGCTCCTCTGAGCAGCGCATCCTCAAAGTCATTGTCCTCCTGGCTGGCTTTGCGCTCGTCACCAGCATCTTGTTCATGAAGATCTGAAGCGGGGCGTGTGCGTGCGTGTGTGAATGCATAGAGGAGGATGGGGGAGAGACCCGTTACATCTGTGGCTGGGAGCCGGAGGGTTGTTTCACCAGCATGGGGAATGGGAGGGAGGGTCCATCATCGCTCGCAGGTGAAAAGGAGCCCTCCCCTTGCGCTACTTCATCCCTCACCCTTCTATTCCCCTTCCTCAACTTGGTGCTCTCCTGATGTGTTGGACTACAACTCCCATCACAGCCCTGCTGGCTGAGGGTGATGGTTGTTGTAATCCATCAGGGGGGTGCCTGGTTGGGTGCCCAACAGGTATTTTTCTGCTACCCAATTGATTTCCCTTCTGGAGCTCCCAAACGCCAACCTGGGAGCAAAGCTTGGGTTAACGCCTCTTCCTGTCTCTTCAGGGTGGGGGTCAGGGAGAGGCAGCACCCCTTTTCCTCCGAATAAAGCGGTTTGATGGTTTCAGATCTGCGTTCCGCTGGTGCTGGTGGACCACTGGGTTCTGAGGGTCCGGCTCGGATCCTGCAATCTCAGGTATGCCTTCCCAGTGGCAGTTGATGCCCGGCTGTGTCGGGGGCGACGTCAGCATTGCGCATGGAGCAAGAACCTGGCAGGGGATGTAAGCACCTCCCTCCTCTGGTGGCGCGTGGCATTTGAAGCGATGAAAGACGTTTTGGCCAGGGTGGGGGAAATGGCTCAACAGCCCCTTGCTGGGTTGAGGAATTAAGCAGGGCTCCAGTTTTGAAAATGGATAGTGGGAGGATTGGGGGGTATTTTTTCATGTTTACAAATCAACGGGTGTTCAGTCTTGTGTGTGACATTTTCTTCCTGGTGCCAAAATGTCGGCACTGCTTCTCCAACCAGCCTCTCGGATGGCAGGCTTTGTGCCTTAACTCCTCTGGTGCCTTGGATATTTTTTAAAGGGCTCAGATCCGTGTGTGTGTGTGTGTGTGTGTGTGTATAGGATGGGTAGATCAAGAAAACTCTTGCAACTCTTGCAATACTTCTAGATTTAGGCTACTTCTTTCTGATCTGACCCAGCTCTTTGTATGTAATGGAGGCCTTCTCAGTTTCTGGGGTGCTGACTTCCTCCGTGTTAAGTGCCAAGCAGGTTCTCTGTCCTGTCTGAGTGTTGCTTTTTGGGGGCTCCTGTGGAGTTCAAAGAGTGCGTTTGCACATGGCTTGCTCGGCATCAAGCGCGAAACGGCCGCTGCTGGATCGAGCAGTGCAGACGGAGCTGTTGCTGTGGACATCCTCCCTTTCTGTGTTTGGCTGCAAGACGTTGGCTGGCGTACACACGTGTAGACACTGAATAATGCATAAATCGTCTTGAACCCTGGAAGAAAAGAGGGGACAGCCCTTGGATCTGTCGCACATTAGCCTGATGCAGAGAGGAACGTCAGGCAGGTGCCCTTGATTGTACTGACTTCTGTTACAGAAATGAAATGCTTGGTTATATTTTGAGTTGCCCAAAACCCTTTGTCAGGCCGAATTCAGAGGGGGACTTCCCGGCTACAGGCTTTGCATACAGAGCTGTGTTCTGTGTATATGAGCTTTTTCTGTTAATGGATGACTCAGCTCATGGACCTGTATAGTATAGTTAGCACTAACCATGTTTTGATATCTTAACCAGGATTATATTTCTCTCACACACACACACCCCACCCCCAATATACAGTAAAACCATGGTTTAGCTTTCTTGGCAAAGGGCATGGACAGGAAGACAAGGGCAAGACCTCTTGTTGCCTTGCAAGCAGGATGGCTGGAGAAGTGGAAAGCTGCCTTAACCATGGCTTGTTCAGTCCAGATGCAGCAGTAGTTTAAGTAAGATATGCTTTGCCCTCTCACGTCAAACCCTGGGTTGAATCCTGATTTTCAACCATGGTTTACGTCAGCCTTCCCGAATGGGGGTCTATAAATCCCGTCATCCCCGGCCTTAACTATGGTCCGTGCAAGCCATGCATTGCACATCCACTTCAGCCATGGTTTAACTCCTGGTTTGCAGCCAATCCTGATCTCTGGTTTAGGTCTGTCTTCCCAAACCTGGTGCTTTAACTCCCATCCTGCCCAACCAATGTGGCCATTGGCTGGGAGGTTATGGAAGGTGTTGTCCAATGCATCTGGAAAGCAGTAGGTTGGGGAAGGCTGGGTTAGCTCTGTGGACGTAACAGTTAACCATGGTTAAGAGAAAATAGACCCTGGTTCTTATAAAACTGCCTCATACAGAGTCAGACCGGTGACCCATCTAACTCAATGCTGTCTACTCCAGTGGTGGGGAACATGTGATCCTCCAGATGTTGTTGGACTGCAGCTCCCATTAGCCCTAGCCAGTGGTGAGGGAGATCCCCCCTCCTCACCTGCTATGTGAGACGGTTTAACAAGTGTTGCTTGGGATTGGATGGAACCTGAGGTTTCCTGCATGCAAAGCTAAGTGTTACTGTTTAAGTGTCATGTCTGCAGCCTTTAGCACAGAGGTGGGCTACTTCAGGGGTCAGTTTCAACCCCGTGGAATGCCCCCGGAGTTCACACTGCCAGTGCACATTGCGAAACAATAGCCAGTGGCTTAAGAGGGCCCAATTTTAATGCGAAACGTGGCCTTTTCAGGCCGTGGTTATGGTTTGCTGCTCAGATTTGTCAGCAAACCACCAATTTTGCCACTGCCATCGCCAGCACATCACATTTTGGGATGGCAGGGGCCGCACTTAAGGCTAGCAGGGGACGTATGCAGGCTGTGAGTTGTCCACCTCTGCTTTAGCATTTCCAACACATGCTATAAGACGTTAAACCAGTGATTGTGCCCATTTCCGTGGGTCTCCACTTTCGTTTAATTTACAGACTACTGTAACGCCCCAAGATCTGGAGTTAACTGCCTTGAGCAACTGTGGGCTGTTCCCTGGGTGGTGCTGCCATAGACGCAGAGGGCGAATCGAGAACATCGGGAATCTTCCTAAGCATAAAAGAGGCACTTTTCACTTAAGAAGTGGCTATTTATCAGGCCATCCTATCTGATCAGGCAAAGTGTTTCTGAATGTTGGGTTTTCTAGTTAACTAGAAAACCGCTTTTGTTCTTACAGACCATTTTTGTTCTTATAGACCATTTCCTGTCTTGGGCTGGCTAGCGGGGCGTAGGACGCCCCTGACACAAGTAATTTCCACAGGCTTGTTGGATGGAAAATATTGGTAAACAGGGGTGGGCGGGTGGTAGAAAAATGAAAGTAGCTCCTCACCAGAGCTTCATCTTCTCTAGCATATAAATTCTTGATGTATATCAGTAGTTTCTTTCATTAAATGTTTCTCCCTTCTGGGCATCCTTTTCATGCGGGCTTGGCTGTTAACACAGAATCTGTGAGCATTTGAGGGAGGTGGGTGGGGAAATACTGTAAACCATGGGTAGGCAATCTGGTGCCCTCCAGATGTTTTGGACTACAACACCCACAAACCCTGGCTGGGACTGATGGGAGTTGTACTCCACATTTGGAGGGCGCTAGGTTGCTTTACCCTAGTTGCAAACAGTGCGGAGTGTGCACCCAGAACAGCCTTCCCCAACCTGGTGCTCGCTAGATGTTTTGGACTACAGTGCCTATCATCTCTGACGGTATGCCATGCTGGCCTAAAACATGCCCTTCCCTCCCATGGCTTTGTTTTCATGGGGCGGGGTGGAGGGGGAAGAGATTCAGATCATCCTGTCTTCTGGAAAGTTAACCTGCCGCTATCCATCTTCTGATTAAGGAATCCCTGAGAAGTGTCCTGGGTGCAATCCTGTGCATGTTTAGGCAGGTAAAAGTCCCTCAACCTCGAGTTGTAGGACTTTTTTCTGTCTAAACATGCATAGGATTGCGCCTTAAGGAAGTCCAAGGTTTGCTGGAAAGAAGTTTTTGAAACCACTGACATATACGTTATATTTAGAATATATAGTGACGTTGATCGTCCATTGGATTTGAGCTGCAGCAGCTTTCTGCAGCCTGTTGGGGGATGCTGGGAGTTGTAGTCCAACACATCTGGATGACACCAAGTTGGGGAAGGCTGACCTACAAGAACAGGGCAGGGTTTGTGGTTAATCTGGAGTGTTCTGTTTTGCCTTCTGTGGCTCCCTCTTAGAACTACCGTTCCCAGTTTAGCGTGCCCTTTTACTGCGTTCCTTTGGGTTTTTTCTTTTACACGAGGGGATCAAGAACAAGGACATGGGTGCCATCAGCTGGCAGAATGTTTGCCTTCTCACGGAAGGGGAGCCTTCCACAGAGCATGGCCCGCATATGCCTTTCTCGCTAGACAGAAACATGGTTGTCTCTCACTGTGCCAAATTGCTAACAGAGCAACCAAATAAACAGCTTTGACTCCATGCTTTGTGTGTGTGTTTTCTCCAGTGGTGTGCTCATTAAAAAAAAAATGGTGTGAAATTTCTTTTTGTTAAATATTTATTCATGTATCTTTAGAAAGAAAATATATACAAAACAGTCTGTGCGCGCGTGCGCGCGTGTTTTTAAAGGATTACACATTCTAAAATGATACATACAGAAATGGCAGTAAAATAGCCAGTATAACTACATTTCTATATTCTTATAAATGCATGGCACTGGTCCCTTCCCTGCAATTTTATAAGCAAAACAAAAGTCTTACAAAGGAGATAGTATAAGGGAATCTAACATAAACAAAGAGGGGTGTACATCATCAATTTTTTCCTTCCAGAAACTTAATACAAATTGACTACTTCCTCATAAATTGATTTTCATATATTTGATTTTCACAAGCCTGAATGTAATGTGTACGTTTGTGTGCTGCAGCTGTGTCCCAAATCCTGCAGAACCAATGTGAGAGAGGCTGCACTGCTTCCTTTTCCCAGCACATAGCAATTGACGCTGTACCTGCTGCTAAGAAGTTTGATCATCTCAACATCAGCTATAGTGGTGCCCCCTTCCAAATAATTGAATAATACTCATAGTTTAATAATATTCTGGATGAGCGTCCCAGGGACCATAGGATAGCTTGGGAAACCCCTTCTGAGGTCAGAGACAATGCTCCAAATGCAGAAGGGGGAGTCAGAGATCTGACCCCTGACGCCTTGCAGAGGGTGTGGAGAGAACCATGCTGGCTGCCTCTCTGAGGTCAGAAAATTGACCTTGGAGAAAGGGGAAGGGGGCGTTCCAGTAGCCAGGGAGGGCAGGAGTCTGGAGAGGTCAGGATATAATTTATATTATATATATTATAAATATAATATATAAATTATATATTTATAATATATATAATTATATATATTATAATTTCCCTCCCGCACAGAAGCACCCTCGCTAGCTTAGGTGAAAAGCCCATCTAACAGAATTTTTTAAAAAATCAAAGATCGGAGGACAGGGAAGCAAAGACCACCTCCACCGCTCCTCCCACCCTGCCCGTTTCATCCTGGAAGGCCATAGGAATCTCCGCAGCCTCTTGAGTTTGGGGGCTTCTAAGTAGGAAGGGCGCAGTCCATAGGCCTGCGCCCTTGATCGCTCCTTTGGGAGACGTGGAATTTCTGGATGATCGAATGGACTTGTAGGGAGAATGGGGAAGTGTCTGTAATAACTGAGGGGGCACTGCATGTGAAGGACCGAGGGAGGAAATTCGGGTGGTTATTGTGCAACATGTCCGTGTGTGCCCTTGGGTGGGAAGCAGGACTGGTTCCAGGGGCTGGTTGAAGCACTTCATGCGCCCCTCCCAACTAGGAGGGGGAGCGGTGTCCAGGGGGATCCCCTTGTCTCTGCTCTGCGAGTGGAGATAAGGGAATTCCTCTCCCTGGTGGCCTCCAGGCCAGGGGAAGGCCTGGGCCCACACAGGGAGGCCGATCCTCTGTGGGCCAGATGGGGAACTTCTGAAGGCCAGATTTGGCCCATGGGTTGGAGGTCTATCTCTGGTTTAAGGCTGGTTAACAAACTGGGCTTTGAATTAATTAAGCCCCTAATTAATTAATTACACTTCTGTATCACCCAATAGCCAGAGCTTTCCGGGCGCAGTTCACAACAAATTACAATCACAAAATACAACATAAAATACAAGTTAAAATTTAAAAGTTTAAAAGTACAGTGTAACAGTAAAATCAAAATAAAGCCTAACAGCAAAGTAGACATAAAAGACGGTATTGTTACACAGGGATGAGTATGAAATGAGTTATCTGCAATAGAATTGAGCTTCCATTTGGGTGGTGGTGGTGATGATGTTAAAATCTCAAGTTCATTGCCCTTATGATTTTAAGAAATATCTTTAGGCCACAGCCCAAGGGAGGCTGAGCAAGGCTTATGGGGTGGAGCTTCGGTACTTGACCCAGCTCCTTGATTCTGTCAACCCCCCAGCATTAGGAGGAGAATTTTTGTGTTGCTTATTATAAACATTGTCTTAACTTTTAAGGGCATGGCATTGTGGGGGTGGGGTTGGATCTTAGAGCCTTACACATGGGTCTGAATTGGTGTGGTGTTGGTGGGGGAGGGGCCTCTGCAATTTTTGAAGAAATGACTGGTGACACAAAAAGAGCTCTGCGTTCCATAAAGGGTTGACTCTGTTTTCTCACAGCCACCCTGCAAGGTAGGTGAAGCTGCGAGACGGTGACTTGTTGCAAAGCCTACCTATGCACATAATGGTTAAGAAGAGATTTCGTCTTGTGCTGAAGTCCAGCACTGTCCTGACAGTCCCCAACCTCATGCCTTCCAGGTGTTTTGGAACTCCCACCATCCTTTACCTTTGGCCATGCTGTCTGGGGCTGATGGGAGTTGTAGTCCAACACATCTGCAAGGCACAAGGTTGGGGA
Source organism: Heloderma suspectum (assembly GCF_057233095.1). NCBI lineage: Eukaryota > Metazoa > Chordata > Lepidosauria > Squamata > Helodermatidae > Heloderma > Heloderma suspectum. The sequence continues at coordinate 13,344,011 of NC_139474.1, forward strand.
AGGCTGCTGTGTCTGTACCACTCCTGTACCACTGGTTATCTTCCCTGTCATGCGCCAGAGATGCTCTCTGGTGTGCAGCCAGATACGTGTATTCTTGATGTTCCAGCATGTGTGCTCCTAGCATGCCCTAGCCTTGGGGGCAGATGTTCTCGCCGCCCCTGGCTTTGGGGTGCTCCTACCTCGCCAGGCAGGATCTGCGTTTATCCCTGTCATGTTTGCAATCCACTCAGTTTTCCAGCTTTCCTCAGAACAAATCCCTCCTGATTAATCCCTTAATGCCGCTTGCAAAACCTCGGCTTAAGCATGTTTCTCGTTTTTTTCCCTTTTCAAAGGCCTGCCCGGCTCATGGCTTACGGCCAGGGATGGTTTACAGAGAGCTTTCTGGTTTCTTGTTCCTCACACTCCTATCTCCCTGTGTTCCTCCACCCACCCTGGCAGAAAATCCTCAACCTTGCTCTTTCCCCACGTGCTTGGCACAGGTACCCAGCAAGCGGTACGGCGTGGTTCTGGGAAAATGCAACCAATGGGGGGGGAGGGGATGTGAGACTTAAACTTGAAGATGTCATCCTTTGACAAATGCAACACGGCAACCATCAAACTCTTCTATAATGTCAAGGCAAGAAGATACTTTCGAATGTGGCGGTGATCCCTGATTAAACCAGGGTTTGCTCCTCTTCAGCTGCTGTGTGGCTCTGTGAAAGCTAACAGACTGCTATTAGGACCGTTTCCCCCGCCTACCCCGAAAGGAATGACACCAATATTTGGTATGATATGGCTGGGCTGGAGATATGCTTTGATGAACGGGTGCCGAAACCCAGCTTGCGCTTAAAACCAAGAGGGACGTTTGTAGTCTTTTAAGGCAGGGGTGGGCCACTTTTAGGCTAACAGCTGGAGGGCAGAACTCCCATCAGCCCTAGCCAGCAGAGAGGGATCATGGGAGTTGTAGGCCAAGATCTCTGGAGGGCCACAATTTGGCAGATACAGCACATAGGATGGAGCAGCCATTAGACCAGAAGTGGGCAGCTTGTGTACCCCAGATGTTTTGGTCTGCAACTCCCATGAGCTCTAGCCCATGTAGCCATTGGTGAGGGATCATGGGAGTTGTAGGCCAAAATGGCCAGAAGGCCACAAATTAACTCCTGCATTAGACTGTCAGGACAAGTTGGGAAGGGGGACCTGGGTTTAAATCTCGGACGAGGGCAGCTTGATGTTCAAAGCAAGGGTGTGCTGGCAATAAAAGGGGGCAAAGGTTTACCTCTCCCCACCCCTTTTAGTGTTGGCAGATTGTGGATGCTCTGGCCACAATTGTGCCTGAGCAAAGGTGCTGCCTAAACAGGCCGTGTGACCCCTTACTGCCTGCTTTGAAATGTCAACTTCAAAAGTTGGTGTGAGCGGCTGACAACACTGCATTATACGCTCCCTCCTCTTTTCTCCCACAGGGCAGCAGCAACTCTTGCTTTAATTTTTGTGTGAATACGTTGAGATGCTTATTTTAAAGGGGACGCTTTGCTGCCCACAGAAGCCTTTTCTTTTTGTGTGTGTATTCGGGTATTCGTTTTGCAAAAAGGTGGTGGAGGGCTTGACTGCAATTTGTTTCTATAGCTCAGCCTTCTCCGATCTGGTGCCCTCCAGATGTTTTGGCCTACAACACCCAGCATTTGTTGGCCATGCTGGTTTGGGCTAATGGGGGCTGGAAGTCCAAAAGATCTGGAGGGTACCAGGTTGGGAAGGCTGTAGTGGATTTGCTGCGGGAGTGGGGTGGGGGGCAAGGGAGGAAAGATAGGGGAATACTCAACTTATGTCCCCCCTCCAGGTGTTCATATTATTATAGCCAGATTTGTAAAACTATTAAAGTTTAGAGAGTTTAAAAACAAAGTTTAGAGAGTTTGTTTTTAACTCTTAGAGATATTTATGATGTTGCTGTTGTTGTTCAGTGGTGTCCGACTCTTCATGACCCCATGGACCATAGCACGCCAGGCCTTCCTGTCTTCTGCTTCCTCCTGGAGTGTGCTCAAATTCATATTCATCGCATCGGTGATGCTATCTAGCCATCTCATCCTCTGCCGTCCCCTTCTCCTTTTGCCTTCAATCTTTCCCAGCATCAGGGTCTTTTCCAGGGAGTTTTCTCTTCGCATTAGGTGGCCAAAATATTTGAGCTTCAGCTTCAGTATCTGTCCTTCCAATGAGAAGTCAGGGTGGATTTCCTTTAGGATTGCCTGATTTGACCTCCTGCTGTTAACTCTACATTAAAAAGCCTCCTTGAGGTTCTTTTTTTTATAAAGGAAAGCAGGGAGAGTACACATTTCTTAAATAAAAGCAGAGTCTTGTGGCACTGTGGGCAGAATCAGGTGGTTGGTGGTTTGTTTTGGAGCAAGGTATTTACAAATTCAAAGTAGGATAATCCCGATGAACTATTTGGTGGGAATGTATTGGGATTTGTGGAACCTGGAGCGGTACACTTCCTGTATCTATTGAACTTTCACCTAAAGGGACTGTGGCTGCAGTCTTCACACTTATTTGGGGGTAAGCGCCATTAAACACAGTAGGAAATGCTTCTGAGTAGACATGTACAAAGCTATGGTTTTCCCAGTAGTAATGTATGGCTGTGAGAGCTGGACTATAAGGAAGGCTGAGCGCCGAAGAATTGATGCTTTCGAACTGTGGTGCTGGAGAAGACTCTTACGAGTCCCCTGGACTGCAAGGAGGTCAAATCAGTCCATCCTAAAGGAAATCAACCCTGAGTGCTCATTGGAAGGACAGATGCTGAAGCTGAAATATTTTGGCCACCTAATGCGAAGAGAAAACTCTCTGGAAAAGACCCTGATGCTGGGAAAGACTGAAGGCAAAAGGAGAAGGGGACGGCAGAGGATGAGATGGCTAGATAGCATCACGGATGCAATGAATATGAACTTGAGCACGCTCCGGGAGAGAGCGCAGGACAGGAAGGCCTGGCGTACTATGGTCCATGGGGTCACGAAGAGTCGGACACGACTGAACGACTGAACAACAACAAAAAGACATGTACAGGCTTGTGCTATTAGGCAGTCATCCTGTACACACTTGAGAGTAACTGCATTTAAAATCACTGGGACTTCTGAGTAAACTTGCATTGGGTTGTGCTGTACATAAATATTTAAAGTGGAAGATTTTCTTACCCCCTATGTTTTGGGTCCTAAAGCTTATCTAACAGTCCTAGAGTGTCTACCCATTAAGCTCCGTTATGGAATTATGGAATTGACTCTCAGGTATGTATATGCATATTTACCTGGGCCAAGCCTAATTAAGTTTAATGGGGCTTAGTTCTGAGTAGACATGCATTGGATTCCAGTTACAGGACAACCAATACATGTCTACTCAAAAGTAAATCCCTGTGTTCAATGGAGCTTACTCCCAGGTAAATGGCTATGGGATTGCAGACTGGCTATAGGGTACAATCCTATACTCACCTGGGGGTAAGTCCCATTTAACTCATTGGGACTTGCTTCTGAGTAGACATGTATTGGAGTGCACTGATAGCCTTTTAAGCCTTTACAGCGCCACAAGACTTTTGGGGGCTGTTCGTTTTGTTGACTTTCTCCTCTCATCCCCTCAACTCTTACTATAATTCAAATAATACATTCCTATAATTTGTTATTTGTAATTTATTGTAATTCAAATAATAAGTAAATTATTTGGTGTATGGCATTGTAATTTTGTTGCGGACCTTTGCTGAAACATCTAGCACAAAAAAAAAGGAATACTTTTAAGGGGAGAGGCGCTCTGTACATGCTCAGGGGCACGTCCACTTTGTTTGTTTCTATATTCCAGGGCTCAGCCCTGCCGTTTATTCGGAAAGGAGGGGACTCATCCTAGCTCTATTAGAGGGTTTCCATCCTGCCCCGCGCCTCCCTTATCACCTCCCCAAAACCCCACCAAATTATTATAGCATGCGCCACTCTCCCAAGAACGGGAAACGCCCCATCGCATCCCTGGGCGGAGCCACAAATGGGGCTGCACCGCCCGCTGCACGCCGGGAGCTGCAGTTCCCGCGCCGCACCTTCAGCCAGCGCCTCAGGCACGAGCGGACTCCATTTCCCGTCGTCCCTCGGCGCGGAGCGCCCCTAGCCTTTCCCTGCTGCGCGGGGCAGGCCGGGAGCCGTAGTCTTCCACCGCCGCTCGCCCCGCGCCCTCCATTTTGCCGGGGGAGGTAAACAAACTCGCTTTCCCGGCGCGCCCCGCGCTCGCCGGGCTGAGGCAGCGCCGAGGCGGGGGTGAGGAGGAAGGCAGGCCGCGGCCCAGCCGCTCCTCTCACGGGCGAGGGGAGGGTTGTGAGGCGGCCGAGGAGGCGGAGGACCAAGATGGCGGCGGCGGGCTCCGGGGCCGCTGCGGGAGCCGGGCCGAGCTCCGCGTCGTCGTCGTCCTCGTCGGGCGGCGCGGGCGGCGCTGTTGTGGCGGGAGGCGTCGTGGCCGCGGCCGCCGCCGCGTCCAACCCGCGTAAGTTCAGCGAGAAGATCGCGCTGCAGAAGCAGCGGCAGGCCGAGGAGACAGCGGCCTTCGAGGAGGTGATGATGGAGCTGGGCACCACCCGGGTAAGGAAAGCCGAGAAGCGGGGAGCCCGCCCTTCCCGCCGTCCGCCCCTGAGGGGGCACCGCGGAGGAATGGGGGGCCGACTTCCGGTGAGGGGCAGGTATACGGGGGTAGCGACATCCGGTTTGAGCGGAGTGGGGGCGGGAGGGAAGGAGTAGGGGAGCCAATGGCGGAGCCCCTCGCTGAGTCCTGGGGGGGGGCGTTGATTGGGTAAGCTCTTGATGATGTCATAGGGGTACCGTTAAAGGGGGGCATGGGCGGGGGGAGGCATTTGAAGGCAGGGGGCGGGAAGGGGGTTTGTGAGCCTGAGGGTGTAAATAATGGGAGGGGGCTATGTTGGGGAAGGGGGGCTTGTAAATGGGGTGGGCGTAAGGCTGGCTGAGGTAAGGGGAGGGGGCTTTCCTTGGGCTGTGGCTGGATGGCGAGGGGCCTGACTGGTTGGGGGACTAAGAAAGTAAATGGGGAGGGGTGTGTGAGACTGAGGTAATGGGGGGCTTATGTTGGTGAAGGGAGGAGGGGGTCTAAGGGGGACCTTGCAAATGGTGGTGGTGAGGCTGGCTGAGGTTATGGGGAGAGGCTTATCTGGGCGTATGGGGCAAATGGCGAGGAGGCTGAAGGGTGGGGGGCCCGAGGATGTAAATGGGGAGGGGTGTATGAGACTGAGGTCGTGGGGGTGGCCATGTTGGTGAAGGGAGGAGGGGGTCTAAGGGGGACCTCGCAAATGGTGGTGGTGAGGAGTCTTACTTACCCCAACATGGGTTGGGGGACTTGAGGGAGGACTTAAGGATGTAAATAGGGAGGGGTGTGTGAGATTGAGGCAATGGGGGGCTTATGTTGGTAAATGGGGGAGGGCGCTGTTGGGGGGTATTGAAGGAAGTGTGTTAATGGGGGACCGGGTAGCTTTGAGCAGAAGGATGCCCATGTGAGATGTGTGAGACACTGAATGGGGTAATGGGGGGGTGTCATGTTGGTGAATAGAGGAAGGGGCTGGGGGGGCTGGTGAATGGGGTGGTGGTGGTGAGGCTGCTTGAGATAATGGGATGGGGGTTATGTTAGGTTCTTGGGAAGGGGGCTGATTTATTTATTTAAAATATTTATTGGCCACCTTTCAGGGCAGAAGCCCTCCCAAGGTAGCAATAAAACACAATAAATCCATGCAGTATTAAAAACGGTAAATACACAATAAAACAGTAAAAACACAATAGAAAAAGCAACACCAGCTGATGGGAGAGGTTAAGCAAGTGTCATGGGGTGGGGGGAGGAGAAGAGGGTGGTTTTAATCTTAAGGGTGTACATGGGGGGATTGTGAGACTGAATGAGGTAATGTTGGAGGGGGTCTTATATTGGTGAATGGGGGAAGGTACTGAGGTTGAATGCAGTAAAGGGGGGGGGTCTTGGGGTATGGCATGAATGGGGGAGGGTGCTGAGAAGTCAGGGGCGGGGTTTAAGGAAAAGTCCTGGCGGAGTGGATGGTCTCCATAAATGAGATGGGACACAGATGGAGTGGGGAGTGTCTTGAGGCTGAATGAGGTTTTAGATACGTGGTGGGGGTTCAATGGAGAAAAGCTGATGGGGGGGTTAAGCCTTATGCTGTAAAATGGGGGGACACTGTAGGGAAAGAGAATGTGTGGTTGCAGGTGAATGAGTTATCGGGGTGCATGTTTTCAGAATATGGAGGTGTCACTGTAGAAATGTGCTAAAGGGGGGGTTAAGCCTTAGGATATAAAAAGGCAGAGGACACTTTAGGGAAGGGGAGTGACTTGTGGCATGTATGTGTGTGTGCGCGAGAGAGAAGTTGAATGAGATCACGGGGCCTCTGTGGAAGAGGATTCTCAGGTGGTTAAGAGGGTTCCTTGAGGAGGAGGATACATGTGATGTGACCATTTGGGAGGGCCTCACTCTTCAGGGGAGGGGGCCAAAGAGGGTGATTAACACACAGGGATAAGGCAAGGTAGGCTTGGGACTGAGGGAGAGTGAGACAATGGGGAGAGTTAAGCCTTGATTGGTTAATGGGTTGGAGCGCTGCGTAGGGGAGGAGTCTGGGGGGGCATCTGATGGGTGGGTGGCTTGACGTCTGTGTGTGTGTGTATCTGTATCTGGCAGCGCAGGCAGTACAGAGATGAAATGCTTGACAGGACTCAACTTCTGCCCCTTATGAGCATTTGTGCAAATCCTTTCCTCAGATGGACCAGTCCTAGGGTAAGCTGCTCTGTTTGACACGGGCAGGGGGTGGCACTCAGGATATCAAGCATGCATAAGTGCTTCAGCTGGGCGCTGCCACTGGTGGGGGGACGAGGGTGCCTGATCTAACTGGTGTGGTGTGAACCAGCAGCAGGCCTTGTGCGCAGAAAGCAGACTTCATGCCATTGGCTATGTGTTACACGGAGACTTCTCCCATCCTTGCATGTGTTGTGCCCACATGCTTGTTCTTGGTTGCGCATGTTAAAAGTGGCTTGAAGTGATCTGTAGCTGGAGGTGCTCTGGTCCTGCTGCTTGCTTCTCTTACCTCTGTTTGGGTTGTGGGAGGGGAGAAGGCTTGCTTGTCCTTGGACCTAGGCAGCGGTCGCTGACCCGCTTGCCAGGACAGTAGATTGTCTTGTTTTCTGCTTTTTCTCCTCCTGCCGATGCTCTGTCTGTAATGACGCTTGTATTTCAGACCTCCAAAATGTGGTGAACATCTGGAGATGTAAACTGACCAGCAAATATTGTTTCAACAATTGGCATTAAAAAGGGAACGTCTGTTTTGAAAGATGTTGGTGGGAGACACACGCACGCTGATAGGCTTCTTCACTCTCTGGCTTCTGATATTCCCCTTCGTCGCTTGCACGAGGCAAAACGTTGGGCAGACTCCCCCCCTTTCCCTCCCTCCTGTAGCAGATCTGGCCAATGTTGGATCAATCTCCCACGGGAAAGAGGTGGGAACGCTTGTTCCCCAGAGATGGGTTAAAATTAGATTGGGCCAAGGATGAGAAAATGTACAAATGTTCTGGACAGAGGCGATTAAGCGGGATGTCCCGGGGAGTCTAGTTGGTATCGCCTGCCAGGGTTGGGACAGACTGGAGCCAATGGTGGCCATGCCAGGAACTGGCCCCGGCTACATGTTAGCCATCCCAGCCTGGAGCAGAAGCTGAATACAGGAGCCCCCGAGACCAGGCCCTCTGTATTTATGCCAGGCCTGCCCAATCCAGTGGCTTTTCATTGCCACAAATCTGTCTGCTAATTGCAGGGCCTGATCTTGCACACCTCTTCTTGCCTGATGGGAGCTGAGTGTGCACAGCCAATTTCAGACATGCTTGTGGAGAAGGTCAAAATTCTTAGGGGGCCTCCATCAGGTATTCAGGCGCATAAGAACATTAGAAGAGCCCTGCTGGATCAGACCAAAGGCCCACCTCGTCCAGCATTCTTTTCACACGCTGGCCAACTAGCTGCCTGTGGAAAACCCACAAGTAGGACATGAGTGCGATAGCACCCCACCACTTGTGTTCCCCAGCAGCTGGTGCACAGGCATAGACACCTGGGTAATCATTTGCTGGGATATTCCCTCCCCCTTCCCCCCGTTGCAGACATACACATTATTCACACCATCTTCCAGATTCGCATCCCATGTTTATGTGATTCTGTCTGTTCGGCTTCTACTACTGAATCGCCTTGATGATGTGAATGGAGGAGGTGTTGTTGGGAAGGTGTGTGGTATGTGCCTTCTGGACCTTTTGGACTGTGCCTCCTATCATCCCGACCATTGGCCATGCTGGCTGGAGCTGATGGGAGTTGTTGCACAAAACATCTGCAAGGTCCTGAGGTTGGGGAAGACGCTCTTCTCTTTGACCTGGAAGAAACTCTCCCCGCCCCCCAAGAAAACAGCAGAATATCAACTATTTCCCTTGCTTTTAGGATCTGTCAGTGCCTTTGTGGCATCAGCAGCCACTGCACCAATCCTCTTCCCTCGCCATAGAGCTTTTTGCATGCCTAACCCACGTGCCTCGTGCTAAGGAAAGGGACAAAGGAGGCTTCCATGCTCAGAATGTCTAGAGGCAAAGGGGTCAAGAAGGAACGTGCGCCTCCAGACCTGAGCAATAAACCAGTGCAGTGACTCTTTGGCTTCCTGCTGTTTGATGAGCATTTTGCCCATGTGGGGCAAAGAACTCCAGCCCTCTATGAACTAGGCTTGCCAATAAGTTGGTGGAAGTTACTAGCCCATAGCAACACTGAGTAGCCCACCTGCCTACATATCTGTTAGTCATTTTGTGCCAAGTCAGTGGCTTTAAGGTGAGGTGGAGAAAACCCAGCTCTCCTCTAGGTTATGAACAGCTTTCCTTCTTGGTCGCCTAGGGGGAGATGCCTACTCATCCCAGGTGACCAAGTAAGGGGCCGTATGCAAGCCTGCCCTGATCAAGGATCCTTCCCCCGCTCCCGCCCAGTAACTGTTGCCCAAAGCTCTCAAGCCTTATTGGCTCAAAATTTGAAGCTAGCAAATCGTTAACAATATTTACTCAGTCCTATGAATGTTGCTGCCTAAAATATAATGTCTTCCCCCAAAATGGGATGTGTGTAACTAGGAATCCTAACCATTTTTCCAGTTCAGCTTCTGATACCCCTTCAAATATTTTTGTGCAGCTATGAGATCTAGCAACTTTGTTCTTAAACATAACCCAAGATCTCCGCCTCTTCACAGAACTGGGGTTCTGCGCCTGCCACCACATCCAGATTCTAGAAGAATCTTTTGTCACTCACTTCTGCAGTGATAGGCTGGTGCTACCCTGTGTGCGCAGCAAACAGCTGGTTAATTTTCAGCTGGACTGAGGGGCCGCTGGTTTGGTCCGGGCTGCTAATTCCATGGCCTGAGGGGACAATCCTGGGTGTTTCCTAAACCAGTCCTTCCAGAAAGGTTTGTGGCGTGTGCAATTCCCAAGGTAGATAAAGCTGGCGGAGATCAAACCTTGGGGGCTCCGAAAGCAATCTCTCTTGCAACAGGCTGTCTTTGCTGCTGCTGGAGGAAACTGGCCAAATGCCAGTTAACGAGTACTAGTAACTTCGGTGACTTGCTTCCCAGGCCGGGCTAACAGTTCAGTGAGCCAGGAAGATTCCTGGTTCAGATGTCACCGCTGCCTACATTTCACTGGATAAGAGGTGTATTTATGGCACCCCTGAGATTTGCAGCAGGGTCGGATGGGGGCACTTTGACGGCATGAATGCAAGTTTTTATAAACTCACTTGGATCAGCTCCTTTGGGGGATGGGAGTTTTGATCCTCCTTAGAAACATGGGTCGCTGCCTTAGTCCCAGTGCCAGCTCCAGGCTCCTGAGGGCCCTTGGGCAAGACACCCTCAATGCCCCCTCCCTCGGTGAGTCTGCCTTCTCACTGCCATTGTCACCAGCCGCTCTTCCTCCTCCTCTTTCTCATCACTGCTTCCGCTTGCTTGCTTGACAGGCAGAGAGCCAGGGAGCAAGGAGGCCGCGGCATCTCCCGCTCCTCCTCACCACCCCTATTATCCAAGCGACAGGCAGGTGAACAAGCAAGTTGCAATGGTGAAGAGTAGGAGCAGCTCCAGGGCACTCCTGTCAGAGGGCCCCTACTCTTGGCAGCTGCCCAACTATACCTACCCTGGATGCTGACCCTGCTTAAACCAAATCAGATCATGGGTCCATCCACGTCAGTATTGTCTACCACAGCCTTTCCCGGTCCTCCAGGTGGTTTATACTTCGACTCTCATCAGCCCAAGCCTGGTTAGATGGATTTAAATCGCAATGATCAGTGATTTAGATCAGCAAGAAACAAGCTCGATTTAAATCACTGATTTAAATCAAATTTCCCAGTGAAACTTCTTCATATTTCCTGAACAATGGCACAAATAAGCCATGTTAATTTGCAACCAGATAAGAGTATTATTTTCACTGTTTCGTTCTTACAAGCAGGCTTTGCATCTCTTTGTCAGACTGTATATATTTTACATGCTTTCTTTTTTACCTATAGAGGGACTTTAAAACATTCCCATATAGGATTTTTCTTATGACCAGCACCCATGACAGTTAAGGTGAACAGCACCGTCCTCTCCGTGTCTCCTCAGAAATACGTTCTATTGAGTTCAGTGGGGATTCGGATTGCAGCCTTAGTGTGAAAATACAGGAACATCTGCCCTGGACAATGTTGTCTTCTTTCCACTGTTGCTCCTTTCTGCTTCACTCTGTCTTGGCCTAGCCTTGCCCTCACAAAAAACCAAAGTAAGAAAGAAAAACCAAATGCCCATGACGGATAGGTCAAAGCATGGTTTGCTAGTTAACTGGGCTGAAAAAGTCCAATTATAACTTTTTAAAATCAATTTTTAAAATTTTTGTTTTATTTGTATTTATTTTTCTTCACCCTGCTATATTATCCTTCTGTCTTAACTGACTCCTCTGCCTTGCTTGGCCCAACTCTACCACCACAGAAGCACAGGACAGCAATCTTGTCTAGCCTGTCTCTTTGCACATGTGACTTTAGTCAGAGAAACTGAAAGCCCCAAACTTTCCAGAAGCAAGAGCTGTCAGAGCCATTTCGTGAGATGAAAAACTGAAATTAATGACCACGTTTGACTGGTAGGTGACTTAATTTTTATGAGACTGTTAAGTGTAGCTTTACCATGTTCATGATGAGATTCAATTGTAATTATTTTATTTTATATACAACATTAAAAAAGACAAATTTTAATTTTAAAAATCCCATTTTTTAAATCATCAGTTTTTATCCACCTTGGCCCAAGTCAGCATGGCCAGTGATCAGGAATGCTGGGAGTTGTAGTCCAAAATATTTGGAGGGCACCTGTGCCATCTCTGTTAACTGGTAGCGGCTCTCTAAGATTTCAGATGGAGAGGACCTTTTCCTTGCCTTACCTAGAGGTGCCAGGGATTGAACCCAGGACTTCCTGCATGCAAAGCAGGTTCTCTGCAGCAGCGCTATGGCCCTTCTCCTTGTAAAATATAGCCCTGTACCTAAGGAGAGGGCAAAGAATGGCCACTTTTTCAAATCCCTTGTGGGAAACCAGAGGCCGCTGACCCCATATTCTTTCCCATCTGGTAGTCCAATGGCTGTGGGACCCCTTTGACCTGCCTGTCTTCTAGGCCTCAACCTTGTCCGTTTAAAATACCATCTGTAGAGGTGCTGGATAACTTGGAGCATGCGCAGAGTGCATTTGGAGCAAGGTCTCTGAGAGGGGCTGTAGCTTAGCAGTGGAACACCTGCTTTGCCTGTACAAGGCCCCAGGTTTGATACCTGGCATCTCCAGGTAGGGCTAGGAAAGAGTCTTGCCTGAAATTTTGGGGAGCCACTTGCAGAAGCAGTACTGACAGTTTGACTCAGTATGAGGCTGTGCTTCTCCACTCATTCCTCTTGTGGACAGGGTGACAATGACTGAGCCCACAAATCTGAATCAAGGTTTGCTGCCTGGAGAATGCAATTCAGGAAAACGTGAGCCCCAGCGCCTCTTTTCCCAGAGTCTTCCTACGTGCCGAGTAAGGACTGGCAGAGGAAGCGTGAGCCAATCACGGGCCCTTCCATTTGTGCGCATATGGAAGCTAATGCTGGATCTTAACCTGTCAGGAACATATTCTGGAGATGTGCAGGATCGAACCTGGGACTTCTGCCTGCCAAAAGCATATTGCGATGGGGCCCTGGCCCGATATTGCAACTTTACAGTGGGCCCTGACTGGATTTGAGAGTTTGGTGTTGTTTAGACAGGCCGTGAAAGCTGGAGGGCGCCTTCTCACAGTACAATAAGCCGGGATTCTTGTGAATCCTGGCTTATCGTGAACGTTTGCTTCCACTCTGCTGCTGCTCGCTAGCAACTGTTCAACAAACCAGGAAGGGGTTATTTAGTTTGGGGATGTGGCACCTCCAGCCCATGGAGGTGCTGCATCCAGCCCGTGCGGAGCTTCCTGGGGTTCCTCCAGGGGGCGCTTTAGCACATTGCTCCCTTTACAAGCCCGGATTCGTAAGCCAGGATTTGTACAGAGAATGATAAGCCAGGATTCCCAGTTCTGATGACACGCTAAACAAACCCATCCTGGTTTGTCTAATGGTTTGCCAGTGGAGAAAAGCAAAGCGAAAACAAGCTGAGTGCAACAGCATTCAGCTTATTCACGCTAAGTCAGGGGAATCCGTGCAAACGTAGTCCCTGCGGGGTGGCACTTAGCTTCGTTTGTTTCTATCATTTTCTGTGCTATTGATTGTGCGGGTATTTATTTATTTAATTTCTATACCGCCCAATAGCCGAAGCTCTCTGTTGTGTTTTTACTTGGATGGGTTCATTTTATAATGCTGTTTTTTAAGATTTTGTCCTCTTTGAGGACTGATGAGAGATGGAAATTGGGTGATATATCTTTGGTATGGGAATGTGGGTTATAGTACCAGTAGCCCACAAACTCCAGATGCTTGTACATGTTATCCTGGAAGTGAGAGGAGAGAGGAGGCGCATCTCATGCCTTCTTCCTCATAGTGCGCAAAAGCATCTTTAGAATTGGGCTGCCGCTTGCATCCGCACCTAAGAAGAGCCCTGCTGGATCAGACAAGGCTTAAATTGGTGCCCTACTGTGCATTTTTAGAATTATGACGCATTTGTGAAAATTTCCAGGGGGGCAGCCCTGTTTGCTGTTCTGGGCTCAGGTTGACAGTGGGGTGGAAGTTATTGTGGTCCTGGTGGAACGGTGTCAGGGTCCCTTGCCCATGCCGTGACGTCTGAGGGAAGCGGATGGTGTCCACGAAAGCTTATGCCAGACGAAATGTGTCAGTCTTTAAGGCAGCGCTGTTGAACCTCTTTCAGCCCGAGGGCCAAATTCCATTTTGGAGAAGCGTTCAGGGGGCTGCATTCCAGTGGTGGGCGGGGCCAAAGGCAAAAGAGGTGTGGTCAAAATACCAAAAATTCCAGCATATTGTACCTTAAATGCTCATACTTGCCAGGAACTGAACTTTAGGAGAGGCATTTCGACCTTTTTAGACCTGGGGGAAAATGCACAAAAGCCTCGAAACTGCCATTTGATCGGTGATCAGGCCAAAGCGAGCATGGCCCAGGGAAGGGTACGTGGCTGCCTGGAGAACTCCAGCAGGCTGGATGTGGCCCCTGCCCCTCAGGTTCTGCAGCTGTGGCTTAGCTAATAGCTTTTGGTTGTTACTCTGTGAATCTGTCTAGCAGTCCCCGATTCTTTGAAAGCTGCTGGAGCTAATGCCCATCATGGCAGCTTTTGCCCCAGTTGATCCTGTTGCCTAATGGACGTGAGCGTCGTCGGAATTATGCAGATCAAGCATGTTCGCGTAGGTGTCTGTGGAGTGGTGCTCATCGCTTTGCATAGTTTCTCCTTCCTGAGAACTGGATACCTTTTGGGCAAGAGAACGTGGGGGCAAAAATGGGGAAATGCAGGAAGACGAGGGTAGCGGAGGTGGGGGTCAGATGGCCGGCATGATAAGTGTCAGCTGGCGGGGGTAAGGGGGAATTAGTCACTTGATGCTTGGAGCGCTCCCTCTCTGCTATTTTATTAAAGGACAGTGCTGGGTGTTTTGCAATCTCTGGTGCATTTGCCCCAATTCCTGCGGTAGGTCAACTTTTATGAGGGCCTGTGTGGTACCCCCAATGTGCTGCCATGGCGATGCGGGTGATCTGGGAAACCCCCGGTTCTCTCCTTGGCTGCAAACCTGCTGGGTGGCTGTAGGCCTCAACCTCGACCCACCCCTTTGCAATGCAGGGATAATGATAACACCAGCCTGCCTTGCAGGGTCATCAGAAGGATGTTGGCTGAGGTCATGACTTGAGAAGCACTTGGGCTGTTCTAAAAGCCCTGTTTAAATCAGGCCTGGAGATGAGCTGCTTCCCTGGGCCAGGTAAGAACTCAGGTGAGCAGCACTGTACATTGATGAGATTTTTTGCTCTCTTCTCTGCGTCAGCTGCAGGCCCAGAAACTGCGTTTGGCACATAGCCGAGGACCTTACTACGGTGGTTCACTACCCAACGTCAACCAGATCGGGAGCGGGGCTTCTGAGTTTCAGGTAATCGGTGCCCGAGCCCTGGGAAGCTTCTAGTCTCCCTGGGCCCCCTGTAATGCCCTCCCATGGCAGGGAGTCTCTCCTGAATTTGGACTCTCTTCCATGCTTGGCCTGAGGCAAGCCTTTATATAGCCTTCTCCAGGTGGGTCCAAATTAGGTCCGGGGTCTTTTTTTTCCTCCCCTTAACAGGGCTCTGGAGGCTTTTAAGCCAAGTGACAGGTAGGAATCCAACAGGGGCTGCTTTCCCCATCACCATGCTGGGAAAAATGTAGCCTGTTGAATTTCTGTTCCAGGCAGCTGCACACAAGCCCTGCAATAGGGCTGCACAACCTTGTGCACAGTGGTGGGGTGGATCCGGTTTTCTGTGGTGTCCCTGACAAAAGTGGGGTTGAGGGAGGGGACTTGGGTGGGTGGGTGGATTCTAGATCAGTTGCCTTCCTGGCCTGTCTGCATGTATGTGTTTGTGTCTCCTTTCCCCCACTCTGCCTCCCCTTGCCCCCCGCAAACAGAGAGGTGGTGGGGAATGGTCTCTCAATTTGGATCAGGGCTTGGGATGGGGGGGAATGCTTGAAATTCCAAGAAGAGAGCATTAAATTTTTACGTGCCAGCCCTGTTGGAGTGTCTGATAAACATCGTAAACTTAGTCGAGTGCCTCCCTGTGTGGGCTGTGTGTGTGTGTGTGTGTGTCTCTGTGGGGCACTGTCGATGAAAGCTGGACCACCCGGTGTGTTTGCAGTGGGGTGGGGTGGGGGGAGACAGGTTTTTGCCGGGGTTTACGCTCCCCCCCTTTTTGGCATAAACTGGGGGACAGCATGAGAGTAAGTGAAGGGGTGCAGTCAGGGAACACTATTATGGGTGTGGTGGTATCTCCCCCCCCGCCCTCCACTTATCATAGCCAATAAAAACTGAGCCTGCTCCTGTGTGCATAGCCCTGTCCTGGATTTTGTTTCTCGACTGCACCAAGAGTGGGACCGAAAGTTGGGAACTTCCTCCAAATTCCTTGAGCGCCAAGCCTCTGAGTGTTCTCCCCTCCTGCCCCAACCCCAGCCCTGCTTTGGGATCTTGGTTCTTAACTTCCCCTTAATTCTGCTTCCCCCCCGCCTTCCATGTCTGTCCAGGGCCCTCTCCATTCGCCGTTGGATTCTGCCCGTGGCACGCGGCACCACGGCTTGGTGGAACGGGTGCAGCGGGACCCCCGGCGGATGATGTCTCCTCTCCGCCGCTGCATGCGTCAGATATCCTTTGGCCTTGCCTCCTTCCCCCCTGCTCCGTGGTCCGTCCATCTATCTGGTGGGGATGGTGGTTCGTCCCAGCTCTGGGGGATTAAAGAGCATTAGCAAAAACTCTCTGCTTTGGGGCCATCTGCAGAGCTGGGTTTTGTTGGCAGCAGCACCCCCCCCCCTCCCTCCCCACGCTCTGAGCCTGTGTCTTCCTTAACCCTCTCCTCACATCGACAGCTCCCCCTACAGCCCTGCGTACCTGTCGCCTCCCGCCGAACCCAGTTGGAGGAGGTAAAGTTTGCTTTCGTTGAGGGGTGAAGTGGTTTCTCCCCCCCCCCCCCCCGCTTCTTCCAGGCCCTGTTTAGATCCCGGCATCCTCGCTTGGCACAAATGGGGATGGAGAACACAGCCAGTGCTGTCACGTCAAGCTTCCGTCCCAAGCTCCCAAAGTCCCGGGTTAAGACTGGCTATACATTTTGCAATGGGTTTGGGCCCCTCGGAAGCTGATGTAGAGTGGGATGATTTGGCAGGTGGAACCCTCCCTTGATCAGTATCAGCAAGTTGCCCACAGCTGGGGTGTGGGGAGGCGGGGTTGGCTCCAGCTACAAAGCACCACCTGCCTCCCTCCGGCCCCCAACACTGTGGAGTTCTTCCCCTGGTGGCCTTCCTGGTGGCAGGTGGCTTTAGCCCAGAGGTGGGGATCCTCAGGCCCACGGGCCAAATCCAGCCCTCCTGGGTTCCCAGTCTGGTCCCCTGGTGTTCCCCAGAGTGCCGCGCCCATGTCTCCCGGCCACACCCCCTTTCCCCAACCACCGGTCATTTGGTGGTTTTCTGGCTGTTGTGTAGCTTTCCCCCCATTCTAGACGGTGGAAATGCCTCTCCTAGGGCCAACTTCCTGGCAGTACGAGCTTTCAGCCAATATATGCTGGTGTTCCTTGTATTTTTGGCCCCGCCCATGACTGGAATCCGGCTCCCCCCAGAGCTTCTTGGAAGTTAAATTTGGCCCTTGGGGCTGAAAGAGGTCCCCACCCCTGCTTTGAGCCACATGCCGTCTTCAATTTCCCATGTTGCTCCAGGGTAACATTTTCCAGGGCACTCTGGAGCAGTCCCGGCTGCTGCCACCATGACCTAGGGAGTCACACGGGCAGGAGTGCGTTCCCTCCTGCCACCGCCTTGCAACTCTCCCTTCAGAGTAGATTTTCCAGGCCTTGGTGTTGACCTTGATATTTCAGGGTTTTAGCCGCCTCCATCTTTGGCTTTCCAAGGGAGCATCCAAACGACGTTCTCCTCCTGCCCCTCCAGTCTGGAGTGGTACAGTCTGTCCTTTACCACCCCGTTCTGCTGCCTTGTTGGAGCAGGCCTTTTGCCCAAGACAGGAAGGGACTTTCAAAATCGGTTTCCTCCCCCAGCGTTGTCCTCTTGCAGCCTGCAGCAATTCTGGTGAGAACTCTCCGAAAGTAGGAGTCGGAGAGCCTACCATTTCATTTTTAGACAGACCCTTTTAAACAGGTTCCAGATAGTAAATATAGGCATGCTTTTCCCAGTTGTGGGAGTTGGGGGGGCACTGTTTTTTCCCCACCACTCGAGTAAGCGGTGGGGGCAGCAAGTTCTGTATAAGGATGGATTGTTGTTGTTGTTCAGTCGTTCAGTCGTGTCCGACTCTTCGTGACCCCATGGACCATAGTACGCCAGGCCTTCCTGTCCTGCGCTCTCTCCCGGAGCGTGCTCAAGTTCATATTCATTGCATCCGTGATGCTATCTAGCCATCTCATCCTCTGCCGTCCCCTTCTCCTTTTACCTTCAGTCTTTCCCAGCATCAGGGTCTTTTCCAGGGAGTTTTCTCTTCGCATTAGGTGGCCAAAATATTGGAGCTTCAGCTTCATTATCTGTCCTTCCAATGAGCAGTCAGGGTTGATTTCCTTTAGGATTGACTGATTTGACCTCCTTGCAGTCCAGGGGACTCGTAAGAGTCTTCTCCAGCACCACAGTTCGAAAGCATCAATTCTTCGACGCTCAGCCTTCCTTATAGTCCAGCTCTCACAGCCATACATTACTACTGGGAAAACCATAGCTTTGATTAGACGGACCTTTGTCGGCAAGGTGATGTCTCTGCTTCTTACTGTGCTGGCTAGGTTTGCCATAGCTTTCCTCCCAAGGAGCAAGCGTCTTTTAATTTCATGGCTACAGTCACCGTCTGCGGTGATCTTGGAGCCCAAGAAAGTAAAATCTGTCACTGCTTCCATTTCTTCCCCTTCCATATGCCAGGAAGTGATGGGGCCAGATGCCATGATCTTCGTTTTTTTAATGTTGAGTTTCAAACCAGCTTTTGCACTCTCCTCTTTCACCCTCAACAAGAGGCTCTTGAGATCCTCTTCGCTTTCTGCCATTAGGGTGGTATCGTCTGCATATCGGAGGTTGTTGATAATTCTCCCGGCAATCTTAATTCCGACCTGTGATTCATCCAACCCGGCATTTCTCATGATGTACTCTGCATATAAGTTAAATAAGCAGGGCGACAATATGCAGCCTTGTCGTACTCCTTTCCCAATTTTGAACCAATAGTTTGTTCCATGTCTGGTTTTTACTGTTGCTTCTTGACCCTCGTACAGGTTTCTCAGGAGACAGGTAAGGTGGTCTGGTAGTCCCATCACTCTAAGAATTTGCCACAGTTTGTTGTGATCCACACAATCAAAGGCTTTAGCGTAGTCAATGAAGCAGAAATAGACGTTTTTCTGGAATTCTCTTGCTTTCTCCGTGATGCAGCGAATGTTGGCGATTTGATCTCTAGTTCCTCTGCCTCTTCTAAACCCAGCTTGTACTTCCGGTAGTTCTCGGTTCGCATACTGCTGAAGCCTAGCTTGTAGGATTTTGAGCATCACCTTGCTGGCATGTGAAATGAGCGCAATTGTGCGGTAGTTTGAACACTCTTTGGCGTTGCCCTTCTTTGGAATTGGAATGTAAACTGACCTTTTCCAGTCTTGTGGCCACTGTTGAGTGTTCCAGATTTGTTGGCATATTGAATGCAGCACTTTAACAGCATCATCTTTTAGGATTTTAAATAGCTCGGCTGGAATACTGTCATCTCCGCTAGCTTTGTTGTTACTAATGCTTCCTAAGGCCCACTTGACTTCACTCTCGAGGATGTCCGGCTCAAGTTCAGTGACCGCACTATCATGGCTCTCAGGGACATTCAGATCTTTCCTGTATAGTTCTTCTGTGTATTCTTGCCACCTCTTCTTAATCTCATCTGCTTCTGTTAGGTCCCTGCCTTCTTTGTGCTTTATCATGCCCGTCTTTGCACAAAACGTTCCCTTGAGATCTCCAATTTTCTTGAAGAGATCTCTAGTCATTCCCATTCTGTTGTTTTCCTCGATTTCTTTGCATTGTTCATTTAAGAAGGCCTTCTTGTCTCTCCTTGCTATTCTCTGGAACTCTGCATTCAGTTGGGTATATCTTCCCCTTTCTCCTTTGCTTTTCGCTTCCCTTCTTTCATGAGCTACTTGTAAAGCCTCATCAGACAGCCACTTGGCTTTCTTGCATTTCTTTTTCTTTGGGACGGATTTCGTTGCTGCCTCCTGAACAATGTTACGGACCTCCGTCCATAGTTCCTCAGGCACTCTGTCTATCAGGTCTAATCCCTGAAATCTATTCCTCACCTCCACTGTATATTCATCAGGGATATGATTTAGGCCATACCTGAACGGTTTAGTGGTTTTCCCGACGTTCTTCAATTTAAGCCGAAATTTTGCAAGAAGCAGCTCATGATCTGAGCCACAGTCAGCACCAGGTCTTGTTTTTACTGACTGTATGGAGCTTCTCCATCTTTGGCTGCAAAGGACATAATCAATCTGATTTCGATATTGACCATCTGGTGACGTCCATGTGTAGAGTCGCCTCTTGTGCTGTTGGAAAAGAGTGTTTGCTATGATCAGCATGTTCTCTTGGCAAAACTCTATTAGCTTTTGTCCTGCTTCATTTTGTACACCAAGGCCGTGCCTGCCTGTTATCCCGGTGATTTCTTGACTTCCTACTTTAGCATTCCAATCCCCTATGATGAAGAGGACATCTTTTTTTGGTGTTAGTTCTAGAAGGTGTTGTAGGTCTTCATAGAACCGATCAACCTCAGCTTCTTCGGCCTCAGTGGTTGGGGCATAGACTTGAATTACTGTGATGTTGAATGGTTTGCCTTGGATTCGTACTGAGATCATTCTATCATTTTTAAGATTGTACCCCAGTACTGCTTTTCCCACCCTTTTGTTGACTATGAGTGCTACTCCATTTCTTCTAAGGGATTCTTGCCCACAATAGTAGATATGATGGTCACCTGAATTAAATTCGCCCATGCCTGTCCATTTTAGTTCGCTGATTCCCAAGATGTCGATGTTCAGTCTTGCCATCTCATGTTTGACCACCTCCAGCTTACCTTGATTCATTGATCTGACATTCCAGGTTCCTAAACAATATTGTTCTTTACAGCATCGGATTTTCTTTTCACCACCAGACACATCCACAGCTGAGTGTCCTTTCGGGTTTGGCCCAGCCGCTTCACTCTTTCTGGCGCTACTTGGAAATACCCTCTGCTCTTCCCCAGTAGCATATTGGATACCTTCCGACCTGAGGGGCTCATCTTCCGGCGTCATATCTTTTAGCCTTGTGATACGTTCCATGGGGTTTTCTTGGCAAGAATACTGGAGTGGGTTGCCATTTCCTTCTCCAGTGGACCACATTTTGTCCGAACCCTCTGCCATGACCTGTCCGTCTTGGGTGGCCCTGCACGGCATAGCTTATGGCTTCACTGAGTTACGCAAGCCCCTTCGCCACAACAAGGCAGTGATCCATGAAGGGGAAGGATGGATTACCTTGGAGCAATTCTTGACCTGTTTCCACCGCCCCCCCCCAGGGCATTCTGGGTAATTGGGGTAGGAGAGATGAATGCTAGCATCACGTTGCTCGTTTCCTTTCTGTCACTCTGCTGTTTCAAAACTTCTGTGCTTCAGAGGCTTCCTGGTGGAGTGTCTGTGGGTGACACTCCCCTCCCATGTCCTGTCCACTCCTGTCCTCCAAGCTTGCAACTTTCTACCAGCCACCTTAACTAGGCCCACATCCATGTGGAGAGAGTAGAAGTCTTATCATGGAGGTGGGAGGAGAAAAGTGATGAAGAGGCAAGAAAAAATACTTTGCTTTCTGAAATGTCTCCCCCCCACCCTTCTCCAATTCTGTGGCAGTAAAAGAGGATCTGTATCCATTCAGCCAGTGGTATGCAACCTGGTGCCCTCCAGATGTTTTGGAGTACAGCTCCTCCAATGCCTGAGCATTGGCTGTGTTAGCCAAGGCTTCTGGGAGTTGTAGTCCAAACATCTGGAGGGCACCACGTTGCCCATCCCTGAGTTAACGCAATTAATTGGTGCATATTTTAATCCTGCCACAACATGGAGAGCTTGCAGTAGCACAGATAGCAACCTCCTGTTTCAAATCTTGCCTTAGCTGCTAACTCTAAAGGTGGCCTGAGGCCAAGACAGTTTCTCTTTCATCCTCAGCTTTTCCTTCTGCAAGATGGGGGTAATACCTGATCTACCTCACAGGGCTGTTGAAGGATTACTGAGATGAAGTATGGGAAGCAGTTGGAACTCGCTACCCTACTATATAAATGCAAAATAGTGCTGCTACTAATAACATGCCTGCTTTCGTTCATTATGGGAAGGGGCCAAGAGCTGAATAGGCTGCTAAAGTCTCCCCCCCCCCTAAAAATCCTTCTCAGCCAACGTGCTGGCTTCTGAGACTCTGTGAAGTGCTTTCAAGATTATATCTCGATCATCTTTTAAGAATATATCTCAGCAATCTTAAGGGCCAGAAACTTGTTTTTTTCAAAAGGGAATTGAACTTTGTACTTCGAATCAAATTTCCCAGGTGTGGAATAAATTATCTGCCTGGGGAAGAAACTGGGGGGTGGGGATGAAGGCTGCTTGCATATGTACACACACAAAAGATGAAGCTAGCTGGGATGCTTTGTGAAAGTATTGCTGAAGAGATTGATTTTCCCTGTTTGGGGGGGGGGGCAGGGCTGAGTGAGGAGAGGGGTGGCGGATTACATCCAGTATTTCGGGTGGGGGGAAGAGGTGTGTCTGTGCGGGGGGGAATGTGCATAAATTTACACAGCATATGTTACTACAGTTAGACGTAAGGAAGTTTTCTCCCCTCCCCTACGTCCCAATCTGGACTAATTTGACAAGTTTTGGGCCAGGGCAGATAGTAGGGAAGGGACAAGGCAGCACTGGAAAGTGCAGAACCCTTGCTTCTCAACCTGTCCTGCCAGGCTTTTTTTCCTGCCTCCTGCATACCCATGAGAGCTAGAAACATGATGCTTAAAACACACACACTAGAAAAGTAGGCTCTTATGAAGCTGTGTTCTGCCCTTTGCAATTCAATTTGTCAGTCTCTGTCTGTATGCAACCTCGTTTGTGAGGAGTTCACTTTCCTGAAGAAGGATCTAATGGGGGGGGAGAGTGCCCCCCCGCCCCAGTTGCTGATGCGTAGTCTTCCACATTTGTTCTCTGCAAAGGTTGGGGAACTGGGACACAGACTCTAGAGTGCCTTTTCCCAAGTTGGCGCCCTCCTGGTGTGCTGGACTACAACTTGGGGGTGGGTGGGGCTGCTGGGAGTTGTAGTCCAGCACATGCCAGCGGGGGTGCTGTTGGGACTTGTAGTCCAAAACATTTGGCGGGCACCAGGCTGGAGAAGGCTGCTCTAGATGATGCTTGCTTTTCGCTACCTGCTGTTTTCCTTGGCCCCTCTTAAGCTGTCTTCTTGCCCCCGTCATTCCCCCTCTCCCTGCACTGATCGCAGCCCCTTGTTTTCCCTTTCGCCTCCCCTCCATGCTGCCAAGTTTCAAATCCCCTTGGTGCTGTCTTCGCAAGACCTTTAAGTAACTCTGCTCTTTTTCATTGTAAAGGACCATGCCCTGGGGTAACTTTCCCATGGAGAAAGGACACTTGTTTAGGCTGCCGGCGGCACTCAACAGGTGAACCATTTTTGATTCCGTTCCCCCCCCCCCTTTTAATCCACCTCAAGCCCTTGTTTGCCAGACCCGAGGGGTGTTTGCTTGCGCGTGTGTGTGTGTGCGTGTTGCGGGGAGGGGAGCTCATTGTTGGGTGCAAAGAGCACAGGTGTGTTGGGGAGGCTTTGCCTCTTCACAGACGTATGGGGGAGGGGTGCAGCGCAGTGGGGGTTTGCATGCAAGGACGACAGGCCCAATCCCCCTGCTTCTCCATTGAAGTCAGGTGGGCAATTTGTGGCCATCCAGATGTTTGACTCTTGTCAGCCCTAGCTGGGATCATGGGAGATGTAGACCAAAACGTCTGGAGGGCTCCAAGCTGCCCATCCCTGATTTAAAAGGATGCTGGGAAATAACCCTGGAGAGCCACAGCTAATCAGGGTAGACCAGCCCTGTAAAATAAGCCCACAAATGTTTCTAGCCTGCCTCCCCCCATCCCCTGCCCCATACTAACTTGATAAAGGGCAAGTAGGGTGCATTTCCATGCTGGCCATGGATGAGGGGCAGGCCCTCCGTGGCAGCCAGCATGGAAGCAGTGGTTATGACTAATTAGCAGTCTGGTTTTAAAGAATTGCCTTCTACTATGACGGCTGCCAGAGGGAAGGATGGAGCGATCTGTCCCTCCTCCACCAGCTTCCTTGCTCGCTTGCCTGCATGGGATCCTTGGTCGCCTGTGGTGACAGGGCGAGTTGTTAACTACTAGGCTGGAGTAGACAATGCTGGGTTAGATGGGTTAATGGTCCGAGTCGGTATAAGGTAGCATCATATGTGTGTGCTGTCCCTTAAAAAAAAAAAGGGAATTCTGCACATTTTGCCAACTTGCTCAATCTCTTATTTTGCATGAATAATTCTGCTTCCGCTTGTCATGTGGAGGGGCAAGGGAGTTTTAGCGGAATGCCGAATCTGCCTCCTGCCCCGCCCCTGAAATCTTATTCCAGCAATTCTGTGATTTGCGCTTCCCAGCCTAACTTTGCAATCATAAGGGTCAGAAGCTTTATATATAAAGAAACAGACAGAGTTGCTTTGCTGGATCAGGCCAGCATCCTGCTGTTTCCAGCAGCAGCAAAGCAAATGCCTTGGAGAACCCCGCAAGCAGGATGTGGCGGCAAGAGCCCTCCCTTGCTGTTGCTTCCTCCTGCAACTGGCGGACTGTCTCTGAGCATGGAGGCTCTATGGAGTTGCAGACTAAATGTGGGTTGAAGAATCTGGCTGGTTCCAGAAGCCCCCAGCTAGTGCCTGAAGGCAACATGCCAGGTCTGTTACCCAGAAAACCTCCCTCATCCATGACATGATCCTGGATGAGGGTGCAGACCTGGCATGTATTATGGAGACCTGGCTGGCCGAGGCTGCTGCTCCAACCCTTGCAGCCATGTGTCCAGCTGGATTTTCGTATGCACAGCAGCCAAGAGCTGGGGATCGGGGAGGGGGAGTGGCTGTTATCTACCGAGAGTCCTTGGTCTTCACCAGACCCCCTCTCTGGGAGACCAAGGTTGCTGAGTGCATGTACTGGAGGTTGGGCCCGAAGGGCAGTCTGGGGATTCTGCTCGTGTACCGTCCACCCCGCTGCACGACTGACTCCCTGGCCGAGGTGCTTGAGGTGGTCTCTGATGTGCGTGTACAGTCCCCTAACTTACTGGTGTTGGGGGACTTCAACGTACATTCGGAGGCCATCCTCACAGGAGCACCTCGGGACTTCATGGAGACCATGGCCTCCTGGGAGCTGCACCATATTCTAACTGGGCCCACCCATGTAGCCGGTCATGCACTAGACCTTGTGTTTGTTTCTGGAGAAGCGGGGAGTGATCTGGAAGTCGGGGGTATATCCACCACCCCCTTGTCATGGTCAGATCACTATCTGGTGACGTTGGACTTCTCGGTTCCACAACCCCTCCGCAGGGGTGGAGGACCCATTAAAATGGTCCGCCCCAGGTGTCTTATGGATCCAAATGGATTCCTGAACGCGCTTGGGGATTCTCTGGGGCATGCCAACGGCCACTCGGTCGAGACCCTGGTGGGTGGCTGGAATGCCGCAATCACTGGGGCATTAGATCAGGTGGCTCCGAAACGCCCTCTCCCCCTGAACAGGGCTCGGACTGCACCATGGTTCAATCCGCGGTTACGAGCTCTGAAACAGGAGGTGAGGCGGCTAGAGCGCCGGTGGTGGAAGTCTCGCTCCAAAGACGATCAGACACGGGCTAGAGCTGTATCTTCAGCCTATCACGTGACGGTGAAGGCAGCAAAAAAGGAATATTATGCTGCCTCCATTGCGTCTGCAGAGTGCTGTCCCGGGAGGCTGTTCCGGGAGGCTGTTCCAAGTGGTCCGGAGCCTGGTCGGTCCTGTGGCTCCGGAACCACTGGAGCATTCTAAGGCCTCCTGTGAGGCCTTGGCAAGGCACTTTGCAGATAAAATTGATCAGATTAGGTGTGTTACTCTGCACACTGTGGATACAGTTAGTGAGCAAGAGGCGGCCTGTGGCAAACCGGTTTTGTGGGATCGGTTCCAGCTTCTTCCTCCTGATGAAGTGGACAAGGTGCTTTCATCGGTACGGCCGACCACCGGCTTACTTGATCCTTGCCCATCTTGGCTCATTATGAGCTGCAGAGAGAGACTGGGTGAGGGGATCAAGGCAGTGGTGAACGCCTCCCTTGAGGAGGGAGTGATGCCATCAGCCCTCAAGGAGGCAGTGATAAGACCGCTCTTAAAGAAGCCCTCCTTGGATCCTCAAGTTTTGAACAACTTTCGCCCAGTCTCAAATCTGCCATTTTTGGGCAAGGTGATTGAGCGGGTGGTGGAGGTGCAGTTGAAGGCACACTTGGAAGAAACTGATTATCTAGACCCATTTCAGTCGGGCTTCAGGCCTGGGCATGGGACAGAAACGGCCTTGGTCGCCTTGGTAGATGATATGAGGAGGGGTCTGGATAGTGGTGAATGCTCCTTCCTTGTTCTCCTCGACCTCTCAGCGGCTTTTGATATCGTTGACCACGGTATCCTCCTGGACCGCCTGGAGGGGTTGGGCATTGGAGACACCGTATTGCGGTGGTTCTGGTCCTTCCTCTCCAGCAGGTACCAGAGGGTAGCACTGGGAGAGGAGGTTTCGGACCCGTGGCCACTTACTTGTGGGGTGCCACAGGGTTCCATCCTCTCCCCGATGCTATTTAACATCTATGTGAAGCCTCTGGGGGCTATCATCAGGAGGTTTGGGGTGCAGTGTCATCAATATGCGGATGACACGCAGCTCTACCTCTCGTTTAAATCTTCACCAAGGTTGGCCGTAGAATCCCTGTCCAAATGTCTGGAGACGGTGAGTGGCTGGATGGGGAGGAATAGGCTGAAGCTGAACCCTGACAAGACCGAGGTACTTTTGGTGGGAGACAAGAGGAGGCTGGGGGATGTTGACCTGGTGTTGAATGGGGTACAGCTACCCTTGAAAGACCAGGTCTGCAGCCTGGGGGTCATTTTGGACTCCCAGCTGTCCATGGAGGCTCAGGTGTCAGCTGTGAGCCGGACAGCGCTGTATCAACTCCATCTGATACGGCGGCTGCGCCCCTTCCTTCCCGACCATCTGCTCCCACCGGTAGTACATGCCCTGGTCTCCTCTCGTTTAGACTACTGTAATGCGCTCTACGTGGGGTTACCCTTGAAGACGGTTCGGAAACTGCAGCTGGTACAGAACGCGGCGGCTCGCCTGATTAAAGGCAGCCGCCGGCGAGATCACATCACTCCAGTGCTGAAGGAGTTGCACTGGTTACCAGTTGTTTTCCGGGCCAAATTCAAGGTGTTGGTTTTGACCTTTAAAACCCTATATGGTTCCGGCCCAGCCTATCTTAAGGAGCGCCTCCAGCAGCACCAGACAGGCCGCTTAACAAGATCAGCCTCGGATGGCCTTCTCTCTGTCCTATCAGCCAGGACAGCTAGACTGGTGGGGACGAGGGAGAGGGCCTTTTCTGTGGTGGCCCCCACTCTGTGGAACTCCCTCCCTAGGGAACTCCGTCATGCCCCCTCTTTAATGAGCTTCCGTCATGCATTAAAAATGTGGCTGTTCAGGCAGGCATTTGGGGTGGGTTAGGGTATTTTAGAAAATGTTTTTATTGTAGAATTCTATTGTTTTAAACTGTTTTTATTGTATGTTGTACATCTCCCAGAGTGGCTGGGTGACCAGCCAGATGGGCGATTAATAAATTTAGTAATAATAAATAATAATAATAATAATAACATCCCTCAAGTTTGTGCAATTCAAGGGAGCAGAATCTCAGCCCTGGGGTCCGACAATATGGTGATACATTTGGGTCCACCCTTTTTGCCTTCTGCCCCGCCCACCAGTGGAATGTGGCCCCCGAGAGCTTCTCTGAAATGGCATTTGGCCCTCGGGCTGAAAGAGGCTCTGCACCCCTGTCATAACGGATTTTATAGCTGACTCTTCTTCCATGATCAAACTCGAAATGGGCAGATGTTGGGGGGGTTTTGGGTGGTCTCCCATCGAGGCTCTGACTGGAGCTGCTTAGCTTCAGCAAGGCGGTTGTGTCGTGGGCGTTCAGACGAAGCCGGTGAGCCTGTGTCATATTGCATGCCACGCTTGCATGGCATTGTGGGATATGCACAGCCCTGCCAAGCTACTTCTGTACCTTGGCGAAGGGAGGTGTGTAAGGACCCCACCCAACTCCTGTGCCCCAAAGAAGGAACTCGGGTGGACTTAATGGGACCGATTTTATTCCTCTATCATTGAAATTAGCTGTTATAATTATAGTGCATGTTTCTACCTCAGAGACCCCCCTCTTCTCACAGGGATAGCTTTCCTCCCACCCTGTTTGCATCCCATTTGTGAGAGAAATCCTGGCCATCTTCTACTCTCCTTTGCTTCCCCCCCCCCCCATCCTGTGCTCAGTTCAATGGACAAGAGAGTGGAGATGGTCTGGTTGCATGCAGGCAACTCTGCCAGGCTCCAGCAACAAAGCCTCCATTGTCAGTTCCTGGGGAGTCTCCCATGTAACGTCACGGCCCTTCGTCTCCCCCCCGCCATCCCAAAAGGCATCGCTTCAAAACACCGGGAGCTAGCAAAGGCAGGGTGGCTGCACAGAGCAGTCGCTTCCTGCCCACGCCCCAGCTGGCAAACCAGCTCTTGTCCATGTCTCTGGGTGCTTTGTTAATTTGCCCCAGCTCTTCTCTCTCCCTCCCTGCCCCCTCAAGGAACCTCTTCTGAATCCTCCCTCTGATCTGTGGATGTGGGGGCGGAGGGGGGTGTGGCCATAGCTGGGGGCGCAAGTGGGAGGGTGCCAGTTTTGCTCACGGCCTGCTTATGGGCTTCCCTTTGGGGCACCCACTGTGCAAACAGAATCCTCGGTGAAATAGGCCTTTGGTCGGGAGATGTGTGGAGGGGAGGGAGGTATAGGTGCCCCACTTCGTATGCGTCCAGCCCCTCCCACCAAGGATGTGACACTAACACTCTCCCCCAGATCCTGGGATCAGAGCTGGGTATGGGAGTGACAGGGAGAAAAATGTGTGTGTCCGTTGGACGGTCATCGCTAAAGATTGGGGTGGGGGTTGAAACAGCAGGCTTTGCAGTGGCGAGGGGACAGGGAGCAGTGTGAATTTCTGTCCCATTGTAGTCAAAGGTGGATTTTATTTTGCATCCTGCCATTTTTTTACAGGGTATACACTACAGTGAGAGCTGAAATGCCCCCATGCTCCCTAATATTTTGTGTACGTGTGGAGGGGGAGTTTAGATTACGGTCCTAAGCGACAAACCGTTAAGATTGGTTGTGGCGGTTTCTTGAGGAACCTCTGGAAAGTTGCGGAGATCCCAGCTGACAGTGGAGGAGGGGAGTCTCTCTGGCTAAAACCCTGGAGCCGTCACAAAACCTCTAGGGGTTCTGTGGAAGAACCATTGATAGTGAAAAGTTTTGACCTGGAGGTTTTCCTAGGTTCTTGTGAAATTCCATAAGAATTGGTGTAATTCTCCATGCAGATGAACCAGTCAACATTCTTAGGGACCTTGTGGGGCTGAGCTAGAATTAGCTGGTGTGCGTGTGCATGATAGCAGGTTAGACAAATTCAGTCCAATTAGGAATTGGAATTTGTTTCGTTTGTGTTGGGGGCTGCAAAGTTTGGGAGAAGGAATAGCGAAGAATCAAGTATACCTATGTGAGTGTGCTGGGGGGGGCCGGGGGGGCGGAAGCAACCTTTTGGTGCACCACCTTTCATGTCGGGAGTTCCACAACTGCCACCTTGCCTCCATGGCAATGATATATTTCCCAGTGATACGTTTGTCTTGGCTTTGGGCATGCTAACGGCTATCTGTGTGTTTTTTTTAATCTTCCGCCTCCCCTTGCCACCAGAACAAATTCCGACTCTGCCCTACACACGAGCGTGATGAACCCCAATCCGCAGGATGCCTACCTGGGCCCCTCTCAGGGTGTCCCCCCTCCGAATCGCAAGAGTGGTGAGTGCGCTTCCTGTGTCGGCAGTCCGCCACCTCCCTACAGAGGTTGGAACAGGTGGAGGGGGATGGAAAGGCCCCCCGGGATCCCAACTTCCCCCCTTCTTTCTCCGGGAGTGGGAGTGGAAGGCAGCGTCTTGTTAACTCATTCCACATCCCTCTTCTTTTAGGTTACCCGGACAGCGACATGGACAGCAAAGGTAACTCAACCCGCCCCTTTGCATCCTGTTTGCTTGCATTCTGTTGTGAGCCGTGCACCCTCTTGGATATGCTTGGCTTTGAGCAGGTTTGAATGCGCAGGGGGCTAAAGGTTAGCCATGGCATCTTGAGTGGTCAGTCCAGAAGTCCCCCGTTCAGACCTCAGTCACTGCCACAAACTCTCCAGGGGGTCCCTGGGCCAGCAAGTCTTCCCTTAGTACTAGGCCCTTCCGTCTGCAGTATGAGGATGATCAGATTGAGGGGGCTGTTGTAAGATAACCTACGCAGGAGATTTTGAGCATTGCAAGGGGCTTTGCAGAAAGACCCAAACATTGCGTTACACGTTTCTAATACATCGTGCAGCTCTGCGCGGATCTTGATCAACCCCTGGCACCTGGGCAGTTTGCAGTTTCATTCAGCAGGGGTGGGCAACCGGGGTGGGGTGGGTAATACCCCCCCCCCGCCCTCTGCAGGCTGAAGAATATCCATAGGCATGGCTGTGCCCCTGCTGTCATTTGGTCCCCGGCAGGTGCGTCAGGAGGATCTTCCACCAGGCATGTCCTCTGTGCCCAGTGAAGTCACTTCCCCTGCCCGCACCTTCTCCCATTAGGACAGGGCAGGCAAACCCCAGTGGCGCTTGGCCTTTGTCCTCCCCACATGGGGGAGGCGGAGGACGAGCAAAGCCCATCCATCTGGTGCTTGCCTAAAAGAGGACTAGAGCATGTTGGGAGGTGTAGTTTCTGTCCAGAGGGGTGGGTGTGTTGCTGTTCCATACCGGCTTACCTCTCCGGGGTGTGTGTGTGTTGTTTCCTGTTCTCCTCACGGAGGCTACAGACTTTGCACAGGTCCTGGATTACCGATGGCCTTGTCTCCCCCCCCCCCCCCAGTGTTTCTTTTCCAAGTGCCTTCCATCGAAGAGAGCCTCCTGGACGATGGCAAGCAGCTGCTGAAACCTTGGGACACCAAAAAGGTGGGTGCAGCAGTGCACGGCCGAAAGGGCACAGGCTCCTTGGGGGTCTGCAGTGGCCGGAGAGGGCTTGAGGCAGCAGTGTGGCTGATGAGGGTGAAAATGAAAATGGGAGTCCCAGGGATGTCACCGGAGCTCACGTTTGCTGGCTGAGAAGCGCCAGCCTTGGGACTCGTTGTGCTTGTCCCAACGATGAGGTGAGCATTGCAGCCCTGTAATTCAGCCTTCCCCGACTGCATGTCCTTTAGATGTGGTGGACTCCAGCTCCCATCATCCCCGGCCAGCATGTCCACCTGCAGGGTGCCAGGTTGGGAAAAGTCGCTACAATTCTTCTCCAGTTTGGGCTACAATCCCGAGCAGAGAAGAATTCTGCTCTCTCCCCCCACCCACACCCCCAGCAGTATTTCCCAGGTCTGCAAGCCCCAGAGGGAGGAGAGACTCTCCTCCTCCTTGCTCTGCACAGTCAGGTGCCAGGTTTGGGGAGGGGGATTATCAGAGGTAGGGGGAGTGTGTGTGACGATCGCCCCTGCATTTGGCTTTCCTGAGCTTTCTCGGAAAAGGCTTGGTGTGGTTGGTTGGTGGGAAACGAGTGTTTTTCTGAGATTTCTCTGAGAAAGCTTTAGAGAAATCAGATGCTTTCCAAGCTGAGCTGAGGGCGTGGGGTGCAGTTTGCCCAGCGCTTTTCCTCCCTAAAAAGTGAGCATATTTTACAGGTTTTCACACATGCACACAAGTATTGTCAGCCTAGGGTAAAAATGCAGCCCACCAGGTGGTTTTAGGCAAGCTTCAGCTCTCTGCCTGCAACAGGCGGGTGACAATGACATTTTTATTCCGGCAGACCTTTGGTGTCTAAGTGGGTCCATTGAGTTGGCTGCCGGTTTTATTCTGTCATTGTTCCGCATTTTAATTGTCTTTTAGTGTGTTTGTTTTACTGTTATTTTAATCAAGTTTGGCTTACCTATGATTGGAAGCCCCCTTGAGTGCCATTTTCTTGGTCGAAAGGTGGGGTATGAATCCAATCAATCAGTAAATAATAACACTGGCCTACCTTCCAAGGTTGTTATGTTTGTTGGAGGCCTACCCACCCCAAGCTTCTGCTCATGTCACTCCTGACAGCAGCCAGAGAAATGCAATGGGGTGTGTGTCTCTCTGTTTTTGGTGTGACGACTGAAGTAGCCAGAGAACCCCGTTGTGCTTGTGCTCTCCCTCTCACAAGCAGATGCAGTAGGGTGAGAGGGCTGGGTAAAGAGGGCTGCCCCGCCAATATTTATTTCCAGTAATGCCATCTTTCTCTCTCCCACAGCTATCTTCATCGTCTGCCCGTCCGAGGTCCTGCGAGGTGCCTGGAATACAGTAAGTAATGGTGCTGAAGTTCACCTCTTCCCTAAAATACCCTGTTTGTGTGTCTGAATGAGGCCTTTCCTCCTGCCATAGGGCAACTGCTACCCTGCTCTCATCAGTCTGTGCCTAGTTTCCCCTCTTAAGTGGGGGGCAGGTTGGGTGTGTAGCGGGGAGTTAAGCTCATTCTGTGCATGCTGCAGAATAAACTGATAAGAGCACCCTATATCTACTTCAGATAGGGAATACCTTTGTTTTTAAAAAATGAACGCTGTCCTATACTTAAAATCAAAACTCAGTTCCCTGCAGGTAGCAAGCTAGCTCATGAAGGGGAGCTACATTTCATGCAAGCTTTCTACCTGTAGGGATTTCTTGCTTTCCTTTTCTTCTTTTTAATGGAAATGGTGATTTCCCCCCAGCCGTGTTCTGAAGTGGCACTGTCCTCTCAACCACTTCCCGTCAGCTCCACGGGTGTGCGTGTAGCCCTGGCCAAATTTGCCCTCCTCCCCGGAAATGGGCCAGGAGCTCTTTCCGTGCTCTGAGATGTTTCTCTGTCTCCCTTCTCCCCGTTGTCCCCCTCCAGCATCTTCCCATCTCCGGACCAGCCTGCCAATCTGCCTCTGATCCCTGCCGCCCTGAACACGGGGGGCTCCCTCCCCGACCTCACCAACTTGCACTTTCCGTCGCCACTGCCCACACCCTTGGACCCGGAGGAGTCGGCCTACCCCAGCCTGAGCGGTGGGAGCAGCACTGGCAATCTGGCCAGCACCATGACTCACCTGGGCATCAGCGGCAGTATGGGGCTCAACCCTGGCTACGACTCCCCAGGTGAGGCTGCCCCAGACCTGGATTTCTTCATTTAAGAGGGAAGTGTAAGAACACTTCTGTGGGTAAGCTGGGTGCTCATTCCCCTTTCACAAGGGCTATGGATAGCCGTTGATGAATATTTGAATTTTTTTTTATGAAAAAGTTTACGAATTTCCTTTATGCCCAAAAGCAATATACACCTTTACCAGCAATCTCAAACCAAAACAGCTCTGTTATAAACAGTACAAACCATCTTCAGGATATTGAGAGAGGAGTAAAACTATTTAACGCCCATCAAAAGACATCCTGAACAAACAGTCTTTGCGACCTGCCTGAAGCTATAGGGCTAATCTGATCTCCTTAAGGGAAGGGGGGTTCCATAATTGGGGTGCTGCCTCTGAAAAGGCCTCATCCCCTGTCCCCACCCACCACTTGTCTCTTGCTGATGGCTAATTTGATGGGGCCTCTGAAGAAGATCGTAAACTGTGGATGGTTTCCTATGGGAGGAGGCGGTCCTTCAAATATCCTGGACCCCAACCATTTGGGGCAAGAGAGAGCAAGCTCTCTCTCAAAAGGGGTCAGGCTGCCACCAATGATGTCACGGGAGGGGAAAGGGCTTTAGGGCAGGGCGCTGCTCCCTTGACACCTACTAGCCCAAAAGAGGTGTTCTGTCTGCGTCTCCCCACCCCAAAATTTAAGGGTTTATAGGTAAGCACCAGCACCTTGGATCAGGCCCAGAAACAAACTGGGAGCCAATGTAGTTGGTACAAGTTCTGTAGTCTGCTGCAAAGTGCAAAACACCAGCAAGCAATCTGGTTGCCTCTCCATACGGGGTGCGTTCAGGGTAACTTGCTGAACCTGAATAGTGGCAGCAATACAAAAAGAATGCATAGTGGAAGCGATCTGTTGAAAGAACTGATAACGAATGGAGCAAAGCCAAGCAGAACCCAACGTGAATGACAAGTGGGCGTTGTCGTGAGCCAAGGGCTGGAGGAAACCCAACTGTCTTCACCCAGTGCTAAAATGATTACAGTTGGGCCCGAGCGAGTATTTCTGGCTGGGGCACCTCCAGAGGTTTTGGACCACGACTGCTCTCAGCATGGCCAGTCGTCAGGGGTGATGGGCGTTCCAGTCGAAAACATCTGGGGGGTTGCAGTAGAGCGGCCACACACCTAATGGACAGCAGGGGTGGGCAGCTTCTGCCTCTCCAGATGTTTAGGCCTACACCTCCCGTTAGCCCTCGCCAGTGGCAAGGGAAGTCGAGGGTTGTAGGTCTACCGCTGAGCTCCGGTCCCCCTCCAGAAGTAGGCTGTGGGGTTGTTCCTCCCCTCTTCTTGTGGTTTCTCGAGGTTTAAAGTTTTACTCAGGGGGGGGGCGCATGCTCTCCCCTGACATTTTTTGGGAGGGGGCGGGACGTATATTGCAGCCTTCCCTGACCTGGGGCCCACTGGCTGAGTCTGACTATGACACCCAGCATCATCGTCCGACTTGGCCAGAGGGCCCCAGGTCAGGGAGGGCTGGTGTATTGAATCTGGCCATCTTGCCCAGCCTTGGGAAGCGAGGGTCTCCTCTCCCCCCCCCCCCCGACGTTCGAGAAATTTTCTCATGCCATTTTTCCGTTCCCACTTCCATAGCCCTGCTCCTGCATTTCACCACCCACCCCGCTTCCGCTGTGCGTGGGGGATGGGCGGGCAGGTACTTCCCGTTTTTTGTCCCCATGGGTAAACGGTGTCGTGCGTGTCGTTTCGCTTTTTATTTTACTTATTTACTTTGTCTCCCTTTTGTCCCAACAGGCCTGTGCTCAACCATGCAGAACTCCCTCAGTAACCCCTGCATCCAGTCCTCGCTTAGCAACCCCTCGCTGCAGGGCTCCCTTAGCAACCCCTCACTGCGCTCCTCCCCTAGCAGCGGCTCGATCCCCTCCTCCATGAGCAACCAGTCCCTCCCCTCCTCCCTCAGCAACCCCTCGCTCTCCTCCTCCCTCAGCAACCCCTCCCTCCCCGCCTCGCTCGGTAGCCAGTCTGGCCCCAACAACCCCAGCTTCAGCGGCGCCGCCTCTTCCACCGCTTCCTCCCCGTCGGCTGCCCCCGCCGCCTCCTCCTACGCCTCCCTGAACGCCTCGCCCCGGCGCAGGGTCCCACTCAGCCCCTTGACCCTCCCAATGGGCGGAGACTCGAGAAGGCCGCACCCAAAACCGTTTTCGCCAACTATGTCACCCACATTGTCCTCCATCACGCAGGTACGCATGGGGCCCGTTTTTGGGTGCTCCTTGGCACTCGCTTTTGGCCACTGCCTCTGTGTGTGTGTGTGTGTGTGTGTGTGTGTGTGTGTGTGTTTTAATTTCACTGCTGTGTTTTTCCATCTTCATTTCAACTTGGGGGGAAAAGCCCCCTCCCCTGTTTCCTTCTAGAGGTAGTTCTCCACCTTTTGGAGTGGTGGGGTGGGGTGGGTCGGTTATGTGGTTTCAAGGCCTCAGCTATCCTTGGAAAGAAGAAAGGAGTCCGGTGCTGAGAGAGAACAGATTTTTTTTTAAGAGAGCCCTAAGGAGTAGAGATGCCTCCATCATCATCATCTTTTAATTTATATGCCGCTTTTCCACAAAAAGCACCCAAAGTGGCTAACAATACTACAACAACAACAGCACAGAAACAAAGAATACCAGTACGTCAGTTACAATAATTCAATACATCAGCAGCAGCAGCAGCATTATTATTATTATTATTATTATTATTATTATTACAATAATAATCAGCCCAAACAATTCACTTCACTAATACTAACATTATAACGTTATTACAAAATAGGCAAAATCAACCATTTCAATACAGTATCAATGATTATCTGTAATGCGTAAGCCAGAGCAGAATACAAGAGAGCGCATGGGAAATGCAGGAATTCTGAAAGTAGAAAGTGGTGTAGTGGTAAATTTGGAAGTGCAGGCACTCATCGTGACAGTCCTCATAGCCACACCGCCAAGGAGAGCCCAAGCATTCAGCCTGCTGTGTAGGTCCCTATCAACAATCCAGTTCTAGCAGTGTTCATCTCTGTCAGGAGCAGGTCTTTTGTAAAGCCGATGGGTCTCGATCGCCCATTCAAGACCGAGCCGCCCCAAAGTACTTAGCATTGCAACAGGGAATAATATATTGTTGCTGGGAAAATTCACACACACACACACACACACACACACACACAAACACACACAGGGCTACTGTGGGGATTGCGGCTAAGCTCAGAGAGAACAGGGCAGTCTGAGTAGCTGCTACTCAAAGTGCGGGCGCTGTGTCCCTGTGAACGCTGGCTCCGCTACACCACTGGTAGAAAGCTTACTTGCTCTCTAAATATATATAAAACCTTTTCACATCAATTGAAAAAACCAAAGGAGCACAGCTTTCTTTCACGCTACACTTGTAAAGTGGTTCTTGCAAGCTTTTGAAGGAGGAATCCCTATCCCCAAACGCATAGAGCTGCATTAAAGATTCCTGTTCTTGCTCAGCTGCTGGAGTCCTTTACTCCTTTCGGGTGTGCCTAACTGAGGTGCTGTGCTGTTCCCCTCCCTCCCCACTCATTTAGCCAGAGCCTGCCTCTGTTCCTCTGTTTGGAGAGACCTCAGAGATTGCAAGCAGTGTTGTGACAGAACAATAGTGCCAGCTGCTGGGCTGTTGGAGAAGTGTTTGTCTCAGACACACCGTTCAGTGCACCTTAGCGCCGTTCAGTCAACTAGAGTGCTGTTTGAATCAAGTCTCGGGCTGATGCATAAATGGCAAGGGTTGTGTGTGTGTTTTCCATTGGGTTGGAGAAGCTTCAGGCCTTGTCAGAAAGGAGTGGGCGTAGCCACTATCCTACATCAACGCATCCTTCTGGCCATTTGGGGCCCTCCCACTCTCTCATTATTTTTTAGAGCCTTTCTTCGTTAGATCCTGCAGCTGCTGCCTTTGCCTGCTCAGGCGAGAAGCAGTCAGCTGAAGCCAACAAGTAACGGCTTCCTTATCGAGACGGCTGTGCTCCTGGGGAGGATGTGATTGTGTGGGGCCCCGGCCGGCAGTTGCTTCCCCTGTGAGAGAAATGGGAAGGGGCACTCCGAAAGGCTGAAGTTGAATCACTGGGACTCCCTGCATCACTCCCTTCACTTCTGTCTCTCCACCCCCCGCCCTTCCCAGTTCTCCCATTCTGGGTTTGGATCCTCCCTGCAAAGCCGGCTCCTCATAAAGCCGGGCCTTGGGAGAAAATGCTCACTTCCACGCATATCCACTTGATGAGGCTGTCGAGCGCTCCCTGACACCCCACTCCACCCCCAAATTCCTTCCTTTCTCAACTCGCGTCCCTTTTAGGCCTGAGCTCTACCTCCCAACAGGATGAGGTGGCGGAATCCTCCGTGGAATGTGCCACTTCAGACTGTGGGTTAGAGAACCGCTTTGAACACTCCACATAAAACAAAATTCCTTGTATGGAGAGGGAGAGAGAGAATGTTCTGGCTGAGCCTGCTTCTTGAGGGCACGGGGAAGAAATCCCCCTCTTTGGGAAGCATTCAAAAATGGCATTGCCCACCTGCAATCCAACGTGGTATGTTCCGTGCTCCCACTCATCCTGATCCTCGCATGGACTAGACGTTACCCCAGGGGTGGGTGGGTGGCTGGGAACTTCCTGCCCTCCGGTTAATTGCGACATTGGACTGTGATGCCCATCATCCCCTGGTTGCTTGGGGCTGATGGGGGTGGGAGTCCAGCAAGATCTGGAGGGCGGCAGGTTCCCCAGTCCTGCCTTAGCCCTGGGCGGGGCATGTTTGTGAGGGGCTCCTTCCCTCCCATGAGCTGTGGCCTGTTTAACTGTTGCTCCCCAATGTGCCTTTTTTCTCCCTGCCCCCAGGGGGTGCCGTTGGACACCAGCAAGCTGCCGGCCGACCAGAGGCTCCCTCCGTACCCCTACAGCCAGCCCGGCTTGCACCTCCAGCAGGGTCAGAAGCCACACCACCAGGGGCAAGTAGGGGCAGCTGGACCTCAACCAGTCCGCCAGCAGCAACAGCAGCCGCCGCCCATGCAGACGCAGTGCCCATACCCGACGCACTACCAGTCCAGTTCTGTGCTCCAGCACCAGCTTGGCCAGCCGCTGGCTGACTTTGGCCTGGGCAGCGTGAGTACTGCAGCCTGTGCGGCTCGCATGCCGGCCCTGTGCTTGTCTCAATGGGTGTCATGTCGGGCCTGCGCGGGGCGCGTGCGTCCTGATGCCATCTGTCTCGCTGGTGTGCTGGGACAGGCCAAGCGCCCGTCTCGTCCACCATCCCGTTTTCCCCAGTGTGGCCAAGTTGATATTTTTTATTTATATTATCCCTTCTCCCCCACCCCCTTCAGCCAGAAAGCAGTTTTCAGAGCTGAAGAAATAAGGTTGACCCTCCCTGCAGGCCTACGACCCTGAAAGGCAGGGCATGAAAGGAAAGGGGATTGGAAGGGAGGAGGAAAACAAACAAATTCAGGCACGAGAGTCTTGAGTTGCAAAAGCAGATGCCTCCGGGAAGCTCACAAGCTGGGCCTGAAGGCAAGAGCCTTGTCTTATTGTTGCTGCCAAGCCATTAGCATCTGTGGTATACTGCATCTGGACGTGGAGGTTCTTATACCCATCATGATGGAGAGCAAGCCCACAGGCAGGATATTTCTTTTTGCATATGGTCAGTTCTGTTCCATCTTTTATGACAAAATCCTTGGTTATGCCTCAAGGGAGGGCAGAGATCTTTGCCCCAGAGAGGCTGCATGCTGCTGCAGGCCAGTTGCTGGGGAACATGAACAGGAGGCTGCTGTTGCCCTCATGTCCTGCTTGTGGGCTTCCCACAGGCAGCTGGCTGGCCACTGTGTGAACAGAATGCTGGGCTAGGCAGGCCTGTGGTCTGATTCATCAGGGCTGCTCTTACAGTACGTTAAGGTGGCTGCCATAGTAAAAAATAAAGGCCGATAGCCCGTACGCCTTGTCTGTTCCCAGCATCTGCTGTTCAGAGATAGACTGCCTCTGAACCTTGAGGTTCTGTTCCTAACTATTGTGATGCCCTGGTCCCTTCCTTCCCCCCACCCCATACAAGCACACCCTGATTATCTCCAGCTGAGCATTTTAAGCATTATAAGTGTGTGTGGCCGGCTCCCTGCTCAGTTCAAGCAGCTCTCCTCTCTCTCTCTCTCTCTGCAGTTTGATCAGTGCAGCTTCATGGAAAACATGACGGGAGGCTTCGCGTTCAACAGCAATGCCTTCACAGATGACCTGGGTGCCTTAGACTACTCCCAAGGCGACAACATGGGCCAGTCGGGGGGTGGCGGCGGCGGCACACACGACCCCCACCTGCTGAACCGCCAGAACCTGAGCAACTGCGGCCGCCATGGCCCCATCCCCAACATTATTCTCACAGGTAATGGGGGGGCCGGAATGATGGAGGGGGGGAGCCGATGTCCCCCCAAAAGCCAGCGTCCGCACAGATGTGTGTTGTGGTTCCCGAACCTGTCTCGAAAATGGCGCTTGGGGGAACGTTTTCTGTCTGGATGAAAAACAAACCAAGGACGTTAAAAAAAGGAAAAGAGAGTCGACCTTCTACCTTGGATATGATGTTCCAAACTAGCCTTCCCTCAGCCTGGCGCCCTCCAGATGCTGACTGGGGCATGCTGGGAGTTGTAGTCCAACCCATCTGGAGGGCACCAGGTCAGGGAAGTCTGTGCTAGAGTCAGACTACTTCAGGCGTGCTTCCCCAATCCTGGTGCCCTCCAGATGTGTTGGGACTACAGCTCCCATCACCATTGGCCATGGTGGCTGGGGCTCGAGGGCAAAGCAGACGTTGGGCTGGGGCTTCTTTCTGAAACATGAAAAATGGGAACGAGCGAGGGATGGGCCCTGGGTGAGATGACAAATTGTCTGCTCCAGGGGTTGGGCGACTTGTGGCCCTCCAGATATGTCAGACTACAACTGCCATGATTCTTGGACCTTGGCTGTGCTGGCTAGGGCTGATGGGAGTTGTAGGCCAAAGCATCTGGAGGGGCTGAAATGGCCTAGCCCTGTTTTGGCTCTCTTCGACCGGGGGCTGGAAGTGATGCAGTTTCTGGGTTTCGGTTGGGGGCAACTGGCAGATATAGGAAGCTGCCTTGTACCGAGTCAGGCCTTTAGTCCGTCTAGCCCAGGACTGGCTACACTCGACTAGTGGCAGGTCTCTGGTGGGGTCTTGGTTAGAGAGGGGTCTTTCCCAATTTTCCCTCGCCAGAACCTTTTAAGTGCAGATGCCAGAGACTGAACCTGGAGCTTTAAACTTGCAAGACGTGTGCTCTGCTACTGAACTCATGTTCTTCTGATGTGCCCGAAGGAGCATTTCTGGACATGCTGGGCCAAATCCTGGCACCAAAGATCTGCCAGACTTCCTTGGTGCTGGAATGCCACCTGTGCCCAATTTTTAAAATGGGTTGATGCTTGCTTTGAAAGCAGGCTGATGTTTGTTTGCTGTAGAAACGAGTATTCTTGCTGTTCACAGCCTTGAGCACACTCTGCATCTAGGATTTGGGCGATAAACCCCTTCCACTTCAGATTCTATACTGGGAGTTTTGAGGTAGAGCAGGGAAAGAACATTTGACATGAGATGCCCCACTTGCAAATAACCTTGACTCTAGAAAGCTGCCAGCATGTTTGAGAGAAGGGTTTTAGCCTAGCTTTCTATGTGCAGGGAGGAGTTTTAAAAATAATAGTAGGCGACTGCACATTCAAACATGGACCCCCCCCTTTCCTGTCTGAAGTGGTACAGCCCCAGAAAAGGGTTGTCCTGAGTGTTATTTCTCTGTGGCTTGAATGGCCTTTTCAGTGCCAATAGAACCAGGGGTATTATTTATATTGCTTTTATTTTAAAGATTTCTACCCCGCCTTTCAATCAAATGATTTTCAAGGCGGCTTTCAAGCGCCAGGCAATAATAGAAACAGCAAGAACAAAGCATATGTGCCCCAGAAGTGCTTAGTCCCCTGGCCGATGGGTGGGACTGGTAGATGCTTGCTTCCCTTTGGTTTGGGGGCCCCTGGCCTTGGGAGTTGGTTCCAGTCCCCAGGTGGCCACGCCCCTTTCCCTGGTCCCGCCCCCCTCCCCTGATCATTTGGTGGTTTCCCAGCCTTTCTGCCTATTTTCCCTGTTCTGAAAGGTTGAAATGCTTCTGCTGAGGCTTAGTTACTGGCAGTCAGAGCTTGAAGCTAAATCAGACTGTGGTTGTTTTGGGGTGGTTTGGGCCCCTCCCCCTTTGCCTCTGGCCCCTCCCCCTTTGCACCTGCCTGCCACTGGAATGAGGGCCCCGAGAGCTTCTCCGAAATGGCATTTGGCCCTTGAGCTGGCGGAAGTTCTGTCTCCCGGTCGACGGACAGGGCCCGAATGGTCTCCCTCTTGGTGTGATGCTCTTCCATGGAGGCTGGGGGCACAACCTGTAAAAAACCGTGTCAAGGGCGCAGTGCCATGCGTGTTTAGGCAGGGGCATGCTGGGAGTTGTCGGCCTTTTATCTGCCTAAACACGTATGGCACTGCGCCTTTAAAGGGTTGTTCCACGGAAATCGGCGGGCGCTGTTTGCTGCTTGGACAAAGGGATTGTCTTGTTCCCTAAGAGTCTTGCAAGAGTCACCATGCCTGATTCTCTGTTCCTCCCTCCCCCCCCCTTTAGGGGACTCCCCCCCTGGGATTTCCAAGGAGATTGCCACGGTCTTGGCGGGCATGCCCGGTTTCGAAATGGACTCCTCCTCCCTGGGTCTCGACGAGGACCTGAAGATTGAGCCGCTCACCTTGGACGGACTCAATATGCTGAGCGACCCGTATGCCCTGCTGACTGACCCAGCCGTCGAGGATTCCTTCCGCACAGACCGGCTCCAGTGAAGGGAGGCGGCTGCGGTGCTGAGGACACACCCCACCCAGCGAGGAGGATGGGAGCCACTGGAAAAGCCCCCCCACACACACACAAAGGGCTGGGCTTCCACTCCCCAAACGGGGATGCCGGGAATAGAGATGGTGCTTGGCCACCTCCTCCAGAGAGACGTCTGTGGCTTGACACCTCCCCGGGCATTCTGGGGCCAGACTTGGCAAAGAGCAGTAGCAAGCCCAGGTTACAGGGACCTGGGAAGTATGGGGCAGGGGGCACCCCCCTAAACCACACGGCAGGCAGGAGCTTTTGGGCGTCCCGAACCCTCCAGTTCACAAGCAGGAGAAAATGGACTGGATCCAGGAACAGCCTTCCGCCCCCTTGATCCGAGGGGCAGGCGTTCATGTGATTCGGAGGGGGGCGGTCTGCCCCCATGAGTCCCAGCCATTTCTTTGCCCTGCGTTTGTTCCTGTGTAGATTTCCCCCTGCACCGATAGCCAGCGAGATCCTCCTAGTGTGCCCTATCAGCGTGGGGAGGCGGGCGCGACATTCATAGTTCCTTTTTTCTGTCGTTTTTTTGGGCCTAATCATGTTTTTTAAAGAAAAGAAAATCTGTACATAACTCCTCCCTCTCTCTCCTTGCTCTCCCCTCCTTCTGAACTGCCGTGTACATGGGGGCTGGGGGCAGAGAGGGAACGGGGGTCTCTTGTAAAGCACTTGTAACTTTGCATTCTTATCTGCCGTGAGATCAGGTCCAGTATCTGAGCTTGAGTTTGGGGGGGGGGGGTGGCGATGCTGGGGGGGGCAGGGGGAGGCGAAGATGGTGGGCGAGGGGTGGCACTTGCTACGCCCACTGCTTCTCTCCCCCTCCCTCCCGCCCGCCCTCCCTCCCTCCCTCTAGGGAGGAGATAAACCAGAGTGATTTTATTATTATTTTTTAAAATATATGTTAATTATCATGACGTTTCAAAGTCGCTGTTTTGTGTGATTCTGGGCGAGTTAGCCAGGGGGCATTCGAAGGACCTGAGAATTGCTCTGCTGGATCGGGGCCAAGGGTCCTTCCAACTCCTGATCCCGTTTTGTTTTAAAGAGAAGACTGATGTCCTTCAGAAGCTCACAAACAAGGCGCGTGGGCATCCGCCATCGTTTTGTCCCCAGTGTCTAGTATCCATTGGCAGGGGCATTGCTAGGCACTTAAACGTTTTCGGGCCCAATCTTTCTATTGGCATCAGTGGAAGGCTTTCTTTTCCCCCCTAATCTTAAATGCCATGTGGAGGGGAGATTGGGGGGGGGGGAGTGCACAGGGAGGGTAGGGTTGAACCTTCCCTCCCCAACTCTGATTTACCTGGTAATTCCCCCCTGCATGGCAGCTATGTTTATTTTAAAAAACTTCCCTTGGCACAACGTATTGCCAGGCTGGGGTGTCTGGGGTGTGTGTGTGTGGGAGTTGTAGCGTGTGGGGAAGGAGGGGTTAACCCTCCCCTCCCCAGCTGCAATCCCCCTTGAAAATTGCTCCCTGCGTGGCAATTAAGCTGAGGAAAAAAAGCTTCCACTGGCACCAGTGGACACTCAGGGCTCTGGGGAGTAGAGCCGGGGCTATGGGAAATGGATTCAGGGCCACGACCCCTTGGGCCCGGGCCTAACAGCACTGCTGGCCGTTGGCAGAGCTCTCCATGGATTTGCCTGCCTAACCCTAATCCCCCTTTGAAGCCAGTTGCCATTGCAACATCTTTGGGCAGGTTTTTTTTTTGTACTAACAAATGGTAGTTGTACATGGGGTGTTCCTGTTTGGGAGTCCACCCAGCTGCCCTTTTCCAGAGTACTCCATTCCATGCCCCTCCCACCTGGTTTTCCATTAACAGTCCGTCAACATTCCATGTCTGCTGAGCACGCTCAGTCCTCATTGCGCTGTTTCTGGTTTCACCCCCGTTGGGGTGGGGTGTTTGTTTTTTTTTAGTACTTCTGCTAAGCTTGGGTTTTCTCAAATTTCCTGCTGCTACCTCCCTCTTGTGTGGAAGGCGAACCTTTGGCTACATAAGGATCAGGTACTTGGACAATGACTCGCTATTACTGTATAGCACAGGTGGGCAGCTGGTTTTTTTTTGCTCTGTTGAGGGCTGCATCATGTTGGCAGTAGGCAGGGCTGAAACCATACAGGTGGGTGAGTGACCTCTTTTTCTCTATGCTGTCTCCTTTTCTGTCTCTGACACCCCTTTTTGCTCTCTCTCTCTCTGATACCCCTTTTTGCTCTCTGACACCCCCTTTTTGCTATCTCTGTCTGTGACATACCCGTTTTGCTCCCCGTCTTCCTTTCAGCCTAGCAGGCTGCCAGGAAAGGGACAGATCATTCTTGCCAGAGGTCTGAACTGATTGCATGTGGAGGACTTTTGAAATTAGGCCGAGGGCTGCATGAAAATAGGTTGAGGGCCACAGGCCGCCATTGGGCTGTGGGTTGCCCACCCCTCCTAGATACATAGGATTATTTTATATAGTGCCATTATGTGCATGGTGCTTTACAGCAGGGGTGTTGAATCTCTGGCCATGGGCCTCCAGATGTTTTGAATGACAGCTCCCAGCGTTCTTGACCATTGGCCATCTGGTTTTGGCAGATGGGAGTTGAATTCCAAAACATCTGGAGGGTAGAAGGTTGGGAAAGGCCGATAGAAACCCAGGAATCCCCACTCTCCTGCTATAGGTAATCTTATTCAGCCACTCCTGTGGCCTCTCAAGATGTCACTCGGCATTGCCCACACACCCTTCTAAACATACCTTCACAATCATGAGGGTTAGAAACTTGTTCAAAAAAGAGAAAAAGATATGGTATGGGGCAGGCATGAGTTTAGCAGGACTAGTTGCTGCCTTCAGAGATGCTTTGCAGCCTTCTCCGACCTGGTGCCCTCCAGGTGTTTGAACAATGCCCATCATTCTAGACCATTGGCCATGCTAGCTGGGGCTGATGGGAGTTGGAATCCAATGCATCTGGACCATACCAAGTTAGGGGAGGTTGCAGTGGGGTCTAAAGCAGTGATGGGGGATGTGGTGAAGCATACTGGGAGTTGCAATTCAGCAACATCTGGAAGGGCGCCCCTTCTTCTCCTTCTCTGGCCTACGTGCAAGAAAGGCACACGAGAGATTGCATTAGGTGGGTGTTGATCCTTCAACCAAGGCATCCATGCTTTCAAGCTCCGACGAAGGCTTGCTTCCTGCGCACAGCTGCACGACTTCTCTCTCCTCTGCGCCAGGTGTCTAGCTTCCCAGTTGAACAG
Source organism: Heloderma suspectum (assembly GCF_057233095.1). Classification (NCBI taxonomy): domain Eukaryota; kingdom Metazoa; phylum Chordata; class Lepidosauria; order Squamata; family Helodermatidae; genus Heloderma; species Heloderma suspectum. The sequence continues at coordinate 13,388,703 of NC_139474.1, forward strand.
AGAAATAGCAGAGGGGTCATAAATTCTCTTTTTCTGAGAGTCCAAAAGTTGAGAGCGAGGGGGGCGAGGCAGAGGGGGAGCGTGGCGTGGGAAACTTAGGAGCAACACCTCCACCTGGTGGTGATGGGAATGAAGTGCACCCCAGGCACGAACGCCCTGTTGCTGTGGCGGGTATCTGGCAGCAAGAGCGACTTTCGCACTCGAGCCCTTTAGCGACGCAGCATAGAAAGCTTTGGAATCTCAGCCTTCCGTTGGCAAAGCTTTCCCCTTGGATGCAGGGCTTTTGCTCCTCCCTGCATCGTGTGTCAGTGGGCTGATTTCTATCAGATTTTTATATATATGTATATAGATAGATAGAGTGTGTACGTATATATAATACAATAATTATATAATATATATATAATATAATTATAATAAAATCAATATATAATTATATTTCATATGATATATATTTATATTATATTTATTTATATCCCCATCTTTTCCCCAGGGAACTCAAGGCAGCATAACTTCACAACAACCCTGTGAGGTAGGTTAGGCTGAGAGGGACTGGACCAAGGCCAGTCGCTGATCTTGAATGGGGGATTTGAACCCAGGACTCTCAATTCGCAGTCCAGTACTTTAACCCAGCCTTCCCCAACCCTGTTGCCCTCCAGATGTGTTGGGCTACAACCCCCATAATCCCTGGACAGGTGGCTGGGGCTGATGGGAATTAAAAGTCCAACACATGTGGAGGGCACTGGGTTGGAGAAGGTTGCTCTAACCCACGGATGGAGAGCTATATGTTGCGGTGGGGAGCCAAATTCCCCCCCTCAAGCCCTCTGTGGGCTGGAAGATGTCAGTGGCCACATCCACTGATGTCATCACCTTGCCTATTTTGGCTTTCTCCGTGCTGGCATGGAGGCATAGAGTAAGGGGCCTGACCGGAGCCAGGAGGAGGCTGTGCAGCTAATGTGATGGTATCCTCCCCCATACATTAAAAAATCACTGCATATTGAAGACCAGCAGGTCAGGAAGCAAGCTTTTCATCTAGCCTTCTCCCTGACAGGCTAGTTTTCTACGCACAGAGAGGTATGTTTTTTTTGCATTCGACAATGTGAGATCCTCACTGCAGTCTTAAATGGTGCGACCGCTGTGTGTGAGAAGTAGGGCCAGTGTCTGATGTGGATAAATCTTTCACCCTCTCTCTACCTCTAATGCTAGAAATTGGTCTCTTATCTGTCCACACACACACACATTCCTCCCCTCAATTCTCTTCTTAAAAACAAGACAAGCTGCATAATGCCAGCCAAACTTTACAAAACTTAAATTTTTATTAGATACTGGAACAGTTTATAGAGGCATATTTTGAGACCACAACTCCTCACACAGTCTGGTCCAGTTTAGGAAGTCAAAGCATCATTGTAAATCATGGCCAGGGCACCCAAGAAAGTGACGTATTCCTGGAAGTTCACCACCTGGTCTTGGTTACGGTCCAGATCCTTCATCAGCCTCTGGATTTCTGCATCCTTCAATTTCTAGAGTGAAAACGAAGATTACCAAGAAAACCAAAAGCAAGCCAACAACGTCGAAGTCCCGAAGCGGCAAACTGGAATGCTTACGTAAGGTATGGGCAAATATGCCAGGGCAATTTTAGTGGGGGTCAGCAGCGTGCAACTTTTTGCTAGAACCAAGTTCCTAGTCCTCATGGCTGGAGAGCCAAACCTGGGTGCTAGATGGCAAACGGGGAGCCGAGGGTGTGTGTGTGGGCTTTACTTCACTCATGTTTTAGACATTTGAGGCGAATTCCAAAAGAGCAGCCAGGTTTTGGCTATCAAGAGCTTTTTAGCTTTGGCCAACGTGTGTGTCTTGAAACTAACCCGAAGTATGCATAACTGAACTGAATGCATTTTCTGCCGCTGTTTGTCCTCACCTTTTTCTCCCCGTCCTGCTTCTGTTCACCCCATGTCAAATTTTAATTGTAAGCTCATTGGGGCAGGCCTCGTCGCTCTTGTGCTTTTTCGAGCACCATGCACATTAATTGAACTGTCTGTGTGTGTGTGTGTGTGCGTGTGTGCGCGCGCACGCGTGCACACACACAGAAGTGTACACACACAAATCCTTGTATCCTTGCCCGCATCAAGAAGCAACTTTAAGTCGTTGGGGGGGAAAGGGTTTTGCATCATCTTCCCTGACCCCACTCCTCTTTCCCTACTGGTTGCAGCCCCCCCCCCCCGGTGTTTTTCATTTAAATTAATAAGATGTGGAGGTGGGGGAGATGCTAAATGTGTGTGATGTCTTTTTTTGGCCTTAATGAAGACTACAGCCATGAAGGGCTTGCTTCTCTTGGTACTCACCGGTCCAATGGTCAACTCTTTCTCGATCAGTTCCTTCAACTCTTTTTTACTTAAAGTGCTCTTGTCGCCTTCTATGCCCGAGTATTTGTGGAAAGTGGCAACCAAAAGGCAGATGGCTTCATCCAGTGGGGCTGCCATCGTGAGAGGACAAATGGGAAATAGACCTGAAAAGAGACAACACAAAAGCGGGGATTTTGATTCGGGCTTTAGAGATGCAGGGGCAGGGTGGGGAGGAGAAATATATCTTTCAATGTAGTCCAAAATGGTTCAAACCTTCCCTACCTTTAATATTTTTGAAACATTTTTATATATTATTTATTATGAGACCTTTGAGCTTTGGTTTGGTTGACCAACCTGTGAATGCTTTAGCTGGTTGATTGAGTGGGGAGCAGGGAGAACAGATTTCATAGGTGGGGCTGTGAGTTCAGGTCATGTTTTAAGAAATAGTTTGTCTGTTCTGGTGTGTTACTGTAATAAGGAAAGAAAATGTTTTAACCATTAGTCTCCCTTTTAACGATATTTAACAACACTGTGGGAACTCGCCTCTGAAAAACCACTTCTACAAATTTGGAGTGTGACTGAGTTTAAAACCAGGGAGAGGAGAGGATGCTAGCTGTGAATGGTGCCTATTGGCAAGTGTCTGTGGCATCACCAGCTCACCTCTCCTTGCGATCTGTGGCACAGTTCATAGAATAGTAGGGTTGGAAGGGGCCTACAAGACCATCGAGTCCAACCCCCAACAGTTTTCCCAACCGCGTTCAGAATATTTACAGGATTTTATTTTTTTAACGTTCAAAGCCGAACGTATAAATGAATTAAGGTACACGCCCCAGTTTATAATCTTAAAAAAGGAAAGAAAAAGAAATGGACAGCTTATCTGAAGCATGAGAGGAAGGAGAAGGCTGAAGGCTGAGCTAGCTTTGAACTTGCTGTTGGTCTTTGTCCTTCCAATTTAATAATCAGGCACTTCCTCAATATTTCACAAAGCGCTGGGCCACAGGACAGGGTGGTCTATGCTCCACCCTTAATGGCAGGCATGGGTCATGGACTATTATCTCTCCACCCCCAAAATTTGGGGAAGGAGGAAGCGGAGGAGACAGATTCCTGGCATTAACAACAGCTGCTGGTTCCACCCCCTCCTACCCTCCTGGGCTTGTGGCATTCTCCCATTCCAGCTGATCTTAGGGTGCGGCCTTTTTACTCTGGGCATCAGTGGCCAGAGTAAAAAGAGTTGTAGCTCAAAACACCCGGAAGGCACCAAGTCCGGATCAAGAAACCAGTCCTAGGAGTGTTCATCTCTGCCAGAAATAAGTTGTCTCTGAAGCACATGAGTCTAAATTGCCACCCCAAGCAGGAGTAGCTCGCAGAAATACATGGTTGCTGGGAAATCCATTCCTCTCCCCGCAACCCCAGTTTCTGCGAGGGTTGCTGCTGAGCTCATAGGAACAGGGAAGTCTCAGCAGGCCCTGGGTCCGCTGTGCTGCGGGGTCTCGGGTTTCTCCACTGTTCCCTGCAAGTTTTCAAAATCGAGCTCAGCAAGCACTTTCCTTTGGCCGAAGGCCGTGAGGGCAAAAACGGACCCCAAGCCGTTTGCTTAGGAGAACGGCTGCTTTGTCTGGTGGTGGGGTTTGTAACTGTCCGGCCCCACCCAGACAGAGAGAGGTGTCTCTGTGTGTCATGCCAGCGCCCCCGTTTGTTTATGGCTACAGCTAGGAGACCTGCAACAAAACGTTGCAGCGTCAAGACTCCTATTCAGAGTTCTAGCCAGCCTCATCAGTAGACGCCAGTCCCCCTTCCTCCCCCCCCCCACATGGTTTTCCATCCCCACCCACCCAATGGACACTTAGCATCCAGTCCCCATTGGGCTCATTTGCGGGGGGTCCCCCCTTTTTTTCCTTGAACAAACCACACGTTTCCCCCAGTCTGTTGAGCTATGTCCTCCTTGCGCGTGGATTGTGCCATTTTGGCTGCGTAGGCACCGGCGCGCCAAGAATGACTTTGCGATTCGTAGATAGGATTTGTGAATTACAGGCCTTTCACCCCCAAGGGCGGGTTTCTCCCATGAGACGGGTCTGGAGCCAAAGCAAAGCGGGGCCCAAGTGACGGGATCTGTAGAAGCGCTGCAGGGTTGCAGGCGGTGAAAAGGAGAGTGGGCCTTGATCCACCCTGTCCTGGGTGTGTGCTGCCCCACCCTTGAGCTAATTGCATAGGGATCAGCCTCCTGGGAAATAGGGGCTTTGGGGAAACCACCGCCCAACAACACATCAGTGGTGGCCCTAGAAAAATAGTAGGGTGGCCTTTCTATTGCACCGTCGGAGTCTGTGCATCTGTGTCTCTGTCTGTCTCTCTCCCCTGACACTGAGAGCTCTTACGGTTTTAATAGCCGCACAGTGAGAGAAACCCAACACATTTAAGTTTTCAGGCAGCCCCCTCCATCCTGGCATGCTCAGCTGGGGCTGATGGAAGTTGGAGTCCAACACATTTGGGGAAGATGAAGCCACAGCAACGCTTTCCCGTGTTATATTTCTGCCTCACGTTGGGGTGTTAAAAGGCGCGGATGCGCACCCCAAGAAAGAAAGAAAGGGGAACAGGCAATGAGATTAGGGCTGGGAAGACCTAGGTTTGAATCCTTGCTCAGCCATGTGGTGGTTGATACAATGGGTGGGAAGCATAAGCAGCCTTATTACTACATTTATTATGATTACATTTACAACCCTGCAGTGTTTCTACAGATCTCCTGTCCTTTGGGCCCCACTTTGCTTTAGCTGTAGATCCCTCTCATAGGAGGAACCCTCCCTTGGGGGTAGAATCATAGAATAGTAGGGTTGGGAGGGGCCTGCAAGGCCATCGAGCCCAACCCCCTGCTCAGTGCAGGAAAAGGCATGAAAGTTACAAATCCTATCTACTAACTGCAAACTTTTTTTCTCTGGCAAAGAACCCAAGGGGGCTCACGCGGTCCACCACCACCACCTCTCCTTTTTATCCTTACAACAACCCTGCGAAGTAGGTTAGGCTGAGAGGCAGTGACTGGCCCAAAATCGCCCAGTGAGCTTCATGGCCAAGTGGGAGGCTAGAACCCGAATCTCCGGGTTCCCAGCCCAACGCTCCAACCACTACACCGCACTGGCTCTCTTTTATTACTCTCGTTCTCTCTAGCTGATGATGCCCCAGTTGTGCAAACTTGCGCGTTGCCAACCTTTCCCACCAGGGGTCGTGAGGGAGTCCGAAAGAGTTCGGTCGCCAAGTTAACTTCGCAGCAGTGAAAAGAAGCAAGGAGCGCCGGGCCGGGTGCGGGGGGGAGACGCCCCATCCATTTGGGGGCTCTCCATGCCCCCCCCCGCCAACACCCACGCCCCTTGCTTCCCTGCATTGCGGCGGGGCTGCTTTGGGCGCTAAATCGGCACCTCCCAGCCTGGCCCCCAGGGCGCATCCCGGAGAGAGTGGGATTGAGAAATGTTTAGGGTGGGGCTGGCAACGCCCCCCCCCCCCGCCTCCCTGCAGCGCGGGCCACGCACGGAGCGGAAAAACCCCACACTGCAAAAGAGGGGAGGGCGATCTTGCCCAATTGGCGGACACGAAGAATGATGTAAGAATTAAGGGGGGCGGCTTTATGGGTGGGGGAGCTCGGGTGTGGCCGAAAGCCACAGCCCTCCCGGAGTTCAAGAGGAGGATGCGCCCCCTGCCACCACAGCTCAGTGGTGGGGAAGGCGCTCTGGACATGCCCAGAGGCAGTCCGTCATAAAATGGCAGGACTCAACTGCAGCCCAGTGCAGTTCCATCGCACGCTTCCCTGGGAGTAAATCCCACTTTTGGGTAGACGTGGCTAGGTGGCGATTCCATGTAGTTGCGGGCATAACTGTCAGCGGGGCCGCACAGGGCTGAATTCGGAGTAGATTTGTCCAGGATTGCACACTTTGGGGCCGCACTCCTCTGGCACGCGCTTGCTTGAGAGTAAGCCCCACTGAACTCGGGTGGACTTACGTCGGAGTAGACATGCGTCTCAACCTAGCGCCCTTCAGAGCTGTCAGACCACCCCTAGCCAGCATGGCATGGTGGCTGAGGATAATGGGAATTGTGGTCTGAACTTCTGGAGGCAATCCTGTTCTCACCCGGGAGCATGTAAGCCCCAGTGAGCTCAGGCGGGCTTATTTCTGGGTAGAGAGGTGTAGGATTGCATTGTTAAAAGGGGGAAAATAAAAAGCAAGGGGACATAAATGTAACAAATAAAATTAAAAAAGAGAACAAAGGCCAGGAAGGATACAGTCCTATACATGTCTACTCAGAAGTAAATCTCATGGTGTTCTATGGGGCTCACTCCCAGATACTTGGGCACAGGGTTGCAGCCTGAGGGTTGGTTTTTTTTTTTTTTTTAACCTTTCTGTGGGATGGGGAAGGGACTCACCCCCTCCAGAACTGTCCCCTAGCTTGCCCTGGTTTTTGGAAAGAAAGGGACTGAGGAGGAGAAGTAGTAGAAGAAGGGGAAAAATAATAATAAAACTTACCAAAAATAAGCAACACAGGCTGATGGATGCCAGGAGAAGGGGGAGTGGTGACCAACAGCAGCTTTGAGCCTGGATTTGTAGGCAGGGGTGGAGTCTAGACTCGGCAAACATGGTCCCCCAGAAGGCAGCTGATTGGATGCAAAGCTGAAGCCGCTCCCCCCCCCCCATTTTACACGTTTCAAACCCCACCTTTATTTGCTGATTTTAACTCTGTTCCAGTATCCAAAACCTTTCAATTCGTGGCTGGGACATTTTTTCCGTTCAACCCTGAGGGATAGAAACCTGAATTCTTCTCTTTTCTCTCCTCCCTCCCTCCAGATTGTCTTCCTTCCTCTCCTCCAGTTTCTTTTTCTTTCTTTACCTCCAGTTGCCTTCCTTCCTCTTCTTTCCTTCCTCCCTCCCCACTTTTTTCCTTGCCTCCAGTTGCTTTTCTTCCTTTCTCTCCAGTTGTTTCTCTCTCTAGCTCCCCTCACCCCCGCCTTTTCAGCCTCCAGGTGCCTTTCTTTTCTTCCTCTGCTCAGCTTTCTTTTCTGAGGCAGAGAGAGAGAGAGAGATTGAGAAAAGAAAGCTGGGGAGTAGAAGAATGAAAGAAAGACAACCTGAGGCTGAAAAGGAAGTGGGGGGGGGAGAGAGAGAGAGACAACTGGAGGGAGAGGAAGGAAGGAAGGTACCCTCCAGGTATCTATGTATCAAGCAAATGCAAATGGTGACTTTGGGGACTCTAAACCCAACTGCTGGATCTCCTAATTCGTTTTAGTTAATTTAGTTCTGTTAATTTCTCTAACTTGCAAGTTGCTAGGTGGAAATGACACAAGAACCGCATTTCCAAAGTGTGGTGACAGTCAAATCCCCCCTCCCGCTTTTTTTTTTTTAACTGCAGGGAGAGCTCCTGTGTGCTCCCCTTCCACACGCTGCTGAAGGTATCTCCAAATGCAGAGAGCCTGTGCCCTTTTAACTGGCCATACCCATTTCCTCCTTTAAAACCTTTAAAATTTGGAACCGATCGATCTGATCTCACAAAAGATCTGCTTCTTACAGTGTAGCTGCAGCATCCTGCAGCACCTGCCATCTGGATAAGCAGTGAAAGCAAGGGTGGGGGAACCTCAGGACCATGGGACAAATCCTGTGGCCCCAAATCCAGCCACCCAGGTTTCCATGCCCCTTTCCTCCCTACCCCCAATCATTTGGGGGGGGGGGTTCCCATCTTTTGCATGCTCTCACTCTCCCTGCCCCCAGTTCTAAAAGGCTGAAATGCCTCTCCTAAGGCTTAGTTGCAGCAAGAGCTTGAGGGCACAATCCTTTGCATGTTTAGACAGAACAAAGTCCTACATCTCCCAGCATGCCCTAGCCAGCCATGCTGGGAGATGTAGGACTTTGTTCTGTCTAAACATGCATAGGATTGTGCCCTCAAGCTCAAATGGGCTGGTATCTTTTGTCTTTTTGGTCCCTCCCCTTTTGCATTTGGCCTCACCCACCGCTGGAATGTCCCCCCCCACCAGCTGCTCTGAAATTGAATTCAACCCTTGGGCCAAAAGAAGTTCAGCACCTCTGAGTTAAAGCATGGAGTAGGTGAGTGGAGAAGCTGGCGCACTCACATTTTGCATCCTTGCGTTTTTGCGCCATGCTGAAAGTTTACAGTTGTGACATTTCAGAGCCATTTGTTGGTGGGGGCCCAAAAAGGGGGGTGCTGAAATTGAGGCCAGTTTGGGGGAGGGCACAAAATGTGGTGAGGTTACAAGGGGTGGCTAGCCTGTGGCGATGTACATTTTCTCCCCCCCCCTTTTTTTAACTAGCGGTGCAGGAGATGGGGTGGCGAAATGGAGGGAGGATTCCCATTCAGACCTAGGGCTTCTCCACACCAAGCCTTGTATCCCGCAACTTACCAGGGCTTCTACTTCCAGATTCTTTGCAGGATTAAGATCAGCTCCTTACCTGGGCTTTTTCCTGGGACTTCCTTTTTCTGCAAGTTCTTTACGTTTCACTATACAGCCACTAGATTGCGCTGTGTTATAGCGGAACTGTGCAATTTCACACAGCCATTAAAACAGATTAACATTTATTACTGCATTATCCCTGACCTTTTTAAAACAGGGATCAAAGTCAGAAAGCGCAGGAGACACCCTGGAGGTTGACAATGTCGTGTAAAGGACCCGCAACCTTCTGTGAGTGACCAATCATGAGCATGCAATAAAAGCCTCATGTAGAAATGCTCCTAATTTCCATGTGTGTTCACGAGTGTTGACAGGCATCTGCTCTCCACTGAAAGGTTTTAAGGGCTAGGGAGCTAACCTCTCGCATCAGCGGGGGGAAAAATGGGTCAGTGTGTTTGTTTACACTGTGGTAAATAGGCATTGTCCCTGAAAAATAGCGGACGGTTGGATCATGTGAGCCTCAGTACATCCTAGCCTGGATTCTATATATGTCACCCTGTCATCTACTGCCTGCGCCCAACCCTTGTTTACACACACACACACACACACACACGCCTAGTTTTCCCTACCTAACAAACATCTCAGCATTCTTTTGACTTCAGTTCTCTCCAACATTTCACACATGCAAATCCAGACATTCTTGGGTGCTTATATTAATGCCACTGTTCCCAAACCAAGGATTGCACTGTCAGACAGTGCAATCCTCTATAGGGCTACTCGGAATAAAGTCCCCCTTGAGTTCAGTAAGGCTTACTCCAGGTAAGTGGGCACAGCAGAGGTGGAGAAGCAGCAACTCCAGGCTAATCTTGGCCTGACTTCAAAAGCCCTCTGTGAGTGGTCAGTTCAGACCTCTGCCAACAGCTATGTGTCTCTCCACTGGCAGGATGGGGAGAAAGGAAAGGGGGTGTCAGAAGGAGAGAGGAAAGGGGCTGGGAAAGAGAGAGAAAGGCGGTGGCAGAAAGAAAAAAGGGGACGAGCCATCCACTTTGGGCTCTTGGCCCTCTCCACCTCCGGCTTTGGCCAACATGTGATCCCCGAGGGAATGCGGACCTTGACAGAAAAAATGTTACTGGCCCCTAGTGTATCAGCCTGCTAACTTACACACAACCCTGCACACAAGCTGAAGGCTCTTTCTGACATATGTGGCGCTTCCCAATGGAGAGTTCCTCACACTTCCAAGTAAAATATGTTGAGCGGCTATGTTCCAGTTTTTCCTTTTTAATGGATTCTCTGTGGAAAGAAGAAAAGGTGGGGGAACGTGTGTGTGTGTGTGTGTGTGATTTAAACAGGTACCTAGGAAGCTGCCCTACATTTAGACCTTCTCCACATGAGGTTAAAATTCCGCACCCTTAGTGGGGCTGCTTCTTATGGATTCCTTGTGGGATTAAGATTGCCTCCTTTACACATGGTGGTTTCCAGGTTTGTTCTTTCTCAGCAAGTTCTATATGTTTCATTCTACAGCCACTAGATGGTGCTGCGCTAAAGCAGGATCCCAGAAATTTATCACGCTTCAAAGTGTGATAAAATCTCTTACCACATTATCCCCATTGAGAATTATGCTGCTATAATGGCAAGAAAGCATGGGAGGAGCCCTGGAGGTTGATGTCATATAAAGGACCCACAAAAAGCTGTGAGTGACTAATCACGAGTGCCCAAGAAAAGCCTTGTGTAGAAATGCTCTGAGTCAGAGCCTTGGTCCACTGTCAACACTGACTAGCAGCATTTCTCCAGTGTTCAGGCAGGAATATTTCCAGCCTTGCATGAAGATGCTGGGGATTGAGACTGCTATTATTCAAGTCTCAGCCCTGAGCTTTCCTGCCTTCCAAAAGGGCATGGATCCTATCGGTTTACAGACCTGTAGACAGCTTTTGTAGTTTCTGGAGAGAAGGCTCTTTATTTAAATTCACCCGATGGGTTCTCCTGATGAGGCCGGATACCCAATGCAGGGTGCCCCCCCCCCATTAGTTTGCATCCTGCTTGAAAAAATCATTGTAGGTCATGCAGAGGGCCGAGAGGAAGCCTGTGTACTCCTTGAAGTCGATCTCGTCGTCCTTGTTCTTGTCCAAAGTCCCCATCAACTTGTCTATTCCGCTGTCCTTCATTTTCTGAGAGAGAGGAGGGGGCAGGGTGAGGTGGGTGGGGGAATCTGCAGTGCAAATTTACACTCTGAGTTCCCTCACAGAGTGAAGGAGGAAGGAAAGAAAGGAAAAAGGAAGGAAATGAAGGAAGGAAGGAAGGAAGGAAGGAAGGAAAGAAAAGAGGAAGGAAGGAAAGAAAGAAAAGAGGAAGGAAGGAAGGAAGAAAAGGAGGAAAGAATAAAAGAAAAGGAAGAAAGGGAAAAGAAAGGGAAAAGGAGGAAGGAAGGAAAGAAAGGAAAAGGAAGGAAGGAAAGGGAAAAGAAAGGTGGAAGGAAAGCAAGCAAACCCCGGCCACTGCACTGCCACCAGCAAAGTGGCGGCAGTGCCTGGTTGGTGGGAAGGTGGCAGCAGCTGTGTGTAGGAGCGGCAGTGACAGGCAGCCCGATCTGCTGCCTGAATGACTCTGGATGACCCCACCCACGTAGGACACCCAGGTCGCCGCTTACACCGAGTCAGGCCATTTGTCTGTCCAGCTCCATATGGTCTACACTGACTGACAAGCCACCTGGTGCCTGCCAGTTCCTTTGGACTACAACTCCCATAAACCCCAGCCAGCATGGCCAAAATCCATTGGAGTTGTAGTCCACAACATCTGGAAGGCGCCCGCTCTACACTGTGCCAGCCCCAGCAGGATTTTGGTTCGCCCTTAAAGCAAGATTCTAGTCCTCATGGTTCTGAATACGGGGCTGATTTAAACAGGAACAGAAGCTGGCTTATTCTGAGTCAGACCTTCAGTCCATCTAGTGCAGTAAAATAAAGTAAGATTCCAGTCCTGATGGCTCTGAATAAAGGGCTGGTTTAAACGAACCTAAGAAGCTGTCTTATATACCAACTCAAACCATGAATCCCTCTTAGCTCTGTCTTTTCTGCACTGACTGGTGGAGGCTTCCTAGGGTTTTAGACAAGGGTTTTTTCCAGCCTTACCTGAAGATGTCGGGGATTGAACCTGGGACCTTTAGCACGCAAAGCTGGTGTTTTATCACTGGGCTGTGGCCCCTTCCCCAAAGTTAAGTGGGGTCATGTCTCCCTCCCCACTCAATTCTCTCTGATGGGACTTGAACTCGCAGCTCCGGGTTCCCAACTCGTGCCCTGTTTGGTGAGTTGACGGCTGCTGTATCCCCAACCTCACCCGACCCACCCTAAGCACCACTTGCCTCTCCCAGCACAAGCTCCTTCTTCACCAGCTCCTTCAGCTCCCTCTTGCTCAGAGTAAATTTGTCGCCCTCTTTCCCCGAGTATTTGTGGAACGTGAACACCAGCGTGGCCAAGGCTTTCTCCAAGGGCGTCTCCATGGCGGACAGATCTGGAAAAGGGGAGAAGAGGGAAGTGAGCCAAAGGACGATATGTGAACCACAAGGAGCGGGATGGGGGGGGGGGGTCGAGCCTGGCCCCTCTCTTCCACTGCCACCCCTGGGTCTGAGGCAGGCTCATCCAGCTACAAGATGCCGCCCTGTGCCCCCACAGCCCCAAAGAGCAGGCTGTGCTGTCTGGACTGCAGCTTGCTGCAAACCGAGAGCAGGTGTGCCTTGCAACGGAACAGGCAAGCTGCTTGGGACGCATGACTTGTGCAAGCAAGCCAAGCCGCGTGCTGCGTGAACATAAGACGAGCCCTGCCGGATCTCGGACCAAAGATCCCTGGAGTTCAGCATCCTGTTTCTTGCAGTGGCCAAGCAAATGCCCCTGGGAAACCCACAAAGCAGAACTTGGAAGCCGCAGGGGCTCCCCTGGTGTTGCTAATCAGCAAACAGTGTTCAGTGGTACACTGCCTCTGAGCATGGAGGCTTTCTTTATCCATCACAGCTAATAGGCATTGATAGATCAATCCTTTAATCAAACTCAGTCATTGATAGATCTCAATCAGTGATAGATCATTGATAAATGATTTCAATCTCAGTTGACAGATGATCTCTCATTGACAGATGATCATTGATAGATGATATTGATCACTGACAGACGATTTCAGTCCCAGTTGATAGATCTCTTTGACAGATGATATTGATCTCAATACTTTAATTCATCCATCCTTTAATCAATCCTTTAGATCCATCCCCTTTCATTTGTCCAGCTCCTTTTCAAGCAAGGGCCCATCACCACGCTCCAGCGCCTGGCATTCAGAGGAGCGTTGCCTCTGAATGAGGTGTGTGTGTATGTGTGATTCAGCCATCACAACCATTTGAAGGACCAAATGCTCCATGAGCACACCCAGTTCTTTAGAACGGTTCATGGAGTCAAGGGGACTTTACTGCCAGGTAAGAACTGTTCTAAAGTGGGGTGAAGTATTTCAGCAGGGTCTGGGTGGCCAAACCTTACTCCCAGGTAACTATGCGCAGGATTGCAGTCACTTAATAGCAAGATGTTATTAGCGGTTTGTTTGTTTATGTTTCATGATGGTGTTTTTAACCAGAGTATTAGCTCCTTTGCATGTAAGTAATAGAAAAGCAGGATATGATATATCCTGGGGGTGTAAGGATTCTCCTTGGAGGTCTGGCTATGAATTCTTGGGGGGCGTGGATATGGATTCTCCTTGTGGGGGGCATGGCTATGAATTCTCCTTGGGAGTATGGCAATGAAATGGCTTGTGAATCCTTGTGAAATGGCTATGAATTCTCCGGGGGGGGGGGGGTGGCGGCTATGGATTTTTCCTTGTGGGCATGTCTATGGGGGCTGCCTTGGTGAGCTCCTGCATTTCAAAATGTACCACGACACCACTGATTATAAGAAGATCACCCTGCATGGGAACTGGGAAATTTCCTACTGTTGGGGTGAGAGCGGGGGAGATAATATATAAAACAGGCTTGGCGAACAAGCACGATAAGCAGACGGGGATAATTGTGCAATTAAGGAGGGAGATAAGGGCCCCATTAGTAAGGTTCAAGATTTTCTTGGGAACACCTGCCAGCCGTAGGCCAAACCACACCCCAACAGCATTAGCAAATTCTTGAGATCAGATCATCAGTGGGGAGAGCTTTGCACTTTGGGTTTACAGTCATAACATTAAGTTAATACAGAGGTGAAGGGGGCACTAAGTATCTGTCCTTCATCATTCATACTAAGTATATTCTAATAGCAAACTATTTCTCTGAGTAGCCCAAATGGCACCACCCACACACAAGTGGACACAAGGACATCAGAAGAGCCTTGCTGGATCAGACCAAGGTTCATCTAGTCCAGCATTCTGTTCATACAGTGGCCAGCCAGCTGTCGACCAGCAACCCACAAGCGGGACAATATACCAATAATATAACACCCTCCTGCTCACGTTCCCCAGCAACTGTTATGCATAGGCACACTGCCTCTGATACTGGAGGTAACATACAGCCATGAGGACTAGTAGCTGTTGATAGCCTTCTCCTCCATGAATTTGTGTAATCCCCCTTTAAAGCCATCCAAATTGGCAGACACTGCTATATCTTGTGGAAGTGAGCTCCATAGTTCAGCTATGTGCTGTGTTAAGAAAGATTTCCTTCTTATCTGCCCTAAATCTCCTGTCTTCGTGGGATGACCCCCTTGAGTTCTAGTATTATGAGAGAAGGAGAAAAATGTCTCTCTCTCCACACCAGGCATCATTTTGTACACCGCCCTTCTGACGCCTCTTACTCCCCTTTTTTTCTGAGCTATAAAGCCCCAAACGTTGTACTCTTTCCTCATAGGGGAGTAGTCCCAGCCCGTAGAGGGAGGTATAAACAGGTTTGGGAGCTCCAAATTTATGCAGAAGTACAAAATAGCTTTAGAAACAACAGCTTGTGGGGGATCCAATGAGGACTGAGTGTCTGCTGCATGCCTGGGAGGAACAAAAAACTGGGGCAGGGGAATGGGATATCTTGGGAAAGGATGTCCTCCATGGATTGAAAAGCCAGACTGTTTTTGTTTCTTGGGTTTAGAGCTGTGAAGGCATGGGGGAGGGATTAACAGGGAAAAAAATGGGGGAGCAGATTTTATTTTAAAAAACAAAACATTTCCCCCCCATTTATTCCCAGGGATGTTTGGAAAATTGGTGGCGGTAGAGAGAGTTTCTGAATTGTTCCAGTTTGTTTCCCCATCTCCCCTCACCCCCCGGCCATCACACCTATAATTAGCTTAAAGAAGAATTTGAAAGGCTTCCATCCTAAACACACTCTGGAGAGAGTAAACCCCATTGAACACAATGGGAACTGCTGGGTAAAAACGTGTAGGATTGGGCTGATAACTGTCCTACTCTGATATGCTATCAGCAGTTCAAAATACACCGGCAGATGCTGGAGCGCATGAAACGGCTGGCTGCGCACTGTGTGGCCCCTTTAGTGTTCATGCACGCACATTTCCACGGATGTGCGCTAGAGAAAAGATTGTCCATCCTCCCCAACGCCCTGCCTGAGAGTTAGCTTCGTCTAGACCTCCTGGGAAAGGAGCTGAACCCCGAAGGAAGCACATTGAAGTGCTAGCAATGCATCTTAACAAGATAACCCAGCAGACAAGCAAAAAGGGGGACAAAATCAGTTAGGCGATTTACCTTGCAAAACGTATAGCTGTTAATACATTTTAATGTGTATAATATATTATACTAGATGATATTAATATATATTGTTCACTATATTTCAAGTCTAAACATCCCCCCTCCTATCTTGCAATTACTAATGCTCCCAAATAAATATTATATACATTAATGTTTATTTGGGAGCATTATTAATTGCAAAACGGGGATGTTTAGGCTTGGAATATTTGTGGATACAGACACCTTGCCCACTATGAACACGGTTCTCTTCCCTCTCAGCTGCTTACTCCATGAATTAACCTTTACAACAAATTAGCTAATAGGCACTATGGAACTCTCCGAGGAGCAAAAGGGCAGAGTGTTTCCTTTTGCTAATCATCATATCTGCTAACAGCAATCTCAATTCTCCGAGTGCCGATCCTTTATGCAACCCAAGTGGCACCACCCACGCACAAGAGGGAGCTATCGGCAGGCTTGGGGGAGCCCCAGCATTTGCAGAAGGCGAAAAAAACATCCTAAGGGGGGAAAATAACTGTAAGGGGGTGGGAAGCTCACCTCTCAAAAAAGCGCTGTGAGGACTGAGTGTTCAGGAGCCGTTAAATACTGTCTGAATGCTGAAGAGACAGGGGCGGTGGGGAAGAGATCCAGAATTGTCCCACGATATGTGATCAATGGCTCAACATATACTTCATCAGCGTCTGATCGTGAAAAAGACGAAAAGGCCGTGAGGGAGGCAGGAGTGGACAAAGGGAACATCATGGCCAGCTCCACTTGCAGTGCCCCCCAGCCGCTCCCCAGGAGATGAGAGGAGCAGCAAGGCCATTCCACCAGCACTGACAACAGTTCATTTTATTTTTTCCCTCTTCCCTCCTCATCTCCTTTTCCTTGTGTGTCATGTCTTTTTAGGTTGTAAGCCTGCGGGGAAAGAACTGTCTTTTTTGCTGATTGATTGTAAGCTGTTCCAGGAACTTTTTAAAAAATTTGGCTGAGGAGCCACATCGAAATACTTTAAATAGATAAATAATCAATAAATGGAGGGTTCATGCGCATGCACTGACATGCAGGTGTGTGAGGGAGATGACCTGCTACCAGTAGGCTGTATGCACTTCAGGCCAGCTTAGTGATCCTCCACAGTGACATGCACAGGTACTAGGGACATGATGTTTCCACCGTGCCACTTGGGGCACAATCCTATGCATGAGAGAAAAGGCCTACAACTCCCAGCATGCCCCATCCAGGCCTTTTCTCTGTCTAAACATGCATAGGATTGCGCCCTTAGTTATTTAACTTTTAGAGACTCTCTCTCTCTCTCTCTCCCTCTCTCTCTCTCTCTCTCTGTGTGTGTGTGTGTGTGTGTGTGTGTTGAAGAGCTGAACCCTGAAGAATGACAATTGGGCTAACCAAATGTTAACTGGGAATCCCCCCAAGGCTAGAATAGAATAGAATAGAATATGGACCACAATTTACCAGAGATGGGGAGCAGAAAACAGAGACCACCCATAGTAAATCGGACAGTTGGAGTATTTTGCAGGGTTGCACCTTGCAAAGTGTACACATCCCTTTAAATTTCCCACTTAATTTATGAGACAGACTGAAAACCAACAGCTGGATTTCCCGCCCCCCTCTGCAGGGAGATGCCTCAGGGGTGTTTTGTTTCCCCTCCAGCTCCATTTGTGTGCGTGTTGTGTAGCTGTGAACAGCCCAAGAGCCCTTCTGGAGGAAGAAGAAAAAGTTGGCAACCTCAGGAACGCACACAGCTCGCCTCTGCTCTCCTTTCGAGGTAGGCAAATCAAAGTGTCTCCTTTCGACTGCCTTTTGGGGGCAAATAGACTCTTGCACATACTCCAGGCCATGCAAGCATCGAAAATGTTCTTCCTTTGCTTCGATGCCCAGAGGCAGCGCTTGATTTATTCATTTATTTTAATGATACGGATGCTTAGATCAGGCCTAAAGATTTTGCAGAGGCCCCCGGCAGGCTGACAGTCCATGGTGGGTGAGCTGTGTCAGGCTCACGGCAGCACCTTTTATGAAATTTCACATCTGCCGAAAGAATCCCAGAGAGATGCAGTGCTTTCTCCTGGAGGACATCTGTAGGTTCCCCGCTGACACTAAATTTGCACGGCTGTTTCAAGACCCCCCCCTTTTTTTTTACTCCTGTACTTGCTAGGGTAGAGGGGTTCAATTCTGGGAGAGGGGTCCTAATGCATTACTTTGTATCCAGTATATTCCAAAATTTCCCCCTCCCCAACAAGTAAGACTCAGCTGGTCTGAGAAAACGCACTGGACTGGATGACGGGTTAATGGTCCAACTTACTCATCTTCCTTTCCTACAGTTGTCTCCGCTCCATGAAAATGTAGATTGTAATGTATACTCAGAGTGCAGGACACGGAATAATGGGCTCAAGTGACAGGAAGCCAGATTTCGGTTGAACATCAGGAAAAGCTTCCTGACTGTTAGAGCAATACGACAATGGAACCAATTCCCTAGGGAGGTTTTGGGCTCTCGTACACTGGAGGCCTTCAAGACGAGGCTGGAAAGCCATCTGCCAGGGATGCTCTGACTTGGATTCCTGCACTGAGCAGGGGGCTTGGCTAGATGGCCTTGTAGGCCCCTTCCAACCCTACTATTCTATGATTCTGTGATTCTACTCCTTGGGGCAGAGACCTGTCCTTGTGTAGATTGCAATTATAATAATTTCGAGACCCAAATGCCCTGCCCTTTATATTTCGAGGCTTCCTATCTTTCTCTCAGCCTTCCCCAACCCGGTACTCTCCAGATGTTTTGGATTTCAACTCCCACCTGCCCCAGCCAGTATAGCCAATGGGCAGGAATGCTGGGAGTTGTAGTCCAAAGTATCTGGAGGGGAACCAGGTTGGGGAAGCCTGGCCCTGTGTGTGTGTGTGTGTGTGTGTATGTATACACACACACCAATGCACACACACAGATCCTGCCCCTTCCCCATAGCCAACACAAGGAGAAGGAAGAGAGATCATTTGCATCATATATAACTGATTGCAGAACTCAGGTTTTGTCACAGAACCTGGTGTCCCTATTTTTTATTTTTTAAAAAGCAGCTTTTGATATAGGTACCCTTGAGGAAGAAGCAGACATATATGAAACATAGTGTGTGGGGGGTGTGGATCTCCCCACCCTATCCCTGAATGGGTCCCTCTGTCAGCTTGGTGGGCCAAGAATTGCAGAGGCGTAACCATGGCATATAATGCTCAGGTGTGTAGGCCTGGAAGAGTTAATCCGTGGGATTTGCTGATGACCACTTCTTGCTAGGCGTTGTCCCATCAGGTAAGAAGAACAATTAATTAGATAAGATCCAGAATAAACAGACATTTGAAAAGGCTACCCTGTTGAATTAGGTAATGGAACACAAAGCCAGTTAACTGTGACCAAGGAATGGTAGTGATCCTGTTCAAGATGACGAAACTGTTCCCATCCAACTCACCCTAGCAAACAGGATTGGGTGTGGCAGGCTGAGGGTTAAGGTTATCAGATCCAGACTTTGATTGGGCACCAGGTGTCATACCACGGTCTGACTCCGAATAAGGCAGCTTCTTTTGCTCCTGTTTGAATCAGCCCCGTATTCAGAACCATGAGGACTGGAAACTTTATTTTACTGAACAAGATGGACCAATGGACTGACTCAGGATAATGCCGCTTCCTTTGTTCCTATTTACGTCAGCCCCGTATTCAGAACCATGAGGGCTGGTATCTTGCTTTATTTAACCGTACTACATGAAACAGCGGTCTGACTCGGAATAAGGCAGCTTCCTGTGGGTGTAAGGTCTTGAGAAAAGGAATTCAGCTTGGCCGGTGAAGACACTCCAACATTTCATGGCTGTATACAGGGAATACATGCCAAGTATTGCCTTCCATTTTTGTAACGTGGGCCAGGGTGCATTTAGGCCGTAATTCTTGGGATGATCCTGGGGTATTTGTTGCAAGGATGTCACTGTTACTACTTAATAGGTTCTGGGGTACAGAATAGATTCGGAGCACAGGCTCTAATTAGATTTAAACTGGGCGTCATTAGTATAGCCTTTCCAGATCGGGAGTAACAGTCCAGCACCCAGTTTCCAACAGGGGACAGCCAGGTGCCTCTGGGAAGCCCGCGAGCACAGGGCATGAAGGAAACAGCCTTTCCTAGCTGTTGGTGCCCCAGAAGCTGGAAGTTGGGGGTAGACAGCTTCTGACTCTGAACGTTACACTGAACTATCATACGGCTAATAGCTTCTTGCAAGCACGGTGGAGACGGGGAATCCAGAAAGCATTGCGAAAAGGAGATGAATGCAAGTCTATAATGCCAAGGTCAATTAATATATGCACAGACACAAAGCAATGCATCAATCCATTTCGGATTGAGGATTAAAAAAAAAAATCAATATCGGATAAAAGCAACTCACCAGATGAGAACGTGGTCTGTGAGCTTGCGAGGCAAACAGGGAACTGGGTGTGGAGGGCAATTTCCCTCCTATACACTTTCAGGGGGATCCCCAAAGGCTGATGCATGCAGAAAGAAACAAGGGGAATTGATTGGACCTGTTGCCAGGATCCGTCCTAAGGGATTGCTGCTGCTTTTCTGCCCTCTTTCCCTCTGGTTGTTATTAACAACCCTTGCATGAGCCTGGGCTGAGATTCTCCTTTCCTTATCTAAGGGCTCTGGATTTGGTTGAAGTGGGCCCCCTAGGGTGTCCTATTTGACGGAGGACAGTCCTCTATGGGAAAATGCCCTCAATTTGAAGGGATCCAATCCGACTCCACTTTAAGAAGGGAGAGTAGGAGGCGTCTTGAGCTTGATACCCACAACACTTAGCAAGTGGGTATATCAGCTTGAGCAGACAAACAGGGCACCTGCTGCAGGTCGTCCCCGCTCTGAGGAGATGTATTTCTATTTAAAGGAAGTCGTTATTATTTCTCAGTGTGCATACGTACAAATGCATTAGCACGGGGGTCCCCAACACTGCGCCCGCGGCCACCTCCACCAGCACCCGCACAGCTCTTCACTCTCTATCCTTTCAAAAAGAAAAGTGTAAATAAAAAAATGGAAAAGCATTCAAAGGGGGGAGAAACAGCGAGGTAAAGAGATGGAGGGGAGAGAAAGAGCAAGGTTAGGCACTACGAAGGGAGAGAAGGAAGAAAGCAAGGGAAGGGAAGGGAGAGAAATAGTGAAGAAAGGGGTCAGGGGACAGAAATAGCGAGGCTACCGGCTGGGAGTGGAAAGAGAAAAAGAGTGAGCAAAGGGGAAAAGTCTGCATGGACGGAAGAAGATTGGGTGGGCCAGGAAGGAACCCTTTCCATGACCCCCTCCCTCTCAGTCTCTAGCCTCACTATTTCTCCCCGCCCCCCGCATGCTTCTTTTGACCAGCCAGGCCCCTGGCTGCCATTATGTGAGTAGCTGTATCCTCCACAGGAGCCATTTTGTGATGGTGCCCACAGCAGTTTCTCAAATTCCCAAATGTCCCCACAGGTCCAAAAAGGTTGGGGACCCTTGCGTTAGCATATATACATTTTCTGCAAATCCTTCTCCTCTTTTGTTAGTGGTACATTCCCTCATCTTTAAAAATGTGTATGTAGCCATCCTGTGGCCTCCATTTGTTTTTTAAAAAGCAGGGCTCCTTTTGGTTTTAATTGCGGCTGTGTGGCGGACAGAAATTCAACATGCAAAGGTTGCCTCAAAACTCACACACATGTCTCCGTTGAGCTATCTGTTGTCGTTGGGTTTTTTCTTTCTCCTTTTCTTTCCCCTTCTTTCTTTCCTCCCCTCCTCTGATCTTTTGGACTACAACCCCCATCATCCCTGACCCCTGGCCATGGTTGTTGAGGCTGATGGGAATCGTAGTCCAAAACATCCGAAGGGCAGCGAGTTGGAGAATGCTGCCCTAAACAGTCATTCATACAACCCCAAATAAATAGAAGGGTTGAGTGTGTGTGTGAAAATGACAATCAGGGTCATTTGTGGCAAGAGCTTTTGTGGACTAGAGTCTGCTTCGTCGGCCACGGGAGGTGATGCCACGAGAAATTTTGTTTGTCTTTAAGAAGCTGAATCCTGACAGGCGATCGCATTGTGGCACAATTCTGGGGTCCTTCTCTATGTCTGTTCAGCATTCAGATGGCTTCCAGCGTTTTAATAAGGCCTCTCCCTAAGGCAAAAAAGCAGAACAAAATAAGGGCAAGGCTTTACCAGGGAGAGGGACCGGACTAGAGAAAGGGGGAGGCGTCTCCTGGTTCCCATGGCAGCAGCATCCAGCCAAGTGACACACAAACAGGATGCAGGGGACAGGTGGGGGACCCGTTGCTTTGCAACAGAGAAGCCAGGGACCTCGCAGAGGGAGGACGAGACTGGTGGATGATGCAAAGACGGGCCAGGTCTGGAGCAAACAGGGACCAGGCGGAGAAGCACCGGAGGCATTGGTGGGCGAGAAGATCTGGGTTCTTCGGGGTTCTTTCTTCTTTCTGAAGTTTGGTTCATCTGGCCGCTGTTCTTGCAGGCTGAAGGCGAGGGCTGGAATGTTCCCTCAGAGGAAAGGACTGTTTGCTTGTAGGCCGAATAATAGGCCGCTTTGTACGTCATCGTAGAAAATAGAGGGATGCAGATCAGGCAGGGTGGAGAAAGAGAGAGAGCGTGCGAGCAAGTAATGGCGTAGTTAGGCAGTTGGGTTTAGGGCACAACCCTATGGATGTTTAGATGGAAAGAAAAGTCCTACAACTCCCAGCATTCCCCGCTGTTGTCTGGCCCAGAACAAGAGGCAGGTGGTTCTTTGTTTGCGGGCCCCTGCTAGGGCCTTTGAGATGTGCCCAATTTGACACCAGGCCTGGTTTCCTCCACCCCTTTCGGCATTCTGCTGCTTTCACTAAGCCAGCCTCCACCCAGCCCTTTTCCTCTAGGCCCTTGAGTGGGAAGGAGTCAGTTGATCCTAACGCTGGGCCTCCTCTGTGACAAGAGCATCCCAAACTGGCTGGGAACAAGCCCTGGGGAGTTTGGCTGAGCTCGGGCTGGCCTCGCAGGCCCAAGGAGGAAATGGTTCGGGAATCCCTGTGCTCAGCAGAATGCTTACATCCCGCTGAAAAATGCAGCCCCGGCAGTTTCATTCACACCAGTTCTCGGCGTGGGCTAGACCAGGCCGGCCTCACGTGGCAGCAGAAACGGCAGCTCGCCCTAGCTAGCCCTGCATAGCCTGTTCCGCGACAGGGTCTTTTTCTGACAAATCGTATCTTCTAATAGCAATCTCAAGTCTCTGCATGCCGATCTTTTATGTCACCGAAACAGCACCACCCACACTCAAGAAGGAGGTATTGGCAAACTGGGGGAAACCCAAGGCTTGCAGAAATGCACACCCCCTAAAAAGAAAACCGCCTGTCTTGCTATGAACCTGCCTGGGTATTAAGATCGGCAGGAGAGGCCCTTTTGAGGCCTGTTGGTTGACTGGTGAAAGGGCTTTCTCCTGTGTTTCCCCCCAAACTATGGAATGCATTCCCTTAAGAACTACGATTGGCCCCCACTCTCTTGCCCCATAGAACGGGTGTAAAGTCTCATCTTTTCAAGTTTAGCCTTTTAAAATGTGAACTTCGTAATGCTCTTGTCTGTATTGTTACAGGGCTTTATTGTTTTATATTGTTTACACCGCCATGATGGCTCTTTTTAGCAGATCAGGCGGTATATAAATGTTAATAACAAATAAATTAAACTAAGGTTTAACGCCTCCTCCCAAAACACCCCAATGAGCACTTAGCATGTTCAGTAGGCACAGACTGCTGACTGTCTTTGGTGGTGGCGGGAAATAGGAGCTTTTCTACACGAGGCATTTGTTGCTCCCTCGTCATTCCTGACTCACGTTGTTTACGGGTTCTTTAGATGACGTCGCTGCCCTCCAGTGTCGCTTCCGTTTTCAAACAGCACTTTCAGCGAATTTTTTTAGAGCAGGGAAAATACGGGGTTATTTGTGAAAGTGAAAGAAAATGCTTTTTCCACTTGTGAATTTGCGCTATTCTGCTATACCACAGTGCCACCTAGAGGTTAGGCAGTGGAAAAGCAGGGAAAGAAACGTTCTTCGTCTAGCGCTCGGATCTCAATTCTGCAATGAAACGGAAAGTAAATACAGCAGTTAACAGCCTGGTGAAGAAAAGCTCTGGAATGGAGTCTGATTGAAGAGGGAATGGCTGGCTGTATCATTGGCTAGAACCCTGAACAGGAGCGCTCCACACTCACTGCAACAGTTTGTTGCAGTTCCCATGTGTTCCTCATGATGCCATTTTTAACTTTCCCAAAACAACACCCACACACACACAACTAAAGCACCGAAATAGCCCCTTCCCTGCAGCACACAGATTGCACTTCCTGTTCAACACCCCCCATACCTAGGGTTGCCAAATGTTTTTGATTTATCAGTGATACTTATATACCATTTAGTATAATAACATTCCCAAGTGGTAAATCCTGAAGCGGCTCCTGTAGCTGTGCCTTTATCAGTGGCGTGATCTTCAACGGCGAGCAGCTATGGATCACGTTTGACTCCGTGCCATGAGAAGCCTCGACCCGCTGTGGGGGTGTATGTTGTTTTTGGAGGGGGCAGCTATCAGCAGCAATTAACCACGACATCTGAATGGAACCTCCACAGCCAGAGGCAGTCTTACCACGGCTGTCCCTCTGTTATAAGGGCAGGAGGTATTCTTATCTATCTGTGTGCTAAAATTATAACACAAGACAAAACCAAGTCCCCTGGGGAGAAGGAGTGAGCAGACAGAGATGCGAAAGGTGCTGTCTTAAAGCAAACTTTATTGGGGGAGGCAGGGGGGGACCCGCTCTTTTTCTCTTCTCACTTGGTCCGCGGCATCTTGTCAGAGAAGCCGCGGAAGAAGTCGTTGCACGCCATGGCGACGCAGGCGAGGAAGACGGCGTACTCTTGGAAATCCACCTCGTCATCGTTGTTGCAGTCCAGGTTACTCATGATCCTCTGGAATGTGGCCTCGTCCTTCTTTTTCTGCAAGGGGGAAGGTTTTTAGATTTATTTTTTCAAGGAAGCGAGTAGATATTTGTTATTATTTATTTCTTATTACATTTATATCCCGCCTTTTTTCCAGCACTCTAACCACTATACCACGCTGACTATCAGGCTCCCAAAGAACTCATTTTGAGGGCAGGTTCGCCACATGAGTGGAGAGCATGGGTCTCGCCTCGGCTCCTGCAACTGTTCTGTGAATGGCTGCTGTTGATCACATGATTGCCACTGTATGTACTTTCTCCATTTCATTTCCCTCTGGCCTCTCACTGTTTACAACAGGGGTGTCGAACCAGGCCTGCAAGCCAAATATGGTGCCCCGGGATTCTCCAGATGGCCACGCCCCTCTCCCTGGCCACACCCCTCTCCCTTGATTGGGCCACATCCCCTTTCCCCTGACTGCCAATCATTTTGTAGTTTTCTGGCTTCGGTGTGATTTCTTCCCCATTCTAGGAAATTGAAATGAAAATTGAATTTGGCCCTTGGACTGAAAGGGGTTCAACACTCCTGGTTTACAATCCCCGCTCCCCCTCCCAACCATGTGTATGAATACTGTAACTCAGGGCAATAATTCATGCATCTGAGGAAGTGGTCTGTAGTCCATGAAAGCTTGTTCCAGCTTCCCCCAGCCGCCCTCCACATGTGTTGGACTAGCCATGCTGGCCAGCATGATAGCCATTGTAGTCCAACCCATCTGGTGAGCTCTCGCTTGGGGAAATCTGGTTTAAGCCACTTGGAGCAGGGATCCCCAACCTTTTTGGTCCTGTGGGCACATTTGGGAATTTGAGAGACTGCTGTGGGCACGACCACAAAATGGCTCACACAGAGGATGTGGCTAGTCACCTCATGGCTGCCACGGGGGCCTGGTTAGTCTGGAGTGAGCTAAAGAGGTGGGGGATCAGCAGGGCAAAGGGGTAGAGAAAGGGCAAGGCTAGAGGCTGGGAGGGAGAGAAACAGTGAACTAAAGAGGTGGGATCAGCAGGGCAAAGGGGCAGAGAAAGAGCAAGGCTAGAGGCTGGGAGGGAGAGAAACAGTGAGCTAAAGAGGTGGGGGGATCAGCAGGGCAAAGGGGCAGAGAAAGAGCAAGGCTAGAGGCTGGGAGGGAGAGAAACAGTGAGCTAAAGAGGTGGGGGGGTCAGCAGGGCAAAGGGGCAGAGAAAGAGCAAGGCTAGAGGCTGGGAGCGGGAGAAATGGTGAGCTAAAGAGGAGGGGGAATCAGCAAGGCAAAGGGGTAGAGAAAGAGCAAGGCTAGAGGCTGGGAGGGAGAGAAACAGTGAGCTAAAGAGGTGGGGGGGTCAGCAGGGCAAAGGGGCAGAGAAAGAGCAAGGCTAGAGGCTGGGAGCGGGAGAAATGGTGAGCTAAAGAGGAGGGGGAATCAGCAAGGCAAAGGGGTAGAGAAAGAGCAAGGCTAGAGGCTGGGAGGGAGAGAAACAGTGAGCTAAAGAGGTGGGGGGGTCAGCAGGGCAAAGGGGCAGAGAAAGAGCAAGGCTAGAGGCTGGGAGCGGGAGAAATGGTGAGCTAAAGAGGAGGGGGAATCAGCAAGGCAAAGTGGTAGAGAAAGAGCAAGGCTAGAGGCTGGGTGGGAGAGAAACAGTGAGCTAAAGAGGAGTGGGGAATAGCAGGACTAGAGGCTGGGAGGGAGGGGGAAAACAGCAAGGCAAAGGGGTAGAGGAGAGCGAAAGAGTGAGGCTAGAGGCCAGCAAGGGAGAGAAAAAAGACTGTCCTAACATTTACCGAGGTTTTTTTTTTTTTAACTAACATTTTTAAGGAGGTGAGGAGTAGAGAGCTTTGTGAATGCTGTTGCCTGTTGGATGTCCCCATGGGCACCATGGTGCCCCCGGGTGCCACGTTGGGGACCCCTGGCTTGGAGGGTGGGAGTGCTGGGCAGACAATGGACTCTCTTGTATTCTTATTCTTGGGCAGGACAGCACCATCTGCTGCTTTGGTAAAGCACTGCTGAAGGCACGCGGGACAACGATTCCCATTCAGGAGCTCGTCATCCCTCTCTCTGAGCTTTGGCAGTCATGCCCAGAATTTGTTTATGAGACATGCTGTTTGGCGGAAAATGTCTTTCCCATTAGGCTTTTGTATGGTCAACTCATTGATGGGGTATGGATGAGTACATGCACAGGCAGTTGGCTGATGCAGGGATGTGAAATGCGAGCCACGCCCATCTGCCACAGTGCAGCGCAACATCAGTTCCACCAAGCCTGGCAGAAGGCTGGTGTGTATGAGAGCGGGACAGCAGTTCTGGATGGGTAGTGGATTTAGGAGTTGGGAAAGACTTGGACTGTTGTTGATGTGAACCATCTGCCTGTGTGCTTGCTTCTGCATTCTCTCTCCCCATAATGCTTGCTCAGTTTGTACGCTGGTATGTTTTATTGCAAAGGCATCACGAGCCTGGAATGCTTTTTCCCTTGAAGGAAATTAATCTCGGCAGGGATGAGCAACCTGTAGCCCGTGGCCCAATTTTTATGTGGCCCTCAACCTAATTTCAAAAGCTGCCTGCAAGCAGTTGGTTCAGACCTCTGGCAGGAGTGATATGTGTCTACTCTGGCAAACCATGGGGTGGAAAGGAAGAAGGAGGGAGAGAAGGAAGTGTCAGAAACAGAGGGAGAGGGAGAGAGGAAAGGGAGTGGCAGAGGGAGAAGGAGAGAGAGAAGGGGGAAAGGGGAAAGGGGTGTCATAAAGAGAGGGGAGAGAAAGGGTGTCAGAGAGAGAGAGAGAGAGAGAGAAGGGGTGGCAAACAGAGACAGAAAGAAAAGGGGTAGCAGGAAGAGAAAGAAAAGGGTGGCAGAGAGAGAAAGGAAAGGGGGATGGCAGAAAGAGAGAGAGGGAAAAAGGGGTGTCAGAAAGACAGAGAGAGGGGGAGAGAGAAGGGGATTTTTATTTATTTTATTTATTAAATTTATTAATCGCCCATCTGGCTGGTCACCCAGGCGATGTACAAGCATATAATAAAACAGTTTAAAACAATACAATTCTACAATAAAAACATTTCCTAAAATACCCTAACCCACCCCAAATGCCTGCCTGAACAACCACGTTTAGGGATAGCAGAGACAGGGAGGGAGGGAGAGAGAGAGGGGTGGCCCCATCTACTTTTAGCTCTGGCTCACCCACTCTAGCCTGCAGAACTCGACAGAAAAAAGGCTCCACACTTCTGTCGCAGCTGCCCTGAATGCTTCATGCCTCAGGCAAGGGCAGAAAACTAGGCAAATGGAAACCAGAGTGAGTCCATGAAATCATCATTAGCTATAGATGAGGGGTTCTCAAGCTGACCAAATGGATCTTAAGAAGAACCCCACTGAATCAAAGGCCCATCTTGACCAACATCCAGTTTTCCACCCTGGCCAACCAGATGTTTCTGGGAAGCTCACAAACAAGGCACGGAGGGAGCAGGCTGTGCTGGCCTCCAGCATCTGTCTACTACGCAGAGGTAGACCACCTCTGAATGCAGAAGCTCTATTTAGCTATTGACCTAGCCGCCATAAACCTGCCTGGCCACCCCTTTCAAATGCCATCGAAGCCTGTGGCTGATGTTGTCTCAGACATCCTGGCCCATAAATTGACATGCCCTGTGAAGAATTCTCTTCTGCTCATCCTGTACCTACCGGCCATCTACGGGATTAATCCTATGTTTCAGTACAGGGCTAGGCAAGCTGGGGCCCTCCAAATGTTTTGGGCAACAACTCCCATAATCCCTGGTCATGCTGACTGGGGCTGATGGGAATAGTGGTCCTAAACATCTGGATGGCGTCAGGTTGCCCACCCCTGATTTAGTGTTACAGGATTTAGTATTATTATAATATTCTCTTTCTCTTTCTCGCTCCATGCATGCTTTTACAAATCAACAGTCACCTTGTTTCTAATCCCAAAGGCCGCAAATGTAGAACTCTTTCTGCACATGGACTGTTCTGCCACCCCCTGATCACTTTGGTGGCCTCTTTTTCTGCCCTTCCCAGATCTACGATCTCCCTTTTTGGGGGGAGATGGTGTGACCAGAGCTGCCCTCGTGCTGTACAAGACTATCCCTAACTAAATACACCGGCACAGGGTCCTCTTCCCACTTACGCCGATGAATCCCGGCAGCTCCTTCAGGAGAAGCTCCTTCAGTTCGGCTTTGTTGAGTTTGAACTTATCCCCTTCCTTGCCGGAGTAGCTGTGGAAGGTCGAAACCATCACATCCAAGGCCTTCTCCAGGGGACTTGCCATTTCCAAAGGCTTTCAAAACCTGGAAACAAGACGCAGTCAGCAGCTGCCCTCAAAAACCCACATCCTATATACAATATAGAGATGGGTGTGTGTGTTGTGTTGCGTGCATGTGAGTCTGTGTTTTGTTCTGTGCTTTGTGTTGAGTAATTCAGTCCTGCTCACTTATGGGCAGACATGCAGAGGCTGGTCCTGCTTACTTGTGAGTAGCTATGCAGGGGCTTGGTATTTGGGATGCTATCTGAAAGTGCTGAGTGATTCAGTCCTGCTTACTGGAATGACTTGTGGTTATGGCTGTCTGCTTTGAGATTGCTTGTTTGAAGTTGTTTTAGATATATGTTCCTGTGTATATTGGCTATTCCTGTGTTTTTTATGGGATTGGTTTTAAAATCTGTATATTGTAATTTTAAATGTTTTTAATCTTTGTAAACCACCCAGAGAGCTTTGGCTATTGGGTGGTACAGAAATGAAATCAATCAATCAATCAAAATAAAATACTCCTGAGCAGACATGAAAAGAAGCCTTGTCCTGCTTACTTCTGAGTAGGCTCAAAATCGATAAGGATTCCATCAGCCTCAGCCAGCATGCCCAATGGTCAACTGGAGAGCGTGCGTTGCCTACCCCGACATGGATCAGCACAGCTGCCTGCATTTTTGGCGTTTCCTTGGGGGCATGGTTATGGGGGCTGCTGTGATGAGCACCTGCAGCTCCAAATTTACCACCACACCCCTGCGTCCTTCCACAAGGTCTGCAACTGGATCGTTAGCGAGTCGCAGTAGCATGCATGGACAAAACAGAAACGCAGTCCATTCGTGCCAGAGGCTCCTATAGGAATAGAACCTGATTGAATGGTGCCAAGGAGAAAAGGGGGAGAGGAAATGCAAGCAGAGGCCGGGGATCAAATCGGCTGTTTTATAAAGTTTTATGTTTTATAAAACATAAAGATGTTTGCATCTTTATTTTTGTTTTTTTTTGTAGCCTCTAGGTTGGGATTTGCAGTTGGCAGTCCACACCCAGCTTGGTCAGCTGAGCAGGCCACAGGGGAAAACCCAGAGAGGAAATTCTGAGTCATGATTCCGGCTTGGGGACCAACGGTAGCATTTGGAGGCAGAGGAGGCCAAAGTATAATGGCAAGGGAAGACACCAGAAGGGAATTTGTGCTTGGCAGCGGGTTGGTGGGAGCCTTCTTAAACATGCAGACCGTTTCTAAATGGCTAGCTGTACCAGTCTGTCCCAGCAAAACAAACCAAGGCTCCTTCCAGATGGAGGGGATGGAACAGTGTGTAGCTGTTCCATCTTTTCTTCATTAATGGATTTTCCGCAACAAGAAAAAAGACGAAGCGGTGAGAAAACATGGGAGGGTTTTGAATGGACGATGATGGCCGGACCCTCCTGTAAAATTCCGAGGGTGAGGGGAAGTGATGGTTTGATCAAAGCTTCGTCTGGACTCACCCACAGTGCCTTGTGGCACCTTAGAGATTTATAGTCACGGGAGCTGATGCCATACTAAATGTGTCAGTCTTTTCGGTGCTGTAAGCAGGAGTGTAGTAATCAATCTGGAAGGGCAGGAGCTCATCATGGCAGCCCCCGTAGCCACACACCCCAAGGAGCATCCAAAAATTCACACAGCTGGGTGGATCCGTTCTAGAGGCGTTCATCTCCATCAGGAGCAGGGCTTTTGTAAAGCAAATGGGTCTTAACTGCCCATTCAAGACCCCGCCAGCCCCCCAATACTTTGCATTACAACAGGGAATAATATATTGTTGCTGGGAAAACCTGTTTCCCTCTGGCTACTGTGAGGATTGCAGCTAAGCTCAGGGGCAACAGGGAAGCCTGAAGGGAGTGGCGGATGACATCAGCATCCCGTCTAATAAAAAAGCGCTGGCGTTGTGTCCCTGGGAGCCATGTCCACACCACGCTGCCGGCCATAAGGGTCTCTGTTGTTGCTGTTTTCTAATATGAGAGATGCTTAATCCCGCCTTTGAATCTGACGGTTGTTTCTCCTGATCCCAGACACGTGGGCTTTTAGCTGTGGTTAGTCACTGGTGGTGAGGATGAGGGCAAGCTCTTTGTTCATGCACAGAGGCATTTTTTACACTTCAGTGGCAAAATGCCAGTCATCATGACTC
The DNA here is from genome assembly GCF_057233095.1 of Heloderma suspectum. Classification (NCBI taxonomy): domain Eukaryota; kingdom Metazoa; phylum Chordata; class Lepidosauria; order Squamata; family Helodermatidae; genus Heloderma; species Heloderma suspectum. The sequence continues at coordinate 13,419,431 of NC_139474.1, forward strand.
TGTGTGTGTGTGTGTGTGTTTGTAGGGAGAAGAGGGATTGTTTATTGCAGCTTTCCCCGACCTGGTGCCCTCCAGCGGTTTGGGACTACAATTCCCAGCTTTCCTGACCTTTGGCCATGCTGGCTGGGGCTGATGGGTGTTGAAGTTCAAAAGATATGGAGGGAACCAGGTTGGGGAACACTGCAATGTGGGGCAATGTTCACTGGAGTCCACGTAGATCGTCTGGCCTCCTACTCTCACGGATTCCCCGGGCAGGTAACTCAATTTTAGGGGAGAAGGGGCTGAAACCCTGAAACGCCCCTGTCCAAATGCAGAGCTTTCCTTTCCCCATAAGAACAAATGGAAACAATTCCCTGATATGGAGGAAAGAAAGGATCCCCCCTCCCCCCAAAAACAGATTTGACATAGGTGATCTTTGATCGAGACCCCAGCTTTGAATCCCCACTCGTCCCCACTCAGAAACCTTGGGCCGCTTACTGTCCCTCAGCCTAACCCACATTGCGGGGTTGTTGTGAGGATAGAATTGGAGGAGGAGAAGGGGAAGAACTATGCCTGCCACCTTGAGCTCCTGGCTTTAAAAAATGTAATACAATTAAAAACAAAACAAACGCGTCATTTAAAAAAAGAGCCATGGGGCGTGCGCGTCCAAGCAGCAACACAGAGCAGTAATACTGAGTCATTTTTTTACAACCTCGATCAGACAGAGGAAGAGAGAGACGGGGAGAGAGATGCTATCAGCCCTGCACGGGGAAAGAGTCAGCTGCTTGCATGCTAGAGACTGATGTGGGTAACGGCTGGATTTGATATTTAAAAAATGACAGATCAGAACCACTGCTCATTTTTCTTTGTCCCAGCAATCTTAGGTGTAGCCTGAAACCCACACAGCACCTAGGAGACCTAAGTGAGTCTTCCCCAACCATGGTTTCTTCCACATATATCTGACTACAACTCCCATTATCCCCAGCCAGTCTTGGCACTGGGCCCAGATCTGCTCTCTTGGTGATTCTGGAGCACAGCAGAATGTTTGAGACCAGCGTGTTCAATAGATCAACGTCTTCTAGGGGTGCTTTGGGGCAAAGGCAGCCCTTCCGCCCCAGGAATACTGTATTCTTCCAGAAGACCTTAGGTGAAGTTGACTGGGGCCAGCCCTGCCCTGCCCTGCAGCAAGGTGAGCATGCTTGCCTCAGTCAGCACCAACGGCAGGGAACAGGGGCGGTGCAGCCGGACTTCTAAAAAGTGTTGGCTCTAGCGGGGCGTGGGGACACCCCTTGAGCTCTGCTGCGGGCAGCAAAATGTCATGGGCTGGCATTGAGGTTCACCCAGGTATTGACTGAGTTGGACTCCTGCTGTGTGTAGTGTAGTGTGGTGTGGTGTGGTGTAGTGTAGTGTAGCGTAGAGTGTAGTGTAGTGTTGTGCACTTTAGTGTAGAGTGTAGAGTGTAGTGAAGTGTTGTGCACTGTAGTGTACTGTACTAGAGTGTAGTGTAGAGTATCGTGTAGAGTGAAGTGTGTACTGTAGTGTAGTGTTGAGCGTAGAGTGTAGTGAAGTGTTGTGCACTGTAGTGTAGAATGTAGAGTGTAGTGTGTAGTGTAGTGTGTACTGTAGTGTAGTGTAGTGTTCAGCGTAGAGTGTAGTGAAGTGTTGTGCACTGTAGTGTAAAGTGTAGTGTGTACTGTAGTGTAGTGTAGTGTTGAGTGTAGAGTGTAGTGAAGTGTTGTGCAGTGTAGTGTACTGTAGTGTAGTGTAGAGTTAAGTGTGTACTGTACTGTAGTGTAGTGTGTAGTGAAGTGTTGTGCACTGTAGTGTAGAGTGTAGTGTGTAGTGTGTACTGTAGTGTAGTGTAGTGTTGAGTGTAGAGTGTAGTGAAGTGTTGTGCACTGTAGTGTACTGTAGTGTAGTGTAGAGTGAAGTGTGTACTGTAGTGTAGTGTAGCGTAGAGTGTAGTGAAGTGTTGTGCACTGTAGCGTACTGTAGTGTAGTGTAGAGTGAAGTGTGTACTGTAGTGTAGTGTTGAGGGTAGTGTGTAGTGTAGTGTTGTGTAATGCAGGGTAGAGCGTAGTGTAGTGTAGAGCACAGTGTAGCGTAGAGTGTAGTAATGTAGTGGTCAACACCGAAGTGCAGGCACTCATCGCAACAGTCCCCATAGCGCCCCCGCCCCCCGCCGCCCGGAGAGTCTAAAAATTGAGGCAGCTGCATTGATTCATATCAAGGAACCAGGCATCGCAGTTCTCCTCTCCCTCAGGAGCAGGGCTTCGGTAAAGCGAGTGGGTGTTAACTGCCCAGGGGTCTTGACCAAACCTCCCCAAAATTCTTTGCATTACGACAGGGAACAAAAGTTGGTTGCTGGGAAAAAACATTTTCTCCCAGGCCCTGTGAGGATTGCAGCCCAGCTCAGGAGGAACAGGGAGGTCGGAGGGGGGCGGCAGGTGGTGCCCCGCCAGTCAAAAAGTCCTGGAGCTGCGTCCCTGGCTCCATTACACCTCTGTGTTTGTGAGAGAGAGACACACACCCGGAGAGAGAACTGCTAAGCTACTTTTTGATGCAAGCTTTCAGATACTCCCCCCCCCCCCGCCCCACCACTTCCTGTTGATCTTCTCCGGCTATTTGTCTGTCTGTCTCTCTATGTAGCTATTTGAAAATGTTCTAATCCACTTTCCCACCAAGATTGCCTTCAAGGCGGCTTATTACCATTCATTTTCAACAATAAATATAAAACAAAGCGAGCACAAAACTCACCTTTACACAAGACTAATGAATCCAGACTTTAGTGTGTATTCTGAATGAAATAGGGTGTGTGTGTGTGTGTACACATGTGAGTGGTGTGTCTGTATATATACACTTTTTTAAAAATGCCACACCCAAAAAACTACCTCCTGCAAGCGGAACCCCCAAATGATGCACATTTTCCATGAATTATCCTTCTCTTGCTAGTCCTAGGCAAAGAGCTAACACAGAGTGCTGAAAAACCCCCGCCCTGTAACCACGGGGAATCTGAGCATGCGCTGAGTGCTCTTGTTCTTGCTATTAAACAACAGCCCATTGCCAATGCATTCAGTTGTGTGGACGTTATAGGGGAGAGCATCCCCCTACAACGACTTGCACCTTTTCTTCTCTCTCCTGCTACCAGTGGTAAACCTTTAGGGAGCATCAGCAGCCCTGGAGTGTTTCCAGGCAAGACGTTGATCTTGCAACCACCCTGCCTCATTCATGGAATTTTATGGGGGATCCAGACGTTGTCATCTTCAATTTGTAGCCCTCCTGTGTTTTCCCATTGCTTTTTTTTTTTTTTACCAGAAAAAATTCCATTAAGGGGGAAAAAAGATGGAATGACTGCACAATGCCTTTGGGTGGTAGCTCTAGGAGCTGTGCGTCTGGAAGCACCAGCAAAATACTACATACGAGCAGGACGGGGACAAGAAATGAGCCAGCGATTGATGCACAGGTAGCAGGGCTGGGGCAGATGATGATGGGGACAGCGTCCTCCTAAGTAAAGCCCCTCTTGTCGGCCTCTTCGGGCTGAGGCAAATCCTGGGAGAGGTTCTGCCGAGCGTCCCATCCTGGAAGCGTCGCCCGCCTTTCTACTTGACAAGGATTTAAAAAAGAGGCTAGGCACAGAAATAATAACAAAACAGACTTACCGCGGCAACCAAAGAGGAAAGCGGTGTGTGAGACCAAAGGGAAGAATAAAAAGGCAATGGAAACCCGAGTCATATTTAAAGACTCGGAAAGGCCGTCCTTTTATTTCGAGTGTTCAAAGGGTACACCCACCGGCCACAGAGAGGGACCAATTGGAATCCCACTGGATTTTGCGGGCTTCGCTTGGCATGAGAGACTACAAGGGCGATAGCGTTCCACTCCCCCCCCCCTCCAGATTCCTGGGCCAATTCTTTCCAGCTGTTTGGCACAGAGGGGCCTTGAAATGCCAGCTGTGGCAAAACCAGCATAAAGCTACAGAGGCAGGAAGAGAGAGAGAGAGAGAGAGAGGAGGACCAAAACCAGCAACAGAAGAAAGGATGACAATGGATGCCCTAAATTTTTTTACAGATGACGTGCTTGAAACACAATTCTTAGACCAAGGCTAACTGCCTGAGCTACTATACATTTTTAAAGCCCCTCAGCAGTTTCTGTGGCTGATCATTTTCAGCGGACAGTATTGGCATGAAGAACGGATTCCCCTCAGCCTTTCATGCTAGTCTTTCTTGACTCCACCACCGCGGTCCTCCCCGTTTCCATCCCAGCGTTCGTTGTCGCTCCTGGCAAAACATCCGTCCTCCTTGGAGCTCGGGTGCCATCTTGGGCATCACTGCACACGCGGCTGGACGGCGGGGCAGTCCTGGAAGAAGTTGTGGAAGAAGGTGCAAGCAGACGCCACAAAGCGGATGTACTCTTCGAAGTCGACCTGGTTGTCCTTGTTGGTATCCAGCAATGCCATCAGCTCTTCAAAAGCTCCGTCTTTGATTTGTAGCTGGGGTGGGGTGGGGGAATGAAAAGTGAATAAAGGGCCTTTCCAGAATTATTACGCATATTGTAACAACATGGATATAGGATAAGGCTATCAATGGCTAGCTAATCATCATGGCTATATATTACCTTCGGTACTGGAGACAGCATACCTCTGAATTACAGGTGGACAAATTTGTCAGTGTTTGTTTCTCTTGCTTTCTCATTTTTCTGATCTTAAGTTTGGTTCATACAAATGTTGTGATTTCTTTTTAAGTTGGCGTGAAAATTCATAACATTTCGGTTCGCTTTTCTCAAAATACATGCATTTTTGTATGCATGTTAGGCTTAGACACACATTTTTTTTGCAACCAGGTTTCCTCATGTAATCCATATCTGAACATGATCTTCTCTGATATACGAATTTGCTTTTTTGTTATTGGAGAACCGCATTGCAAAATGTGGAAAAGTGCATATTTCGAAGGGTAACTGAGTTATGGTTGATACAGTGGCTCCAAAGAGCGAAATTAAAAAAAATTAGTTCTCATTAAGATGCAAACCAAAGAAATGTCTTCCCCAGCCCTGTCTAAATTACCAGTTGCTGGGGAACATGGGCAGGAGGGTGCTGTTGTACTCATGTCCTGCTTGTGGGTTTCCCTTGGGCAGCTGATAGGCGGCAGTGGGAACAGAATGCTGGGCTAGATTGGTCTTATGTCCTTAACGTGCAGAGAGCCCTGCTGGGTCAGACCAAAGGCACCGCTTTCCAAGACAGTTTGCATTTTTAATTCAAAGATCAAGCTTGTGTTTCAGCTGGATGGAGAAGCACTTTAGTTCAAGCTCAGTGGGTTTTGCATGTTGAACCCATGCACCACCGAGTTCCATGGAGCTTATACCCAGGTAACTGCGCATAGGATTGTGGTCGTGCCCCATAAACTTAAGGGTGAGATTTTGATGAGTGGTTTGTCTGTTTCTTTTGGATGTATGGGTTTTCTGATGGAGTTTTTAGCCAGAATGTTAGCTCCTTTGAGTACAACTAATAGAAATTCTGGATATTAAATATCCTAGGGGCGTGGCTATGGATTCTTTTTGGGGCGAGGCTATGGGTTCCCGGGGGGCATGGCCATGAGGACGATCGAGATGCACTCCTGCAGTCCAAAATTCGCGACTCTTCTTTCGAGAGATTATTCTACCACAGAGAAGGACCTGCTCCTGGTAGACAACAACTGCTGTAGGGAGCCCAAGTTGTCATCCACCAGGGGCAGGAATGAACCCAGAGCCAGGCTAACTAGTACATATGAAGGGCTTGAAATGGGGGTAACAGTCACGGCTTTCCGCCCCAAAAGAATTCTGGGAAACTTTAGCTCTGCAATGAGACTCATAAGAACTTCAGAAGAGCCGTGCTGGATCAGACCAAGGGTCCATCTAGTCCTGCATCTGGTTCACACAGTGGCCAACCAGCTGCCCACGGGAAGCCCACAAGCAGGACAGGAGTGCAACAGCGCCCTCCCGCTGCGGGGACTGGTTTGTTGACATGGATCAACACCGCTGCCTGCATTTTGGACTCTCCTGGGGGGTGTGGACTGTCTCGATGAGAAAAAATTACCTCTGCACCACTGGTCATGATCCCTACGCTCAGGATGCTGGGAGAGGGAATGGGATACTTACGGTGCGCAAGCTGGGAAGCTCATTTTCCAATAGCAACCTCAGCTCCCCCTTGCTGAGTGTGTTCCGGTCTCCTTCCTTCTGGCAATAGCTCTGGAAGGTGCAAACCAGCACGCCAAGGGCCCTCTCCAGAGTCTGTAATGGCTCCATCTCCAATTCTGTTTGCGAACTGCTCTGCAAGGCAATGGAGAGGGAACAGATGGCTCAGCCTTCCCCGACCTTGTTGCCCTCGAGATGTGTTGGACTACAACTCCCATCATTGCCAGCCAGCACATCCAGTGGGGGTGATGGGGGTTGACGTCCGACATATCTGGAGGGCACCAGAGTGGCGACGGATGGATGGGTTTGTAATTTGTATTTGTTTCATCACGTACAAAATGTTTATGCCGCTTTTCGACCCGTGTTCCCAAAGCAGTGTACAAATAAAAATGATCAACAGAGGGAGGAAAGGAGGTCTCTTTCCCACCCCGGTCTGCCCCCAATTTGCCCCCAATACTTAACAGGCTGTTATGCAGGGCATCAACCGCAAGAACAGTCCACCTGGGAAATGTAGTTTCCCTATATCTTTGGGAAACTACATTTCCCTCACCGTGAACCAGGGTACAGGGAGACCTGGTCCTTCTGCTTCTGCCAGAGCTAGTGGCCAGTAAGTGGATGGGAGGGCAAGTAGGGTGGCCATGTGTCCTAATTTACAGAGGACAGTTGTCTATTTGAAGAATACTCCACCTGGGAAATGTAGTTTCCAGACATCTTTGGAAAACTACATTTCCCTCACCGTGAACCAGGGTACAGGGAGACCTGCTCCTTTTGCTTCTTCCAGAGCTAGTGGCCAGGTACGCAGATGGGAGGGCAGGTAGGGTGGCCGTGTCTCCTAATTTACAGAGGACAGCTCTCTATTTGAAGGGCTGTCCAGTCCCAGTCCAGTTGAAAGAAAAATAATCCTAAGCAGGGAGAGCAGAGCAGAGCAGGGCCCTTGAAGTTGCTCATCTGAGTTAGCAGCGCCTGAACAGACAGCAGAGTGAGCAGGCAGGTGCACAGACCACCTGGCCATCACCTTCCCACTAGGATGGGACGGATTGACTTTCTGTCTGAATTAATAATTTCTAAATTTGCATCTACACCAGGGATGTGCAACTTGTGGCCCTCCAAACGCTTTGGCCTACAACTCCCATCAGCACTGGCCAGCACAGCCAATGTGAGAGATGATGGGAGTTTTAGGCCAGCATAACATATATGAATTAGAAGATGCAAATGTGATGCAAATCTTTGTCCTCTTTTCTTGGGGTGGGGTGATGCATTTCCTCTTTTTTGGCGACGTGGAAATGGCTGCTGTAAATGCAAGGAGTTTGGAGGCCCCCAAGAGAGAAGGGGATGAGGTTTGGGGGAGGGGAGGGGGAAGGGATCACCCTGAACCTGCTCCACTCCCCATTTCTCACACTCAACCCCCTTTCCCTGGGATACCAATTTGCCCTCCAACATCATTGCTGCATAGTCTCCGTTATGATCCAGACACTCACACCACTGCCTGTCAAGTCAGCCCTCTTTTCTATTGCATTCGACATCCCAAATTCCAGAAGGGGTAACTGTTAGTCTCATACAACAACAAAAAGCATCTTTTGTGGCAACAGAAAGACCAACAGCTTTACTGTGGCCTAAGTCTCTGGCCTGAAATGGCCAAACTAGAACGCAGCAGTAAATTTGTTTCTATCCATGTAGGGCTCAGTCATGATCAAGGTTCTCTCATCTTCTTGCAAGTGTTAAATTAACACAAGCAAAGCTAGGAAGACCGGGTGACCACCACTGGCAGCTGTTGCAAATGTTTACTGCACTTATTTTGTGTAGATTTAAGCTTTGCACAGAATTGTTACAGTCTTTTTCTAACATTTTCATGGCCATTTGGCCTCACAGTTTATGCTTTTTAACCCATCTGGATACTTATCTGTTAACTGAGGACACACTTTGCAGCTGAAGAAGAGGGTTCTCATCCATAAAAGGTCCTGCCTCCCTAAACCTGTTACTCTTTAAAGAGTCACAAGAGTTCTTTTTATTATTTCTAAATACCAGATGCTGGAGATCAACATCTGGAAGTAGCCACCCTGCCCTGTTTGCAACTTTCCCGGAGGCCTCTAAAGTTGAAACAGAATGCTGGGCTAAAATGGACCTTTGGTTTTTAAAATCTTGCAAGGCTGTTGCGAGTTCTTAAGTCCATTTCCAGAAACATCTCCCATCCCGACACACCAAGAACGATTTTGCTTCCGCTGGATGAGAAACATTTTGACACGCAAAGCACGACAACAAACCCCGCAAAGGTGCATGCAAAAAAGCCTCAGTGACTCTCTCCCGCTCTTCTCCCCGAAAGGATATTAACGTACCAAGCGAGCTCTCCCGCGTTAAGGATCCTCGTGCAGGCGAATGAACCGGGAGGGTAGGAGACGGAACGGCAAGTCTATCAACCTGCCTGGGATTGCCTTCCGCGCTCCTGTCTGCAGATTCCAACTCTGCCAAGCCCTCCAGTTCATTGATCGCCCAGGCAGGCCTTTGGAACGAACGTGATCCACCCATCAGTTGCATCACACCTGATCCCAACCCACACCCACTGTTGCTTCAGGAATAGGACATCTTTCTCCACACACACCCAGTCGCAGCCTCAAAGCACGAGGTTCGTGTTTAATTGTTCTTCCATCTGATCTGCCATTTCTGTAATATGTGCCCAGGAGGAGCAACGGTGTAGTGGGATCAGGCTGTACACTTTATTTTTTCCCAGGTTTTCCCAGGTCTTACACTTCATTACACAAAAAAGCCAGGACACTTTTTTAATGAGCAGGGACACCAAAGTCATTTCCCACCCCTAGGGATGTCACGGGCATCCAGTTGAGGCTCAAGGCTTCGCGATTTCTCTCCGGCTCTGCCTCCCAGTCTGCGGACGTCTTTGTTTGCCTGACTCGGCACGTGCCGAGTCGGGGCAAGCGCAGCACTCCCTGCTGCTACGCCGAGCCGCCATTCTGTGCAAAATGGTGGCTCGGCCTTTTCCGTAAAGGCCGATTCGACGTAAATAAGGCCGTAAATGGGCCTATTCACACAACATCACAGGTGTGAATGTTCTGTTTAGACTGCTTACGTCTGTAATGTTGCACAAATGGGCCTATTTATGGCTGCCATTTGCACAAAAGGGCCCTTTACAGAAAAGGAGCAATACGACAATGGAACCAATTACTGAGGGAGGTGGTGGGCTCTCCCACACTGGAGGCCTTCAAGACGAGGCTGGACAGCCACCTGTCAGGGATGCTCTGATTTGGATTCCTGCACTGAGCAGGGGGTTGGACCCGATGGCCTTGTAGGCCCCTTCCAACCCTACTGTTCCATGATTCTATAGGACGAGCCACCGTTTTCCGCAAAATGAGGGCTTGGCGGAGGAGCGGGACCCTGTGCAGCATGCGTGGCACGCCTGCAAACCACCCAGCAGCTCTCCACGCATGGTGAGCACGGTCAGGTTGGCCGGCAAGGTTCCGACAAAGCAGCGCGTGAGGTGGGCTGAGATGAGTTTGCCCTTCCCTACCCACCTCCCTCCGGATTCTGTTTCCTCTCTTCACAGGAGCCGGGGATGAAATGAATGTTCCCAGCAACAATATGTTGTTCTCTGTCACAATGCAAAACATTCTGGGGCTGGCGTGGTCTTGAATGGGCAACTCGTTTTACAAAAGAGCTGCTCTCGGTGAAGGTGAAAACTGCTCGAATTGGTTTGTTGATATGGATCAGCACAGCTACCTGCATTTTTGGACTGGCCTTGGGGGATGTGGCTGTGGGGATCTTCACCACAGGCGTGTAGCCGAGGGGGCTACGCAGGGGCAGGTGAACAGCTGGAGGCCACAAGGAGGAGGATCGGCAGGGGCAGAAGGTCAGCAGGGGCCCCCCTGCTGGCCTGTGGCCCTTGGCAGGTGCCTGACAATGCCAACTACTGTTGCCGTTCCCCTGTGCTCTGTGTTGTCCTTAAATTATTATTATTTTTAAAGACCAAATAAATATTGACTGGGGGGTGGTGGGGGTGAGCAACTTAGGGCCCTCCAGATGTTTTGGGCTACAACTCCCATCAGCCTTAGCTAGCATAGGCGATGGTGAGAGATCAGGGGATGTGTAGGCCGAAATACTTGGAGAGTCTACCTCTGGCACAGACAAACACATTTATTGTGGTATAAGCTTTTGTGGGCCACAGTACTTGATCAGCTGTGAACGCCCAGGCACAATGAACATCAGGGTACCACGGGTGAAGAAGGCTATCCCTCGCATACCTGGAATATTTTGGCTGCAGTCCCATGCGAGGAAACATGTCTCGGACTGGGCTGTTGGGGTTTTTAGGATTTTGTGACACTTTGGATGAGTTCATCGGTGTTTTCGATTGTTCTCCCACACCGTGTGTCCTGTGCTGTAGAAAATTGTTGAAGGACGCAATCTTACGCATGTGTAGACAGGGCAAGTCCTACAACTCACAGGTTGGAGCATGCTGGGAGTTGTAGAACTTTGTTCTGTCTAAACATGCCTAGGATTGTGCCTTAAGAACAAGAACCTGGCCATATCTCAAACTGCTTTGAGGTCTGTTGATGATGATGATAATAATAATTTATATATTGTTATATATTTTATATTTTTATAGAAAATATATAAAAATATTTTCAATATTTTAATATTTTATATTTTTAACCCACCTTTCAGGGCGCACTGCCCTCACAAGCCAGCTTACAATAGGACAAAAATATGAACATATACAATTACAACAAAACACACACATCATTACCAGCAGCAAATGCAGACTGGAATGCAGGGCTGGCGCCAACGGTAGGCTTGACTGGGTACCTGCCAGGGGCCCACACCCTAGCAGGGGCCCACTGACAAGAGCCCCCTGGAGTTGCTCCTCCTCTTCCCCATTGCAACCGGCTTGCTCCCCTGCCTCCTTGCTCTCTGGGTCTCTGCCCGGCAAGTGAGAAACCAGAAGCAATGATGAGAAAGAGGAGGAAGAAGAAGAGCAGCTGGTGACAATGGCAGTGAGAAGGCAGACCCACGGAGGAAGGGGACCTCTTGCTCAAGGGCCCTCAGAAGCCTGGAGTCGGTGCCACTGGATCAAATGAGTGCTCAGGGTTTTTGTTATCATTTTAAAGCCAGAACTGGTGAAGGCATACATATCCCCCTGGGGAGAGAATTCCAATGGTGTGGGGCCACCACTGAGAAAGTCCTGTCCCTGGTTCCCACCAGCCTAAGGACTCTTGCTGGTGAGTCAGAGTAGATATCGTGTATTCCCTTCTCCCGGCTCAATGGGTAGAATCCAACTAGCATCCTTCTTAGAGTAGACCCATTGAAATGAATGGGACTTAAGTTAGTCAGGACTAACTTCAGTCCCATTCATTTCAATGGGTCTACCCTAAGTAGGACTTTCGTTGGATTCTACCCAATATTTGTTTTAATATTTTAATATTTTCATTGTTGTATTTATTGTTTTGATTGTTAATATTTTGGTAATTTTAATGGTTATAAACCACCCTGGGTGCATCTGCCATTTGGGCAGTATATAAATTAAACAAACAAACGTTAACAGCATGAAGACCAGAATATCAACACTCTAAACTCTAAAATAAAAAAAGAAAGAAGACACTTGCCGCAAGAAAACAAACAAAAACCACTGTATTTTATTGTATTTCTATGTAATTTTTTTTACCCTTCCATCCTAGTCTTTCTCTCTCCCCTTCCTTAAAAACAGAGCTTCGGCTATTGGGCGGTAGATAGATAGATAGATAGATAGATAGATACCCCTCCAGCTGGAACTTCTCTGTCAATTACAATGCATGTTTACTCAGAAGTACATCCTGCTGAGTTCAATGGCATTTACTCCCTAGTAAGGGTGCGCAGGAACTGCAGCTTTAAATGAGAAATAAGAACAATCTGGAGTCAATTGCTGCTAAGTGCTCTGGAAACTGGATTGGCTACCTTTAGGGGGGTGGAACTGGGAAGGAGACTGGTAGTTTTATAAGAAGTCAAAACAGAGGGAGGGTGGGACCCATCAACTTTGTTGGGGGAAAGTTATGGAAAATTTGAGCAAGGTTTTTTATTATTATTATTTAAGGGAAATAACACAGTGGTTTCTCTGTGGGTGTCTTGGTCAGCCTTTTCTTTAAGATTGGGAGGTGGTTTCAGACAGTGGAAGAGGCTCAGTGGTGTGTTTTAAAAAGGGGATTCTTGCCAACACAAACACACCCTCCTGAAATGGAGTAGCCAGGCCGGGCGTTTAACGGGGAGCCATGCAGAGTGGAAAGAGTGAGAAAATGATGTTTTTATTTGGAAATGGGGGGTGCTGAGTGTGCAGGGGGAGAGGGAAGGGAGGGGGCTGTGAGTTTTTTTCCCCATCATAAAATGTCATTAAGCTGACATGAAAAAAAGCTTTGGGGGCACAATGGACCCGCTCTGATATTTTGTGAAAATGATGTTCTGACGGTGCCTCAATGGGCAAGAGAGCGTAACTAGAGCAAACTTGAGGCTATGTAAAATTTCAAAATGTTTGAAAATATATATTTAGATTTAAGCAGGAAGACAGTGAATATCCTTTTAAGTTAAGCAAATGAAAACATGGCATGCAGGAAGTCTGAAGATATGAATGGTTCATAGAGAAAAGTAAATGCAAAAGAGCACCACTTACAAAAGTAGAATGTGGTTTAATCAAAAAATGATTAAAAAGAAAATATATTTCTACTTAATGAGCCACAAAGATCACGCTTTGCAAAACAACTACAGTTTAACTCTCTCTAAGGCCTATTAGAAAACAATATTAGGAAAACGGTATTAGAGCATCAAATTGAAAAGCGGAGACATCCAAAAGTTATAGGAGGAAGAGCAATTAGCAGCAGCTTGAATGGTTTCTTAGCTCTGTTTAAACTGCCGCTAGTCCAAACCAGGAAAATGCAATGTTTGAAGCTTTCAGTTGTATGGCAGTCTAAACCTTTAGAGAAAAGGGGGAATTAAAGGATGGTATAGCTACCTGTTCCAAAGAAAGATCTGGAGAACAGGCTTTTGTGGACCCCAGAGGAAGCTTGAAAGAGACCTCTCCCGGAGTCCAAGGTGGAGGACTCAACAAAGGCCAGTTAGGAAAAATTCATGTAGGAAGTGAAGAAAATACTTTAAAATGAAAAGGATGGTGAAGTCTGAGCCTCACCAGTGAATAAAATAAAACAGTAGAGGAAAACTGACTCAAGCTGTTCAGGGGCCGAGTACCTTGCTGCAAAAGGCTGGCTCAGAAATGGCCAGCTGCAGCCTTAAAAACTGAAGAAGAGACATAGGATCATAGAATAGTAGGGTTGGAAGGGGCCTACAAGGCCATCGAGTCCACCCCCCTGCTCGATGCAGGAATCCAAGTCAGAGCATCCCGGACAGATGGCTGTCCAGCCTCATCTTGAATGCCTCCAGGGTGGGAGAGCCCACCACCTCCCCAGGTAATAAGATCCATCGTCGCATTGCCTTAAATGAGCGCTTGTAGATGTAGATATCCAGGCCCCCCTCGATGCGCTTGGACTTGCGGAAAAGGATCAAGTCCTCAAAGAGGAAGATGTGGCGTGGGCACTCCCTGCGGCCGACGGACACCCTGATCTCATCCTGGCGCACCAGCTGTCCCTGCTCCTTGAGGGTCACCTGGGCACAGAAACCACAGTGTGGTCAAAGCAAGGCGTTCCCTGTTCTCTCAAAAAGAAGGCAAACATGCAAACTATGGCCCCAAAGGCCCTAAAACTAGCAAAAATGTGTTGGCAAAAGCTAGAGCTATGCGAAACAGAACAAACGACAGGAAACGGACGACAAAGTCCGTCTCCTAGGGTTCAGTCGCTTTTTGATTCACTGACTCCCCTAAACTTTCCCAGCCACTGACTGGCCATTTTCGTTCTTTTCAGTCGCCAGCTAGAAATTTAGTCTGGATTGGCGAAAGACCTATTGGGTGGGCAGGAACCTGCAAAAACAGTCTTTTTTCCATAGTTTTAGGCAGCTTATGTTACCTTAGGCCTTATCAGGGTATATGGGAACATTCTGGACTCATGGAATGGGTAGCTCTGAGGAGTAACAAACATAGCAACTTCTTCTCATACTGGTCCGTTGTTCCACCGCTTGACCGCATCTTGGTCAGTGTGACTTGTCTGCATCTCACACTCCAGGCAGCAAAAACTTTCTGCCCTCAGGGAAAGACAGGCCTGCATGTGAACCAAAGGTTCAGTCCTATTCTATTTCATGGCTTCTTTAGAAGCTCTCTGTTCCCACACTTGAACCCAAAATGGGACCTGAGTACCTTTTTGCTTTTCGGATGTGGCTGTAATACAATGGTTTAGATGACTGGTCTATCTAACTCCGTATTGCCTGTGCTGAAGGGCAGTGAGTCTCCAGGGTTTCAGACAAGGCGTGGTCGTGGTGGCAGGGTGTCTTTCTCAGCCCTACCTGGAGATGCTGGGGAATGAACCCAGGACCTTCCACGTGCAAAGGATGTGCTCTACCATGGAGCTATGGCCTTTCTTTTAAAAGTGAAGTAAGATTCTAGTTCTCATGGTTCTGAATAAAGGGCTGATTTAAACAAAAACAGAAGAAGCTGCCTTATACTGAGTTGAACGATTGCTCAGCCAGCTTCTCATCCTTCTGCAACTTGGTGCTCTCCAGTTTTGGACTACAGCTCCCATCAGCCCCTTGCTGGCCGGGGCTGATGGGAGTTAGGAAACAGCTGCGATTTCAGACAGTCTTTCTCAGCCCTACCTAGAGATGCTGGGGATTGAAGCAACCTGGGACCTCTGTCACGGCAGGGGTGTTGCCAGGCGCTTAAAAGATTTGGGGCCTAGGTGCATGGGACACAAATTAACATGAACTCTGCATATGCTAATTTATATCTATACATGCAAATTTAGAATAATTACTAGGATTTCACAGGAGGCAATGCCAGCCAATTAATTTCTCATCCAAATCATCTCAAAACGAATCCTTCAGTTAATTTGCACCCTGGCCTAGGTCATTCCGAACTACTGGAAAGTCTCCGCTTAATTGCCATGCAGGGGAAGTTTTGTTTTTGAGGGATGGGGGGGCGGGGAGAAATAACCCCCACCTCTCCAGCTGCAATCCCCCTTGAAAATTGCCTCCAGCAGCGCAATTAAGCTGAGACTAAAACCCTTGGCACCAATGGAAGCTCAGGAATAGATCCACGGCTCTGGGAATTAGACTATGGCCCAGGTCTAGAAGTGCCCCTGGTCATGGTAAAGCGTAATGTCTTCCACTGAGCTTTGGTCCTTCCCCTGTAGCTGTGACAGCTATTATTCTATTTGTTATATTTATATCCCGCCTTTTCCTCCAAGGACCCCAAGGCAGCATACATGATCCTCCTCTCCGTTTTATCCTCACAACAACCCTGTGAGGTAGGTTAGGCTGAGAGTCTGCCCAAAGTCACCCAGTGAGCTTCCATGGCTGAGTGGGGACTAGAACCCGGAGCTCCCAAGTCCCAGTCCAACCCTCTAACCACTACACCACACTGGCTAGATAGAACCTCTTTGTTCAGAGCCAGTCTATCTCTGAACACCCCTTGGTGAGGAGCAATGATGGCGGGAAGGTCTGCCAAGGCCCCAATTGTGGACTTCCCAGTGGCATCTGGTTGGTTGTTGTGCGAAACAGGATTCTCAACTAGTTAGCACATAATCTTCCCTCATGTGTCATGTGGTGGGAGGGCAAAATGGACAGGGGAGGCCCTGAAATATAGAAATAAAATAGATCCAGATGAAAATGCAGATGAAAAATTAAGGAGGCCTGGAAACCAAGTAGACCGTAGGTTTGAATTGCACACAGTGCTTAGAACAAGGGTGCAGAACTTCAGGTCGGTGGGCCTGCTTGGGGTCACAATCTGTCCCGCCAGGGTTCTCCAGATGCCAGTTTCCCAGCTTTTGTATGGTTGTTTCCTAAACACATTCTAAAAGGCTGAAATGCCTCTTCTAAAGCTTAAGCGCTGGCGGTAAGTGCTTTACGCGAAAACAAGGTTTTATTTTTTTATATTTTGGCCCGGCCCCATTTCTGCCTTAGGCCCTGCCCACTGCTGGGATGCAGCCCCAGAGAGCTTCTCCGAAACTGCATTCGGCACTCGGGCTGAAAAAGGTTCAACACCTCTGGCTTAGAAACTTGCAGCTGCACGGTCTCGGAGTGAGTAATACGAAACCCCCTTGTACCGAACATCTTTATTACTGTACCGATAGCGCCCCCCCCGCTCTCCGGCCAGTCTGCGCAGGGAGGTGTCGCAGCCAAAGAGGCCGCCTCCGGAACGCCGGCCTCATCTCTTCCGGTTGCTCACGTCGGAACACTCCCGGAAGAATTCGTTGCACAGGGAAGCAGTGAGGGCCAGGAAGACCGCGTACTCCTGGAAGTCCAGTTCCTCGTCCCCGTTGTCGTCGAGTTTCTCCATCAAGTTCTCAAAGCCAGCTTCGTCAATCTTCCCCTATGGGAAGGAGGAAGAAGACGCAAACAGCTGATTGCCCAACCTTCGCCTAGTTCCCCGCGCAGTACTGAGATGGGTTGTTTCCGTGGTAATCGGGGCCGAGATCTAGCAAAAAAGCCAGGCCTGCGACGAAAGTGTTATTCAGTGGAGAGTGCAATGGTGCGAGGGGCAGTCTACTTGAGCAACGGTACCCCCCCCCCCCGGGAACCTGCTGTCCCTGACATGGGTGCCATTAATCCACGTTGCAGAGATTGTACATGAATAACAGCACAGAGGAGAGGTGGCAGCTGGGAATACTGGATCTTGTCCCCTTCAAGTGGAAAGTGGACTCTACACAGACAGGGTGACAGGCTCGAGTGCTCCTTTCCTCACATGTTCAGTGAAACTGGGAAGAACGCCGAAAGAGAGCTTGAAGTGATCCATGTTGCTTCTCTACCCCTGCTTCCATTATTTATTTATTTATTACATTTCTATCCCATCTTTTCTCCTCTTTGAGGAACCCAAGGCGGTGTACATGATCCTCCTCTCCATTTTATCCTCACAACAACAACCCTGGGAGGTAGGTTAGGCTGAGAGTCTATGACTGGCCCAAAGTCACCCAGGGAGCTTCCATGGCTGAGTGGGGACTAGAACCCGGATCTCCTGACTCCCAGTCCAACGCTCTAGCCACTACACTGGCTCCATTTCTTTCCCCGTTTTCCTCAGTGTCAAATTTTAGACTGTAAGATCCTTGAGGGCAGGGGCCTGTTCTGGGCACAGTATGCTATGAACAGAGGGTGAGAGCAAATTAAATTGATCACTCCAGGACGGTGGCAGGGCAAACAGAGCTTGAAACCCCTTGAGCAACAGAGCCAACCCACAAACTGTTAGATAATAGATTGATAGATAACACGCATGCCCACGCACACACGTGCGCAAACGCACACCTTCCAGGGTTGCTCCAGCTGGCCAGCCTGATCAAGAAGGCTCATTACTTCATGATCTCTGATCTGGTGATCACTTAGACCAGGGGTTGTCCTCCAGATGTTGGACTGCAACTCCCATCAGCCTCAGCCAGCATCGTGAACAGTGAGGGCTAATGGGAGTTGTGGTCTTCCAGATGTTTCGGCCCACCCCAACTTAGACCCTGAAGGTGAAGTCAATGTATGGCCACTGAATCTCCACCCAAAATGAAATTTCCGGGGATGTGACCTCACCCTGACAAAGGTGGGCAGCTCATGGAGAAGCAGCTCTCGCATCTCAGCCTTGCTCAGCTTAAACTTGTCACCTTCCTTGGCGGCATATTTGTGGAAGGTGTCTATCATGACATCTAGAGCCTCTTCAAGGGGAGCTTGCATCTTGGTGCCTGGAAAAAGCAGAAGCAGGAAAGCGAGGAGCTGAATGAGAACTCGGCCACCGAGACAGGAGGGAAGTCACCTTGTCCCCACAAAACCTTTTAGATTTTGTTCACTCAGGCGATGTAGATGCTGTCCCCCATGTCAGGGGCTTAACAAAAGAACACGAATGTACTGTGATGGCTGGAAAGCTCTCTCCCCTGCCTTTGGAAGATGACACCCTTCAGAGAGTGGGGAAAACGGGTTGTAGCAAGTTTTTAATTTAAACATTGGGAGATAGCTGAGGGGGCTGACTAAAACTGAAGCTGCCTTTGGAATGGCATTATTCTCTTTTGGGAACCTGCTACAGGAAAGGGCTGGGGGGGGGGATTTGCTCAGTTCCTATTTTAATGCGAACTTACCTAATTTTGTACTTTTGAACTAATTACGTGAACCAAAACTCAGCTATCCTTCAAAATTCTTACTCCTCCAGATTTTGCAGCGGAGTCCTCCAATTAAAAAAAAAAAAAAGCATGTATTAGGGGAAAGTTAGCACAAAAATAAGTGAAAGCCACATTAAAATGCACTATATTAGGAACATCGCTTTCACAAAATGTGTATATTAGGCAAAACAGCATACAGAAATGCATGCATTCGGAGAAATGTGGACAAGAACATGTACGAATTTTCATGCAAACCTTTAGGAAAAACATCTCAAAGTTCAGGGCAAACCAAGGTTCAGATCGGGAAAAATGAGAAATGGAGAGACAGATTCATGGGGTTAGTAATTGCACTTCCTGTGTTAAGTTCCTCCTTTCCCCCATGTCATAGTCCTGATCCCAGATCCCCTGTGTCTACTTTCTTATTAAAAAAAAATTAAAGATACAGAAGTGTAACCACACATTTAACATATTGTCTTGTTTGGTCCAAGCTAGGGAATACGGACGTAAGAGGAGCCCTGCTCGATTCTACCCTCTGTAGTCAGGGCATCTGGTCAGCTGTGGTGAGAAACAGGATGCTAGATTAGATTGAATGTTTTTATGTATGTATGTATGTATTCATTCATTTACTTATTGCATTTATATCCCGCCTTTTTTTTTCTCCAAGTAACCCAAAGCGGTGCACAAAATCCTCTTCCTCCCCATTTTATCCTCACAACAACAACCCTGTGAGGTAGGTTGGGCTGAGAGTCTATGACTGGCCCAAAGTCATCCAGTGAGCTTCCATGGCCAAGTGGGGACTAGAACCTGGATCTCTTGACTCCCGGTCCAACACTCTCACCGCTACACCCCACTGGCTCTCATGTTTGTTCCAGCAGGGCCTTTCTTGTGTTCTTTAAGCCTCTTTGAACGCAAATGGGACTTTGCCATCTGAGTAAAGATGCCTTGGTTTGGGCTCCTCTCCTCTTGCAAATGGAAGCGGGTCAAATGCTGTGAACCGCTTGTCCATCTAACCCTGCCTTCCGCAACGGGGATGCCCTTCAGATGTACTGGAGTACAACTCCCATCACCCCAGGCTTTGGATGATGGGGGCTGGAGCCCAACACATGGGGGAAGGGAGGGACCAGACCTAGCCTGTCTGCTCCGATGGGAGGAAGCTTTCCTGTGCCTTGCTACCTGGAAATGCTAGGGATTGAACCTGGGATGGTCTCCCTGCAAGGCAGTGCTCTGCCCATGAAGGAAGCAGATTCAGGGGGTGCAGGAGAGAGAAGCCCTCCTCTAGGTTTAGAGCAGAGCTGATCATTTGATGGTGTCCCGGTTTTTGTACAGCCCCCCCCCCCCGCCTGTTCTAAAAGGTTGAAATGCCTCTCCTAAGGCTTAGTGACTGACAGTAAGACCTCTAAGCCAAAATAGGCTGAGATTTTGGTCCCGCTCCTTTTGCCCTCAGCCACACCCCTTTTTGCCTTCAGCCACGCCCTCCCTTGGCATGTGGCACCCTAGATCTTCTTCCAAATGGGATTTGGCCCTCTGGTTGAAAGAGGTTCAACACCCCTGTTTTAGAGGCTGGGGTTAGGGGCGGGAAGCGATCGCTCTAACCCCGTGTGGCTTTCTGGACCAGCTGGGGTGGAACTGATGCCCACCTGACACGGCGGTTCCAGAGATGGACATCCATTGCTGGACACTTGCCACAAATGAGTCATCAGGGGTGTGTGTTAAAAGATGGGTTACGATTGCTAAAGAAATACTTTAAAATTAAATAAAAGGTGGGAAAAATGGAAAAGATCACTCACCTAGATAAGCAGAGTGAAAAGCCCAGCAGAAGGGGCAGGGGGAGGTGACAGAAGCAAATTCAGCTTAAGCGTTTTGTTTTTGCATCCACCGGACCACTGCCTGCTTCCGTGAACACCTGCTCCCCCGGCTCAGTTCTGTGCTGGGACGCCGCGCCTCCGGGCTACCGCTTTGCTCCCAGCCGGTCCGGAGTTCGAGCCTCACCCGAATCTAATTTGTTTACCCAGCGGAGTCCCAGGTGGGGAAGGAATGGCTCCCTTTTAATCCCTCTGCTCTTAGGGAGACGTGGTATGGCAGCAGGCGACGTGCCTGTGTTCCTTAGTTGCGTTATACAGAATTGGGGATCTCGGAGAGGAACATACTTTTCCCCACACTCCCTCTCTGCAGCAGTTACGAAATAAGCCAGACCTGCCAATTCTCTTTTAAGGCGTCTAGTAGTCGACCTTTCCACTTGCAAACTGTATGCATGTCTGAACATGACCAGATGGTGCTGATTTACACTGAGATCAGGATCGGTTTAAGACTGTCTGCTGCAGCATTCCCCAACCTGGTACCATCCTGGCTGGAAACGTTGCGAGTTGTAGTCCCACAAATCTGAGAGCACCCGGTTGGGGAACACTGGTCTGTTGCAGCTCATAACAGCACTCCCAAGATTTGGGGGCCATTGCTAGCCCCTGCTATTTCTGAACGCCGTTAAGCGGAGATGGCAAAAATTGAACCTGGGACCCAATGCTGAGCTCTGGGCCTGTCTCTCTGCCTTAAATGACCCACGGTATTTCCCCTACCACTGTTTGCTTTACTTCTGCTTTACAAGTGGAATCTGTGTGGCTAGAAATGGGACTGAGTCACTGCCAGATTGTGGACTGTTTTTTAAAAGAGTAATGGTGGAATGGCTGCTGTTGTTCCTTGGTGCAACCTGAAACCGGTTCGGTGACGGCAGCGGCAAGCAATGGTGAATCGAATTAAGTCTGCACCGTCCCTTCTATACTCTGTTATGACTGTTACAAACTACAGACATGGGGGCTTTTCTGTGATGCACTGATTTTTTTTCTTTCCTCTGTCCCCACCACTGGTTATGTTTAACAACCAGTCTGATGAAGAGCTCTGTAGAACTTGAAAGCTTGCTCACAACCTTCTGACATTTTGGTCTGCCTCCTCACAAAGGGTTAAGAACATACAAAGAGCCCTGCTGGATCAGACCAAGGCCCATCTTATTAATTAATTAATTACATTTATATCCGGCCTTTTTTCCTCCTTAAGGAACCCAAGGTGCCTTACACAATCCTCCTCCATTTTATCCTCACAACAACAACCCTGTGAGGTGGGTTGGGCTGAGCGTCTGTGACTGGCCCAAAGTCACCCAGTGAGCTTCCATGGCAAAGTGGGGACTAGAACCCGGATCTCCCGACTCCTAGTCCAACACTCTCGCCACTACGCCACACTGGCTCTCAGACCTCCCGACTCATCTAGTCCAGCATTCTGTTCACACAGCAGCCAATCAGTTGCCCAGGGGAAACCCATAAGCAGGACATGACTGTAACAGCACCCTCCTGCCCATGTTCCCCAGCAACTGCTGGACATAGGCATACCGCCTCTGATACTGGAGGTAGTAGCATACAGCCATGAGGACTAGTAGCCATCAATGGCCTTATCCTCCTTGAATTTGTCTAACCCCCTTTTAAAGCCATCCCAATTTGTGGCAGTCCTTACATCTTGTGCTGGTATAATTTAACTATGTACTTTGTACAAAAAGCATTTCAGTGGGTCTACTCTCTCTTTTTTTTTTAATGCTGTATTCATTCCATCATTCCAAATTCTTTCATTCCATCATTCCAAATAAATTCATCAACTGCTTTCATATTACATCCATTCATAAATAAAAATATTAACTAAGAAGACCTATAAACATAATCAAACTCATACCAGTCAAATAGCCCTGTAACAGTAAACAAGGCTGCACTGAATCCTGAACTATCTCATTCCAATATAAAATAAAGAGACTCCTTTTTACTATCATGGAGAGCCAGTGTGGTGAAGTGGTTAGTGTTCGGCTGGGACATGGGAGACTCGAGTTCTAGTCCCCACTCGGGCATAAAGCTCAGTGGGTGACTTTGGGCCAGTCACTGACTCTCAGCCTAACCTACCTCACAGGCTTGTTGTGACGATAAAATTGAGAGGTGGAGGATTATGTGTATGCTGCCTTGTGCTCCTTGGAGGAAAAAAGTTGTAATATAAATGTTAATAATAATAGAATGGTTCACTAACTGCCTTTCTCTGACTCTAATCATCTTAGTTAATTTCATCACACAGGCCATGCACCCATCAGCACTTTTTGGAGGGTGAACTCTCTTCCCCCTATAGTTCATTGCCATATGGGCTGCTGCCAGTAAATGAACAGTTATTTCCACATCATCAGTTGGGAAAATATCCTTAATAAATCCAAATAAGAATATCAGTGGGTCTACTCTAAGCATAACTAAGTCTGAATCCAACCAAGCAGGATTACCGTACTTCCTAACTGCCTATAATTTAGGGGCACGTTCCGTGAGAGAGCCGGTAACCTAACTCCCTTTCCTTGGGTGAATATTAACAACCTCCCTCTGACACAAACAAGTCTGAACCTAGCTGGAGACGAGGCCCCACACCTGGCAGGTGTCTGAAAGAAACACAGACCCATCTTTGAAATTATCTCTGGTCCCTGCGCCTCTTTCTTTTTAATCTCAGTTCGTTTTCTGTGATGTGGCCCATCGTATCTCCTGTGTACAGGAATTGGACCCTCATATAATAACAGACGCCGCGGCTTTGTGTCTAGACATGAAACAGTCAACAAACACCAGATAGTTTTTCTTGCTTCCGATCTGTACGGACAGCATACAGCTCAAGTACTCATTAGCTTCTCTGTCCCAGAATACTCCCCAGCCTACTAGTTCTGTAGAAGACCTGCAATGGATGATTAGCTGGCGGAGTCCATTGCTGGGAAATCTGGCCCTTTGGGGGCACGCCAGAGTTCCCTGGTGGGCTTCAGCTTGCATTTGCTCGGAAACTTTTTCCATATTTTTAAAGATTTGTGGAAATAGACATTTGCTCAAATAGCAGCCACCATTTGCGCAAATGTGTATTTCCACAAATAAAAAAAGTATGGGAAATCTGCTAGCTGGTCCGACTTGCTGCGGACAGAATTGGGCTGGCTAGTGGAAGGCAATCCGAAGTCCGGAGGGCCGAGCCGATGAAAACCCATTGAATCATAGAATCATAGAATAGTAGGGTTGGAAGGGGCCTACAAGGCCATCGAGTCCAACCCCCTGCTCAATGCAGGAATCCAAGTCAGAGCATCCCTGACAGGTGGCTGTCCAGCCTCGTCTTGAATGCCTCCAGTGTGGGAGAGCCCACCACCTCCCTCAGTAATTGGTTCCATGGTCGTATTGCTCTAACAGTCAGGACGTTTTTCCTGATGTTCAGCCGGAATCTGGCTTCCTGTAACTTGAGCCCATTGTTCCGTGTCCTGCATTCTGGGATGATCGAGAAGAGATCCTGGCCTTCCTCTCTGTGACAACCTTTCAAGTACTTGAAGAACGCTATCATATCTCCCCTCAGTCTTCTCTTCGCAAGGCTAAACATGCCCAGTTCTTTCAGTCTCTCTTCATAGGGCTTTGTTTCCAGTCCCCTCATCATCTGTGTTGTCCTCCTCTGAACCCTCTCCAGTTTGTCTGCATCCTTCTTATTATGTGGTGCCCAGAATTGGACACAGTACTCCAGATGAGGCCTAACCAGTGCTGAGTAGAGGTGAACTAGTAGTTCCCGGAATTTGGAAGCTATGATTCTGTTAATGCAGCCCAAAATGGCATTGGCCTTTTTTGCAGCCACATCACATTGTTGGCTGATATTCAGCTTGTAATTGACAACAATTCCAAGATCCTTCTCGCTTGTAGTGTTGTTGAGCCACGTATCCCCCATCTTGTAACAGTGCATTTGGTTTCTTTTTCCTAGGTGCAGAATTTGGCATTTATCCCTATTCAATGTCATTCTGTTGTTTTCTGCCCAGTGCTCCAGTCTATCCAGATCACTTTGAATTTTGTTTCTGTCTTCCAAAGTATTAGCTATCCCACCCAATTTTGTGTCATCTGCAAATGTGATCAGCATTCCCTGCACCTCCTCCTCCAAGTCAGTAATAAAAATGTGGAAGAGCACTGGGCCCAGGACTGAGCCCTGCGGTACCCCGCTTGTTACCTCTCCCCATCTTGAGAAGATCCTACTGAGAAGCACTCTTTGAGTCCGATTCTGTAGCCAACTGTGGATCCACCGGATCATTTTTTAATCTAGCCCACTTTGAGCTAGTTTGCTCATCAGGATATCATGGGGCACTTTGTCGAAAGCTTTGCTGAAGTCGAGGTATATGATGTCTACAGCATTCCCACGGTCCACAAGGGAGGTTACCTGATCAAAAAATGAGATCAGATTTGTCTGGCAGGTTTTGTTCTTGACAAATCCATGTTGGCTTTGAGTAATCACTGCATTGTTGTCAAGGTGCTTCCAGATGGATTGCTTTATCATCTGCTCCAGAATTTTCCCAGGGATTGATGTCAGACTGACTGGTCTGTAGTTCCCAGGTTCCTCCTTGATAGGGACAACATGAGCCCTCCTCCAGTCATCTGGCACTTCCCCTGTCCTCCATGATTTCTCAAAGAGAATAGACAGCAGTTCTGAGAGCTCTTCTGCCAGTTCCTTTATTACTCTAGGATGCAGTTCAT
This sequence comes from Heloderma suspectum, assembly GCF_057233095.1. Taxonomy (NCBI): domain Eukaryota; kingdom Metazoa; phylum Chordata; class Lepidosauria; order Squamata; family Helodermatidae; genus Heloderma; species Heloderma suspectum. Next base: position 13,444,299 of record NC_139474.1, read on the forward strand.
CTGGCCCTGGAGATTTGAACTCATTCAAAGTAATTAGGTGTCCCTTGACCATATGCCTATCAATCTCAAGCTGCAATCCTGCCCCTTCAGCCTGCACTTTGCCTTTGCCAGGGGTTCATAGACCCTCTTTTGGGAGAAGACTGAGCCAAAGTAGGAATTGAGCACCGCTGCCTTTTCTTTGTCATCTGTTATCATTTTGCCATCCTTATTTAATAGCTGAACCACCATTTCTTTCCTCTGCCTTTTACTATGCACGTAGCTGAAGAAAGCTTTTTTGTTGCTTTTAGCATCCCTCGCTAACCTCAGTTCGTTCTCAGCTTTAGCCTTCCTGACGCCATCCCTGCAATTCTGTTCTACCTGCCTGTACTCTTCCTTTGTTGCTTGGCCTTCTTTCCACTTCCTATATGTGTCCTTTTTTGTTTTCAGGTCATCCCTAAGCTTTTTGTGAAGCCACATTGGCTTCTTCTGTTGTCTTCCTCCTTTTCTTCTAGTTGGAATTGTTTGTGATTGTGCCTTGAGAATTTCCTTTTTTCAAAGCTCCCACCCATCTTGGACTCCTTTTCTTGTTAGCGTTGCTTGCCATGGGACCTTACTGATCATTGTTCTGAGTTCACTAAAATCAGCTTTTCTAAAATCCAGGGTATGCCTTTGGCTACACTCGGCTTTTGCTTCCCTTAGAACCAAGAACTCAAGTACAACATGGTCGCTTTCCCCCAGAGTTCCCGTAACTGCTACTTTATCCACTAAGTCATCTCTGTTGGTTAGGATCAAGTCAAGGATAGCCGATCCTCTAGTTCCTTCCTCTACTTTCTGTAGGAGGAAGTTATCCGCCACACAAGTCAGGAATGTCCTGGAGGGGCCATCCACCCCACAACCGGATTCCTCCGACATCTCCATTATTAGCCTCCAAACAGGGCCTTCTGGATTACCACAGTTGATTTAGGGCTGTAGTCAGGCAATTTTAGATTGGACAGTTGGCCTTAATGGGGTGCCTCCCCTTCACATGGTAATGTGTATTACTTCACTTATTTCAAATTGTGGTGAGCCAGTTTTGCAGGCCCTACTCATTCAGTTGAATGGGACCCTATTCGTTTGCCCTAAAGTCTTACCCTGTTGGGGCCACTGAATGGGTCTATGAGAAACACGGTCCTGCACATGAGTTAGCATCACACAGTGACCAAGACGTTGAGCTACGAGTGCGGGAATCCCTCCATTAAATCCCCCTGCCATGAACTTATGATGAGGCCCTTAAGCAGCCCGCTTCCTTTCTCATCCTTGGCTCTCCCTTGCCTGCAATATGGGAATAAATATCTGTATGCCCCGGCCGTGGGCTGCTAAGGTTTGGAGGTGCTGAGATAATGATAAGCCAGACCCAGGTTTGCTTACAAGGAGCCTTTATTAAGTACTTACAGCACACAGGTGTACCCAATGGTTGGATCAGACAGCTTCTCTGAACCCAGAGCCAAGGGGTACAATGGGTTTTATACCATACATGTCAGCAGTGAGGCAGTATGACAGAAGCGAGCGTTAATTAGCGTTCATTTGCAACTTTCCCAGCATAGGCTAACAGTACTTGTGCAGAGGGGAAACAATCAGAACTTTCCCAGCACAGCCGCCTGTAACTCGGCATAAACAGAGCCTCACTTCCCAGGCACATCCTAGGCCCTGATAAGATACTAGCCTTCGTTAGCATGGAATGTGCTGAGGCTGCGCTATCGACCTTTGACTCATCTCACATGCTCAGAGGCCCACTAGCAAAGAAATTGCACTTATAATGAACCTAAGCCAAGCATTATGGATCTCTAGGCCCCTCTAAAACTACAGGTGACTTGGTTACACTCCTGGGGCCAATACAATATCTCACTCACCAACTTCGCAGGGTTGTTGCAAGGATTCCAAGAGAATTATGTGAAGTGCCTTGCACAGTCCAATGTGCAATATAAATGCTACATTTGATTATGACTAGCAATATTCCAAAGAGCTGGACCAGAGTTTGCACCCCGAAGAATCTTTTTTTTTTTTTTTAATGAGCAAGGATTCTAGTCCTCAGTATTTTTAGAGGGGACCATGTGTGTGTGACAAGGGAGGCTGAAATGGTGGCAATCCATGCAGAGAGTAGGAACCTGGATGGAGTGGCAGAGGCTCCGTGGAAGTCCATTCCCTTATGTGTCACAACTGTTCATTCCCATGTGCAATTCAGCAGGTGTGGTGCATAAAAGGACGACTCTGCCACAGCCTCTGTCTGTCACCTTTCACAACCCTGTCACCTGATTTGCATAGTGGTGAGAGCCAGCATTGCTGGCCTGCCAGCCCTTGCTTGGTTCTCGCAACTATAGTCTCTCTTAAAACATTTTTAGCCACCCTACAGTTTTCTGTGAATTATGGACCCAAGAATAGAAGACAGGGAGGCTTAATAAAAAGAACATTTTATTTTTAATTGAAATTGGAACACTCAGCTGTGCAAGTGTTTCCTCCATCAGGGCTTATTTCCTGGGGAGTGGAAGTTTGGGGCAACTCCGAAAGAACTCATCGAATCCCATCGACACACATGCCAGGAAGCAAGAGAACTCCTGGAAGTCCACTTCATTGTCCCTGTTGTGGTCCAGGTCGCTCATGATCTTCTGAAATTCGGCCCCGTCCATTCGTTTCTGGGAGTGTCAGAAAGAGAAAAACAACTTTAACCGAACCTTTAAGACATTGGAGCCTGAGTGTGCTTGTTTTTTCCCTCTGCCCTCCTCATCGCTTTATCCTTTTGTGTCATATCTTTTAGATGTGTAAGCCTGTGGGCAGGGACTGATGATTAAGAGGTGATATGACAACCGTCTTCAAATATCTGAATAGCTGTCACATAAATGATAAAGCAATTAGTTTTCTGTCGCTCCAGGGTGTTGGCCCCAAACCATTGGGCTCAAATATCAAGAAAGGGGATTTTGACAAAACATGAGGAAGAATTTCCTGATGGTATGAGTCATTCCACAGTGGAACAGACTGCCTTGGTAGCTGGTGGCTTCTCTTTTGTAAAAGGTTTTTAAGCAGAGGTTGGATGGCCACCTAGCAAAAATGTTGCAACACCTGATTTCCTGCATCAGCAGGGGGGCTAGACTAGATGATCTCTGGGTACACTTTCAACTCCATGATTCTATGTTTCTATTGATCATAATTATGTCAGCTGCTTTGGGAGCGTTTTTGGCTGAAGGGTGGGATAAAAACACATTTGATGAATAAATAAAATTCACTTATTCAGGTCGGGCAACAGGTGTGTACACAAATGGCCAGTAATGAAGCACATTTTTCTGCACTTCTCTTGAAGGTCCCCCTGTCTATCCATCCATCTGTTAATAGTTATGCCACTTTCTTCTCGTTCCAAGTCCTGCTTTTCCGGCCAATCTTGTTTTTCTCCACCCCCCCGCCCCCTTTCCCTTTCAGCCAAACCTGACCTTTCTCTCTAAATTTGGTGACTTGTCCTTTGTGTTTTGTTTTTCAAAATACAGATTCCCTTTTGTCAAGGCTGGAGGATGGTAACAGGGAGGAGGGGGGAAGATGGATAAAATGAAACAAAGGCTACAGAAAACTGCTCATTCACAGCACTCTGGGTGGAATTCAGGAATAATAACCTTTACAAACTTACAAAGCGGAACAGTGGAGGGGTTCTCTAACGCATCAGTTCCACTCCAGAGCCAAGAACGCAAACGTTCCAGAACTCAAACATCCCAGAACTGAAAAATGCAGGTTGAAATGTTGGATGAGGGGAATTTTTGGAAGCATTCCTAAGAAGTCCAAAATAGCCTTGAAGGATCCCATTTGGCCCAAATGTATATTCAGTATGGGGCTTGAACAGGAACAAGTGGGATTTTCCTGCAACAAAATGGTGCAGCGTGAAGTGTTCCGCTTCAGGGTTCCAACGAGCCATGCCTGCTTCCAGAACACTGCCGCCCAATTTTTTGACCCCATCCAGACAGTCTGCATTCCCTCCCCACTGAGCATGCTCAGATCTCTTTGGGTTGTTTTCATTAATCCCTCCCCACTTAGGGTTTTTTTCCCCCCCTAATCAGTTCTTCTTCTGCAAACCTCCAGATCCCTGGGACTGTTGATACCTCGCTCTTGTGTGTAGATGGGGCTGTTTTGGTGACCTAAGGACCGGCATTCGGAAAATTAAGATCACTGTTGGTGTATATGATTCTGGAATTTCCGAATGAGGTTTGGCAGGTGGGGGCCAGGACGTTCTCCGTGATGGCACTTCACCTCTGGAATACTCTTGCCAGTAAGGCCTACCTCATGCCTAGGTTGCAATCCTAGTATCATAGAAGGGGTCTTGAGGATCATCTAGTCCAACCCCTTGCCCAAAGCAGGGTCTGCAATATGGGATACATTGTGTTAGGGCAACATCATACTGTCCTTACATAAATCTATGGTGCGACCACACTTGGAACAGTGTGTGCAGTTCTGGTCACTGCACCTAAAAAACGATTTTGTAGGGTTGGAAAAAGGGCAGAAAAAGGCAACTAAAATGACTGAGGGGCTGGAGCAACTCCTCAGTGAGGAAAGGTTACAACAGCTGGGATTGTTTAGCTTGGAAAAACAGTGAGTGAGGAGAGACATGATAAGAGGTCTACAAAAGGATACATAGTGTGGAGAGAGTGGATAGAGAGACATTTTTCTCCCTCTCTCATAATGCTAGAACCTGTGGGGTCATCCCAAGAAGCTGATTGGTGGGAGATTCGGGACAGATGAAGGAAGGACTCCTTCACATGGCACACAGTGAAACTATGGTATTCGCTACCATAAGACAGTGATGGCCACCAATTTGGCACTCCTTCACATGACTCCTTCACATGGCACACTCCTTCACATGGCTACCATAAGACAGTGATGGCCACCAATTTGACTGGCTTTAAAAGGGCGCTGGACAAATTCCTGGAGGAGAAGGCTATCAATGCCTACTAGTCCTGATGGCTATGTGCTACCTCCAGTACCAGAGGCAGTGAGCCTATGTATACCAGTTGCTGGGGAACATGGGCAGGAGGGTGCTGTGGCACTCAGGTCCTGTTCGTGGGTTTCCTGTGGGCAGCTGGCCGGCCACTGTGTGAACAGAATGCTGGAGTAGAAATTTCCACACTAAGAGTGACAAGCACCCTCAGGATATTAAGCGAATGGGTAAGGTCTGGAGTCGAGGTGCACCCTACAAGACTTGATCATGCCTTTCGGCATGTGGGGAGCACTTCCGCTTTTCAGCAAGTGCTGATATTTGCGCCCGGAGATTAATGGACCTTCATGTCTCGCCCTGCCACCGGCGGAACTCACGCTATTGAACGCAGGCAGTTCGTTCATCAGAAGCTCTTTCAGCTCGGACTTGTTGAGCTTGAACTTGTCGCCCTCCTTCGTGGAATACTTGTGGAAGGTGACAACAATGGTGGCCAAAGCTTTTTCCAGGGAAGTTGTCATTGTGAATGAACCAGCCTGAAATGTAAAGGCAAGGATCTCAGAGCAACGCCCCACCTGTCGGGGGGGGGGAGCAAGAAGGGAGCAGGGGGCCAACTGAGCAGGAGTCTGTGTTCAGGGCAGGGATAGGGAACTTCAGGCCTGGCGGCCAAATCCAGCACTATGGAGGTCCCAATGCATCCTTTCCAGATGGCCCTGCCCCCTTGGTGGTTTCCTGGGTTTTGCACATTCCCTCCCTCCCCATGCTAAAGGGTTGAAATGCCTCTCCTAAAGCTTCGTTACTGGGCAGGAAGAGCTTTCAGCTGAAATGAGCTGGTCTTGCTGGTAATTCTGCCCCTGCCCCTTTTGCCTGTGGCCACACCCACCACTGGACTGTGGCCCCCGAGAGCTTCTCCAAAATGGAATGCGGCCCTCAGGCTGAAAGAGGTTCGATGCCCCTGCAATATACTGACGGCCACCCTGGCCCAAATGTGCCCGGCTGACATTTTTTGGTATTCTGGCCCCACCACCTTTGCCTTTGGCCATTGGAATGCATCCTTTAAGCGCTTCTCTAAAATTCAGTCCAGCCCTTTTGCTGAAAGAGTTTCTCCACTCATGGTTCAAGAGAATAGTGAAGGGGTGTGTGTGGCTATAAAGATGGTGGTAGAATAATAGATGGGTGGAAACAAAGAGGCGACAAGTGGGATCTGCATGCAACACAAATTTGCAGCATGGAATGCTCTCGTTCAGGGTTCCAGCCAGCCATGCCCTCTTCCAAAATACTCCATTCCATTTCTTCTCCCCCGGTTTTCCATTTCCCCCCTCCATTTCCCCCCTCCAACAGTCAGTTAGCATTTTGCTAATGCTGAGCATGCTTAGTCCCCATTGGGCTATTTGGGAGTGTCCTCCCCGACACACACTAAGAGTTGTTTCCACTGTAGATTTTTGGGACTTCTGCAAACATTGGGGTTCGCCCCAAGTCTGCTGAGACCTCCCTTTTGTGCCTGGGTGGTGCCGTTTTGGCTACATAAGGATCAGCGCTCATGTACATATTGATGATGATGATAAACAGAGTAAAAGAGAGGATGTCTGCTGGGTCAGGCCAAGGCCTGTCTAGTGTCCTGGTTCCCCCAGTGGGAAGCCAGAGGCTTCGACGAAGCCCACAAGTATAATGGCAACAACCCTTCTGCACATGTTTGTTTTCATATTCACAGATAGACTAGATTGGGGTCCCCAACCTTTTTGGACCCATGGGCACATTTGGGAATTTGAGAAACTGTTGTGGGCACCACTACGAAATGGCTCCTGCGGTGGATGTGGCTATTCACATAATGACTGCTGCGGGGGCCTGGCTAGTCAAAAGTAAGCTAAGGAGGGGCAGGGGAGACAATTAGTGAGGCTGGGGGGGGGAGAGGAAGAAGACAGTGCAAACACTTTCCAAGGTTTTTCTTAAAACGATTTTTTGAAGGGGGCAGGGAGGGGAGAGCTTAGCTGAGCACAGTTTGAGGGCACCTGTGCGTGCTGTGCTGGGGACCCCTGGACTAGATAGCAAAAGAAAGTTAGGCTCAGCTGCATGCATTTGACGCAGGGTGTAGTGTTAGCCCTTGACTACATCAAGGTGCAGAATTCCTGTGGCAGGGCCACAAACGATACTCTCACCATCCCGAGAATCGGGCTGCTTTGAGGAGAGGAAAATCTGGCAGGATTTGCACATCACTGGAGTTCCTTCCAGATGAGCAAAGAGCCCTAGAGTGCTATGGCCAGAATATTTGCTCCTGAGGGTCCCCCCCCCAATATTGCTAATTAAGGGGAGGGAAGGAAGGGACTTACCCCCAAAAGAGAGGTCGCAAGGATTCCAGAACCGATGGAGAAGACGTCTGAAGATGTGGTCAGAGCGTGACTGGTAATGGCTCTTATACCATCTCCAAGTCCAGCCTCCTGAGATACTGCCTACCTAGATGGTTTCGTATCTGCCAATCGCAAAGGGCTTCTTTTGTGGAAGAAAATTTTTCTCTTTCCCAAGAGATGGGGTTCTCCAGAACTAGCCAAAGAAGAAGGCCTGTCCCAAACCCCACCTGATTTCCATCCACTCCTCATTTTTGCCCAGCGAGGTGTGTAAATCCATCAGCCTCCTCACATGGGCCACTGACCTCGCGATCTGACAGGGAACGGTCTACTGCTCTCATTGGAATTTACCACCCTGAGATGTGATCTGTCATCTAAGCAGAGGTGCTGTGTGGAGCATGGAATCTGGGCGTTTCTCACCTCATTCAACCCCTTCCGACTGGGGGCAACAGTTCCCTTTTCTCCCACTGCCACTTTCTTTCTGATGGCAATGACAGAGGTGTAGAAAATGATGCCTGGTGTGGAGAAAGTGGATAAGGAGAATTCCTAGAACCCAGTGGGGTCATCCCATAAAGCTGAATGGTGGGAGATTCAGGACTGATACAGAGAAGGGCTACTTTACATGGCACATATTTAAACTGTGGAACTGGCTACCAAACGTTGTAGCGATGACCGCCAACTTGGACAGCTTTAAAAGGGGATTCGGGAAATTCATGGAGGGAAAGGCCAGCAATGGCTACTAGTCCTGATGGCTATGTATGACCTAAAATGGTCAAGGGGCTGGAGCAACTCCCCTATGCGGAAAGGTTACAACAGCTGGGATTGTTTAGCTGAGAAAGGAGGCAAGTGAGGGGAGACATGGTAGAGGTGTACAAAATTATGCCCCGTGTGGAGAAAGCGGAGAGGGAGGCATTTTTCTCCCTCATAATGTTACAGCCCAATGGATGTCATCCTATGAAGCTGATTCAGGACAAATAAAAGGAAGAACTTCTTCGCACAGAGCATAGATAAACTGTGGCATTTGCTACCACAATATGTAGCGATGGCCACCAATTTGGATGGCTTCAAAAGGGGGGTTAAACAAATTCCAGGAGGATAAGGCTATCAATGGCTACCATTCCTGATGGCTCTATGCTACCTCTAGTATCAGAGGCACCGGTTGCTGGGGAACATGGGCGGGAGGGTTGCACTCCTGTCCTGCTTGTGGGTTTCCCGTGGGCAGCAGATTAGCCACTGTGTGAACAGAATGCTGGACGAGATGGTCTGATCCAGCAGGGCTCTTCTGATGTTCTTATCAGCTTGCCTGTTCTGACGGTGTGTTTTCTTCAGGAGAGGGAGCCTAGTTCATTGGCAGAGCACAACCTTTGCATGCAGATGGTCCCAGCTTCAAAGCCCAGGGATCTCCGGTTAAAGGAATCAAGTTAGGAGATGGTAGGGAAGTTCTTTCCCTGCCCGAAGCCCTGGAGAGCCACACCCCCACTCAGAGCAGGTCAAATTCCCGGACCGGGTGCCTTCTGGATGTGTTGGACTACAATTCCCATCAACCCCAGCCAGCATGGCAGGTGGGTGGAGCGACAATGCTGGATTAGATGGGCCAATATAAGGCAGGTATCCATAATCGTCCAGCCCAATTTGGAATGCCAGCTTTTAAATAGGATTTGGTCTCCTGTCTGATCTGGGAAGTAATATCAATACGCGGACCCAAGTTTCTTTCAAGTCTTGGACCAACCCTAAAAATAACACTACCCAAAGAATGGATATTCTCCACCAAGGTCCTGCACTCAAAATTATGCAAATCTAGTAGATTTTGGAGCAAATCCATTCTCTGGTGTTACAGTCATTTGCAAAAGTATGTTCTGAGCAACCCAATTATTCCTCCAAAGCTTATCAGGAACTCCTCGATTGAGGAATTAGTTTCAGTTTGTTTTTGATCAGGATTTGCCTTGTTCACACCTTCTGGTCCAAACCCAGACTCGGACACAAACTGTAGTCGAAGTCCATACATTTCTGAGCTTGCACTGTGATTCGCGGACTACAGAAGATGTGTTCGACAGCTAGCATACATTTGAAAAATGCGCATAAAAAATGTGCGCTTTTGAAAATCACATGCCAATACGCTTTAATCCATGGGAGAAGAATGTGTACTTTTCAAAGGTGTGCATCATAGATGAGTACATTTGGAAAAATACACATGAAAATATGCATGGATTTTCATGTGAAACGAAAAAAACAAAGCTTGCCATCTGATACGGACTTGAGTTGGGATGAGCTTCGAGATGGAATTCAGAGAGCTTTGTTGAGCTCACGTTTTGCTGATATGCACATCTCTACTCATCACACTAAGTTGTAAGAAGTGCTGTGCTGGATGTAGGATGGCCAGGTGTCCGACTTTTCAGAGGACAGTCCTCTCTTTGAAGGTATCATCTCTTTGAAGGACTGCCCAAGTCCACTAAACATGCGTAGGGTTGTGCCTTAAGAAGGGAGAGCAGCAGGGCGTGAAGTTGCCCATTAACATTTAGCACCTGGACAGCAGACAGAGCAGGTGCACAGGTCACCTGAACAGTCTTCACTACTGCGAGATGTATTTCTATTTAAATGATCGTTCTTCTCTCTAAATGTGCATTTATACATCTACATTAGTATATGCAAATGTAATGCAATTTGGGTCCTCCGGTTTTGGAACCAAAGGCCCAACGTTTTTTTTTTAAAAAATCAGTAGCACATACATGCATTTTCAGACAACCGACAGGCTTTCTTAATCCTTTTATATCCATTTCAAGTTGTACCGGGGTAGGGTGGGCCAGTCATAAACACAAAGCAGGGGAAGAATACAGGAATGAACATTGGGGAAATGAAAAAGTTTGTCGAGAGAATTCTGCTAGGGAAAGCTGGTAAGGGGGAGCAGCAGGATGGAGGCAGGAAACGGGGGGCGAAAGCCTCCTTATTCTCCCTTAGATCCCTTTCGTCATAACCAAAATTACCTGAGATAAAGAGAACTCTTTGGAGAGATGATCCCACACACGCGCCCCCCGCTCCCCACCTAGCCGTTGTTTCTTGAGTTCCCTTTTCATCGCTAAACCAGGTTGATGCTGGCTCTGGGCCAGCGTTTGTTCAGCCAGGGAGTCCCACCCAGTTCTGGGAAAGGAAGATGCAGTTTTCAGCGGTCATTGGCCAAGTTTTTGGCAGGGGTGAATTCATTGATGAATATGCAATTGACTGTGGGTGTGTTTGTGTTTTAAATGAAGTGATTGACTTCAGGAGCAGCAGTTGGCCAGCGGAAGTCCACAAACCGAATCCGGCTGGCAGATGGCAGATTCCTATCTCCAGGAAATCCCAAACCAGGGCCCTTCGAAGAGGTGGGACGGAGCCTGGTTCTCTGGAACAGGGTGTTTCTCCTTTCTCTTGCAAACACCAGGCTCCAAAACTAATTTAGTACTGGAACGTGCTGTCATCCCCCAGACCAGAATGCCCAGGGTGATCTTGAGATGGAAAATGAAATCAGGGAGGCCTCCAAATGAGGTGTTGTAGTAATGGGTGACTTCAATGACCCCCACATTGACTGGAGAAATGCATGTTCCAGCCAGCTTCTCGAACACAAACCGAAACAAAAATTTTACCCATGCGCACCAGCCAAATTCAATAGGGTTGGCTCTTCCTACTGTGGAGAGGAGCATGTTGTACATGCTTGCAACATAGCTGTTAAAGATGAGGAGCCCGTCGGAAAGAACAGGCAGCAACCCTAAATCAGCACTAACATGACTGATTATTCAGGGATTCAAAGACAGACAAGAGCAAAGCATGCAAAGACCCCCGGGCCTGGATGGAGAAACCTGTCCATTTCAGTTTTTCCCACATTCACCTTTAAAATAGAAATAAAAGTCTCATGTTATTTTTATCCCTGAATCTGGAGAATTCCAGATTTGCAAATTCTGGTGAATTCTCATCAAAACCAAACTGAAATGAAATTCTCATCTGTCCCAGTTCTTGGGTGCGGTATACTCAATCCTGTTTGAAACCATTTGTGATGTTTGAGTCATTTTATTGTTGTTTTTAGTATTGTATTATTTATTCTCATCCCAAGAGCAGTTGCCAGTTGGGTGATATGTAAATTGAATAAATAAATAAAAATAATTTGGGTGAATGAGATATCACCAGCTAAAGTCCAACCATTCATGTCTCTGGTCTCCTTGTAACAGCTGTCCTACCAAAATCCAAGATGGCAACCTTCATCCTAAGAAACTCTTCCTCCAATCCTCGTTAGCTTTTCCTTCGCAAGTAGGATACTGGCCTAATCTCACTTCTGCCCCCTTAATCTCTGGCGCTGGGAAGTCCAGATAACGCTGTTTGCTCTGGCTTCCAGCCCTGATTTTATGTTTGGATTAGTGAGCTTTCTCTGGGGTTGGGTTCCTGGGGTGTGACAACCGAGGACTTTAGTGGGACATTTCCATATCTCTTTGGCTTGGCAGCAAGTATGGTGTGTTTGTGAGTGTGTGCACATGTGTGTGTGTGTGTGTCTGTGGGAGATAGTTGCACTCATTGTTGCCTCCTGTTTACACTTTGAAAAATAATATGAGTGTGTTTGATAAGGAGGTGTGGCAGGCTGATGAATCACCCAGCTCCGAAATTCACCATGGAGAGATGGAGGCAGTTGAATGCTCCCAAAAGACAGACAGAATGAGGAAAACTCTTACAGGAGGGGAGCGGAGTAGCAGTGTTTCCTTCAGCTTTTGGGGGTCCTGGGAAGATGCCCTTAGTAAGCCTCTTCCCTGACCAGGCCCTTCTCCTTGCCACTGTCACCACTGCTCCTTCACTTGCCCTCTCCCTCTGGGTCCAATCCATACAGTTGCCAAAAGGAAGAGAGCAAGACAGAAAGAAGTTGTTGCCCCTTCTTCTCGCTCTGATCACTGCTGGTTGCTCCTTTAGAGATGGTAGGTGAACAGGCAGTGATAGAAAGGAGCTGTGGACAATTGATGCTGATGTTTGGGCCAACATGTGGGTAAGACCACCATATAAATCTATATCAACCAGCACTAGAGAAATGTCTTTGAAGTACACATGGACTCGGAATTGGTTCTGTTGAATATATTTGTTGAAGTGAATAGGAATCTGAAGCACAAGGAGGTAATTTCACATCTTCTATTTGCTGCTAGAAAAGTAATAGCGCCACATTGGAAGGACTTTAAATTTACAGATTTGAAAGGGAGGTATACAGTGGTGTGGAAGACAGCAATAATGGAAAAATTGTCATATAAATTACAGGTCATGAGAGGCCAATGAAAGTATGATTCTTTCATCACTGTTTGGGTACCGTTTATTGAGTACACTGATGTACTGGGACATGGTCAGATGGTCCCACTAAGGTATAAATCATTATGGCTGTTGGGAATGGTCCTATTTTTCCTGGCTTGGATATTTTATATCATTTCATTTTTAACGTTAAATATGCATCTGGGGGGACTTCGTATTTTGTAACCTGATGGGAGAGAAGGGAGGGAATTGTTTTATAGTTTTGTATTTTGTATAACACAATAAAATTATATTTAAGAAAAAGAAAGGAGCAGCACCTTCTGGTTCAGAGGTCAGCAGCAGGTCCACTCTTTGGCTCTGCACCTCAGTACATGCCCCATGGTACCAACCCCTGGTGCTGACCCTGAGACATAGGTTAAGCAAGAACTATTTTAATGTATGCTGGGCTGTTGAACCCGAGGGCCAAGTTCAGTTTTGGAGAAGTCCTCCAGGGGGTGCATTCTAGTAGTGGGAGGGGCTGGAGGCCAAACAGGGTGGAGTCAAAATACCAAAACTACCAGCATATTTGAGCGTAAAGCTCTTCCTGCCAGTCACCAAGCCTTAGGACAGGCATTTCAGCCTTTCAGAGGGGTCAGGGGAGAGAAATGCACAAAAATTGGGAAGCCACCAAACAATCGGCACTTGGGGGAAGGGGCGTGGTGACAGAAGGGGGTGTGGCCATCTGGGGAGCTCCAGAGGGCCAGATGTGGCCGACAGACCTGAGGTTCTGCACCCTGCTTTAGGTTGATTTCTAAAGCCAATCGAGTGAGCTCTCTTTATGAACTGGTATTTCTTCTTCACTCCTTCTATAACCTTGCCCATTTTGTTGTTGTTGTCTGAGCATTCTAGCTTTGGGCTCAAAAATGAAGCTATGAAAAAACAGAAATCAGGTGGAGCAGCTTCTGTGAGCGGAGGAGTGCTTGACAGAAGGCAGATCCTGGATCAAATCTGCCCCAGCATTCATCTGCAGCAGACGAAGGCGTAGTTCTGAATGAAGTACTAATCCTGTGTCAGGGCTGAGAGCAGGTGCAGGAGTGGGGTTCCATGCTTCTGCCTGGGCGGGGGGAGACCCACCGCATCGAAAACTAGCTTTCTATGTGTATAGAATTTATTTTTATACAAATTGGAGGGACATTCAATCAGGCAAGCCCCCCCCCCCACCATCGCAACTTTAAGTGGTACAGTCCAGATACAGTTATAACACCTCAGTTAGAATCAGGTCATAGGTAAAGTGGCCAATGAGGCTGACCCCATAGGTAAAGGCAGGAACAGTGCCAAGCCAAGCATTATCTAGGCTCAGCCTTGCAGCAGGAATAGCAGCTTTAGAATGGAAGTAAAAGGAAACAGAGGTCTGCAGCCACCTCCTTTTGTCAGCCCTTTTGGGGGAACTCTGATTGGTCGCCAAGAAACTGTTTCGCTGGAACAGATGACACTGAAAGAAAGTTGGCTGGAGCTGGCAAGGTTTAAGGAAATTGGTTTGCTGAAACTGACATGACTTTCAAAGTGTTGCTGAAACTGACAAGATCCAAGACAGAAGTCAAGATCATTGTCTTGGCCTCAAACAAGGATACTACTTAAAGAAGGGGTGGGAGGGGGGGAGGTCCCCCCACTGCTTCCCCTGTATTTCCAGGCCACATGTGACACTCCTCAGTTTCACTTACATCTCAGATTGACTATTATAAGGTATAATATGTATAGCCTGGCCTCAGTTATCCACGCTGCTTGGTAAACTTCAGGTTAGACTACTGTAATGTGCTCTACATAGGGCCACCTTTGAAGACTGTTCAGCAACTGCAGTTAGTACAGAATGTGGCTGCTAGATCATTAACCGGGACTAAGTGTTATGATCATATGATGGCTGTGTTATGCCAACCACACTGGCTGCCAGCCCATTTCTGGGCCTATGCTGGTTTATGGCCAGAGTATTTGAAAGACAACCTGTCTCCAAATGTACTTACCCATACATTAAGATCTTCAGTGGAGGGCCTCCTGGGGGTGCCCCCACCATCTAACAAAAGACAGGTGGCTACCAGGGCCTTCTTGATCATGGTGTCAAGTTGTGGAACCTTCTCCCCAGAGAGGTTTGCCTGACATCAACCTTATTTCAGCACCAGCCCCCAAGCAAAGACCTTTTCCTCTTCCCAATCTTTTTAGATGCAGTTTGAATCCTGGCTGTTTTATGCTGCTTTTCTATCTTTTTGTGGCTTTGAGCTTATTTTATTTTCTGTGTTTACATGTAAAACAACTGTTTTATCATTTTTGTAAATTTCCCCAGCAGTATGATTGAAGGTTGGTATAAAATGATTCAAATGAACAAATCTTTGAAAAAGCATCTACCACAAATGTTCTTAAAATAGATGACTTGCTTGCTTTCCACTTCTTCCCCTCCTCCTCCTCCTTTTTGCAAGCTTTTAAACCATTCTGTGACTCTCAACATTTGACACCCTTGTTGTAGCCTGAAATGGTTTCTTCTCCGGTCTCAAGACTACCGCAAAAGGGCAATTTTCATCTTTTGCAGGGAGGGCTACAAGCTCTCTCAATTATCTTACACCCGCAATGCAAATCCAAAGAAGTGCGGAAACAAACCATTAGCCAAGGATGCAAATTTGCTTCCCCCAGGAATCTGGGATTGGCACTGCACCAGGCTCTATCCCTCACCCCCAGTGTACACACCTTAAGCCTCCAGGTGTTCAAAAACTGGTAAGACTCGACAGATGGATCCAGTTCGTTGGGAAAGTTCACTTTCAACGGCTTTTTTCAAATGCAGATCACCACACCCCTTGGCAGTTGCTTCTGCCTTTGCTTTCTCTGTCTCAACCAGTAACCATCCATGCCCCTTCAACCATCTTGTAATCTTCCTTAGGCTTGCTACCATCTGCAGTAATGCTAAAGGAGTGAACTGCAAACCGCAATAAAGAAGCAAACTGCTGTAGAATATTGGACACTCCATTTATTTGTGTGCACATATTTTCAATGACGATCCTCAAAGCAGGTTGCAACTGAAGTAAAATGAATAATACCAAGCTACAACAAATTTAGGGAGACGTGAATCTTGTAGTTTTGATTTCTCCCACATTTGAATTGTTAAAAAAATCATAAGCTCAGGTTCTTTTTGTCCTGAACATTTTTGTGAACTTTGTGAATGTCGGTCAATTCTGATAACAAAATGAATTGCAGGGAAATTCTCACTCATCTGCACCAGCCAAATTCAAGAGGTACAGCTATTCCTGGCATGGAGGGGATCAGGGCAGCAACAGAGCTGTTAAAGATGAGGAGCTTGTCAGAAAAAAGAGGTGGCAACCTCGAGTTAAGCACTAACCTGGCTGTATACACCGATTCAAAGCCCGACTTTTCAAAGCAAAGCCCTGGGCCTGGATGGACGAATGTGTCAGTTCTGGTTATTCCCACTTTCAGTTTTCATGACCACAAACGCTTAAAAGTGTGTCAGTTTCTGCTTGCAGCACTGACTTGTTTTAGCTCCAAGCACCACAGGGTTTTAAAATCCTTCCTGCTTTGGTTTTTAGCATGCGGGTCATCTCAGTTTTGAAACTAAACAGGAAAAGTCAGGAAGATTGCATCTGGTTCTCAGGCCGCCCATCCTGTCTCCACCCCACCCCACCCCCACCTGGCATTGAATTGATTTGGCTGGATACTGGTGCTGCTAGGTAATTTTAGACCCTGGACTTAATGATCTTACAAGAGCAGGGGCTTCAGACGGCCATGTGCATTGTTTCACTTGTGAAACACAAAACTCGCATTTCTCTCCCAGCCATTTACAGCTTTCCGACTGTTTGCATTCCTGATAAGAGCAAAAATGAGAACAAAACCTCTTTGACAACCCTGATTAGAAAAAGCAGTACCTTGAGTCAGGGTGGCCTCTTGCGCTCGGCCAAAACTGAGGACAAAAGAGAACACCCGTTCATGTTATAACTGCAGATGGATGACTCTAATACATTATATGTGGGGCTGCCTTTGAAAACAGTCCGGAAACTTTAGCTGGTCCAAAACAGGGCAGCAAGACTGTTAATGGGGACTGGCCAACGTGACTGTATTATGCCAGTACTTTTCCAGCTGCACTGGCTGCCAGTCCATTTACAAGCCCCTTCAAAGTGCTGGTATTAACATTCAGAGCCCTAAACGGCTTGGGGCCAGGTTACCTGAAGGACTGTCAACTTCCATATATACCTGCCCAGACCCAAAGATCATCTTTGGTGGTCCTTCTCCGGGAGCCCCCACCAAAGGAAGTGACATGGGTGGCTACTAAAAAGAGGGCCTTTTCTGCTGTGGCACCCCAGATATGGAATGAGCTTCCCAGCTTGCTCTGGCACTTACAATGTGTTGTTTTCACTGCCTGGTGCAGACCTTTTTATTTTCCCAGGCATTTTTGTTTTTCGGTTTCTGTTTTAAATCTGGTACTATGTCTTAAATCATGGAATCATAGAATAGTAGGGTTGGAAGGGACCTATAAGACCATCAAGTCCAACCCCCTGCTCAATGCAGGAATCCAAGTCAGAGCATCTCTGATAGATGGCTGTCCAGCCTCGTCTTGAATGCCTCCAGTGTGGGAGAGCCCACCACCTCCCTAGGGAATTGGTTCCATGGTCGTATTGCTCTAACAGTCAGGAAGTTTTTCCCCGATGTTCAGCCGGAATCTGGCTTCCTGTCACTTGAGCCCATTATTCCGTGTCCTGCACTCTGGGATGATGGAGAAGAGATCCTGGCCTTCCTCTCTCTGACAGCCTTTCAAGTACTTGAAGAGCGCTATCCTATCTCCCCTCAGTCTTCTCTTCTCAAGGCTAAACATGCCCACTTCTTTCAGTCTCTCTTCATAGGGCTTTGTTTCCAGTCCCCTGATCATCTGTGTTGCCCTCCTCTGAACCCTCTCCAGTTTGTCTGCATCCTTCTTAAAGTGTGGCGCCCAGAACTGGACACAGTACTCCAGATGAGGCCTAACCAGTGCTGAGTAGAGGGGAACTAGTAGTTCCCAAAATTTGGAAGCTATACTTCTATTAATGGATCCCAAAAGAGCATTGGCCTTTTTTGCAGCCACATCACATCGTTGGCTCATATTCAGCTTGTGAGCGACAACAGTTCCAAGATCCTTCTTGCTTGTAGTCTTGTTGAGCCAAGTATCCCCCATCTTGTAACTGTGCTTTTGGTTTCTTTTTCCTAGGTGCCGAACTTGGCATTTATCTTTGTGCTGCTGCTAGGTTCTATTTGGAGATTATTTTTATTTTTTTATACTGTAGCTTTAAATGTTGTATTGTATTTTATCATCTTGTATTTTGTGCTTTTAATGTTGTGAATCGTCCAGAGAGCTTTGGCTATTGGGCGGTATAGAAATGTAATAAATAAATACATTACATACATACATACTCTGATGTAGATGTGTCAATGCAACTGTAGAGATAAGAACTATAATTTAAAGACAAATATGACACCTCTCACCATAGTGAGGAAGAATAATCAGATGATCTGTGTGTCCGCTCAGTCCATTATCAAGGCACTAACTGTGGTTATGGGCAACTTGAAAGCTCTTTCTTCTTACGGTTCTTTAATTCTTGAACCAGACGTGGTCTGGGCAGCGCATCAAATAGAGGACACCTTCAAATAGAGGACAGTCCCCTGCCAGTTCCCCCAAATAGAGGACAACCCTCTGTAAAGTAGGACACCTGGCCACCCTGCTGAACGTGTGCAGCTTCTCATTTGAAACCCACTTAAATCACGGCACTGTCTAACTCTCGAAATAAACCGGAGTTTGCTCCTGCTGCCAGGACGCTAAACACATATTACTTCGGAATAAGCACCGTTTGGGTGTAGAAAAGGGCTATATATTTTAAAAGTCAAAATGATAAAATGAGCATCAAGTCCTGTGTATGTGCCAGGCTGGCCACCCCTGGACTATAGAAGGTTTTTTTTAAAAATAAGAAAAAAGGGTGCTGTAGCAGGCAGCGTCGGCCCTGACGGGTCCTGGCATGCCCATGCTGGCCCAGGTGCAGGCCGGTTTGCTGCTGCTCCCATAACCTGCTGCTTTCTGGGTGGCCATTTGGGCTCTCCTGGCCTGCAGGGCCCCAGAGCTCAGCCCAGCCCTGTTGGCACCACTGTGTCTCCTGGATTGTTCCTCTCCTTTAAGCTGAGCTCATGGCCTCCATCACAGAGTGCGATCTGATTTCCCTAGCTTATATAACTGTGATCTCGCAGAAAAAGAACTTCATGGCGCTGGGCCAAAGCTGTCCTCTCCAACGGAGGCAGTAAACTGGTACTTTTCATTGTGGAAGGGCCGCATCAGGCTGCCTTAGGTGGTGTGGAAATCCCCCTCTAAGCGATGGTCTTTAACTGTTCCTAAAAAACAAAATGGTCAAGCTGTGTTCCAAGAATGCTGTCAATCCCTTAAAAACACACATGATACGTAGGGGGACTCGGGCTGCATGGGAGACCCGCCATCTGTCTCAATAGCTTCGGCTAATGGGTGGTATAGAAACGTAATAAATAAATAAATAAAATAAGGGAGCCCGGGACCTCTCAGTTCTAAATATTTGAGGGATTGTCTGCTGTTGCTTGGGAGTGAGGGAAACACACTCTGTATATGCTCAGTGGAATTTTGTTTTATGGCTGTTTCTTTAAATGTGCACGGCTGAAGGTGTTGCTGAGAGAGCACAGCAAAGGGGTTCTAAAAGGCCAGCGTTACTGGCCAGAGAGTTGTAAAAGAAAATGTACAAGAGGGATCCTCCTCACCCTTAGGAACGTTTACTCCACCGTTGTTTAATAGTATGGTCAGGATCAGACCCTAACAGGGGCTCCCTTATCTTTGTCACCGGAGGTGGAAATTCACCCAGTGTAGCTTCCCCTCCATAGAGTTACAGGGAAGGAAAAACTTACAGTCTGCAAATCCCCCTGCCTCTCCGAGTAGCGAGACGTTCCAGGGGTTTGGTTTCCTTTGGAAGGAGCGAGGTCATACCGGAGAGCTCCTTGGCATTTTCTAATGTTCTGGTTTATTTACAATATTTGGCTGTCCACCGTGGCAGACAGGATCCAGGAAAAGACGGCTTTGCTCCAGTCAGGCACTTCTTACATTGGGAATGCCATTTCTTGTTCTGGCTGGGTTCCTGGGCAGGGCAGGGGAAAATTCAACAGGTGCAGTAGCTCTCTTGGGGAGGTCTGTCTTGCTCTCTGGGTGTGGCTTCACCTGTTGAATTCCTACCCTGTTAAAGGAACAAGAGCTTTGGCAGAAAGCAAAAAGGGGCCAAGCCGTCCTTCTGAGCATAAATCATACGCTCAGATCGAGACCCGTTCAGCAAGTCACACACACACACTGCCTCCCTCGCAGTCTGGCATTCTGCCCCTTTTTGCCAGGGCGTGGTGCCTCCGGCCAAGGAGTAACTACGCCACAAGGAGGTGACTCATGGCTCAAGCTCCTAGCAAGCTCGCAAGAACATCAGCCAGTGGAGGCGGGAGGAACCGCATGGAGACGCACACATATATATATATATACATCCACACACATCATATGACCAGTGCCCATCCCAACTGCCTCAAGCAGGCCCTGTCTAGCAGCAAGTGGGAAATCTAGAAGAAGAAGGAAAGGGTGGGGTGGGGGGAATCCCATTTGGATCCAGAAGCTCCAAAATGGATTTCTTGCCTAGCCAACCCGAAAAACAAAACAAACGTCATTCAGAAAGGTCCTATTGGCAGGTGGAAGGGGCAGGGAGGGTTTTTTTCTCCAGTCATTCCCCACCTCTCACTGGATGAAGAAGGGTGGGTTGTTTTTCAGACAGAGCTGCCTTAGTTTGGGCTGTGAGTTTTCCCGGCCGGTATCCCTTTAGGGTAGGCTTGGAGTTCCTACTCATTAAAGATGGACTGCGTTTGAACATGAAGGATCCATTTCTAGCTATCACAAGGCTATTAATATAAGTAGACCCCCAACCAGGTCAGACCAAAGTTCCATTTGGTCCACCATCCTGTCTCCCACGGTGGCCAGGCAGATGTCCCTGTGGAGCTCCGAAGAATGTCAAGAAAGCGATGGTTTTCCTGGGTGGGCTGGTTTGCTTTTTTGTCCCCCCAGAAGTCTAGTGCCTCTGTATGAGAAGGTTTCATTTTTGCAATTGCGGCTGATAATTGTCAATAGGCCTCTCCTCTTTTAAAGACACCTAAGTCAGTCTTGGCCACTGCATCTTGCAGCGGGCAGTTCCATAAGTGAACTCTGCAGTGTGTGCAGCAGGGGCATTGAACCTCTTTCAGCTTGAGGGCCAAATTCCATTTCAGAGAAGCTCCCAGATTCCCCTGATGTACAGAAATTCTTTGTCTTTTTTTTTTGCCTGTCCTAAATCCTGTTGCCAATCAAGTTCATGATTGACCCTGACTTGTAGTCTTGGTAGGGAGGGAGAGAAAGAGAGAGGGAGAGAGAGAGAGGCTTCACCTGTTGGTCTTCTGCCTAATTGTGCACACTGTTTTAAGTCAGTGTGTTCCTTGCAGTGCTTGGGAATGGATTCCGAAGTTCAAAACGATGCACGTACCCACACAAACAGCATCATTTGCAAATGGGGAGCAGATACGGTGACTTTTGCAGATCAAATAATTTGGGGTAGTGGGAAGGAATTTGTCCTCCCTCTGGTTGCCTCTTGGCCACCAGAAGCTGCATTTTTATTCAAACGCATTTGTGCTCTGGGTGTGCTTCCCCCCCCCCCAATCAAGCGTCTCTAGCTTGCATGCCCAAACGTGTGCTCTTGAAGCGATGCGCGCACAATGCACAAATATTCATTCATTTAGCTCTACGCTCACACGCACACACGCCTCTGTGTCCTGCTCTCCCATGTGCCCTGCTCTCGAAACCTCTCTGCCTTTTCTGTTTGCATAGCACCTTTGGACGGCAGCCTCCCTTGTTTGCTGACCAGTCACCCATGAAGAAGAACTGAAGCCTAGGCTTCATCAGCAAATGCTGGAGACCCAAAGCCAGTAACCGTGGGCCAGGGGAAATCCAGCCATGGCCCTCCGTGGAAATCCTGCTGCATGAAATCCAAGACTCCTCTAATTTCCCAGGTGCTTCTGAGAAGCCCACTGCCCTTCTCCTGTTCTTTGTCTCCCAGAATCTGGAATCCAGAGGTGGATGGCCTCTGTACCCAGAAACTCCATTTGGCCATGATGATGAATATCCGTTCCCTTTCCTCCCTCCTGTTTTTTTCCCATCCCCCCTCCCCTCAAACAGTCAGCATTTCATGGCCACCAAGCGCTCTCCGTCCTCACTGGGCCGTTTTGGGGGTTCCCCCCGCACCATAGGAAAGTTTTTCCCTAAAAGATTTTTTTGTACTTCTGCAAACCGTGAGGTTCCCCCCACCCCCACAAGCCTGCTGATGCCTCCCTCATGTGTGTGGGTGGTGCTGTTTTGGCTACATCCACATCGGCACTTGCAGCCCAAACATTGGAAATAGAGGGAACAATTGTCCGTTAGTGTGAGTTTACTAAAAGTTGGGGGTGGGGGTTCCCTTTCCGATCCATCATCTACCTGGTCCTGGGAAGTTAAATCTTGGGGGGGGGGTGCATTCAACCAGGCTGGATTTGGGGGGCAGGCAATCCAGGCAACTTCCTAGGGCAAGGGACCCCAATGTGGTGCCCACGGAAAACTCCAGCGGCTCTCCCCTCACTGCCCCCTTCAACAAAATTGTTTTAAGAAAAGTCTTGGAAAATGTTAGAGCAGCCTCTTCCTAGCCTCTAGCATTGCTCTTTTTCTTCTCCTTTGTCTTGCTATTCCACCATCCCTCCCAGCCTCTAGCCCCATTATTGCCTCTATGCTGCCCCCAGGATCAGAGGCAGCATGCCTAGGTACACCAGTTGCTGGGAACATGGGTGGGAGGGTGCTGTTGCACCCATGTCCTGCGTGTGGGTTTCCATTTTCATATAGTTGGCTACTGTGTGAACAGAATGCTGGACTAGATTGAGTCTTGGTCTGATCCAACATGGCTCTTCGTACATTCTTATGTTCTCTCCCCGCCTCTCTTTAGCTCACTTTTGACTAGCCAGGGCCCAATTGCAGCTGTTATGTGACTAACCTCAGGATGTACGAGAATTCCATTTGCGGGGTGAAAACCCGATGGATTTTTCCAGTTCAGCCCTCCTGATTTCATTCCATTTGCCCACCACTGGTGTCGACAGGTTCTGTAGCGAGATGAGCCAATATGCAGATTTCCGGGTTTTTTAAATTGCTGCAATTTGCACACCCCTCTGGTTCTGCCATACGCGCAAACTGTAATTTGTGCAATTTTTTAAAAACATTTTTTTTGGATCTTGAAATGTGCACAAATGTTGTTGTAATTTCTTTTTTAAAAAAAATTATTGCCGCGTCTGCACAACTGCGCACCAACACAGATCCACCTGTCCACTGTGCATATTCCCCTCTTGTCGATATCCTTGTCAGTTTCATCGTCTCCACACATTACTTCTTTTAGCCTAGCAAAGCCCTATTCCCTACTTGTCAAACAACTTGCCAATTTCCTTCGCTTGGGAAGTGCTTCAGAGGTTACTGCAAATGGGAGCCGGGAAAAGGGGGAGGAAGCCGGATCTATGTTAAAAGCACTTGCTTGAGGCTCTGGCAAGTGTGCGACGGAGGCCGGTTACTCCCAAATGTCAGTTCAGCACTTCAGGCCCTGAGGATCACATTGCTAAATGGGCGATCTGGCCCCGGAATCGGAACCGCAGCCCCTGATGCAGTCTACCCCCGCTTACCGGACCGGAAATGCTGTGGAAATCTGTCGGGCTTAAATGGAATGGATTTCCCAGGGTCGCACGTCCCTAGACGAAACTCCGTGAGAGCCATTTTGTGGTGGTGCCCACAGCAGTTTCTCAAATTCCCAAATGTGCTCACGGGTCCAAAAAGGTTGCAGACCCCTGTCCTGTATTGGGTAATGGGTTTGGGGTGGCGGTAATAGTAGGGTTGGAAGGGGCCTACAAGAAGGCCATCGAGTCCAACCCCCTGCTCAATGCAGGAATCCAAGTCAGAGCATCCCTGACAGATGGCTGTCCAGCCTCGTCTTGAATGCCTCCAGGGTGGGAGAGCCCCCCACCTCCCTAGGGAATTGGTTCCATTGCCGTATTGCTCTAACAGTCAGGACGTTTTTCCTGATGTTCAGCTGGAATCTGGCCTCCTGTAACTTGAGCCCATTATTCTGTGTCCTGCGCTCTGGGATGAGCACTAGAACACTAGACACAAGAACACTATTTCTTGAATGCCTTTCCATACGAAGACAGTGCTCTGTTCAGCTTCTCTGCATTGGTACATTTCCATCAGTATTAATATTTAAACAGCTTCCGTGAGCTTAGAGGAAGCAAGTTAGCGGGTTTTTTTAAATGTGCTCATACATCGCATAAATAAATACTGATTTACAGATCTATACATGGAAAAGTATCGGGTTGGATCGAGATTTAGGTGGATGCAACTTGCCCCCGCCCCACTCAGTGCCCCTGAAAATGTTACACAGAGAGTCAGGGGCCTTGCTGAATGGGGTGAGCTGTGGTGCAGAGGGAGGGCGGATCCCCGCTAACCGGGGATCCCATAAAATTCAGGGGAAGCACCATCCTGGGTCCAACCTATTGTCTGATGGGACAGGGATAAAACTTGCATGCCAAAAAGGCATCCAGGCCACAAATGCAATAGAAATAACAACCTTAAAGTGTCCCAAGTGGAAGAAATGGGGACAGCAGAGCTGTTTGGCATAGGGCACTTTCATGCACTTGAATGTTAATTGTTAGGGAGGCCAGATGTAAAAGAGGATTCAGCTACTGTGCCTGTTAGAGGCAGGGGGGAGGGACAGTTAAAAGATTTGGGGCCCAACCCTTCCATTGGCATCCATGGAAGTGTTTCCTCCTAAGCTTCATTGCTGTGTGGAGGGGGGACATTTGGAGCGGGTACACCATGCAGGGATGGGAGGGTTAACCCTGGATCTCCCTGGAAATTCCCCCCTTTCATGGTAATTAAGTTTAGGGGAAGAAAATTCTGATTGGCAGCAATGTAAACAATTGTTCTAAGCTTAATTTCCATGCAGGGAAGATTTGGCCGGGGGTGGGGGGTTGCAGCATATGGGATGGGGAGATTTAACCCTTCCCTTCCCTACCAGCAAATCCCTTGTGTAAATTGCCCCCTGCATGGTAATTAAGTTGAGGGGGGAAAACCCTTTCCGTTAGTACCAATGGATATTTAGGGCTCCGGGGGAAGAATTTGGGACTGAAGTGCCAGGCCCCCCGCCTAGCAACGCCCTGCAGAAGAGGGAATTTCAGCTTTCTCTGTGCAGTCTGGGCTGGCTTAATTTTTTCCGCTTTCCTCCTGCCTTGGTTGAGATCTCTCCAGCCCAGTGACTCAGCTTGCCCCTGGGGTGTACAGGAAGTGCAGGATGCCTGGGTGATGACTCACCCCGAGTGCTTCCAGACGGCGGGCTCCCTAGCGCTATCAAAGACATTGTGCATGTCCAGAGTGCCCCTCTCTCGCCTCCCCACTAAGCAACAGCGATGAATTCCCACCTATCTGCAGATTAGGAGACTGGGTTTCAAGGATGCACATTTCCCTGCAGCCTGAACCCTGCCGGCTCTCATTTTAAGAATTTTTTGAACACTGCGGAAGCCATTTCGGGATGGCTGTTTGCGCCGGGTATCCCTCTCTTGCCATCAGCTGCCTTGTGCTGCCACCTGGTGGTTGCCACGGCTCACTGCCGGAGTTGGGTGGGTTCCATGTTGGACTGGGAGGTGCCACCATGGCTTGAAAGCTCTCCGCTGCCTCCTGGTGGTTAGAATGCAGAACTACACACACGCATGCATGCACGCACGCATGCACGCACATGCTTGCGCACACACACAGAGATATGAAAGACAGACCGACCCAGAGTAATGTCAAAATATACTTAAAACTAAACATTTCGGCTTCCACCCTCATCAGGAGTTGTGATTGTTAAATATGGCCTTAACCTGGGGGACATTTCATAATCTTTACACTAGTCACACCTCTGATCTTTGTTTTGTACTTAGGAATGTTCATCTCCCAGCTTTCCAAATTACCACTCTTGGTATCCATTTAACAGCACAGCTCCTGATGAGGGTGGAAGCCAAAACATTTAGCTCTAAAGATATATGTTAATTAAAGGTAAAAGGTAAAGGTGTCCCCAGCCAGTCGTGCCCGACTCTAGGGTGTGGTGCTCGTCTCCATTTCTAAGCCGAAGAGCCAGCGCTGTCCGAAGACGCTTCCGTGGTCATGTGGCCGGCATGACTGAACACCGAGGTGCACAGAACACTGTTGCCTTTCCCGCCGAAGCGGTACCTATTTATCTACTTGCAATTTCTTGCTTTCGAACTGCTAGGTTGGCAGAAATATGTCAATTACTCTGTTGTTAATCTATTTTTCCTATATAAGAAAGATTGATAGACTAACAACAGAGTAATTTCAAATTATATGTACAGCTAACTATTTGGCTTCTGCCCTTATCAGGAGTGATGACGTTTTATATTTATATTTGTATTTATACACACACACACACACACACCCCTGTTCAATGCAGCCATTATTCCAGGAGTTCTCCATCATGAATGTGCCCTAGCATGCAGCAGTGATGTACAGCTGATTCCAGAAGGCTCTCTGGGTTATTTTCCTGCCTCCTAACTCCATCTCTGCATATGCCCTGAAAAACATCAACAATGACTTCCAACCCCAAAGCAGGAGGGACACGTCAAACCGACTGTTTTCCCACTCACATGCTGTGAAGCAGGAAGATGAGGGCACACCTGAAGGAGAGTGTGCTGGTTGACTTCAGAGGTATGTCCACAGGACAGAAAGCACGCCCTCCTGAACCATCCTTAAAGCAGGCGTGTGGAACCTCTGTCCCCCAGCCCTAATCTGGCCTGTGGAGTTTCTGCCTCGGGCCCACGGAGCCTCCTTTACTTCCTTCAGGGGGTGCAGCCAGGGCTTGCGGACAGCAGGGATGTGGCAGCGAGGTCCTCGAGCTGGGAGGAGGAGCTGCTCTTCGCAGCTGTACCTTTCACGTGGTGTACGACGCCCCCAGTGTGGGCAGAGTCCCTTTCTCCAGGCCTCTTTCAGCACAGAGAAAGCCAAAATGGGTGGGGGGTGATGAGGTTGGTGGTGTTGGCCACACACTCTCACGTTATCTGGCCTGCAGACTGGCCAATGGGAGGCAATTTGTCACCCACTGCCAAATGGCTCAGCACCTCTGCCTTAACAGAGTATGGAGTGGTATGGACACAGACCAAATCTGTAAGCATATATATATTTGCTTACAGATAGATAGATAGATAGATAGATCTGTGTTCAAGAGAACCCCATTGCAAAAATCAGGTATGACCAGGAGAGAATGGCAATACTGAAAGACTAGTTCACCTATATCTTCTCTTTGTTTTACAGAGATCTGCAGAAAGAGTTAATCAGTCCTCCATTACTCTCTCCCTGGTGTATTGTTATTCTGATTTCTATGCGTCCTTTCTCCTTGCAGATCAAGACAACCTCATGATGGCAAAGTCTGCAGAATTGTAAACAGTTGCTATTAAGTTAAGGCCTTTTTTGGTGTTTTGAGTCTTAATTTCTCCCTCTCTCATAATACTAGGACCCAATGGAGTCATCCCATGAACCTGATCAGTGGGAGATTCGAGGCAGACCAGAGGAAGGGCTTCTTCACACAGCGCAGAGTTAACCTATGGAACTCACTTCCACAAGACGTAGTCATGGCCACCAATTTAGATGGCTTTGGACATATTCCTGGAGGAGAGGGCTCTCAATGGCTGCTAGTCCTGATGGCTATATGGTTCCTCCAGTTTCAGAGGCGGTATGTCTGTGTATACCAGTTGCTGGGGAACATGGGCAGGAGGGTGCTGTTGCACTCCTGTCCTGCTTGTGGGCTTCCCTCGGGCAGCTGGTTGGCCACTGTGTGAACAGAATGCTGGACTAGATGGACCCTTGGTCTGATCCAGCAGGGCTCTTCTGATGTTCTGATTTATTTATTTATTTTTATTGCATTACATTTATATCCCACCTTTCTTCCATTGTGGAACTCAAAGTGGCTACATGTGGTTCCCAAGTGGTCTCCCCTCCAAGCACTGACCAGACCCAGACCTGCTTAGCTTCAGCAAGGCGGCTGTCTCATGTGCCTTCAGACCATGCCTGGGACCCTGATGTTCTTAATTCGTTAGATGAAATTGCCCAATGAAAAATGATCAGTTGCAGATTTGTATTTCATATATATGAATTGCAAGAGCTGGGACTGAGGCAAATACCCCCCTCCCTCATCCTTACACTGGGCTTCTCATCCCCAGCTCCCCTTTTTATTTCGTAAATCTTGCCCCACCTCATGTCTTTCTCCCCGATGTCCTTTTCCCTCTCGGCCTGTGACCTTCGTTCCTCTCACACCTCCGTCGCCCAAAGGCCTTCTATTCTCGCAAACAGCGTTCTCTTTCAAAAGGACACCCACCCACACGGCCAGGGAAGGGTCGGAATTTTGTTTGGGATTTTTTTTAAAAAATAAGGACTTGCCAAAGGTCCACAGATTTCTTCATAAACAGGCAGAAAGAACGTGAGATTTTTTAAAAAATCAAATGGGGGAGCCAGGCTCAGGCCTTTTGAGTGCTTAGTGCTTCAAAGTCTGCATTCGAATGCAGCACATTAGTGGTGCTGAATTAGGGGTTCTACCGGTGGAGGCTGGTGGCTCCGATGTTCAGTGGGGCAGTGAATCTGCTTTCAGAATCTGTTTCAGTCAGAACCAGATAAACCTTTGTTCTGATCTAAAAAGGCAGTTTTCATCTCCTTGCCTCAATGAGGCCTAGAAGCTTGTTCAAGAAGGGTTACAGAGAAGGTGGAGGCATTCACGGGACTCTGACTCTCTGATCCGACACCAGACTTTATTGCAGTGGCATTCACAGTCTCACAGCTGCTGCATCCATGACACTCTGAAAGTGCCCTGCCCATTTCTCTGTATATAGTGCACGGTGGGCAACTTCTGGACGTCTGGGGGCCATTTTCACCTCACAGACTCCTCCAGGAGTTGCTCCTCCTTCCTCACAGCATCTGGAGTGGCTAAGGAGGGCCCCAAGTGCCAAAATGAAGTTGTGTTCAGCCCAATGTTGACCCTTTGGGTGCTCTGTAGTAGCTACAGACCACCAAAAGGGTAAAAAAAAGGCTTTGAAATGGCTGTTCCAGACACCATTTTGTTTAAAGCAATTTCGTTGTTTTACATGGTGGGGGGGTAACAGCAGGCAAAGTGCGGAGCCCCTTGCGCATGACACATCCCATATATCTATGGGATGTGTCATGCGCAGCCTAACCAGCAAGGGATAGGGATGTCGGAGAAATCCGTTGGGGGGCGGGGTGGAGTTTGACGCGTTGGCCTGGGCTTGGCCCCCTGGACGTTATTTTGGTTCCTTCTGCAGCACCCAAATCGAGCTGTAGAGAGTCAGGTCAGTTCGCAGATTTTCTGGGAAGGCTGTGCATTGGGGCGGGGTGTGTGGGTGTGTGTATGTGTGTGTGCATGCAATGTGCAAACTTCTCAGGGATT
Source organism: Heloderma suspectum (assembly GCF_057233095.1). NCBI lineage: Eukaryota > Metazoa > Chordata > Lepidosauria > Squamata > Helodermatidae > Heloderma > Heloderma suspectum. The sequence continues at coordinate 13,473,377 of NC_139474.1, forward strand.
TGCACAAATTCAGCTGGATATGTGTAAATTGCTCCGAGATTTGGGCAAATTGCAGAGCCCCCCCCCCCCCCGCACAAAAAAATTTGCTGGAGTTTGGGGAACAGCCCTCAGCTCGACTCACAGAGGGAAAGTCCCGCGGATCCCTGTTGAGCCAAAAATTAACCAGGTTGCCCAGCGGCAGACATCCCTAGTCAGAGTGCGGTGAGGAATACAGGGAGACCTTCAGTGGTAGCACCTGGCTTTTGTCGCTCCCACAGGCTCACGGGTTGGTGAACTTCACACCCTCTTACTGCCGCGGGATCAGGCCCGAGACGATGTCGCTAACCAGGCTCCAGTACTCGTCGAAATTGATCTTTCTGTCCCGATCCTTGTCCAGCTCATGGATCAATTTGTTAGCAGCCTTTTTGTCCTGGGTTTCCTGGAGGTGGGAAGAGGGGATAAGTCTGGTGACAAAAGCAGGAGCAGGAGCCATCGAACCTCAGGTGTTTTCTTCCCCCCACCTCTGCAATAAAAAGGACCATTGCGTACGTGGGACACTTACCTGCAAAAGCAGATATGTGCTTTTTCGATGGGGAAATTATTTTTCTCTGGCCGTTGGTTTGCACATTAGTTTGCCCCCTAGCTGAAGTGCGCAATAGTCCCCCTTTTGACTATTGCACATTTGGTGCCATTCTATTGATCATCAGGTGCACCCCAACTATTGCACAAATCTGCCATCTGCATCATCAAGCTCAAAACACATGCTTTGCGTGCGAAAGGTCCCCAGCTTGGATTGCTGCCATGTCCAGATAGAAGTGGGGAAAGACCCCTTCCTGAACCCCTGGAGAACAGCTTTCAGTCAGTGTAAACCAGGGTTGGAGAACCAGCAGGCCTTTAGATGCTGTTGAATGTCAGCCTCCTTCACCCTTGACCATTGGCCATGCTGACTGGGGCTGACTGAAGCTAGAGTCCAGTAACAGGGGAAAGAACTACGGGTTCCCCACCTACAGAGAATCCTGACCTCAGTGGGCCAGCGGTTTCACTCAGGAGTATCCTATCATCTGCACCCCTTGTCTCACCGTCAGCATGTGGTTGAGTTCGTGGTTCAGCATCTTCTGGAAATTCTTCTTGCTGATCCCATGCTGTTTCCTGGAAAGGAAGTCCTTGCCGGCATAGTGGTTGTAGTTCTTCACCAGCGTCTGGATGGCCCGTTCCAGTTCCGAGGGGTCCCCATGCTTGCTCTTGCCTCCCTCGGCTCCTGTGGGAAAGAACAGAGATGCTTCACCAGTCGGCATCCCATCCCATTTCATGCGCAGGCCATGTGCTCTTTTGTTATAAATGGGCATGTGGACACCCACATAAACTCACAGGCTTATATGTAATAGTGTAGCTTACCTACACCTACTGTATGTATGCTACACTATTACACACGTGTAATAGTAAGCATTACTGTTTCGCATGTGTAATAGTAAGCATACATACCCCTATTGAAAGCATTCCTCATATACTATCATGTTGCAATCTGTACGGCAGGGTGTAAACATGGGACCTTCTATCCTCTGCCACCCCCATAAAAAAGTAATCCACATCAGGCTCGCTCACTTTGGTCTGATCAGTAAGAACATTCTTGTGCTGTAAGTTGTGCCCCCCCCCAAGACACCACCCTTACCTTTGCCTCCCCGCTCCCCCCCACACACCTTTGGCTTGACATAAGCGGAGTCTAACACACAGGGCATTAGGGGAGATGAATCTTGTTTCAAATATTGCACCAAATCCCATCTACAGTTTTAGTTCAATCACAATAATCTCTCTCTCTCTTTTTTTAGTTTGGTGCCATGTCTGCCTTCCCCCTAACCCCACCCCAGTGGCTGCTGGGAATGTACCCTGGCCTCGTTGCAGACTGCCTCTTTCTACACCCTGACACAATCCACCCACCATTCCGCCCTTCTCTTCCCCGCAAGGTCAAAACGCCCACTCAAAGCAAAGGCGATGAGCAGTAATTGCCTTGGAACTCCGCCTGGTCCAGCGAGGCAGGCGCTGGGAGAACATCGTCTAGCCTGTCGCGGGACATTCCTCCGCCCAGAATGCGCTTCCCTGCTGGCCAATGAGAGAAAGGCGTAGGAGATGTGGCACCAAGCCAACGGCAAGGGGGCAATTAGCAGCCATCTCTGCTCTTGCCACACCACATATGTTGGCAGGATTGGGCTGATTAAAAATATGTATATGTCGTCATGGATCGAAACCTCCCCTTCTCAACACATGTTCCGCCCGATCCTGGTGAAGAGGGAAAGACGTCGCCTGGGAAAGATGAAGCCATCTGAGGCAAAATGGCGGAGCCCTGAAGGAATGATCACCAGGACTGACGGTGTTGCCCGAACATGTCCTGAATAAGAGGAAGCCAACTGAATTGCCTGCAATTGCGGCTACTCTCCCAAATGTGTTTCCGTGCCATCACGCACTGCAGGTGTGTTGAGTTCAGTGTTGCTTGATGTACTTTAAAAAGTTGGATATGAGAGCCATCTCCTCCTTGCACCTCAGAGACTGCGCTTCTCTGACAGGAAGATCTGGTGAGCTCTTGTATTTAAAATAAGTATTGATGGACCGCACGTCTAGCCTTAAGCCTTCTAGGCTAGTGACCCTCGACACATCTTTGTTGTGCAGCATGGTGGCTCAGGAAAGGAATGGATGGGCTTGTGGACAGGTCCAGTGAGTGCTACATGGTCCACAAATGGGGGTCCGTTGGACTCCGCTGCCCATATTGGGCGCCCACAGTCCCTGCATTCCATTCTGGGAATAGCTGTACCTATTGAATTTGGGCAGCGCAGATAGGTGAGAATGTCATTCATTTTATTTTGGGGGGCAAGGAGTTACCAAAATTCTCAAATTTCTGCATAAATGGTACTTTAAAGTACTTTTAAAAAATCAAAAGTGGGAGAACACAAAACTCACAGATTTGGCCATCCCTTCACATGGTACAACTCCCCCCCCCCCGCCACTCTAGAAATCCCTCCTTAAAATCCACCATGAAGCCTTAGATTGAAATCCCATCCCACAAGACCCCATCATTCACTGAAACAAAGCTTAAGCAAGTGCAACTGCATTGGCTCATGTCCATCTCTTGTTAACTTGCATACAAACTATGCATAGATTGCAAGCTCCTTGGGGCAGAGAACTGCCTCTTTTGCTTATGACTTTTTGTAAAGTACCATATACCGTGGGCCGGTTCACATATCACGATAAGCTACTGTGGGTTAATTTACCTGTGGGGCTTGTTGTCACACTCTGGTTGACATTTTTAAAATGTAAGCCTTGGGTTATTTTAGATTTGTGGGTGGTTTGTTAACCACATCAACAACCCACTCTGGCTGGGTTTGCACAACACGACAAGCCACGGTGCATCCTTGCCGTGGCTGCATTTTAAAAACGTTGGCTGATGCGAGTTGACAGGACCCACGGGTAAATTAACCCATGGTTGGGTGTTGCGATGTGTGAGCCAGGTTATTGAGGCATTATTTTTTATCATCAGAGATTCAAGGTGCTGAACTGGAGCAAGTTCACCCTGAATAAGTCTGTGAAACATCCCTACCCCCACTGCTTATAAAATCAATGGAGGGAGTGCACTGAAATGATGAGCCTTCCACCCTTTATGATACTAGAACTCAGGGCCACTCGATGGTGCTGTTTGGCAATAGATTCTCGGCAGATGCAGAGAATACCCTTGAAGACGGTTCGGAAGCTGCAGCTGGTACAGAACGCGGCGGCTCGCCTGATTAAAGGCAGCCGCCGGCGAGATCACATCACTCCAGTGCTGAAGGAGTTGCACTGGTTACCAGTTGTTTTCCGGGCCAAATTCAAGGTGTTGGTTTTGACCTTTAAAACCCTGTATGGTTCCGGCCCAGCCTATCTTAAGGAGCGCCTCCAGCAGCACCAGACAGGCCGCTTAACAAGATCAGCCTCGGATGGCCTTCTCTCTGTCCCATCAGCCAGGACAGCTAGACTGGTGGGGACGAAGGAGAGGGCCTTTTCTGTGGTGGCCCCCACTCTGTGGAACTCCCTCCCTAGGGAACTCCGCCATGCCCCCTCTTTAATGAGCTTCCGTCGTGCATTAAAAACGTGGTTGTTCAGGCAGGCATTTGGGGTGGGTTAGGGTATTTTAGAAAATGTTTTTATGGTAGAATTTTATTGTTTTAAACTGTTTTATTGTATGTTGTACATCGCCCAGAGTGGCTGGGTGACCAGCCAGATGGGCGATTAATAAATTTAATAATAAATAAATAAATAAAATAAAATAAAACATTTCTTCAAGCAATGCATAGTTAACTTGTGGAACTCTCTGCCTCAAGACATGGTGACAGCTACTAGCTTAGATGGCTTTTGTAAAGAACTAAGCAAATTTACAGAGGAGGAGGGGCTTCTATTGACAAGCTAGTAGATGGGATGTTCAGAGGCAGGATATCTCTGTTGGCCATATGTTGGAGACAAAGAACAAGGCCTTTGTGCGTGCTGTGCTTAGGAGGCTTCTAGAAGCAGGAACAGAATGTGGAACTAGGTGAACCTTTGTTGGGACCCAGAAAGGCAGTTTTCATCTCCTTGCCTCAATGAGGCCCAGAAGGTTGTTCAAGGAGGGTTACCGACAAGGTAGAGAGAGACATTCACAAGACTCTGATGCAACTCCAGATTTTATTGCAATGCTATTCACAGTCTGACAGCTGCTGTGCCCCATGACACACTGACAATCCCCCCCTCCCGTTGTCCATCGCTCCAATACGGTATCCCCAAGTGCAGCTGTCAAAAGGGAAGAGATGGACAGACAATTTCCTTCGGCGGGTCCCCATTCCCCCCCGCCAATTTCGACTTCACGCCAATGTGCCGATGGAAGGTGTCATGTGCAGCCCCGCCAGTGGGGGGAGCTGTAGTGATGGCCACATTAAGGTGGGGAGTTGGAGTGCAGTGATGGAGACGGGGAGCGTCTTCGCTGGTAGCGGCTGACTTTGGTTGCTGTCATTTCTCCCACGGGCTCTCTACTTGGTGAACTTGACGCTCTCCTCCTGTTGGCGGATCAGGCATGAGATCGGACTGGCAATGCCGCCAATCAGGTTCCAGTACTCGTTGAAACTGATCTGTCCATCTTGGTTCTCATCCAGATCACAGATCAGTTTGTCAGCGGCATGCTTGTTCTTGGTGTCCTGGGGGTGGGAAAAGGAGGAAGGAAGGGGGTGAGCCTGGTGTCAAAAGCCAGATCGGAAGCTACCAGACCTAAGGATGTGGACACCACCATCCACCACGACTTATTCGCGTGGGTTTATTCCCCCAAAGTGCTACTACTTACCTGCAAAAACGAGATATGTAACTTCAGTGGGAGAATGATTTTTCTCCAAAGGTTGGTCTGCATGTTACTTTGCCTCCTAACCAAAGGGTGCAATAGTCACCCTTGAAACTATTTCACATTGGCGCTGTTCTATTGATCATCATAGCTAAGGGCTGACTGATTCATTATGGTTTATCTTTGCATGAGGGCTGGCTCAAAAAGACAACGATCGTTACGAAGCTATTTCACTCACATCAAATGGGTGGTTTCAGTTTGTCATCCCCCCCCCAAGTGAAATAAATAAGGATGTCTTGCAAAAATGGAAAGGTGTTTTATTCAAAAGCAGGGCCAAAGGTTCAAGAGGTGTCCCATGATGTATTCTGAGTGTGTGTGTTGGAGGGCAGAGGAGGGGGGCAGAGATTAACAGAGCAATCCTATGCATATCTAATCAGAAGAAAGTCCCACTGAGTTCAATGGAATTTACTCCCAAGTAAAGGTGCAGACGAATCGGTGGAATGAATGAGTAAAACAAAGTTCGGGGATGGAATTTCACAAACCGCTTCTCCTTCAATTATTGGGTCAGCTTCACAAATCTTTGATCAAATGACTCCCACCAGCTTTACTCTGTGTCTTGTGAAAATGGTAAATGCTTCCCCCATTTAAGTGTTTCCTGCCTAGCTATTGCACTTTGGTGCCATCCTTATTGCTTGGTGTTGTTTCCCATCTAAGAACTAACTGGCTTATAACCGCTTAACTCTCTCCCCATCAAAGAGCTGACCGCTGCAATGCCGACTATTGAACAAAAAAAAAGCCAGGCGTTTCCTTATTGCTGATTCCCCATCTAGAGGCTATTGCACAAATTCCAGGATGGTTTCATTATTCCCCACCTGGGTGCCGCCTGCCTGGCTATGGCGTCTTTTTGTTTCCCATCCTAGCACTGCCCAAATTGTGCCGTTGAGCTGTTGGTTACAACAAAAAAGCACCCAAAACCTAGACCGTTTTGCCTCTTTCTTCATTTGTTGCAGTTGGGTTGCTCATTTTTGGGTGCAATGGCACCACTTTTCCCCTGGATCCATGTTAACTGCTGCTGCTCTACAACAATAGTTTTTGTAGGTGTGATTAAGGAAGAGACCTGAGGAACGAACCCACCTCCAGCACTCCTCCTGAAGCTGGGAAAGAGCACAGGTGGCAATTTCACCCCAGCTATTGCGCAAGTTTGCCATCTGCATAGAGAGGCTCAGGACATATGCTTTGCTTGCAAAAGGGCCCCAGCTTGGATCCCTGTCATGTCCAGATAGAGGTGGGGAAAGACCCCTTCCTGAACCCCTGGAGAACACCTGCCAGATGGTGTAGACCAGGGTTGGAGAACCAGCAGCCCTTTAGATGCTGTTGGACATCAACCTCCTTCATCCTTGACCATTGGCATGCTGGCTGGGGCTGATTGGAGCTGGAGTCCAGCCACATCAACCAGGTTCTCCATCCCTGGTACAGACAATCCTGACCTGAATGAACCAATGGTTTGACCCAGGATAACGGCGCTTCCTACATACCCCTGTTGCCCCCCCCCCTCCACTCTTTGTCTCACCGTCAACATGTGGTTGAGCTGATGGCTTAGCATCTTCCGGAAGTCTTTCTTGCTGATCCCACGGCGTTTCTTGCAACAGCAGCAGCCGCTTTTGCCAGAATACTTGTCATAGTTCTTCACCAGGGTCTGGATGGCCCATTCCAGTTCCGAGGGGTCACCGGCCATCAGCTCGCCTCCCTTGGCTCCTGCAGGAAAGATCAGAGGTGCGTCCCAGTTGGCATCCCGTCCCAGTTCATGCGTCCATTTTTAAAAATCACACAAAATCCATGTAAGTCCACAGAGGCATGTGTGTGTGTGATATGTGTAATATTAAGGAAATATTTATTTAGCATTTATTTATTTGATTTGTGCCCTGCTTTTCTACTGAAAACGGTACTCAAGGCGGCTTACGATCACCGATATAAACAACTATAAGCAAATGCATTAAACACAGTTAAAGACGCAACAACAACGAAGTAAAAACAGCAACCAACTCAACAGACCTGCTTATGCACCAAAGGCCCATGTGAATATAGCGGTCTTTGCCTGCCAGTGGAAAGACAGCAGAGAGGGAGTGAACCCAGCCTCCCTTGGCTGGGAGTTCCACAGCCAGGGAGCAGCCACTGAAAAGGCCCTCTTTTGCGTTGCCACCAATCGTGCCTCTCAAGGTGGCAGTCTGCAAAGAAGGCCTCTCCTGAAGATCTTAAGAACCAGGCAGGCTCGTATGGGAGAAGGTGGTAGTCTGGTCCCGACCCAATATACACCGGCGGTGTGAAACCTCTTTCAGCTCGAGGGCCAAATTCTACTGCTGAGAAGCTCTTGGGGGCCGCATTCCAGTGGTGGGCAGGCCAAAGGCAAAATGGGGCTGGGCCAAGGCAAAAGTAGGGGTTTTTTATACTGTAGTTTTAAGCTTTTATATTTTATATTGTTTTCATGCTTCACTTTGTGGTTTTCATTTTTGTGAACCGCCAGGAGAACTTCAGCTCTTGGGTGGTACAGAAATATAAATAAATGGATGGATGGATGGATGGATGGGGCCGAAATACCAGCATATTTGAACTCAAAGCTTTTCCTGCCAGTAACTAAGCCTTAGCAGAGGCGTTTCAACCTTTTGCAGTGGGGGAAAAAACTGCACAAAAACCGGGAACCCATCCGATGATCAGTGGTTGGGAGAAAGGAGATTGGGCCAAGGAAGGTGGGTGTGGCTCCCAGGCTTGAGGTTTCGCACCCCTGATATGTACAGCAACTGAAAGCATTCCCCATATATTACCTTTATTTCAGTCTGTACACCAGCCCTGTGAGGTTGGTCAGTGTTATTAGCCTCCTATTGCGGTGGTGGTGGCTGAGGGTCAAATTAGATGTAACAGTATACATAACATCTTTAGCAACCATGTCAGATGTTGTTTTAACAGAAACTGGCACGGGGAGGGGATTTTAATCTGTACTACAGGGCGTGGGAGGTTTAACCCTTTCCTCCTCTACTGCAGTCCCAATGAAAATTGGACCCTTGCCTTTGTACTTCCTATTATCTACAGGAAGGAAATTTCCTGTAGATAACAGCAGAGGTTCATAGTCGAGGTGAGATTTGAACCCAGCTCACCCTTCTACCTGAGGACACACCCATTTTCACACACCTTCTCTGTGTCCTTTCAGCCTTCACCCTCTCACACACATGTGCCCTTTCACACACACATTTTCTTGACTCATGTGCAATACTCATATATTACACACTATACAGACAACACCAGTCACATACCACTGTCCGTACCAACACAGTGTCTAACAGTTGGGCCAGTGTTTTGACCATGCTGTCTGCTCCATTCTCCGCTGAACCCACTTTCCACCAACAGTACACCACACAGCCAGTCCATAGGCTGTTGACAGTGTGTGCATGTTGTAACAAAAACTCCCGAGAAGTTGGAATGTTCCTAAACGTTCTGTAAGATCTCAGAAGGGGAACCATTGACTAGAGAATGTTGAATTCATCTGAAGCCAAAGAAAGATCAGCCTTCCCTCTAAATGCGTGAAAAATGGGTGTGAAAGTGTGATAAGTAAAACAAACTCATTCCCATTGTTCAGTAAATTAATGACATTTGAACCAAGTGGAACACATACACCCTGGAAAGGATGTCGGAGAAATTTGATGGGTTTTCCTAGGTTCAGTTCCCACTGTGGTGGTGCCTGAATCAATCTGCAGCGAGTTGGGACAGTTTGTGGATCTCCCAGGAATTCTGCACATTTTTCACAGGTTCCACAATTTGCACAGATTTCTGAGCAATTTGCGCAAATTTGCTCTAATTCGCGCAAATTGCTCGGAAATTTGTGCAAGTTGCAGAACCTGTCGGGGGAAGAATGCACACTAGAAGTTTATGGAGGAGTTTGAGGGAAAGCCCATAGCTTGGCTCACAAACACGAATCCCCGGTTCGATTCAGTTTTCAGTTTGTCATGGAACGCACACCCTTGAAAACGACATGTTTTTCTGAAAATTGACATATTCTATGTATTGATTTTGATACCTCATTCATCTTTCTATCATTTTAAGTTCCCTACATGAATGTCCAAAGGAGGCATTGACTTTTTAGGTATCTATCTAGGTAACAAGCAGGGAAGTATACATATCATGATGTCATGGGAGTACAGGTAAAGGTGGAGCTTATGTTTAGTTATTTTATCTATTACATTTATATCCTGCCTTTTTTCCTCCTTAAGGAACCCAAGGTGGCATACACAGTCCTTCTCCTCCTCCTCCATTTTATCCTCACAACAACAACCCTGTGAGGTGGGCTGGGCTGACAGTCTGTGACTGGCCCAAAGTCACCCAGTGAGCTTCATGGCTGAGTGGGGACTAGAAACCGGATCTCCCGACTCCCAGTCCAACACTCTAGCCACTCCTGAAAAGTCTTCTTTCATTTTTTTTTTTTTTTAAATCAAGTTTCTAGCCCTTATGGGCTGTGGAGATATGCTTGCAAGCATGTGGGCATCACCTGCTCAAACTGGTGGCTGGATAAGATTTCCATAGGTGAGGGATGGTGTTTCCTTTACCCCTCATTGGTCTGATACAGCAAGGCTGCTCTTGGGATTGTTGGATTTCATTACGTCTACCTTCCGTGCTGTGCCTCTTTCTCCCCATAATTGTAACACCAATATCAGTCAGTCGGCTGGCATCCTGTTTCTCAGCTCTGGCAAAAGGTTTGGGGCACCAGTCAGGAAGCCATTTAATGCCCAGAAGCTAAAACAGGTTGTGCGATCGTGCATGACTGCCCCCTTCCCCAGCAAACCACATCAGGCTTGCTCACTCTGGCCTGAGCAACAAGGAGACTCTTGCGCTGTGTGCCCCCTCCCCATGAGAGACCACCTTTACCTCTGCCTACCCTACCACCACCACCACACACACACATTCCAGGTGGAGTTTGAGGGCTAAAACTAGACTCTACCTTAAATACATGGCGTGCAGCAAATCCTCATCATTTTGTTTACCTTTGTGTAAGTGTGTGGAGGCCTGATCCAGATTGGGACCGTCTTGCATGGCTAGGGGAGATTTTAACCTTCCCACCTAGCCACTTCCCCCATGCATCCCCCCCCACCGCCAATGGAGGTGTTTGATTTTTTAAAGTCTCTGTGTTGTGTTGTGTGGGGAGTGAATCTAGGGAGGGGGAAGGTGAAGGGGTGGGGGGAGCCTCCCCAACCTGCATCTGATGGTCCTGATCCAGATCAAGCTCCCACATGCTTACCCCAAGGGAAACAAAAGGGTGAGGATCAGCTGTACTCTACGTACTTGACATAGTGTGTAGTTTAGCCTTCGGGATGCTGCTTGTGTCAAGCTAAAGGTGTGTCTGTGTCTTGTTCCAGACATTGCATCCCATCTTCAGGTTCAGTTCATTCACTTCTCCTTTTGGGGTTTGGTGCCTGCCCTCCCCCTAGAATATAAGAACATCAGAACAGCCCTGCCGGATCAGACTAAGGGTCCATCTAGTCCAGCATTCTGTTCACCACCCAGCCAACCAGCTGTCGACCAGGAACCCACAAGCAGGGCATGAGTGCAGCAGCACCCTCCCGCCCATGTTCCCCAGCGACTGGTGTTTATAAGCATACTGCCTTTGATACTGGAGGGAGCAAATAGCCATCAGGACTAGCGGCCATTGATAGCCTTCCCCTCCAGGAATTTGTCTAACCTCCTTTTAAAGCCATCCCAACTGGCGGCCATCCCAACGTCCTGTGGAAGTGAGTTCCCTAGTTTAACTCTGCGCTGTGTGAAGAAGCCTTCCGCTCTTCTATCCTGAATCTCCCACTGATCAGGTTCATGGGAGGACCCGGGTCCTAGTATTATGAGAGAGGGAGAAAAATACCTCCCTCTCCACGTTCTCCACACCAGGCATATCCCCAACCCCACTCCAGCAGCGGCCGGGAGCGTACCCCTGCCTCTTTGCAGAAGGCCTCCTTTGGCACCCTGATGCAATCCCTTCATCTGTCTTCCCTTCTCTCCCCGCAAGGCCAAAGGACCCACTGAAGCGCAGGTGGTGAGCAGTAATTGTCTCCTTCTCAGGAACTCCACCTGGTCCAGTGAGGCTCTGGGAGAAAACTGCCTAACCTGTCCTGAGAGAAAGGCGTAGGAGATGTGGCAACAAATCATGGGCAAGGGGGCAATTAGCAGCCATCTCTGTTCTTGCCATATCCTCTGTGTTGGAGTTCTTTGAGCCGAGGCAGATGCTGAGTGGCCATTTAGCCCCAGGGAGTGCAGGCGCCTACAGGGGCCGGCTTGGCCAGCTGCCGGACACAGGAATGTCTGCCTGAGGAATAAGGACTCCTTGTGAGTAAAGGCATACTCGTGAGCTCTGCTCAGGAGTAGACTTTTGCTCAGGTGGCCTGATGGCCTTCAGCTGTGCTCTGGGTGGGGCTCTCTGAAGGCTCAGGTTCAAAAGCCTTCAGTTGTAGGCACAGAGTGCTGGACTTATGTTTGTGTACCAGCTTTATGGTGGGGCTTTTTCCTGCTAACCTTGCTTGCTCTTTTCCGGGCAGGCCTTAAATCATGTCAGACCAATGGTCTGTCTAGACCAAAATGGGTGGGGCCAAAATATCAGCATATTTTAGCCTAATGCTCTTACTGCTAGCCTGTATTAGTCAGGGGAATGGGGGGGGGGACCCTGGAGGGCTAGATTTGGCCCACGGTGTGAGGTTCATCACACCTGTTCTATTCCTTCTCTGTAATAATTGCTCACAAGTTTCACTAAATGGTTTCATGCAGCCCTCCCTCTTTCTTTCCTAGACCAACACCACCATAAAAATACAACTGCTTTAGGTTTCCCCAAATCTGAGTTTTCTTGTAGCAGAAAGGGGGTTCTTTTGAAACACAAGAGGGGGTCAAAGAATATACAACTGTGCAAGACATCCTTTGGGTGCATTCAATCCACCCAAACCTTTTTTCCTTCTGGGGGGGGGGAGTTCTGCTGCTGAATTTCTCCCAGAATGACCACCCCACAGAGCACATTTACCCCAATGTCCAGATGGCCCAATAATCCAAGAGAAACATTCTACCTACTACATGACCCAGTCAAGGCATGCAACCAATCTGGCCCTTTCTCATGGACCCCTTTTGCTTCCTGAGGGAAGCGAGGAGGTAACTGAGGGCCAGTGGATTAGCTAAACCAGTTAAGACCGCCCCTGAATTCATGACAAAGATACAACTCCAGCAGACCCATGCCGTATTTTCCCTCAAGCAGGAAAAGGACGGATTTCTGCCTTGTTCGCGGAGAACAATTTTCTAAAATCAGCACAGCAGTTTCTTACCTGCCGAATCTGGTTCTTTCCCTGTGGATCCCGTTCTCCTCATTTTTAAAAAAAGACAAAGGAAAGTCCACAGAGATGCCTTTTGAGAGAGACAATCTATCCCACAGTGGAAGTCCTACAGAACTGGATGGAGCTACATCACAGGATGGAACGCCAGCTGCGTGTGCGCACACACAAACACAGGATGAGGGGGTGGGAGTTGGTTCCATTGTTTTACTCGGCCCTTTCCTGGCCGGCCTTCACCTTCGGGATTAAAAAAAGCCAAAACCACAGCGTCTCTTGGATCTCCTTCACACACAATGTTCCAGTCTGTGTGGGAGACGTGTGTGAATTCCACGCATTCGGTCGATGATCCTAACTGCATGTCGTTCACCACCTGTACGTCCCATGGCAAAATGCAGTTGCAGGATCAGTCCGAAGGCCTATCTAGTTTAGCCTCCTGTTCCCAGAGCAGTCACCCAGATGACCCAATGGGAAGCCCATGAGAATAATGTTAAAATGCATGATCTGAGGGAAATTGCTTGCCAAACATGTGTACGCTAGGCAAAATTGCAAACATGGAGGGGGGCATCAGGAGAAATGCATGCAAAAAAAAACGCATGTGGATTTTCACTCAGACTTTTGTTTTTTGGAAAGCTCGATGTCTGGGATGAACCAAACATAAGACTGGAAAAAGGAGAAAAGGGAAGAAAACAAAATGGACAGATCCATCCTTAATTCTAGGACACCGAAGCTGGCCTTGGCAAGATTTGTAGAGCTTCATTCCTAAAAGAACAGTTGCAAAACTTTGTGGAAACAATGGAGGTCATTTCTCCCTTGTTCCATCTGTGCTGACTTCCTGCCTCAGGGAACATTCCAACCCACTGAATCTAGGGCTTAAGAAAGGTCTTCCAGAGCACCTCGCCTCACCATCTCTGAGTGTTGTCCCCTTAACATCGCTGCCGTTTTAGCACCTGCTAGCCATTGCCTGCTTTACCTAGGGATTCCCGCTCTTGCTTCAGGAGTGGGCTGGCATTAGATGCCCCCCAGCTTGTGGGCGTGGGGGTCCAGGTTGCATCATGGCTGCTGCATCACTGATGGGTGACACAGGCAGGAAAGCGTAGGTGGTTGTGACACGCCCGTCATGATAGGGAACAGGGGTAGGTGCCCAAATCCTTCCCAACCGCAGAAGATCCGGTCTCTCCACCTTCTCTCGACTTGAGAAACGAACAATCTGATCAAGCACATTGATGCCACTGAACATCCTGTGCATTAGCCATGTGAGAAAACAAGCAGCGACAATGGAAGTTGGCACTGGAGGGCCGCTCTTTTTATCAGTTTGGAACCAGATTTAGTCATGCTTAGAGGAGACCCACTGAAATGGACAACTAACTGAAGTCCCATTGATGTCAATGCGTCTATTCCAAAATCTGGAACCAGCCCCACATTTTTAGTGAAGTTATTGGGATGGGTCCAAAACTGGATTTGGAAACTTGTGTTCAAATCTTACCTTGGCCAGTTCCTTCCCTCAGTTTCCCCCACCTGTGAAATGGGAAGCTTCCACATGAGGAACAACTGGGGAAGGAGAAAATTATTGCCTGCCCTGAATCTAAGGGATAGGGTGGGCTCTGCATTCCACTGAAACAATTATCTACCCCAACAAATTTCTGGAATTAGCCCCCTTTTTGTATCCAGTGCCTTTGCTACCACCACTTCCTGACAGCCCTAGGCTGTTACCCAAATAGATTATATGACATATAGTAATGTGACTTTAAGGGCGCAATCCTATGCATACTGGCTGGGGAATGCTGGGAGTTGTAGGACTTTTTTCTGTCTAAACATGCATAGGATTGCACCCTAAATCTGTTAATCCAGGGGTTCTCAAACTTTCCAGCCCCAGAGCCTCCTTGAGAGAGATGGAAGTGACTGGGGGGCCCCTGCCCCCGGTCACAAAATGGCAGCAGTTAGGGGCAGAGTTTGGCATTATCAGCTGGCAATTACTGATATAATTTCATATGGATACCTAACCCCCCTTTGGAAATTGCTAAATTCTTTACTACAGTGATTTCCTCTTTGCAGGGCATTCCGTAACTGTGCTTTCCTCAAATGAATCCAGACATTGGCGCTAGAGGGATCATGTCAGCCTCCCCGTTTCAGGCAGAATTTGCTAATTCAGAGGCTCTGAGTGCGGGACATTTTATTTTAGATTGTTTTCTTCCCGCCTCCCTCCCAACATGCCTCTCATAATATTCTTTCTCATCTGTCATTTCTACTCCCTGTCTCCTTTCACATTTAACTTGTAACCTCTCCCCCATACTGCCAGTTTCTTCCACCCCTCCCTCCCACTGGAGGTACTGGGTGGGTTGCAGTATTGAGGTCCATCTGAAAGTGGGCTGGTGGCCCTGACTCGTGGTCCCTGGCCCACGGTTTGAGAAACACTGAGTAAATCAATTTATGGATACATTTCATACTGTAAATGACTCTTCTGAAGGGGTAAGCACAGGGCCGGCCCTACCGTAAGGCAGAGTGAGGTGACTGCCTCAGGCGGCAGATGTTGACTGTTCTGATAGGGCAGCAAATTGTTAATTATTTACTTATTATCATTATATTTTCACTGCAAGGGATGGGGAGAGGTTTTGTGGGATCTCATGTACTACACGGTTAGGGTCCTCCTCTGAGTGCCTCCTCCAAGGGAAGCTCGGAAGGCAGCAATGAGGGAAAGGGCCTTCTCAGTGGTGGCCCCCATCTGTGGAACTAGTTCCCCGATGAGGGCCATCTGGTGCCAACATTGTTATCTTTTCAGCGCCGGGTTAAGACCTATCTTTTTCCCCAGGCATTTGGCAGCACATGATGAGTTCTAATCAGTCCTGGATGTGTCTTTAGTTAGGACTGACTGTTCAAAGTTGTTTTTAGCTATGCGTTGTTTGTGTATATTGTGCTTTTATGTAAACGGCTTTTAAACTTTTTATATTGTATGTAATGTTTTCGCTTCTGTAAACTGCCCAGAGAGCTTCGGCTATGGGGTGGTATAGAAATGTAATAATAATAATAATGATAGAATAATACAGTAATTTGGCTGGCTTTGGCTACTATGCACCTTGATTTAGATGGGTGGAGATGCATGGGGGTGCCATTCAGGCAGCAACATTTCTTGGGCCAGGCCTGGGAAAACCAAGCTACTCACATGGGCATTCGCTGGAATTTTTCTGGAGCGGGGAGATGCACAGCAATTTGTGTGTGTGTGTGTGTGTGTGTGTGGGTGACTTACTAAGCTTGCAGTCCACTGCTAGGTTCTACTCTAGAGGCAATGCGCAATAGAGTCAGGCACCTTCACAGCAGTTTTCTTTATTTCTACAATACATGTGAAAACACTCACTTCTGTGGAGCTGTGTCAGCTCCAAGGCCAGCACTGAGACATGGGGAGAAGTTTCACTTGGGCCTCCTGCAAGAGCTAAACAGCATAGCAACTTCTCTTAAAGATGTGTGTGTGTGTGTGTGTGTGTGTGTGAGAGAGAGAGAGAGAGAGAGAGAGAGAGAGAGAGAGAGAGAAAGAGAGAGATCACAATAACCTGCTCTAACCCTTAATAAATTGCACTCCTGCTACCATCAGTTTCACAGCCCCCCTGCCTTTCCCTAAAACACCAACACCACTGGACTACACTGCAGGGTTGTCGCACACTACTGTAAGACACATAGACGCACACACAAAATGGAAATAAGAAACACCAGGCTACTTGGCGGGACTTGTGTCACCCACATTTCCTCAGCCACAGCCCTGCCTCCGACAGCAAGGATATAATAATGATGACTTTACCTGCACATATTGTCAAGGTTATTTTAAAATGTTTATAAACTCCCATATTATATCTCTGTCTCCGTCTCTTATCTGACTCAGAAGGATCACAAACTCCTGTCTTTGCTGATCCCTTTGGTTTTTTGGCAGACACATGACTGCCCGAATCCAGCTACAGGAAACTCTCGGATTTCTAAATTGCTTTTTACGAGGCCGTAATTACTTCCTGACAGGGAAGAGACCCTCAAAAGGCTGAAGACACCCAGAAGAGTGAACACACCCAGATAGCGGGTGTGTTAACCATCGCTGTGACTGCATTCGTTGGCTAAAAACGCTACAAGGCAGGAGCGGGCGAGTTTCTCGCAAAATGAATGGGCGGGATAGCGGCTGTGCATCTGGCTTCATGAGAGCTTCGACTATTGGGCGGTATAGAAAATAAATAAATAAATGCGTTTTGGGTTGTGCATGGTGATTTTTCTGCCAAGGGCTACAGACTTGCTTTTTTAAAAAAAGTGAAATCTGGAAATCTGGAGAATCCGCCAGAAATCCGGCCTCCCCTCCCCTTCCAGGTCAACATTGGACCATTTGCATCGCAGCCTCTCTCAACAGAGCTCGATGGAGTCCCAGCGCCAGTTTAATTTCCTGACCTCTCCTGGCTGGGCCTCACCTGCCCGTGTTGCGGGCAACTGGTGAGCCAAGAGAGGCGGCGCAGGTGCGCACAGCCCGAGGCGCTGCTGCTGCTCTCAGGATGGAGCTCCTTTGGGGGGAAGGTGCCTGGTCATGCCACTACCTCTTTGCCCTATGGGGAGGCGCTCCTGTGGTGCTGGCTAAACTCGAGGCCATCCCCCCATCCCGTGTTTCATTTACTGACCTTCCGTCCTGTCCCAAGCCTGACTCATGTGGCTGGAAACTGGAAGCAGAGACAGACGGGGCAGGCACAGCACCGTAGCTCCTGTTGCTGTGCTCAGAATTGACGTCATGGCTGGAATCAGGCGGGGGACAGTTGCACCCCCTTGTCCCCAAGAGCGGATGCCCATGGCTACTGCCTTTGTTTTTTAGATGGTGACGATACGGGACATATTCTCCGGAGAGGCGCACTCTCTTTTTGTCTCTTCTGAACTGGCAACTGCTATGTGACAGTTTTTGTAAGCAGCCTTTTGAGGTTCTTTTAGCTCTCCGGACAATGAGGTTCTTTGACCATGGCTGGCATGGCTTTTCCTTTCTATTTCGATGCTGGCTCATTCGTTTTTCTCGGACTTTAGTGCCATGGTGATTGCCTGGCGTGGGTATTTTTTATGCATTTAAAACGTCTTTTAAGAGCATATATATTTAAAGAGGCCTTCCCTCTTTGATCCCCCATAGGAGGGGAGGCATCTTCAAATTCAACACGTGCCGTCCACAAATATTGCAAATATTTGCATTGAAAATGATTTCAATCAGGGGTGTCGATCCTCTTTCAGCCCGAGGGCTGTATTCCAGTGGTGGGTGGGGCCAAAGGCTAACAGGGAGGAGCCAAAGGCTAAAGGGCGGAGCCAAAACACCAGCCTGTTCCAGCTTAAAGCTCTACCTGCCAGTCACTCAGCCTTATGAGAGGCATTTCAACCTTTTAGAATGGGGTTGGGGGAGCTGCATAAAATCTGGGAAACCATGAAACAAATGGGGACTGGGGAAAAGGGTTGGGGTCAGGGGACGTGATCTGGAGGTTCCTCGCCCCTTTTTAAATGAATCAGATGGCATCTTGGAATCAAACTGAATGGCCCATTTATTTATTTCCTTCCTTCCTTCCTTCCTTCCTTCCTTCCTTCCTTCCTTCCTTCCTTATTTATTTCTATGCCACCCAATAGCTGAAGCTCTCTGGGCAGCTCACAAAAATTAAAACCACAAAGTGCAGCATGAAACGATATCAAATACAAAAGCTTAAAACCACAAAGTAACAGTACGACCAGAATAAATCCTAGCAGCGATGCAGAGATTTAAAATCAGTAGCGTAGTGGCAAATCCAGAAGCGTGGGGTCCCTTCGCGGCAGCCAGAGCAACGCCCCCTCACGGACATGGCCCCTTCTAAGATTGTACAACTTTGTAAGATATACAGCCTTCAGCTGGGATCCCAAAACAGTGCAGCTGAGAGTAAGGCAGGGGTATTTCAATTGGCTGTCTGAGAAAAAATGCAGGGGTGTTAATCTTTTTCATTTAATCAATCACTCGCTCACAAACATTAGGTTTCAAAATACGATACTCTATGGAAGCTTTGCTCTCTCAACTCAGCCTTCATGGACAGATCCTTTCTCATTTAAACAGCCCCCTTGCACACTCCCTTAGCTCCCAACATTACCCATTAGCCCTCCCTAAGCTCCTTCCTTATATCTCTCCCATCCTGCAACAGAAACGTCTACACACACACCCTCCTTTCTCCTCTCCCCCCAACTGATTTTTTTGTGTTGCCCTCTCCTCTGCCAGGGTTTGTTTGCCCAGGTATCTGCCAGCCTTGTGCCAAAAAGTGTAGCTGACAGAGCAGCTTGCATTTGGCAATTCCGCTTACTGTGGAAATTGATGTTCAAGAATTAACAGTGCAATCCGATGGCTGTTTATTTCGAATTAAATTTACAGAGATCTCGGGAAGGCAGCTAAGCCTGTGGTCCTATGCACACTTACCTGGGAGAAAGCCTAACTGGCAACTGAACATAGTGGGACTGACTTCCGAGTAAACATGCATAGGATTGTGTGATAAATCCTAAAAACTGGCACAGACCAGCCACCTGCCCTGCCCCATAAGTAAATAATGGTGGCAGCACCCCGCCCGCCCTGCCCCACTCTCCTGCTGCTGCCGTGGCCAGCAGCGGCAGCCCTGAACGGGTGTTGCAGGAGTCGAGGGCAGGGACGGGTGTGCAGGCATGGAACAGGGACAGGTGGAGAAGACAAGAGCTGAGGAGGAGAATGGGGTGGGGGTGAGAGGAGGCTGCAGAGCTCCCTCGGGCTCCCTCTCTCGCTCGCTCCCTTTGTCTGGCTGGCTCTGCGCAGTAAATAAAAGGCAGCCAAGAGGCAGCCTCCTGCACTCCCTCTGCTCCCTCCTCCTTCCCTAGCAGACTGCGACCCGGCTGGGGGCTGGCTTCAAAAAAGTGCCAGAGCGAAGCCCCAGCGCGGCCTGCCACCACTACACCGCTGTTTGAAATATAGATTTAAAACACCAGAGCTATAAGACTAGGAAGCTAAAATGCTAAAATACTGGGAGAATAAAAAGGTCTTGACCTGGTGCCGGAAGGAATACAATGTAGGTGCCAGGTGAACCTCTCTCAGGAGCTCATTCCACAACAGGGGTGCCACAGCAGAAAAGGCCCTCTTCCTGGTAGCCACCCACCTCACTTCCTTTGGCAGGGGCTCACGGAGAAGGGTCCCTGAAGATGATCTTAGGGTCCAGGCAGGCACATATGGGAGGTGGCAATCCTTCAGATAAACTGGCCCCAAGCTGTGAAGGGCTTTGAATGTTAATACCAGCATCGGGCCTGAAAATGGACTGGCAGCCATTGCAGGCCCGTTCAACTGATGTATTGACTAAGTGCGACAGCCGTATTATTGTATCTGGGTTGCTGGTGTATCTCTCCCCAATACCCACGCACCCCTTTAAAAAGGGAACAAATAGCGAGTCAGCATGAATTGTGCGATTCTCTGCAAATGACACGCAAATGCAGAAACTGGGATTAAGCTCACAGAGTCCAGTCTCTTGACCCTTGCTGCACCCCCTTCCCTGGGAGTAAGCCCCACTGAAATCAACGGGGCTTCCTTCTGAGTCGACATGTATAGGATTGCACAGTTAAGGCAGGATGAGATCAGTGGTTTCTGTAACAGAGCAGAGGGATCGAGCAATTCCCCCCCCCCCAGTGGATGGAGGGAGCGAAGTGAAGCAGCCACAGGTGTGTGAGTTCTTGTCAGGGTGGGCACTGAGCCCATAAAATCCCAGAGTAGTTCTGATTCTGAGGAAGAGGGGTCGCTCCTGGGAGAGGAGCGCACTCATCTTTCCCAGGGCCAACAGCTGACAGAGATTCCTCCCACCGGCATTCCTAGCTTAGATAGGAGTCCCGGGAGTGACAGAGCGCGGGAAGCAGACTTGCTGGATGCGTGACGCCGACGCAGGGAGCGGCGCCAAATGGAGGGCGCGGAAAGGCGGTGTAGTGCCCGGTTGGCACACAAACAACGGTTGCGCCCAGAGGCTCCAAGGGAAAAGGGGAGGGACTCTCCCTAGCCCTTACATTCAGGGTCTGCCAGTGATTCCCTTTCAAACGGGGACCAACTGTTCCAACTTAGGGCATAGGTACTGTGCTGCTCAGATCTAGTTGCTAACAGTAGAGTTGTTAAGTTGTAAAAGAGGAATAAAGCTTTGAAAAGAATCCCTTTGTCTGTGTCTGGACTTGGCTACTGAATTAGACTGAGAGAGGCCTCCAAGGAGCCCTTGACAGTTCTGCAGGCGTCTGTACCGAGCAGAGCAGGTCAAGCGTGAAAGGACTTGCTCGCATCACACCTGTGGGTCCCTCCCTTGGGCATGAACATGACACAGAGCTAATATCTCAGCTCATTTTTACCGACTATTTGCCAAGAGGAGACATTCTGAATCTTTTTTTTTGGATGTGACTTTGTTTGACATCAGCACCGGGACTCCAGTCGAGGTTGTCCCTCTCCTTCCCAAACCTGATGCCGGTCCCGATGTTTTAGGCAACAACTCCCAGCAGTCCTCCTAACCATTGGCCAAGCTGGCTGAGCCAATGGGAGTTAAAATCCCAAACATCTGGAGGGCACCAGGTTGGGGAAGGGTGCTCTTCTAGAATTAGGGGCTCGTCGCATGAAACACTGCGGTGTTCAGGCTCAGGGCTGTCAACAGGAAGCCCTGCCTCATGTAACGACGTAATATAGCTTGTGAAACTCATTTATTTATTTTATTTTATTTATTACATTTCTATACTCATGGCCGCCAGGGCTGGAGAACAGCCACTTGCTCAGATGGCCTCTCTGCGTTGTCTCGAATTTTAGATTTGCATGCTCCTCGGGGCAGAGACCTGTTCGGTTGTATTTTGTAAGGCACCACGCACATCGATGGCGGCAGCTGTTCCAAACCTTGGGTCCCCAGTCTGTATGGCCAATAATCAGGGATGATAGGAGTTGCAGTCATAGAATCATAGACCATCGAGTCCACCCCCCTGCTCAGTGCAGGAATCCAAGTCAGAGTAACCCTGACAGATGACTGTCCAGCCTCATCTTGATTGCCTCCAGTGTGGGAGAGCCCCCCACCTCCCTAGTCCGACATCACCTGGGGCCCCATGGTTGGGAACCACTGCACTATATGAAGGAGAAGAAATTTCATGGGGGAGAGGTTTATTGGGAGCTCTTCACCATAGAACCTCCATGTTCAGAGGCAGTCTGTCTCTGAATAACCACTGTTGTGGCAGGGGCCAACAAGGGAAAGGCCCTGCTTGTGAGTTCCAGGAAGCCTCTTTCTAGCAGGCCCCTCTTGAAATAGCTGGACTAATTGGCCCAGTTCCTTCTCTCTAACCCAAAGCTTCACCCCCACCCCCCACTCCAATCCTGGGTATGCAGGAGTCCTCTCTCCTCAAAGGGAGGAGGGAACGGCACTCTGCACATGTTAAAAGCACCTTCCTCTTTATTAGTACGAATCCACATATCCCAGAGCATGGTTCCAATGCTGCAGGCCAGCCTCTCATCCAGGTCACGGCATGTAAGCATGGCAGCGGGCTTCTTCGCTCTGCTGCCAAAGTCCAGTTTCCTATTTAGAGCTTGCCAGCATCTTTCAATTTTTAACCAGGGGGCTGGCATCTGATGGCCTAGATTTCTTTGTGCTGCGGAAGGAGCATTTCAATGACTGCGTCTAATTCAGTCGTCGCAGTTTACAAAGTTGGGAGCACATCCGCTGAGTCCCAAAGCTGACCTTCCCTTCTGGGGCGTACACCTGATCTGAAACAATGGCATTTTATTTATTTTTTTACACAAGGTGGATAATTCTTGCTTATTGTCCTAGGGCTCAAGACCAAACAGGCTGGGGCAAGTTAAGAACATAAGAAGAGCCATGCTGAATTAAACCAAAGGTGTGTCTAGTCTAGCATTCTTTCTGTTCCCACAGTGGCCAGCCAGCTGCCTGTGGGAAATGCACAAGCAGGACATGAGTGCAACAGCACCCTCCCACCCATGTTCCCCAGCAACTGGTTCTCAGAGGCATACTGCCTCCAGTAATGGAGGTAATACATAGCCATTTTGACTAGTAGCCATTGATAGCCTTCTCCTCTAGGAATCAGTCTAACCCCCTTCTAAAGCCATCCAAAGTGGTGGCCATCGCTACATCTTGTGGTAGCAAATTCCATGGTTTGACTCTGCACTGTGTGAAGACGTCCTTCCTTTGATCTGTCCTGAAGCTCCCACCAATCAGCTTCATGGGATGGCCCCCCAGTGGGTTCTAGTATTAGGAGAGAGGGAGTGTAGTGGCTAGAGTGTTGGAATGGGTCTTGGGAGGTCTGGGTTCTAGTCCCCACTCGGCCGTGAAGCTCACTGGGTGACTTTGGGCCAGTCACAGACTCAGCACAACCCACCTCCCTGGGTCGTTGTTGTGAGGATAAAATGGCAGCAGCGGATGATAATGTAAGCTGCCTTGGGTTCCTTGTAAGAGGAAAAAAGGCGGGATATAAATGCAATACATAAATACATAAATACATAAAAAATGTCTCCCTCTCTACTTTCTCCACACCAGGCATAATTTGTACCTGGGATTTACAGAATCTATAATATCTCCCCTGCCTTGCTTTCTTTCTACGCTAAACCGTCTTGTATAAGTTCTGTGCCTACCAACCTATCTGTTGATCTATGTCCCATCCTTTTTTAATATTAAATTTATTTAAAAATGTATTTGCCACTTTCCCATTATTGGCACTCAAGGCAGCTTCAAAAAATACAAAGAAATCATTGATGAGTTAATGAGTCAAAAGCAGAAACTAAAAAAAAGGGGGTATTTTAAAAAAACATGATGCAATGAACCATCAAAACAGCAGCAGGAGATGATGAAACTTGGGACAAGTTTCAGCTTGATCTGCCAGATTCAAACAGCATTTGAACAGAAAGCATGAGCTCCTAATCCAGTTGCTAACAGTAGCAGCCTAAGAACCAAGTAGGACATATCTGGGGATAGTGTTTGAAAGACACAGAGCCACCATGGAGAAGGCCTTGTCTCTGTACTTGTATGAATCCTGCATCTGTTTCCATTTGGGTTGCTCGCTTGAGCTGGAATGAAATTTTCATGTAACTTCCAAAGCTTGGCGTCTTTTCAGGTGCAAAGGAATATTAGGCACAGACCTCCATCCCACAATCAAAATAAGTGGCACAGTTAACCATTCTAAGGAAGGATCCAACATGATGCCCATCCTCCAGGAAGTAACACCAGAAATAGAGCCTTGAGCAAAGTTTCTTATGTCTTGGCTCCCACTGTCTGTAAATTGGGTCTTAGAAACACCTAGGGGTGGATCAATCTGTCAACTTTGTTTTGTTCCCATTTCTCAGTTTTCCAATCTTAAGTTTGGTTTGTCCCCAACTATGAGATTTTTTGTTAAGTTCACTTAAGAGCCAGGTTAAGAATACTGATCACAAGGGACCCCATGAACTACACACAGTATTATAAATACAGGTCTACCTCTCAGCTCCTATAGATCAGAGAATCTAATGCAAAACTCTCAAAGTGACTGGTAGAGCTGCACAAACTAAGACCTGGCAAAAGGCAACCCAATTAATACCCATTTTGACTGTGGCTAAGAGATAAGTGATTAGTATAACCCGGGCTGATCTGCTCCAGAATCACCCAGAGATCATCTCCCAGTTTACAGATGAGGAACACTGAGGTTAAGAGATGAGCCAGCCCTGGCAGAGATATATGTTTGTTTTTTAACCCAAAATGTTCAATTGTATTTGCTGTTGTCAAAATCTTGGGAGTCAGGAACCCTTGCCAGTCTATCGGTAGATCCCTGTTGACCTTCTGACCACCACTAGAATAGATAAGGGGGGCTGGGCACACTTCAGGCTTGTGAGATCTACTGTGTATCTTACTAGATCCCCTGAGATCCACCAGCCAGAGTCCACTGCAAGAGAGACACCCTCAGAATTAAAGAATTCCGAGTTGTTTTGAGTGCCAGAACTGAATGGAGCTCACGGCCTTTCTACACAAATATCTACTTTCTTCATTTCTGCAGTACAGCTTAGGACTGGGGGGGGGGGGATTATTTTATAAATAATTGGGATTCTGAGATCCTTGCTGATGTACTGCAAATTGCCCGGATGTCCACCAGTAGATCTTGATCTACCTTCTACCCACCCCTGGTATAAACAATACTGAACTAGAAGAACCAAAGGTCCAACTGGTTATATGGCTGCTTCCTAAGTTGAAGAGGGGCTGTAACCCAGTGGAGGTTCCTATGTTTTGCACACAGAAGGTCTCAGGTTCAATCCCCACATCTGCTTTGGGGGCCTCCCAGAGTATCCATGGGGAATGACCCAAAGCAACGTCCCATTTCTAAAAGGATCTCATTTGGATGGCTAAATCAATGGGTTGGATCCAGACCTAGTTGGTTGCACTTAGGCCCCATTGAAACCAACATAAAAAAAAAGTTAGTGACAGACGAACTCAGGTCTTGTGGATTTCAGTGGGACCAACGTGTGAGTAATTTGCTCTGGAATGGATCTGACCCCATCAAAAATGTTTTAAAAAACAAAACAAGCTACATCAGCAGCACAGCTGATTTCAATTGTCCCACTTAGAAATGCCAGAGAGAATACAAAATGTCATCACTGGGCACCTTTGTTCTGACAACGATCTGATCTTGACGGGGTTTCTGTGAGCAGTTTGGTCCCCACCACAGTGAAAGAGTTTGCCTTGAGCCTCACAAGGTTTTTACAACATGCAGCGAAGTGGGACTATGGATGAACTTCCCCACAACATCTCAAGAAAAAAGGAAAGCTGGGAAGATCCTTCTGTTTCTTAGCCTTGCAGTCCTATACCCATTAAACTGGGGTGTAGGGATGGATGAATCTTTCAATTTCGATTTCTCTCCATTTCTCAATTTTCCAATCTTAAGTTCAGTTCTCCTTGAACTTTGAGAATTCCTCTAGGCTTTCATTTCGTTCATCCCAGACTTTGAGATTTATTATTTTTTTAAGTTCGCATGAGAATTCATAAGCATTTTTGTGCATGTTTCTGCAAATACATTTGGGGAGAGGGATGGAGCTCAGTGGTGCTTTCAAAGCAGAAGGTTCCCAGTTCAATCCTCTACATTTCCAGGTAGGGCTAGGGAAAAAATCATTTCTGAAACTCCAGAGAGCCGTCACTGCCAGTCAGCATCGAAAGTATTGGGCTAGATGGACCAAGGATCTGACACGGCAGCTTCCTATGCTCTTATTTTTGTATGCATTTTGCTTAATATACAGTTTTTTCCACAAAATCTTCCTAATATAATGCATTTTAATGTTAATTTCCTTAATATACACATTCATGTTTCCAGATTTTGATCAGAGAACTCTTTTACAAAATTCGGACAATTGTGAATTTCGGAAGAGGCCTGAGTTTCAGTCCACTTACTGGTTCAAAGGTTTTGTATGCATTTTGCTTAGTATACACAGTTTTTGCAAGCAATTTTCTGAATATAATAAATTTTAATGTTACTTTCCTTAATATACACATTCTTGTCTCCAGATTTTGATCAGGGAACTCTTACAAAATTTGGACAATTGCAAATTTCAGAAGATGCCTGAGTTTCGGTCCGCACAGTGGTTTGAAAGTACAAACTTAAATCCATTCATGTTCAGATGTGAACTCAAATGTCTTCCCCATCCCTCCTTGGGAGGAAGCACTATTGAACTCGATCTGATCCAGCAAGCAAGTGCGTTTCTGAAGTTCCTAAGCAAGCATTACAGTATCATTGCTCATAGATTTAGTTAGGCCTCAGCTGTGAAAGAGCCAAGTATGCGCCCTCACTTTGTGCAAATTGAAGACGCATCGGTGGGCTACAGGAATCAGAAGTGAAAAACTGGCTATACCAGCAAGGCCCAAGTTAACCCATCCCTGTTATACAACAGAGATAAGACCTGGTGGTCTGTGAAGGCTGTGGAAATCCCTTCCACGGGCATGTACTCTTTCCCTACTTTGGAATTCTCTCCCTGCACCCCCCCCCGGCCATCGTTTGTTCCAGATGTTTTTCGTTGACAGGTTAGCTTAACGAAGGGAGTTTTTATCGGCAGGACTTGCAGGGGCATGCTCTACCACTTGGCACACTTCCAGCTGCATTCCAGGCTGCGTGCCACCAAATTGAAACGACCCCTGAGGAGTGCCCTCTTCAGGGTAGCCCCTTCCCACCCATCCAGTAGACGAACGCGCACGGACACAGCAAACTCCGTGTCTCCTTTCTCCCTTACCTTGCATGTTTGTTGTGTGTGGTGTCTCTGTGTGTGTGTTCTTTCTTCCAAAGACCTCTGCGCCCGTCTGTCTGTCTCTTTCTGTCTCCTCCTGGCTTTACAGGACTTAGCAATATGAGATATGGCACCTCCTACTTCTTGCGTTTACCCAATGTCTGTGTCATGAGGCCGGCCATGCCTTCCTTTTAAAGAGGATTATTCTCCCAACTCTTTTAGAGGGAGGCTGTCACTCTTTGGGGCGTTCCACAACTCACCTGGGCATTCAGTTGCAAAATCAGTTGCAGAATCCTGTCCGTTGGCTGTCGTTGTCTTCCTGCCGGTGATGCAGAGAATCACCCACGCTCTGCACTGGTGTGTAAGGCCCAAGGTATGGATACACAGAGCAGCTAGGATGGATTCAATCCATGTTCTATTTTCACTGGGTATCCTGCCTTTAAGCAATCCCAGATGAGACAGATGGTACCCCGCAGCACCAGCTTTCAATGTTTGGCTCCAATTGTCCATGTGGGTGGGCTTCCTGAAAGCATCTGCCTGGCTTTGTGGGAAACCGGTTGCTGGATTTAGATCCAACTTCCCCAAGATAGATGCCCTCCAGGTGTTTGTTGGACTGCAGCTTCCATCGTTCATGACCATTGGCCATGCTGGATGAGGCTGAGGGGAGTTGTAGGCCAAAACAGCTGGAAGGATGGCTGATTTAGAAAGGCAAGTAAAGGGAGACATGGTAGAGGTGTACAAAATGATGCCTGGTGCGGAGAAAGTAGAGAGGGAGACATTTCCTCCTCACCCATAATACCAGAACCCAGTGGGGTCATCCCATGAAGTTCATTGGTGGGAGATTCAGGGCAGATTGAAGGAAGGACTTGTTCACACAGTGCATAGTTAAACTGTGGAATTTGCTACCACAAAATATAGTGATGGCCACCAACTTGGATGGCTTTAAATGGGGGTTAATCAAATTAAGGGAGGAGAAGGCTCTGATCCAGCATGGCTCTTCTTATGCTCTTATGGACCAGGCAGCAAGGCTTAGCCTATGCTCGTAAGTTCTTCACACACAACTAGAATGGAACTGGAAGTTTGCAGTTGCAAAGGTCCTTTGAAATTCAGAGGAGGGGTGAAATTTGGGCCCTGAAATTTGGAGGCCACCTTCAGGATTATGCAGAAGAACTGAGAGTCTGCATGGTACAGCTTAAAGGTGACAGTGTGGGAAATTTGAAGCTGGCAGATGGCAGCAGTGGAGGCAGGAAGAGCACTAGTGAGTTTTGCACCTCCCACTATTGCAATTCCTCCCCAAATTCCTCCCCCCAAAAGTGGCCCCCACTTTTGTCACCCGTGAACCACAAAATGTAGGGGTGCATTTCAGTTCAGCCTTGGTTCCAACAAAATAGCGTGCAGCAGCCATTAGATCGTGGCAGGACCGGACAGTTGCTGAGGCCCGTTAGTACTAACGGGGCTACTGACTAAGAGTCAGAGATGCTGTTATGGCTCTTCCTTGGCATGGGATTCAGCCCCCAAAGAGAGCGCTGTCCTATCCTGCCACTTTCCTGACAGGACAACCGTGGAATCTGAGGGGATGTAAATGTAATAAATACATTCCGCTTGATTCTGCTGAATGTATACACTGGCCCATAATTTACGCCCCACCCCCAAATCACAGAACATATATTTATTTATTTATTTATTGGATTTATACCCCGCCTTTCTCCCTCTCGCAAGGAACTCAAGGCGGCTTACATTATCCTCCTCCTCACCGTTGTATCCTCACAACAACAACCCTGTGAGGTAGGTTGGGCTGAGAGTCTGTGACTGGCCCAAAGTCACCCAGTGAGCTTCCATGGCCAAGTGGGGACTAGAACCCGGATCTCCCGGCTCCCAGTCCGTCACTCTCACCACTACACTACACTGGCTCTCCAATACATATTATTTTAAAAGAGTATGTACTCAGTAACCAATATGGGGTAGCAGCAGGCATTAAATTCCAGATGCCATCTTGGCTCCGCCCATGACGGCCAGATTACTCCAGGCTCCACCCTGGATTCGTCTTGGCTCCACCTACCCGAGCGCCATCCCACTGGGCTTGCCCATGGCAGCCCATGTTAATCTGGAGTGTAACTCCAAAGTTAGCAACCCCACCTAAAACACTGCTAGCCAATTTATAAAGTTGGTTTCTTTCTTTCTTTCTTTCTTTCTTTCAATTAATGAGTTTTTTGAACTTCTCTATTCTATTAGAAAATAACGTAGCTTACAAAATATCTAAACACATGTTGTGAACATAGGCAGCAATCACAGAACACCCCCCCCATATATACACACACACACACACACACACACATATATATATATATATATATATATATATGCTGCCTATTCACTACGGGCCAGTTTAAGTTTTACAAAGGTTTACAAAGGTTTAAGGTTTACAAAACCCTACACAACTTGGGACCAGGATACCTGAGAGAGCGCCTTCTCTCTTATCTCTGCCTCACTGGGGTCATTGGAGGGCTTGCTCCTAGTGGTTCCCACATGGACCTATGCCCCACTTGGAGTCCACCAGGAGAAGAGCCTTCAGCATGGTGGCCCCCTTTCTTTGGAATTCTCTGCCCCTGGAGGTCAGGCAGCCAGCAACACTGCTGTTTCCGGCGCCTCCTGAAAACAGCACTCTTCCAGGAGGCATTCCTTAATTGACCAGACACGGTTTCTATTGGTATTCTGTTTTTAAAATAGCATACTTTTAATCTGGTGTTTTAATCTTTTTATCCTCTTACTGTTTTATTTCTTGTGTTCACTGCTCCAAAATCTGTCCTAGATATGGAGCGGTATACAAATATTGTGTGTGAGTGTGTGTGTATATATATATATATATATATATATATATATATATATTCACAGTGGCAATAGGATGAAAACTCTTTGACAGCATTGTCCTGTAAAATCTAAAACTTAAATTTACTCAGAAGTATGTCTGTTGAATTCAGTGAGACTTAACTCCCCAATAAGTGGGTCTAGGATGGCAGCAGCATCAACATCTCCAGAAACAACCAATGCCCAATGTCCACCACAATGTGAGAAGAGAGAGGTCTTGGAAGAAGAGGCCATTCTTACAGTTTCAGAGCCACCACCAAAAAGACTCCATCTCATATACCTGCCCACTGAGTCTGTAATGGTGGGTGGGATACAGAGCACATCTTCTGGAGCCAATCTTTATAGGGATGGACAAATCTTTCAATTTTGGTTTCTCTCCATATCTCATTTTTCCAGTCTTAAGTTAGGCTCACCCCCAACTTTGATTTTTTGTTTTTAAGTTCCCATAAAAAATTATAAGCATCATTGTGTGCATTGCCCCTAATACATGCATTTTTGTATACATGTTTGCCCAATATTCACGTTTTTCAAGCAATTTTCCTAATATAATATCTTTTTGAACATTATTTTCCCTAACATATGCATTTTTGTACTAAGTATTTGATTAGGGAACTCCCTTGCAAAATTCGGAGAAGGGCCAGTTTTGAGGGATAACTGAGTTTCTCTCCCATCCCTAAATCTTAGACGTGGGCAGGTTCATAAGGGAGAAGGCAGTTTTGGAGCCATACCTAGGCTCTGGGGGCAAGAAAGATGAATACCAGCATGCTGGATTGAGCCCAGAAGCAAACAGGAAGCTGACAAGCAAAGGGATGGATGTTCCTGATCTCGTCTGATCTCGGAAGCTGAGTACTTAGATGGGAGACCGCCTGGGAATCAGGCTTCCTGCACTGAGCAGGGGGTTGGACTTGATGGTCTTGGAGGCCCCTTCCAACCCTAGGATTCTATGATTCTAAGGTGGCATAAGCTTGGATTTGTGTGCTATGTCTCCAGTCAAGAGTCAAAACTCTTCCTGCTGCTGGAAAATGAAAATGAGGTACGCTGTAGATGGATGGTTTCTGAAAATGTTGGAAGTGGCCCTTGATGAAAAACTAACATAACCACACATAACATGCCACATTTTAGAGGTGTTTCCAAAACTCTTCAAAGGCAGCCCTTAAGGCTGAGAGTTTAGAGCTTTATGATAATCCTGATCATGCTTTACTTGGGATGCTTGGCAAATTCGGTCATTGCAAATTCAAATCGAACTGACCCGGTCTGTAGGTATCCATGGTTTTTCATCTTTCTCGAATGTTCTGACACATACAGAACGTTTCATTTCAGAGGAAATAGCTTTATTTAAATGCAAATTTTCATGGGGGTTATGTTTCATCACCCCAGAATTAACAAATGTATGCAGAAAAAGGACAGAACAGCTTTACAGGTGAAAACACTGGAAAGTGACAAGGACAGGAAATTGATTAATTTGCCCATCAGGAAACACAACTACAGCACAAATAACTGGTTTTAATTTTTGTGAACCGCCCAGAGAGCTTCGGCTATTGGGCGGTATAGAAATGAAATAAATAAACAAACAAACAAACAAACTACAGCATGAATGAGCTCAGTCAAAGATCTGATGGAATTCTTTTGTTCCAATTTAAGGAACAAATTATTTCATGACTGGATGAAACATTATTAGGGCTGATTAAAGACAGCTTGGCAAACTCATAGTTTTAACCAATGACTCAATGCAATGATAAGCTATAAATATGTTTGCAAATATTGCAATCGTTCTGAGGAAAGAAGCAGGTTTTTTGTTTTTAATTTGTTGGAAGCACATGGTGTGGAAGGAGCCCTCTTATTAGAAGAGACATTTCTGCTGTGTATGAGAGGAGAAATGATAAGCTAGCTCAAAAAGGGGAGGGAGGAAGAAGAATTTTCTCTTTGTTTTTAAATGATGTTATGCCTGTTTCACAATAGGCACCGTTTCTCGGTGGTGGGCCCACAATTATGGAACTCCCTTCAGATGAATTTACACTTGGCCTCTTGAATACAGGCCTTTCCAACTGAAAACGTATCTCTTCATAGCTGCCTTTCTTTAATAGTGTAAGTAGCTTGTGTGTCTGAAAGCAGCTTTTTCTCATAGTAGCTGTACAGCTATCTGATATGCCTAATTTATCTTGTACCATTCATTTTCAATACATTATTTAGTGAGGCTTGACCTTAAAAAGTGGCTTACAGAGACTTGGATAGATGGATGGATGAATGAAATAAGATGCCACCTGTGTGTGTGTTTTTTAAGTAATTGCATTAAAAATCACTAGCTTTAAAAAACAAAACCCTGCTGCTCAATTCATTGGGTCAACTACTTCATAGAATCGTAGAATATTCATTGTTAATCAATTTGTCTAACCAAGGGGTGTGGAACCTCATAACCCTGGGCCAAATCTGGCCCTTTTGGAAAACCAATCCAGTCTTCTGGGGTTCTCAGATGGCCACACCCCTTTTCCCCAGTTGCCAATCTAACCGATTCGTCAATTCAACGTTGCAGCGGCGGCCTGAAATATCCTATTGTGCAAAGTGTGGGATTTCTCATATCAATCTGCCACAGGGAATAGGTCACATCGTGAATCATGGTGGTGTGTGTGCGTTGTTGCTTCCGTCTGGCTGGCAGAGACAGGCTCGGTGTCATAACTGTGTTGGGCTTCCACACCTAGAAGCAGAGCAAGGTGTTTCTTATGGCAGCTGGCCATGCCTTTGTTCTCAAATCTTCTTTGTAACAGAGAACCCTAATCCAAACCTAATCAGACACCTTGTTGTTGAAAGAGATGCTTTTCCTCCAAGCACATCAGGAAATCCTTTTATATAGCATCCAAGCGGAGTAAAAAAAACACAACCTGATAAGTTCACCAAGGTGACATATCAGGGTGGTAAGAGGGTCAGTTCCATCCATTTCCATTACTTCTGTAGTGTCTCACAGTGGATTCTCTGCTGTTAGTTTTGCTGTGGATTCTCTGCGGTTGGTATAGCAGTGGATTCTCTGATGTTTAGTTTATCTGTCTCTCCTTAATTGTTGTCATCTTGGGTCATTTCAGACAATATGTGTTCATGTTTGTAGTGGTGGCTTTCTTCTACTCACCTTATGTCTCCGGGATGGATTGGGTGAAGAGAACCTAATTACAGACTCAAAGATTTGAGCTACAATCATAGGAAAAAGGGGGGAATTACACAGTACAGCTTTCACAATGCTGGAGGGGGAGGGAGTGTCAGACGTCTGAAATCTCCTTAATGTCAAATGTTCCCTGATTGTAGAGAGGTAGCATGTTATGGCAAAGGTTCTGACATAGTCTTGTCCCTGATATGCAAGTTTTATGTAGACAGGAAATATTAAAAAATTATGAGAGAGCTTGATGTGTCCATGGAGAACAGTCAACTCAAACATGGGGAGAGGGACAAAAATGGCTTGTCATATTTGGAGGCAATTTTTTGAGGGGACAAAATTTTTGAAGATTTCATGGGGGGTGGGTTTACCATTGACAGCAGTGATTTTTTAATTTCTCTCAGCCAAGATCTCTCCTTCTGTGACACCAGTTGGTGAGCACAGTTCTTATTCCAGAATGCCCTGCCCACAGCATCGTTCCAAAGACTTCTGGGAGAAAAATGGCAGCTGACAGAAAAAAATGGTGCCATCATTCCTTGTGACAGCTGCCATTCTCCCCCTGCCCCCCCCACCAACTCTGAATGCCCCAGAAAGGTAAGCCACACAAACCCTCCCCAAAATTAGCCCACTCCAAAATTTGCCAAAATTTTGAAGGGATAGCAAATGGGAGGAGGTTATTTTTGTTCGCCAGCTGAAAATGTAATAAACACGTAATAATAGGCCCACCCACCTTATGAGTGGACTGTACCACATGCTTCCTTTTTTAAAAGTATAGATCAGCTCCTTCCCTTAAGCATATGAAGATTAGCTGGAGGGCAGTATGATGCAGGGGTTACAGTGTTAGGTTCTTAGGCGCGGGAGAGCCGCGTCACTTAGGAACTCCGTGGGTGGCCCAGCTCTCCACCAACCTTGTCTCGAAAGATCTCAGGGCAGATAAAGAAGAGTACAGTCATAAAACAATTTGCATGCTGAACAGTGCTGCAGAATGATAAATGGCCATTGGTTTGAGCCTCAGAATGTGGATGCCTTGGATTCCATCTCTAAAAATATGCATGGTATGAAATATTTTTTATTGTTACTGCTATTGCTGACCCATCAAACCAGCACCCGTCCATTTGAAGGCTTCCCAAACCTTGGCTCCAACCTACGTCCTGTGGCAGGCAGTTCCGTAGTTTAATTGCCACGTTGTCCAATTTCAAAGGCATTTCCTTTTCATAAGGCTGGAATGTGCCACCATCTGCTCATCACACCAACTCATCAGTCGTGAAAGACAGCAGATGACATCTGCCTGAAGGAGATGGAAATGTGGATTTTTAAGCAGCAGGAAATGCACAGGCGAAAACAAACAAAAGGAAAACATTTTGGGTGGGCGGTCTGGAAATCTTTGTCCCTTGCAAAATTTGTAAGAACAAATAACCCCTCCCTGAAACAGCAGCATATAACTGCAATTACCATCTTTGATTAATCAAAAGGAGTCATATTGTGTATATATCAATATCCATATTAAGGGCTGGTTTTAAGAGTTTCTCCAGTGAGATCTGTGGCCAGATTTGGCAGGTAGGGGTGCAAAGGTGGTGGTGGGGGAACTGCCTCTCCGGCTTACTTCTTTCTGCCGCCACCTCCAGTTGCACAGTGGTGATGGCAGGTCTTATCTTGCAGTCTCTCAGCTGGGGGTTGTAATCCCCCCACACATCATTCCCAGGGAGCAATGCTACATAATGACATAATGATATTCCCAGGGGAATTCTGGGAAATGAAAACGGCAGCCGCCACCATCGGTAGCTTCACAATGATGACAGGACAGCTTATCCTGCCATCTGCCAGCTGGGGGTTGTAATCCCCACCGCACCGCCCATAATTCCCTGGGAGCAATGCTACATATAATGACATTCCCAGGGGAATTCTGGGAAATAAAAATGGCAGTCACTACCATTGGTAGTTTCACAATGATGACAGCACAGCTTATCCTGCCGTCTGCCAGCTGGGGGTTGTAATCCCCCCCCACTGCCCATAATTCCCTGGGAGCAATGCTACATATAATGACATTCCCAGGGGAATTCTGGGAAATAAAAAGGGCAGTCATCGGGAAGAGCCTCCAGTGCAGGAAAAGCCACCCTTTCACCGCATTTCATTCCCCTGTAAAAAGTTCTCTTCCCCCCACCTCCAGCTGTCTGTGAATGGAGCAGTGAAAATAGCGGGAGTGTTTTGGATTAATCCAAATATATAGTGTGGGAGTGGGCCAGCTGGTGCCCTCTAGATGTTTTGGACTGCATCTGCCATCCAGCATGGCCAAACATAAGGCATTATTGGGGGCTGTTGTAGTCCAAATCTTCTGGAGGGCAACCTCATGGGCAAGGATATAAAGACTCAGAGAGAAACAGAGCCGGCCCTACCATTCGGCCAAGTGAGTCGATTACCTTAGACCACTGATGCTCAGAGGGGACAGCAAGATGTTGGAAGAGGGAGGCGTTTGTCACACAGCGAGCCTGTGGTGCCTTCCGGGGAAGGGGAGGCTGTCCACCAATGGCCAGCATGGAAGGAAGACCCAACTGCCAGTCCAGTTAGCTCTTGTGCATGGAACAGGAGGGGCCGCCATTTTGTTCTTCACCTCAAGCAGCAAAACGTCTTGGGCCAGCCCTGGATAGAGGTGGGCGACTCTGTGAGTTTCACTTTCTCCTGCGTCTAAATTTTTTACATCGCAAGGTCTTTCTCCGAATATGAAGAACGTCCCAAAATTTGGTAAATGCTTATCAAAAAGCAAACCGGGATGAAATGATCGGCCATCTGCGCTGGCCAAATTCAAGTGGTACAGCTGTTCTCAGTATGGAGAGGGCCATGAGGTGCCTGCCTGCCAGGCGGCTGTTAAAGATGTGCTGGGACCTGTAATTCCTGACTAAGATGGTTGAATACACAGGGATTCAAACCCAGACTTTTAAGAACTGAGCACTCCAAGTCCTCCTGGGTCTGGAAGGATGAATCTGTGAGTTTCGGTTTCTCTTGCTTTCAGGTTTTTTTTATGTCTCAAGTTCTTTTTGTCCCATACATGGAGATCTCTGCAAATTTTGACCAATTCCTATCAAAACTGAACAGAAATGAGATTCTCAACCATCCCCAGCCCTGGAGAAAAGGGGGGCGTGGAGGGTTTTGAAGGCAGTGGCCAGCTGTTTTTGCTGGATCTTGGAACAGACAACAAGCCAGAGGACAGTGGGGTGGGTTAGGGTATTTTTAGAAATGTGATGTTTTTAATGTAGTATTTTATTGTTTTAAATTGTTCTTGTACATCGCCCAGAGTGGCTGAGTGACCAGCCAGATGGGCGATTAATAAATTTAATAAATAAATAAATAAAATAAAAATTTGTGGGGTGTGTGTGTGGGGGGGGGTGCCATGTGGTCAGAATATTGAGGGAGGTGGATTTTTTGGGCGAGACAAAAGGCATCTGTCACTATGGATTATCTCAGCTTCCCCCCCCCCGGGGGGGGCTGCTCCAAACCCTAGTGATGAAGTCACCTCGATAAACAAATAATGGAGTGGGAAGATTATTAACATCACCAAGGAGGTGCCCCCTCAAAAAGCTCCTTGGAATGTGCAAAGGAACAACCCAAACTGATTCATCATCGTATTTTATCAGTTGTCCTCCCTCGTGACCCAGCAGGATTCTTCTCTAAACATTCCTGAAATATCTGTTTTCCTTCCAAAGATGAAATATGATACCATGACAAGAAGTGGGGGGAAACCTGTTTGAAGAGATTAGGAAAGGGGTTGCAACTCCCAAAGAGTAAGTCAGCGCCTTTGCACAAGAGGTTCCAGGGTTGCTTCAGGTTTCTGTGCACATATCTGAGCAGCTAGATCATGCCTGTTTCTTCGAAGTGGAAAGCAAACCCAGGTGTTGGGCTCCTGTTAAGTAAGAACACGATGGAAGGATGGAAGAGAACGTTGCCTTACCGGATCTGTATCATCCCACACGTCTGATTCCACATTCCAAAACTGGCCAGAGAGAGGCCTTTGGGAAGCCTACAAGCAAGGCGAGAATGCTGGAGATATTTGTATTATTCAAATGTAGACTGCCTCTTAACAATGAAGTTCAACATAACTATCGTATCATATCTACTAAGAGTGAGCTGTCCTTCTGTAGCCAAAACAGCATCATCCAGGCACAAGAGGGAGGTATCAACCAAATCAGAGAACCCCTAGGGTTTGCAAAAGAACATGAATATCATCATCATTACCATCATCAATAATAAATGTTGTTGTTGTTGTTGTTATTTTAGGGGAAACACCAAAGGGAGGGGGTGACCCCAGAACAAAGCTGGTTCAGATTGTCACGTTCATGCCCTGCGTCCTGGGGTCCATAAGCACTTGGGAAACAGAACATGCGGCTAATTCAAACTCCCCCAACAGGACACCCTTCAGATATATTGGACTGCAACTCCCATTGTCCTCAGCCATTGGGCTGTTGGCTGGGGTGATGGGATCTGGAGTCCAAGACATCTGGCAGCCACCATGTTGAGGAAAGCCAAACTAGATGAAACTTGGTCTGATCCAGTCCAAGCAGTTCTTAATGTTTTCAGGTCCTGAGGGCCTCAGGAGAACATAGGGAGAGGTTCAGAGGGTGGCAACAAGGGAGAGGGCCTTCTCGGTGGCGGCCCCCCAAATACAGAATGATCTGCCAACATTGTTCTCTTTGCAGTGCCAGGTTAAAACTGCTCTCTTCTCTCAGGCATTTAGCAGCATATACTGAGTTCTTAATCAGGTCCTGGATTGTCTTTGATTGTTTGTTTAAAAATGGTTTTTAGATATATGTTGTCTCCGTGTGTGCTGTCGATTTATATGTTTTTATGTAAATGGTTTTGCACTTTATATAATGTATTTTAAATGGTTTTTAATTTTTGTGAATTGCCCAGAGATCTTGGAGGTTTTGCCTGGAGCCAAAATGACACCGTCAACATTTTTCTGAGAAAATGTCTGAGATTTTTCTTTTTCTCACCCTCACCACACCCCTTAGAACAGGGGTGCTGAACTGTAGACCCACAGGCCAAATCTAGCCCACCTAGGCTAAATTTGACTTTCCACAGTTCCCCAGATAGCATTCTCCATTCCCCTGGCTCCACCCTTTCCCATCGACCACCAATCCTTACGTGGTTTCCTGGCTTTCTCATGGTTTTTCTCCTATTCCCCATTTCCCTCCACTTTCGACAGTGCCTCAGAACGGTGATAGGTCTTGGGCATTGTGGAGGATACAAGAAGGCCACCTGGCTGCCAGCACGGTTGCTTGCAAAACAAAACCAAAAACCTTAGCGAGGGAA
Organism: Heloderma suspectum; assembly: GCF_057233095.1. NCBI lineage: Eukaryota > Metazoa > Chordata > Lepidosauria > Squamata > Helodermatidae > Heloderma > Heloderma suspectum. Next base: position 13,511,533 of record NC_139474.1, read on the forward strand.
GGCGGAGAAACAACCTGTCTCCTGCCATTGCTGAGGGCAAGCCCCGCGCTTGAGAAATGGTTGAAGAATTTCTCCTCCCACTGGAGATATTTGGTGAAATGTCTCCCCGCACCCACCCAATTTCACTGCCTGCATATAGGGTGGAGAATATCAAGAGGCCATTTGTACTGGGGTCGAGGAGAAATTCATTCAGTTCACATTTTAATGCAAACTTACCTAATTTCACCCTTTTGAACCAACGCACGGATCGAAACTCAGTTATCCCTTGAAATTCGCACCTCTCTGAATTTTGCAGTGGCGTTCTCCAATTATTTTTTTTTTTAAATGCATTAAAAATGCATACCTCAGGAAAAGCAACGTTTTAAGAAATGCATTATCTTAGGAAAATGGCTCGCAAAAAATGTGTGCATTAGGCCAAAATGCATACAGAAGACGTATGGTTTACGATTGAGAAATGTGCACAAAAAGGCTTATGAATTTTCATGTGAACTATTTCTTTTAAAAATGCTTAACTTTGGGGATCAACCAAACTTACGGCTGGAGAAATTTCCAAAGTTTGAGATGAACTGAACTCAAGACTGGAAAAACGAGAAACTGAGAGAAACCAAAATTGACAAATTCAGCCTTCCCTAATTTGCAGAATCTGGAATGGGGGGACCTCACGCAAGGTTATTTGGCTCTTTTCCCAAAGCCTCGAGTCCTTGCCCTACTCAGATGGAAACACCCCCCACCCCCAAAAAAACCTTTAGCTAGACCTAGGCTATCACCCCAGGTTTCTATCTCCCAGCATGCTCATCTCCTCTCATTCTGTGACACATTCTCCAGCTGTCTAATTAAACTCACACCACACCCTTGCCCCATAGTTCCTATTTACCAGTTCCCATGGTGGCTGAGAGAAACATGGTAACCCCATTATGAAATCTGGCCCTGGAGTGAGGAAACCCAACAACACAGCGTGAGTCCTTCCTACTTGGCTTGGTTGATGCTATGCATTTCACCTGGATTTCTCAACTTTTCAGTGGTTGCTAGGTTGAACTTACTCCAGTGAATATCGTTGTATTTGTATCTGAGGTGGTGATAGCCACAGAGGAACATCTGCCGTGGTCACAGGCCTCGCCCTACCACCTGGCAGCGCAAGCCTGCTTCAGGCTGCTGATCTTGTGTGTCACGGATGGGCAGCAAAGTGTTAGTTATTTATTACTTTGGTGTTCTTTCCAGAGAGAGGGGGAGAGAGAGAAAGACTTGTGTGATTTTCTGCTTCAGCTTCAAAAATAACTTGGCTTGCCTTGGATACATATGCACCTTAATCATCCTAATATCAGAGGCCAACCTCGCAAGTTACTGTAAAAATCCACCCATGTGTTTGGAGTACTTGATGATATATATCACACGCACACACGCACAACCGTGGGCCCTGCAAGAAAGTGTTTGATTTGTGTGTGGGTTGGACTGGATGGTCTTATAGGTCCCTTCCAACCCTACTATTCTGTGATTCCCGTAATGTGTGTGTGTGCATTTCTTGCTTAATCTGTCCTCACAGCAACCGTATAAGGGAGGTCATAACTAGGTTAATTTTACAACAGGGGACTGAGGATGAGGAAGAGTTATTGGCCTGGAGCCACGGAGTTCCTAGATGAGGAAACAGTCAATCCAGTTACTCTCTCTCTCTCTCTCTCCCTCTCTCTCTCTCTCTCTCACACACACACACACATGCGCACACACATGGCACAATCCTGCAAAAGTATGATCCAGACTGCACATGATGCTCAGGCGCATGTATTTTCCCTAGCTTTATTTATTTATTTATTCATTTCATTTCATTTCTACGCCTCTCAATAGCCAAAGCTCTCTGGGCAGTTCACAAAAATTAAAACCAAAAAATGCAGGATAAAACAATATAAAATAGGAAAGCATTAAAACCACAATATAACAAAACCACAATTCCCATCTCCCTCAGCCAGCCTGTGCTGTGGGCGCGGATGATGAGGGTTGCAATCCAGTAACTTCTGCAAGGCCACCGTTTCCTCACCCCTGTTTAAAGCTCTGCCATTTTCCATTTAGCACCCCGTTCCCCAGGTGTGTTTCTACCTGCAGGGAAAAAGAGACAGCTCTTCTGTTCGTATGGGATGCCAACTTCTCCCATTTCAGATGTTTTTGTCCATCTAGACCACCTATTTTAATTTTTTTCCAAATTTTCCAAATACAAACAAAATGCACAGAACTTTAATTTAGTAATTGACAGAGGGTACTACATTTCATATTCCCCCCTCACTTTATAGACAAAAATATGGGTGAAATCCATTCATGGTACACCGATTGATGTACACAATATTTGCCTAATATTTTTTGCAACTGGTTTCCCTAAGATAATGCATGTTTTAACATTCTTTTCATGGATGGGTGCATTTTTGTGTGCATGTTTCCCTCCTACATACATGTCCGTATGCATTTTCTTTTTAATTGGAGAGCTTCATTGCAATATTCAGAGATGTGCGAATTTCGAAGGATATCCGAGTTTCGGTTTGTATATTGGTTCGAAAGTGTGAAAGTAGGTAAGTTTGCATTAAAATGTGGACTGAGTGAATTTATCCCACATCCCATACCTGATTTTTTTAAAAAAGCAGACAAAACTGGAAATGCTGGGAATAGAACTTGGGAAGTTCTGCATGCAAAACAGGTGATCTACGACTGAGCTATGCTCCACCCTTTCTGTTAGATGGCCAGCGAGGGAGTGCAAGCTAGATGCCATCAGCAGAGCAATTTTATCTCATCCCAGCCTTGCCAGATTTGAATCCAGATGTGGTCAGAAAAATGCTACCCACAGTTTCACTCATTAAAATAAGACAGTTGTGTGAAATGTTTTGTGTGTGCTTGAGAGAGTGGGCCAAAGTTAGACATAGTTATGATGGATTCATTTTGCTTAATATCTCTGCCCCGGCCATGTGTATCACGGATGGTCTTACAGGGGTATTCAACTTCATGCCTTCCAGATGTGTTGGGCTACAAAACCCATCATCCCCAGCCAGTATGGCCAATAGCTGGGGAAGACTATCCGAGATCTTTTCCCTTAAATGAGATGTGGATGGGAACAGACAATGAAACACTTGCTAATGTTTTCCTTGTGTTTTTTCCCCTCTTTTTATTTCATCGATTTATACAAAAAAAAAATTATGGCAAGGAACATGAGAGGTTATAATGAACCCCCACACACCCCACCCATCTGAGCCCTCAGAAATCAGTGACCACTTAGCCTGCCAGATGGGTTTGGATGGGATGGGATGGGATGGGAGAAATCAGGCCTTGACTAGACCGATTGCTGGATGGCTTTGTGATGACAACATGAATTGGCAGCAGGGGTTGCCTTGGAGGACTTTACAGAGAGCCATTTAGCGAGCATTAAGGCTAGGTAAATACTGGGCCCACTTGACTTGTTTGAATTTATGTGGCAGTTAATCCATGAGGAAGCAAACCCAAATAATCTTTGGCTACCAATCTCCCCCACCCCCACCCATCTCTCTCTCCCTCAAAGCCAAAAATCACATATAGTCCTAACTCCCAGCCTCTTGTTCTGACCACTGGACTCTAGTTCCCTCCCGTAGGAGAAAATAGAAGGTGGAAGTTCTGCCCTACTGCTACCAAAGATGTTACTTCTGGGCCAGAGGCCTTTCCGAGGGCAAATGCTCAAAAACCAATCCTATATTTAAGCCCCCGGTAAATTCTGCGGAGATGGATTGAGGGATTCCGTTAAGGACTGGGGAGGTGAAACTAGGTGTCCTACAGATCTGTCACTTCATGGCTTTCCTTGTTGTTGCTGTTGTTGCTGTGGGGTGTGTGTGTGAAGGAGCGTCTCCCCTTGCCTTCAAATGCATCGAATCCTGACATGGTAGTCAAAGAAATGAAGCAAGACTTGATTCAACAATACTAGGTCTGGGAACCAAGAGGCAGAGCTGGGACTAGGGGTTATGGAGCAGAGCCAGGTTAGGGCTCTGGTTGGGTCAGGGGTGGAGGCAGAGCCCCAAAACGGTCAGGTTTAGGCATGGAGCCTGTGCAGATCTGAAGCTGTTCCAACCACAATACAAGTTACCACAATTGTAACTGGTTGGACCAGTCGGTTGTCAGCGCCAAACAAGATCAGCATTCTCATTAAGCTTCCATTCATAGTTGTTGCATCTTTCTCCCTGTGGTCATACCAGTTCTGAGCACTCACCTAGTCCCGATCCACCCATCTCCATCGCTTCTCTCCTTCCCCAACCCCTGCTTGTGTGGACAAATCCACTCCAATTTCTAAACAGCACTGCATAGAACAGAGGTGTTGAACCTCTTTCAACCTGAGGTCCAGTCTCCCTTTTTGGAGAAGCTCTCAGGGGCCGCATTCCGGTGGTGGGCAGGGCTAAAAGCAAAAGGGGCAGGGCCAAAAATGCCAGCACGTTTTAGCTTAAAGCTTTTATTGCCAGTAACTAAGCCTTAGGAGATGCATTTCAACCTTTGAGAAGGGGGGGGGGACTGCACAAAATTTGGAAACCACCAAACAATTGGTTGTGGGGGGAAAGGGGGTAGGGAAAGTGGGCGCAGTCTGGGGAACCCAGAGGACCACATTGGGACCCAGGTGGTCCATATTTGGACTGCAGGCTGGAGGTTCAGCACCTCAGGTTTACAACTGCGTAGCCCCTTCACTCTGTGAATTTGGAGAACGAGGCCTAAGTCTGCTCTTCGAAGCAGCAAACAAGGCAGATGGGGAAACTGTCACCAGTGCTATTGAGATTTGGCAAATGAAAACACCAACCAAACTAGTCAATTTGATATGAGGGGAAACAGGAAAATCTTTGACTGGACAAGTTTTTAAAAATCCCAAATCTGGGAAGATCAAAAGTTTAAATTAAATTTATGGTTTTAATTTTTTAAAAAAATAACAAAACAAAAACAATGTTATTTAACATTCCTAGAGTCAGGAAGAAATCATTTCAGGATTCTGGGTTCCAGATCTAGAAAAAGGAGGGAAACACAGTGTTTGGGGGCTCTCGGTTGAGGGATCCAGAGCTTTGTGCATGTAGAGGTGGAGACTGTAACTTTTTTTTAAAAGTAAAGATCTGAAGGGTTGAATATCTCAAACAAACCAGTGTGCAAACTAGTACCAGTGTGGGCATGAAGATCCTACCATCAAAACCTGAAAATCTAAGGTCTGAAAACGGAGTCAAGAGCATTCTAGACTATCAGCGAAAATGAACTCTTTTGGTTCCAGAACTAATCCACCAAAACCTCTCTGTTTAAAGGTTCTAGAGTTGAGTAGTCAGGAGCCCAGAATGTCATGATTCTGGAAGGCTCACAACCAGTGTTGTTCTAGAGTAAACCCAAGGGACAGGAGGATACTGGGCCAGAACTTGAAAGATTCTTGACTTGAAGGAAAGCAGATCAGCTCTAGATTTTGATATTCCAGAACTGGAGAAGGGGAGAAGGGAGAGGGAGTTCCACATATATTAACACTGCATTGACAACACGTTGACATCATAGTGGACAGTCCCTCGTTTCTTTTCTTTGTAAACGGTCCAAGGCCTTGTGGTTCCGATCTTCCCTGGTGCCCATTACTACTTCTTCCCTGGGACTCTGCAACCTTTGGCCGCATCTCCCATGATATCCCAGTACTCGCCGAACTGCAGTTTGGCCTCTTCATTATCCCCAAGGCACTCAATCTTCTCTTCCAGCGTCCCAACACCCTGCATTGGCAAAAAGAACTGTAAAAACTCAGCGGGGGGGGGGCGATTTACACCCTACAATGTCTCCTTCTGGTCTACAGAAGGGAACCTGTGTACCACGAAGAGGGTACAAGAGTGAGAGGGCCTTTTCAGTAGTGGCCTCAGAGTAGAGTGGCCATCTGTCCTCCATTACAGAGAACAATCCACTATTTTGAAGGAGTTCTCCAGTTCAAGAGCTGTCCAATCCAGGTCCAATTTAAAGATAAAGAACCATCCGAAGGAAGAGCTAAAGGGCCTTGAAGCTGCCTATTCACACTACCTGGACAACAGACTGAGCAAGACACACAAGTCTCCTGGTCAGTCTTCCACACTGTGGTGAGATGTCCTATATTTCTGTTTAAATTATAATCATTTCTAGATTTGTATCTACACATATAAATTAATACATGGAAATTTTTACACAAATTTTTTTGGGGGGGGGTTGATGCATTTCCTCTTTGGGAGCAATTCCTAAGTGGCCATCCTCCCACAAAACTTTGCAAAGTTCCCTTGCACAGAGATCTCCCAGGACTCCCTCTTTGTTTTTAAGAACATCAGAAGAGGCCCGCTGAATCACTCCAAGGATCCGTCTAGTCTAGTTTTCTGTTCACGCAGTAGCCAACCAGGAACCCACAAGCAGGACAGGAGTGCAACAGCACCCTCCCGCCCACGTTCCCAGCGACTGGTGTACACAGGCAGACTGCCTCTGATACTGGAGGTAGCAAATAGCCATCAGGACTAGTAGCCATTAATAGCCTTCTCTTCCATGAATGTGTCCAGTCCCCTTTTAAAGCCATCCACACACATCAAAAGCCTTAATTGCAGCAAGCTTCCAATGTGTCCTGCTTGGTGCTTTTAAATATTGTTTTTATCCTGGGGGTGCTTCCAGTTGAGGCTTCTGCTGTGCAATCGTGCTGCCCCATTCATGGAACTTTTGCGGGGGGTCCAGATGTTTTCCAACAGCTTCTTCTATCTTTTTCTTTACCAGAAGACACCCAAGTCTTGCTGAGGCCTTCAGGACAACAGGAGCCCTGATCAGCACTCTGTTTTCCCTGCTCCACTCAAGTGAACCGCTTTTGTTCCATTCACTTCTACCTGAGAATCCCAAGTCAAAGATCTAGCCGGGCAACCTGGTGCCTTCCAGACATTTTGGCTACAACTCCCATCAGCCCCAGCCTGCATGGCCAATAGTCAGGGATAATGGAATTTCTCATACAAAATGTCTGGAGAGTGCCAGGTTGCCTGCCTCTGATCTAGGACGTAGGGAGATGTATCCTTCTATCAGGAATTTCCAATTTAGCCAAGAACCCCCGGAACTCTGCCCCCCTAGGTGGGTGCCTTCTGCTACCACCGGGTTGGGCCATCCATCCCAGTTGGGCCGCTCTCCTCACCTTCGCTAAATGTGGCAGCCTCTGTCCCACCAGCTCCTTGAGCTCATTGGGGGTGAGACACTCTTTGCGGCCCTTCACAGCATAACAGTGGAAGTTGTTGATGACGATTTCGATGGCCCTCTCGACATCGGTGAGCTCTTGACTGTCCTGTCGCCAGCGGAAGGGTCGGGAGAGACAAGAGAGGGGAGAAAGGTGGGGACGGAATTAGGGTGAGATATGAGGCATCCGCAGAAGTCTGAGATCTCCAGAAAGCCGTTGAGCCAGCCTGTCAACCGCCTACACGATTACACACTCCCTGAAACTCCACCTAGCATCATTAGACTCCCAAGATTGCTCACCGGCCTTGGTGCACTATCTCAAGCTGGTACCCATTTTTCTTCCCGCACACCCGCCCCCCACCAAGGGCGAGACTCAAACAGTCCAGTCCCATTCCAGACCAGACCAGTAGACCGTGAAGGCCAGGAACCTCCTCCTCCTCCTCACCAGACCAAAGCGAGAGGTGGTCCCTCTTTCTTCCTCCTCCCCACACCAAAACAGATCCATCCATATTGCCTCATATCCCCCCTTTGCAATATCCCACATCGCAACTCATCTAGCATGCATGCCTCCCTCTCTGCGTCTGTTTCATAAAAACCAAGATGAATCCATTCTAACTGGAAATGGGTTGATATCTCATCTCCTAACACAGCAGAAGACATCTGGGATCTTTCTCCACTGTTCAGACATTCCTCAACAGTCGCATACCTATGTTACACAGGCTCGGTGGTTGTGTCATTCCTGATGACTCAGCTCCTGATCAATTCATGCCCACCCAAAACAAAGAGGCTTTGGTATTTCATCCTAGCCAGTAATCTCAACACTTCATCTCTTCTGATTAGCACAAGCTAGAGCACTTTCTCCAACTGGTCACCCTCCCAACGTTTCAGACTACAGCCTCCATCATCCCCAGCCAGCATGCCAATGGTCAGGGATAACGGGAGTTGCAGTTCAAAACATCTGGAGGGTGCTCAGCTGGGGAAGGCCAAACCAGAGTCTGTTCCAGTAAGGGGAGCTGAACAGGTCAAAAGGACAGAAAGGGGCCATATTGAGCACTGAGTTCCTAAGGGATTCTGGGTACCCATGTGGAATGGATTCTCGATTTCAGCGCACCAGGCACAATGATATTGCTGCCGAATCCTTTTAAGCCCCAAGGTAGAATCCATCCTCTTCTTACAGACAACTGTGGGAACCTCTGAGAATGCATCAAGCTTTAAGGGGAGGTCAGGTGCGCATTTGATGTGCATGAGTGCTCAGTGTATGTACGCACATGGGACGTACAACTCTTCTTCGTCAGGTACTACACACAAGTCCCAGTGATCATGCACATGGCAGGTAGGATTGATTGCAGAATCCGTAAAGCCTGCAGCAGGGGTGTTGGAGCTCAGGCTTGTGGGCCAAAGGACCGCAGCCCCTTCCCCACTTCACCAGGTGGTTCCCGCATTCCCCCCAAGCACCATTCCTTTGCCTTCAGCCTCGACTACCACTGGAATGCAGCCCCTGAGAGCTCCTCTGAAACTGGATTCAGCCCGTAGGCTGAAAGAACTGCGGCACCCTTAGCCTGTGCTCTCTTCACACAACCCAACTACGTTGTCCACCAGAGGTTTTTTTCTTAGGAATGTATCCTCGGCGTTATCTTTTAGTGATAAGAGCGCCATGCGAAGGCCGTGAGATTTCTCATACAGGCACGCTACCTTGAGGGAGAGAGCCTTATCACGCATCCCCTTGTCCTGGGTTCCAAGAGCCATGCGTAAATGGCCTCTCGGAATTCTCTGCGCTATTTGCGGGCAAAGACACCGGGGAGACGGTTTCGCTGAATTTCTGTACGGGGAGGAGAAATTTGCCAATAGTTTGTCTGGCAGGGGGCTCGCTGTTAGCAATGGCAGTAGCATAGCTTCTGCCTATTTTCCCACGTGTGTGTGATCACTGCCCCTAGAACGGTGATGGACAGCCTGGGAGCCCGCCATTTTCCTTCCTCTACGATGCCTTGGAGCTAGTGTCATCCCGGGACATTCTCGGGGGACGGAGACAGCAACCACCAAGGCAAAGATGGAGAATATTCAGAGGAAATTCTGCAAAGTGGCCTTCTTTTTCTATGGGGATTGGGGTGGGGGGAAAAATCCCAGAACATTTCTCAGTAAAACGTCTTCTGTGAAATTTTGGCTCTGCTCTCCTTTTCCCAATGATTCCAATTTTTGTCATCCTACCCATCTCCTCCTCTGGGTTATACCCAAAGTTTCTAAGACTCCTAAGTAACTGCCAACAGAGCCATCGCCCAAGCAGTAGAAACATGAGCTGTTCCCAAGCGTGATCACACTTTGCTTACAAAATTTAAACTGTATATTCTTCTCCCAATTCAGCTCATATATATTTTTGAAACATTCCCAACTATGGACGCTGCTGGGTCAAAAGAACTACCAGACAGAGAGAATATACAGCGTAAAAGTGCTGAGTGTGCCAGATTCATAAAGGATGTGACAAGAACAAAGACTTGCAAGCCCAATCCTGTCTGTGCTTACTTGGAAGTAAGTCTACCCACTTCAATAGGGCTCACTCATGAGTTAGTATGGATACTACAGCAGCATTGGTGGCCGGGGGGCGGGGGGAGTTTTGTTCCAAAGTAGCCTTTCTATGAACTCTTATTTGAGAGTAATTCTGGTTGAACTCACTGGGGCTGACTCGTAAGTAAACATGTGCAGGATCACACAGTATATCAAATGGCGAAAGCCAAATGTGCATTTAAAAAGAAATCCCATGACGAATCCGAAAATCTCACATTTGTGTGGCGCTTTTGTTTCTGCACTGTTCTGTGTTCTGGTGAGATAATTCAATAAATACTAACCAAAAAAACCACACCTTTTGGTAGGGAGAACCTGTTTGAATGCTGAGAGAAGCAAGAGCTTTGGGGCGTTTCCCTCGACGAACCTCCTTCCATTTTACCCTCATAGATACTAAAAACCATCTTGGGGCCAACCTGCAGCCACGACAGAAGCCACAGGCCACATAATTTTGGACTCAGTGTGCCTTCTCCAACCCTGGTGCCATCAGATGTGTTGACTACAACTCCCATCATCCTCAACTATGTTGGAGATATCTGAATGGCTTCAGGTTGGAGAAGGCTGCAGTGTGCCATTTGTATTCAGACCCACTCTGATAGGATGTCAGCCCTGGCCATGTGACAGCCCCTCTGACCCCCCCACACACAAGTTCACCTGTAGACACACCAGCTTACATACAGCCTGCCTGCTGCAGCCTTGTTCACCTCATTTCCCTTGAAACAGCTTCTTCCAATTCCTGTCTTTTGTCGCGTCCTGTCCAACTGTCCATACCAGTTGGGAATGGTAAAGTCTAACTCAACACCAAACTTGGCAACAGTTTCAGCACCTTCTGGGAATATTGCCCCACTTTTGGGGGGCGGGATTTACTCCCAAACTACTGAGATGCTCCCATTGGGACATTTCTAGCTGAAATATTTCAACGCGTCTCAGGAGGAAAGCCATTCCAAAGGAGCGGAGAACTTAGTCGAGATTATAGCAAAGCCTTCTTAGGCCCCAACGCCAAAGTCCTACGGCACTAGAAGGAACTGGTTTGGTCTGATCAACAAGATCCTGAGATTTCATTATAGGAAGCTGGTTGCACAAGAAAAAAAAAGCTTTTTCTTTGTCCTAGAATCTTAAAGGATTAGGATGACCTTAACGTCTTTTGTTAATGCCATTCAGCTCCCTCTAGCATGAAATTATTGGGCTCTCCATCTTTGGCCCAACTCCCTAGAGCATGGAATTATCTGGTTTTCCCAGATCCATAGAAGACCATCTCCACTGCTGAGTTCATTTAAGGAGATGGGTCCCCAGGCGACCCAAAATTGCATCCTCTACACGCCAAAAAAATACACACACATTTCCCCTCCATTCCAGAAGGGTTTCCACCAGTTGTTTCTCCTCTCCCATCCCCAGAAAACCAGAAGACTTAATGCCGTTCTCAATTGACCTTTCGCTTCTTGCAACACTTGCAGCCCATCCTTCCTTGAGCGGGTTGTTCGGTGCGTCAGCAAAATTTCCCTTTTTGAATGCAGCGCGGCTGTCGGCAACTCAAAATCCACCAAGTTCCTTCCCACTGATAGGCTCAATATCCAGTGCTGGGACGTTTCCTAGTGCAGGCAACAGAAGAGGGGAAAGAGATTCTTGAAACTTTTCGATCCGCTTCCGTTTCTTTTCTTTCCCCCGCCTTCGCTCCCCTGATCTTTCCTGAGCTGCGGCAACGTGTTTGGGAAAGATACTGCTTGGAAGCTGCCCGAACTTGTCCAAAGTGATGTGGTACAGCGAAGCAAGAAAGGGGTGGGGTTGAGGAAGGGAGGGGGGGTTCTGAAGAACAGATTTTCCCCCACCATCACTGCTGTTGCCTCAAATAACGCTTCTCTTTGGGGACGGGACCGCTGAAGGCGCCCTGAAGGGAAGGGCCGACTTACCTGCTCCGAGGAATCTGGCGTGCTGGCGAGGGCTGTTTCTCCTGCCACCGTTTTATATCTCAAGGTGTGTGTGGGAGACACCTCACGGAGATACCAGGAGGTTGCGATGGTGGCGCGAGTTGCCTCATTTTGTCGCCTGGCGCCGGGCCAGCGTGGAACACTCGGGCGCCTCCCATTTCCCAGTCTTTAGTCATGGCTCGCCGGATGAGCAATAGGAATGGCGGGAGCCCAGTTTCCAAGTGACTCCTTTGCCCCCACCCCCTCCCCAGCTCCCCAAGGCTTCCTCACTGGAGCTCCTCATCCCCAGCTACAGTGAGTTGCGCTCCAGACATGAAGAATAGAACAATGGCCCAGCTTGAACCAGCAGGGCCGGCCCTCCTATAAGGCAGAATGAATCCCTCAGGTGGTGGATGGTGGACCTCCTGCCACTAGGAGGGCCGTGTACCCTGGAGCTACCCTATACCTCACTCTGAGGACCCCTCAGAGTAAGGCTTAGGGCAGGCGCTGACTCTCCAGAGCATACTGCACTTTGACGGGTCCTCGGAGCGATGCATCGGCTTGCCTGGCACTCCGGAGAGCTTTGCCAGCTGCTCTCCTGCTGTGGCAAATTCTCAGGAGCACAGCAGCTGGCGCTGCTCTCTGGTGCGCTGCCCACCCAATGCCCCATTCCGAGGACTCCTCAGAGCAAGGCAACAGGCAAGAGAGCTCTCCGGGAAGCCCTGCTAGCAGCTTCCCTGCTGTGGCAGAGAGCCCACCCAGCCCAAATGTCTCGCTCTGAGGGGCCCTTCCTCAAAGCAAGGCACTGGGGGTGGCGGCTGGTGGGGGAGCACATGGGATCTCTGTATACATACGATGAAGCTTTTGTGTGGACAAGGCGCTTTTAAACACAGGAGCCTTGTACACACCTGGTGGAGACAAGATGAGAAGGCACTGGTGTGCATGGGATCTCTGTACACATCTGGTGAAGCATTCATGTGCATAAGGGATGGGACGGAGCTTGTGCACAAGGGAGCTCTGTACGAGTCTTGTGAAGCTTTGTGTAGAAAATGGATGGGAAGGTGCTTTTTTGTGGATAAGGGAATGAGAAGAACCTTGTGCGCATGGGAGCTCTGTATATGCATTGTGAAGCTTATGTGCGGATAAGGGATGGGAAGGCATTTTTGTGTGGATAAGGGATAAGAAGAAATGAGAAGGCACTTAAGCACATGGGAGCTCTGTATAACATCTTCCATAACTTATGTGCATGTAAAGGGTGGGGAGGCGCTTGTGCGCACGGGAGCTCTGTGCACATACAGTGAAGCTTTCGTGTGGATAAGGAATCGGAAGGCACTTGTGTGCACGGGAGCTCTGTGCACATACAGTGAAGCTTTCATGTGGATAAGGAATCGGAAGGTGCTTATGTGCACGGGAGCTCTGTATGTACATACAGTGGAGCTTTCATGTGGATAAGGAGCCTCTGCCTCCAGCGCCGCCTCTCCCTTGCATTCACATGCATGCACACACAGAGCTTGGGATCAGAGGCAGAGTGGTTTCAGGAGGAAATCCTGTTGTCATGGTCACCAGCTATGATGGAGCAATGCCCCAGGGGCTAGATTCCAGCGTGCATTCCTTCACCCTTCCGAAATCAGTCTCTTCATCCAGTCTCCTTATCCTTGGAAGTGGGGATGCTTCATTTCCGGCACCATAGCAATTGACAGCTGTCATTTCTGGGCTCTTGCCAAGCCCTGACCTAAAGCCACCCATGGTTCATCGTGACTTGTTGAGCTGGTCCCTGCATCAGCAGCGGCTCCACCCAGAGGTAGCCGCACCTCAGCAGTGCGCGAGGCATCAGTGTGTTCCTGGCTCCTCCTCCTCTCCAACCTCGAGGGATTCTGGATTCCCAGCTTGCCTGTCTAAGACACAGCTATGCTCCTGAGGGTCAGGCAGGACTTGCAGGGGAGGTGGGGAAATCCAGTGAGCTGCCAGTCAAACACAGGCATGAAAATAATAGGAATTAAATTCAGCTTTCCCTCTGCATGAGTGGAGATGTTCCTGGCTGCACCTCGGAAATCTCTTTTGCCCCAGTCTGTTTCTTTAAAGAAAGGGTATAGCCAAAGTTGGGAGGGGTTGTTCTAAATCAGTGTGCTTAAAGGAAGAAGGGCAGGTCTGGAAGACCAACGGTACTTGCAAGAGATTTTTTTCCCCCTCTTTAGACTATGAGGTGTTGAACCTTTTTCAGCCTGAGGGACAAATTCCATTCCAGAGAAGCTCTCAGGGCCTGCATTCCAGTGGTGGGAGGGGCCAAATGTCAGGGTGGACACTGAGCCCATAGAATCCCAGAGTAGTTCTGATTCGGAGGAAGAGCAGTCGCTCCTGGGAGAGGAGCGTGCCCCTTTTTCCCAGGGCCCGCGGCTGACAGAGATTCCTCCCACCCACATTCCTAGATTAGAAAGCAGTCCAGGGAGTGACCCAGCACAGATAGCAGACTGGTTGGATGCGCGGCGCAGACGCAGAGAGTGGCGCCAAATGGAGGGCGCGGAAAGGAGGCGTAGCGCCCGGTTGGCGCTCAAAGAACGGTTGCGCCCAGAGGATCCAAGGGAAAAGGGGAGGGATTCTCCCTAGTCCTTATATTCAGGGGTCTGCCAGTAATTGCCTTTCAAACGGGGACCAACTGTTCCAACTTAGGGCATAGGGATGCTGCTGCTCAGATCTAGTTGCTGCCTGTAGAGTTATTAAGTTGTAAGAGAAGAATAAAGCTTTGAAAAGAATCCCTTTGTCTGTGTCTGGACTTGGCTACTGGATTAGACTGAGAGAGCCCTCCAAGGAGCCCTTGACAGCTTGGTCCCCGTTCCTTTTTTTTTTTCCTCTCCTCTCTCCCTCTTTTCTCCTACTGCCTTATGGAGCGTGCCGGGAACCCAACGGTGCAAGCTCTGGCGCAATAGAACCAGATGCTCCGTGATCAGATGACTCAACTGACGGCTGCCATGCAGAATCTACAGGCAACGTTTCAACCCCCCCCACCTCCGATTCCCCCACACCGCAAGTGCCCGGTGGCGCTGCCAGAGAAGTTTTCTGGTGAGAGAGGACTTTTTCAGATTTTCAGGGCCCAGTCAGAGCTGTACATGCATCTTAGACCTGAGGATTTCCAGACGGAACAGGTTCGTGTGGGTTTTGTTATTAACCTGCTGTCGGGCATGGCCGCTAAATGGGCTTCGGGACTTCTTCTCGCTAATGACCCCCTGCTCGGGGACTATCAAGGTTTCATGACAGCCATGGCACGTTTTTTCGGTGACCCCCTGCGCACGCAGACGGCTTCTCGGGAGATTCGCCGCCTCCGGCAGGGCAAGGACTCAGTTTCCAGCTACGCGACAACCTTTCGCTTGCTGATGCAGGATTTACAATGGAATGATACCGCGCTAGTGGCTCAGTTTTTGGATGGTTTGAACGACGAGATCTTAGATGAGTTGGTGCGCACGCCCTGCCCGCCTACTTTGGAGGAGCTCATCCAGACCTGCCTTCAGATAGATAGTCGGCTGGAGGGGCGCCGCCAGACCCGGCGGGGCGCCGGGAACCGGGATTTCCCTCCTCCCATTCCCCCACGTTTTCTGCCTCCTTCCCCACCCCCTGCTCCGGTGCTAGGGGTGGAGGAGACCCCAATGCAGCTGGGGGCTACCCGAGCCTCACTGCCACCAGAGGAGCTTCAGCGCTGGCGAGTTGAGCGCCGATGTTTTCGATGTGGAAGTCTGGGACATTTCGCCAAGACCTGCCCAGTTAAATCCACGGCACCGCTGCCTCCTCCTCCTCTCCTTCCCCCTCCTCCTCCTCCTCCTCATCCCCAGGCTTGACTAGACTGCCCCCCAAGCTTGTTGGGGGCCTCCAGCTTGGGGGTCAGCTTCCCACCGGCTGGGTGCCTTCCCCACCCCCCACCCCATCTGCGGTTGCATGTTCACCTCCTCTCCCCACAGCGGGGTGGGGTGGAGGCACTAGCTTTAGTGGACTCGGGGGCTGCGACCAGTTTCATGGATGAGACCTTCGCCCTCTTACACGGGATTCCTACCCTGCCCCTTCCTGCCCCCTTCGCAGTGCAGACCATTGATGGGCGTCCTCCCTCTTCCGGCGAGGTGACCCGTATTACAGTTCCAATCACTCTACGCGCCCAGTCCCACGTTGAGCAGATTCAATTTCACTTAGCCAAGGTTCCCTTATACCCAATTGTGCTGGTTTTTTCCTGGCTCTCTAAGCACAACCCTCAGATTTCTTGGGGGTTTCGGCAAATGGAGTTTGCATCTCCCTACTGCCGGGAGCATTGCCTCAAGGAGGAGGCGCCAGTCCCTGCCCAGGCTTTCACCCTTTCCCCCCTTCAGCTACCGTCATCCTCCCAGAGAAGTATGCAGCTTTTCGGCATGTGTTTGACAAGAAGGAGACCGACCGGCTTCCCCCCCAAGGCCTGGCAGCAGCTGCGGTGCCTCACTCTTGGGAAGAGCTCCTTCACTCTGCACAGGCTCAGGATGATTTTGTTCGCACAAAGGTGCAGGAATTGGGGCTAGCATCTGCCCCCCCACTCTACCCCCTTTTCTTTGTGAGGTGGCCTGCTTTACCATTCCGGCTGGGTCTATGTGCCTTCTAGACCCCTCCGCAAGAGGGTCCTCCATCAGTGCCATGACTCCCCCACAGCGGGGCATTTTGGCGTCGCCAAGACCCTGCATGGAGGGACGAGGGATTTTTGGTGACCTCGTGTGTGTCAGGATGTCAAGTCCTATGTGGCCTCCTGCCCAACCTGCCAGCGAGCGAAAGCCCCCTCAGGCAAGCCCACAGGCTTGCTTCACCCCCTGCCTACCCCCTCAGGACCTTGGAAGCTGCTCTCCCTTGACTTCATCACTGACTTGCCTCGTTCACACGGTAAGACCACTATTCTGGTGGTGGTGGATTTGTTTTCTAAGATGGCCCATTTCATCCCCTGCTCGGGGTTGCCCACAGCCAGGGAGACGGCAGAGCTGTTCGTGACGCATGTTTTCTGCCTCCACGGATGGTCCGAGGGCCTCATTTCCGATAGGGGGGCCCAATTCACTGCCCATTTCTGGAGGGAGCTACTGGCGTTGCTCCATGTGACGCTCCGTCTTTCCTCTGCCCACCATCCACAGACGGACGGTCAGACCGAGCGCACCAATGCGACTCTGGAGCAATATCTGCGCTGTTATGTCAATTACCAGCAAGATGACTGGGTTTCCTTGCTGCCTCTCACAGAATTTGCTTATAACCATGCCTGCCATGCTTCCACCCGCCAAACTCCATTTTTTGCCAATTTTGGTTACCACCCCAAGGCCTTCCCATCCACCCTAGCTCCCTCTTTGGTGCCAGCGGCCCAGGACTTTTTAGAGGAGTTGCGAGCGGTGCACCACCTCTTACGGGACTCCCTCGAGCAAGCCAAGACAGCCTACAAGGCCTCGGCAGACCGGCGGCGCCAGCCGGGTCCGTCTCTGCAACCGGGGGACTGGGTTTGGTTGTCCACCCAATACCTCCCCTCTCACTCGCCCGCACGGAAGCTTGCGCCTCGCCGCACGGGGCCTTTCCAGGTTACGGCCCAGATTAACCCTGCTGCTTTTTGCCTGGCTCTCCCCCCCTCCATGAAGATCCATCCTGTTTTTCACCGGTCCTTGCTGTCCCCCCTGGTTTCTGGCGACCCTCATCGCTCAGTCAGCTCCCCCCCACCGCCAGTGCTGGTGGAGGGGGAGGAGGAGTTTGAGATCGCGGAGATTCTGGACTCCCGCCTTTCTCGTGGCTGCTTGCAATATCTGGTTGACTGGAAGGGGTACGGGCCTGATGAGTGATCCTGGGAACCCACAGAAAAAGTGCATGCTCCGTTGCTGCTGCGGCGCTTCCACCAGCTGTACCCCCACAAGCCCGGGGCCCCAGGGGAGGAGCAGGAGGGAGGGCCTCATGGGAGCGGGGATGATGTCAGGGTGGACACTGAGCCCATAGGATCCCAGAGTAGTTCTGATTCGGAGGAAGAGTAGTCGCTCCTGGGAGAGGAGCGCGCCCCTTTTTCCCAGGGCCCGCAGCTGACAGAGATTCCTCCCACCCACATTCCTAGATTAGAAAGCAGTCCAGGGAGTGACCGAGCAGAGATAGCAGACTGGGTGGATGCGCGGCGCAGACGCAGAGAGCGGCGCCAAATGGAGGGCGCGGAAAGGAGGCGTAGCGCCCGGTTGGCGCTTAAAGAACGGTTGCGCCCAGAGGATCCAAGGGAAAAGGGGAGGGATTCTCCCTAGTCCTTATATTCTGGGGTCTGCCAGTAACTGCCTTTCAAACGGGGACCAACTGTTCCAACTTAGGGCATAGGGATGCTGCTGCTCAGATCTAGTTGCTGCCTGTAGAGTTATTAACTTGTAAGAGAAGAATAAAGCTTTGAAAAGAATCCCTTTGTCTGTGTCTGGACTTGGCTACTGGATTAGACTGAGAGAGCCCTCCAAGGAGCCCTTGACAGCAAAAGCAAAATGGGCAGGGCCAGAGGCAAAGGGGTGGGGCCAAGATAGCGGCATATTTTTGCTGAATGTACTTACTGTCAGTAACTAAGAAGAGGCATTTCAACCTTTCAGCATGGGAGAAAGGCTGCACGAAAGCCCGGAAACCAGCAAGAGAGCCAGTGTGGCGTAGTGGTTAGAGTGTTGGACCTGGACTCTGGAGATCCGGGTTCCAGTCCCCACTCGGCCATGAAGCTCACTGGGTACTTCAGGCCAGTCACTGACTCTCAGCCTATCCTACCTCACAGGGGTGTTGTGAGAGTAAAACGGAGAGGAGGAGGACCGTGTAACCTGCCTTGGGTTCCTTTCAAGAGGAAAAAAGGCAGGATATAAAATATAAATATAATAATGAAACAATAATCAAAAAAAGATTGGTGGTTGTGGGAAGGGGGCATGATCATCAGAGGAACTCCAGAGGGCTGGACTAGAATCCCAGGCTGGCCAGATTTAAGCCCTGGGCTTAACACAGCCAAACTGATCTGACCCACACTCACACTCCAGCCACTGTACCACAGTGGGTAAGGCTGTAAAATGGGCATCCACTCTGGATTTTGGGCTTCTTTACATGGAGCTTTTGTCCTGCTATTGAGATTGGTTACTCATAGAAGTTTGTGGGTCCTTTAGATGACATCGTCAACCTCCAGGGCATCTCCCACGCTAAATGACCTTTATTCTGTTTTTAAAAGATCGGAGAGTGAGCTGTCAAATTACCGTGCTTGAGTTCCCTCATTAAAAGAGGAAAAGCCGCAATAAGAGGAACTAGACCACAGTGCCATCTAGCGGCTATATAATGAAACATGGAAAACTCAGATAAGGGGGAAAAGTGGGGAAGGAAGCATGTGTAAAGGGAAGCTCAGACGTCGGCGACAAGGGAGAGGGCCTTTTTGGTGGTGAGCCCCAAATTATGGAATGATCTCCCTGACGAGGCCCGCCTGGCACCAACATCGTTATCTTTTCGGCACCAGGTTAAGACTTTTCTCTTTTCCCGGCTTTCAGCAGTATATGATAAATGTTTAACTGATCCTGGAATGTCTTATGGTTATGGTTGTTTGTTTTTGAGACTGTTTGTTTGAAGTTGTCTTAGATATATGTTTCTTTTGTGTATATTGTCTGTTTGTGTGTTTTTTATGTAAATGGTTTTTAATTTCTGCATATTGTATTTTTAATTGTTTATAATCTTTGTAAACTGCCCAGAGAACTCCGGCTATTGGGCGGTATAGAAATATTAATAATAATAATAATAATAATAATAATAATCATACTGGGAGTCCATTGTGATCCTGCATTTAAAATGGAAGCAGAAAGCCCCATTTTAAATGCAGGATTTTAGGCTGGTGTAAAGATGTATTTCAACTGCCCAGTCTCCTCATTTCAATGGCTTTCTGTCCTTCATCTTCAACTCTTCCGCGGTTTGTGTGACTTATGCTGCACATTCCAGGGAGCAATCCCATGGATGCTGGGTTATTGAAAGAAGGAAGGAAGACAATTGATTCTCCACATCAGTTGCAGAATTTCCTTCTTAGTGCCGGAGAAAACAGAACCGTTGGGGCAAGTTCAAGGGCAGCCGTGTGCTCCATGACCACTGCCTGCAGGGCTGCTGAAGGCTGGATGCTTAGTCAAACACCGCTGGACTCAAAAGCTCTGCGGGGTGGTGGTGGGATATCGCATTGACCCATCTAATCATAGCTGAGTTGTGAGCGTGTGCATAATAAAACCAGAAGCAGCTGGAGGAGGGGGAATACCGTACCTGCATTGTTGATGGGGAGAGATTAAAAATAAATTCCCAGTTTTCCAGATTGTTCTTGTAATCAGGGGTTGTTTTTTTTAATTGTTGTTGTGCAACATTTGCATCCTTCCCCTTCAGCTTCCTGCCTGTTGCAGATGTCCCTTAGCCATTGCTGCTTCTTGCGGACATCCCTTAGCAATTTCTGTCTGTTCTGGACATTTCTCTCCCCCTCTCATCATACTAGAACCCAACGGGGTCATCCATGAAGCTGATAGTTGGGAGATTCAGGACAGACCAAAGGAAGGGCTTCTTCGCACCGCGCAGAGTTAAACTATGGAATTTGCTATCACAAGATGGCCACCAACTGGGATGGCTTTAAAAGGGGGCCAGACACGTTCCTGGAAGAGAAGGCTATCAATGGCTACGCGTCCTGATGGCTATGTGCTACCTCCAGTATCAGAGGCAGTCTGCCTATGTGCACCAGTTGCTGGGGAACATGGGTGGGAGGGTGCTGCTGCACTTGTATCCTCTTGTGGGTTTCCTGTGGGTACCTGGTTGGCCGCTGTGTGAACAGAATGCTGGACTAGATGGACCCTTGGTCTGATCCAGCAGGGTTCTTCTGATGTTCTTAATTTGTATCTGTTGTAGAAGTAACCTTCCTGCTTCTCCTGCCAGTGACTGAATGAGTCAGGGAGCCCGAGGTGTCTTTTGTAACACAAAAGTTTTAAACAAAACAAAACTTCTTTAGAAGTTAAGTGCTTCCCCTGTTGTGTCATAGAACGCTCAAGAGTTATTTAAAAACAATAAGAAGGCCCCCAGCAATGCTAGTGTTTTCCCCTCTGACAGCCTTTGCCCCAACCCAGCGTACTCCAGATGGGCTGAACGGTAACTCCCATCATCCCCGGACAGTGCAGACTTTCTGGGGAGGATGGGATTGTGTGACCCGTCTCAAGAGTGCAGGTTGCGGAAGGCTACCATATAACAATAGCCTGCTTTTTCAAGACTACCCCCCCGCCTTTAAAAGAAAGAAAAATGGTTGAACTCCCGCAATATGGAAAGCGACCTTGAGACCGAACCACCCAAGTGGAGAGGCCCCAACCCAGCTGATGGCTGTAAGGGGGAGGAGGTTGTTACATACAAGAGTCCCCAGCAGACAGGAATGGGTGACTTTTTTTCCTGTGCCACTAGCACTCCACCTCCCGGGAAAACTTGGCTGACGAAATGTCGCGGCCCAATGACACCACCTCGGCTGCAGTAATTGTCATATAAGCCAGGGGTGGGCAATGCTAGAGGGTCCTGGGGACCAATTTCCAACTCCTGCAACCCACCCTTCTGCTCCTGCTGCACCCTTCCAGCCACTGAAATTTGGCAGCAGCACCCCCCCGCCCAGCAGGTCATATTTTCACTTTAAAACAAGACACACGGGTTCTGGGGAACAGCTTCTAGGTAATGGGGCTGGTGGGACTGGGGAGGAGATGCGCTGGGACCTGGAAGAGCTCTCAAGGAAAGTAGATGGCCTTGGTTCAAGGTCATTATATGGTAGCAGGGAACAGTGGTAGGGGTGGCTGTTCAGGACCTGGGAGAGCTCCCATGGAAGTGAAGTGGTCATGGCTCAATGCTGTTGTTCGGTAGTAGGGAATAGAGGTAGGGGTGGGATGTTCAGAACCTTGGAGAACACCCAAGGAAGGTAGATGATCCTCTCTCAAGGTCATTACCCAATAGCAGGAAATGGAGTTGGGGGTCTCTTCAGGACCAGGGAGAGCTCCTGAGGAACAGAGACGTTCCCGACTCAAAGGAGTCATCGTCTTCAGGAGGTTTGGGCCAATACAATGCGGCATGGCTCAGAATCCACCTGTCTGCCTCCAAGATTGCCTCCTCACCTTGCTTGCTTTGTGGTCAGCTGGTCCAAGGATCACCTCTGCTCCTCCACACCATTAATGCCACTACAATGGGGGACTTGGCAAGCTCGTCGTTTTGCAAAATGGACAACTTCCCTGCCCCGATAAGCCAGCTAAGTCAGCAGGGGTGGTTGCCCAAGCATTTCTTGCCAGGGGTGGGCGGGTCTGCGGGATAGCTTTTAGCACCCCTGATTCTCAAGGAGAAGAGGGAGGAGGTGGGGCAATGGATCCAGGGAAGGAAAAGGGGCAGCACAGAAGCATGAAGTTCTCCTACTGCACCGGTACTATGAAAAGTAGAGAACAAGTTAGCTGGGTTGCATATTGGCAACTGCTGGGCCTTAAAACAGGGAGTGTATTAATTTGTCTGCTGTTGCTCCATCTAGTCACCCACCAGGGCTGCCAGTTGCAGCATTCCCAGGATAACAAATGTTTTTTTGGGTTGTGCATTGACTCCACCTACCCAGGCTGTCTATTGGGCCCTCCTAAGCGGGAAAGACTTCTGACAGCTTCCTGTCCAGGCTGGAGGCAAGCGTAATATTCCCCGACTCCCCCCAGCAGCTGCCCAAGTCCTGGCTCTGGCATCCCATCACTTCTGTCCTGCCTGCCAAGCAAGGAACGAGCAACACCAGCTCGGAGGAAAGGCTTTATTTGGAAGTTGCAACCCGCTGCCAGATAGATCATATATCCCAGTACCTACCTCACACAAACATACACCGCAAATGTTCGTGGTCAAGATTTTCTGTTCCCACCTGTCTGTTTAACTCTCTCTCTCTCTCTCTCTCTCAATCTCAGTCTCTCTCAATCTCAGTCTCTGTCAATCTCAATCTCTCTCATACACATGCCTCTCACTTTTTTTCCCCCACTTCTTCTCTCTTGATTTCCTTGGCCAGCTCCCCAACAAGCATGCAGAAGTCTTCAATGCTCAACCCGTTGTTATCGTTGATGCCCAGGCGCCTCATCTTCTCATCTAGATCCCCCACATCCTGCAAAGAGGAAAGGGAAAGTCAGAGGGGGCTAGTGGGAGATTGCTGCAATGAACCTCCTGGCACAGGAGCAACCTATCTCTAAAGACTGGATGCTCGCAGCAGACAATGGAAGCAGGCGTTGCTTTTTTGTGCTAGCTGCTCTTAGAAACAGTATTCTGGGATTTGAGTGCACCCATTTAGTCTCACGAGTGTGGGAGGGTGCTGTTGCAGGACATTCCTGTCCTGCTTGTGGGTTTCCCCTGGGCAGCTGGTTGGCCACTGTGCGAACAGAATGCTGGACTAGATGGATCCTTGGTCTCATCCAGCAGGGCTCCTCTTATGTTCTTATGTTCATCCAGCAAGGCCGTTCTTGTATACATCAGAGCAATAATAATAATAATAATAATAATAATAATAGGCTGCCCAAGAAGATAGGGTAGAATGGAGGTTTTCAAGGAACTGTTGGTCCAGAATTGAAGCAATGGGTTCCCCTAGGAGGAAAGACTCCCATATGTGTTGGACTACAACTCCCATCATCTGGAGACAGCTGGATCCAACACATCTGGTTTTTGCCAGTTTGCGGAAGGCTGCTTTACAGGATGAACTGCGTGGAGAGAGCCGACAGGAGGAGGATTCCGTTTCTGCCCTCTCCTCACCTTTGTGCAGCCCGATCACCCAGTAAAATTGACCGGAGTCAGCTCAGAGCATACAAAAGGGAGTGCTCCTCCACACTATGAACCATTCACTTCTGGAACTTGCTGTTGCAAGATGTGTTCGTGACGGCTGCAGCTGTTCGTGTTTGTGTGACCCTGTGAACCATGCTGTGTGTGGTCCAGCTTCTCGCTGGATGGTAAACCTGCTTCTTGACTATACTACTACACACTGCAGCTGGTGTGTGTGTGTGTGAGAGACAGACAGACAGACAGACAGACAGAGATAGACACACACACTGAGAGATACAGAGACAGAGACAGACACACACAGAGAGAGAGAGAGACAGAGACACAAGAGACAGAAAGACACAGAGTGTAAGATTTAAGATTAAGAATGCTTTAAGATGGGGGTGGGGGTGGGCTTAGAAACTAGGGGTGCTTCCAGGTGGACAACTCCAGTCCAAAGGTGTTGTCCAGCTATTTCTGTCTGTCACAGGAACCTGTGAAGCTGCCTTATACTGAGCCAGACCCATGTTCCATCTAGCCCGGTATTGTCACCACTGACTGTCAGCGGCTCTCCAGGCTTTCAGGCAGGATTCTTTCCTAGCCCTACCTGGAGAAGCTGTAGACTGAACCTGTGATGTTCTGCGTGCAAAGCAGATGCCCTGTCCAGGGCTGGCAACAAAGTCAGGCATGGCTGGCCACTTGCCAAGGGCCCGCACCACAGCATGGGCCCTCTGACAAGAGCCCCCTGTATTTCCTCCTCCTCTTTGCCATTGCAACCTGCTTGCTCACCTGCCTCTCGCCCCGGCCCAGACAGCAGTGGTGGGTAGGAGGAGGAACAGGAGATGCCGCAGCCTCCTTGCTCACTGGGTCTCTGCCTGCCAAGCAAGCAAGCGGGAGCCATGATGAGAAAAAGGAGGAGCACCAACTGCAGCAGGTGACAACACCTCCACTATCAAATCCCACGTTTGAGGCAGGACATGATAAAAGCCTCTTTTGGAAGTGCCCTTGGCAATCCGACCACATCTCCCATGTCATATCTGGTTTGGTCCTTAGGGGCACTTCCCTAGGGATGTATGAGAAATTAGTTTCAGTTCATTTTTTATCAGGATTTACCCAGGTTGCACCTCCCAGACCAAATACGGACTCCGAGGCAATGTGAGGTCAAAGTCCGTACATTTCCGTGCCTGCAATGCAATTTGTGGACCCCAACGCTCTGTCTGACAGCACATGTACATTTGAAAAATGTGCCTGAAAAATGAGCAATTTTAAAAAAAGCACACAAATATCCTTTAATCATAGCAGAAGAGCACATACGTTTCAAAGATGTGCACAATTTATTTATTATTATTGCATTTATATCCCGCCTTTTTTCCTCTTGCAAGGAACCCAAGGCGGCTTACATTATCCTCCTCCTCTCCGTTGTATCCTCACAACAACAACCCTGTGAGGTGGGTTGGGCTGAGAGTCTGTGACTGGCCCAAAGTCACCCAGTGAGCTTCCATGGCCATGTGGGGAGTAGAACCCGGATCTCCTGGCTCCCAGTCCGTCACTCTCACCGCTACACTACACTGGCTCTCACAATTGATGCACAATTGCACAATTGATGCGAACATTTAGAAAAGTACGCATGAAGATACGCATGGATTTTCATGCAGGAACAAAAAAGCTGATATGGACTCTACTCAACACTGCACCACATTTTAAGAAGGATGCAGACAAACTGGAGAGGGTTCAGAGGAGGGCAACAAAGGTGATCAGGGGACTGGAAACAAAGCCCTGTGAAGAGAGACTGAAAGAACTGGGCATGTTTAGCCTCAAGAAGACAAGACTGAGGGGAGATAGGATAGTGCTCTTCAAGTACTTGAAAGGTTGTCCCAGAGAGGAAGGCCAGGATCTCTTTTCAATCATCCCAGAGTGCAGGACACGGAAGAATGGGCTCAAGTGACAGGAAGCCAGATTCCAGCTGAACATTGCGGAAAACTTCCTGACTGTTAGAGCAATACGACGATGGAACCAATTCCCTAGGGAGGTTTTGGGCTCTCGTACACTGGAGGTATTCAAGACGAGGCTGGACAGCCATCTGTCGGGGATGCTCTGATTTGGATTCCTGCATTGAGCAGGGCGTTGGACTCGATGGCCTTGTAGGCCCCTTCCAACCCTGCTATTCTATTCTATGATTCTATGACTCGAGCTGGAATTTGGAGAGCTGGAGTTCTGTGATTTTTCATATCCCTACTTTTCCCCTTCTGCAGCCCTACCCTTCTACTTGTCTCCCCACATTCTATGCTCACCTTCATGAGGTTGGGGAGCTGTAAGGTCACAAGCTCCTTGAACTCGTCGATGGTCAGTGTGCCCTTCTTGCCTCCGTGGGTTGTGAATACGTTGGCGATTTCCTGGATGGCCGTCTCCACTTCTGTCCATTCCACGCTGGCCATGATGTTATGGAATGGGGAGAGGGTTCCTCTCCTTCCTCGCTGCGGTTGTTGGTCAAGGGATGGGGTGGGTTTTCATGAAATGGGTATCAAGGGATCCCTGCTGCATAGGAGGGGAACTGTGAACCCAAGAGAGAGGAGAAATGAGAAGGTGAGCGAGAGGAAGGAAGGAAGGAAGGAAGGAAGGAAGGAAGGAAGGAAGGAAGATGCACATATACTGCCAAGGCTTCCAGAGTGGCTTGCAAACATCAGTAGTAAGACAGGCCCTGCCCTCAGGATTACACTTCTAAAAGATATGACACCTGAGGAAAAAGGGAGGAGGAGGGAGGAGGGGAAAAAAAGCAAGCGCAGGCCTCACCAGTTCTTAAAGTTAGTGCTTGTCATGACAAGCCAGGAATGGAAACAGTTCAGGTACCCCAAGGGAATGGCTGCCGGTTAGGTGACCTTTGGAGAAAGGAAAAACAAGCTGGTCCCATGAAAGAAGAGATGGAATAGCCCTGCTGGGAGATGCTGTGACAGCCAATTCCTTCAGTGGCTTTTGAAAGGGATTTGCCACTCGGGTCAGCAAAATTCCTGAGTTTGCACTTTAATGTGAACCTGCCCCACGTGCATTTCCCAGATCAACCTACAAGCTGAGACACAGTTCTCTTTTGGTATGTTAGTGAAAATAAACATACAGACATGCATGATGTTAGGGGAAATTGCTTGCAAAAATCCATACGTTAGGCAAAACGGCACACAAAAATGCATATATTTGGAGAAATGTGCACACAAACACATTTGGTTTTTTTGCTGACTTTTTTTGACAAACTGATGCAGACATGAGACAGAACAAAAGATGAGGAAAATGAGAAGAAACAGAGACAATCCTAAACAGACAGATTTGCCCATCCCTATTTTGCCACATTTGTAGAGAACAGCTGTGCCCATGGTATTAACTGGAACCTCCATGTTCAGATGCAGTCTACCTCTCAGAACCTGACTTTAGGAATGGAACAAAAAAAGCAGCAGACATTGCTTTCATGTCCTTCTTTGTGGGCTTCCAGAGGCATCTGACTGGCTACTGTTAAGAACACAAAGTTGGACTAGATGCATCTTTTGGACTGAGTGACGAAGGAAGGAAAGATTGGAGAGAAAAAGAGAAGTTGCACAGAATTACAAGCAATATTGACTCTGATTCCTCAGAGAACCGAGCCCTGGTGGCACAGATGCTTGGTAAAATCCCTTCCCTCTAATTCCCAGATGCTGGGTAAAATCCCTTCCCTCTAATTCCCAGATGCTTGGTAAAATCCCTTCCCTCTAATTCCCAGATGCTGGGTAAAATCCCTTCCCTCTAATTCCCAGATGCTGGGTAGAATCCCTTCCCTCTAATTCCCAGATGCTGGGTAGAATCCCTTCCCTCTAATTCCCAGATGCTGGGTAAAATCCCTTCCCTCTAATTCCCAGATGCTGGGTAAAATCCCTTCCCTCTAATTCCCAGATGCTGGGTAAAATCCCTTCCCTCTAATTCCCAGATGCTGGGTAAAATCCCTTCCCTCTAATTCCCAGATGCTGGGTAAAATCCCTTCCCTCTAATTCCCAGATGCTGGGTAAAATCCCTTCCCTCTAATTCCCAGATGCTGGGTAAAATCCCTTCCCTCTAATTCCCAGATGCTGGGTAGAATCCCTTCCCTCTAATTCCCAGATGCTGGGTAGAATCCCTTCCCTCTAATTCCCAGATGCTGGGTAAAATCCCTTCCCTCTAATTCCCAGATGCTGGGTAAAATCCCTTCCCTCTAATTCCCAGATGCTGGGTAGAATCCCTTCCCTCTAATTCCCAGATGCTGGGTAGAATCCCTTCCCTCTAATTCCCAGATGCTGGGTAGAATCCCTTCCCTCTAATTCCCAGATGCTGGGTAAAATCCCTTCCCTCTAATTCCCAGATGCTTGGTAGAATCCCTTCCCTCTAATTCCCAGGTGCTCGGTAGAATCCCTTCCCTCTAATTCTGGTTTTATTCTGGTTGTATTATTATACTGTGGTTTTAATGTTTTATATATTTTATATTGTTTTATTATGTGCTCTTTGGTTTTAATTTTTGTGAACCGCCCAGAGAGCTTCGGCTATTGGGCGGTATAGAAATGAAATGAAATAATAAATAAATACATACATACATACATACATAATTCCTGGATGCTCCGTAAAATCCCTTCCCTCTAATGCCCAGCTTTTCCTACCTGGACAGTGTTGCTGTTGGTCTTATGATATGTTTCCCTCTATCCGACAGTGGCATGCCAAGTTAATGCCCAAGGGAACCTGCCCCTTCCCATAGACTCAAAAAGGCCCAGAATCTTATGGTCCCTCAGTGTAAGAGATATTTCTCTCATTGTTTGTCTCTGGCATCTGGTTTTCAGAGGTACACTGCGTCTGAATCTGGTGGCTCTACTTGGCTGTTACTGCTTAGACTTTCCCTCCTCCATGAATTTGTCTCATCATGGTTGTTTTTAAAAGCCATTGAAGGTACCAGCTGCCAATGACACCTTGTGGACTATTTTGGATCCTGGTGTGTTAATATAATAGGAAGTGTTGGTATGAATAGGTAGATTTTCACAGTGAATTTTCCTCCCAACAATGAGACAGTGGATTTTGGGCACAAAACTAAGATATGACCTCAGAAAGAAGTCCCTCTTGAGTTCACTGGGACTTCCTCCCTAGCAAGTCAAGGGTTCAGGATTGCAGCCTGATTTGTCAAAATGTGGCCATCTCATGCTTTCTACCGCTATATCAAACGGGCACATCTGCTGAGGTTTGGGTACCACGTCCACTGATGTGCATTTAACCAATTAATGCACCAGGGTTTTTTTTATTATTATTATTAATCACCTGAATGATTAACCAGCTCGCAAGATTCTTCTAACTGTCTGGCAGCCTAACAGAAAAGCTACGATGCCCCAGATTAGATGTACCCTGTGGCAAGGGGGGAAAGCCTTTGTGCGCGCGCGCACACACACACACACACACACACACACACACACACCTTTTGCATGGTGCCCTCTTCCAAAAGGGAATTGCCTCTTACCCTGAACGTGGATGCTTGCCGGGAAAATGGCAAAAGAGAGATAAGCCCAGGGCTCTTTACACAGCTCAGGGTAGCTGGAATTAGGGGGGGGGGCGGAATAGGTGGGATCAGAGCTCCATTAGCTAAGAGAGCTGCTGGTTTTGGTTTTTTACTTCCCAGAGTCAGACAGACACGCCCACCGCCAGCCTTCTCCCCCCGCCCCTTGCACTCAGAGTTCTGGCTTTGTGTCACTGCTTTCCTGTTTGTTGGTGGCAGCAAAGTTCAACATCTGGGCTCTTGCCTTCCGTCCACAAACTTTTTCTGTGCAAATGTAGAAATCCTGCCAAGAGAACAGTGGTTGAGGGGAACACACAGGACTTTCTGTGTGCAGGCCAGAAAAAGCACATGAGAGGGGGAGTTTGTGGGTTGGATGCTCAGCCCAAGTCTGGGGCTGAGTTAGCGGGCAGGAAGCGGGGGGCCTCCAGGAAAACAAATTTCATTGGTTGACATACTCGGTCGTAGCTTGCCGGAAGGCATGGCAGGTCATTGCTCACACTGGTACAGAAAAGGGAGGGATTATCTCCCACCCCACCCCACCCAGCAAGTAAACCGGATGTTCTAGCCAGGCTCCTTTGAGCCAGGAACAGCTTGAGAACATGTCAATGAGGAAGAAATACAAGTAGTAAAGGAGGGGCCCCCGCATCAAAGTCTAAACCACGCCCCATCATATTTATTTTTTAAAAATGGATACCTATGTATCCATCATTTTAAAGACAGTTATTGTGATTTTTTTTCCTCTCTCCAATATCAGATGTTTACATTAATGCTTTTTTACCAAGCTGCTAACAGCAAATGTGAGAGGACTAGACCATTGCCCCCACCCCCACCCCCCTCTTCTAAAGGGCATGCCATGTAGGATTTTTACAAAATCTAAGTGGCACTTAAGGAATGTTTTACTTTTTAAAGACTCTTGAAGGTTTTACTTGCAGCCCTCGTGATCTCTGTGATTAATGATTCTTTCAAAAATGATTCTGACAATAATAATAATAATAATAATAATAATAATAATAATAATTTAAAAAGGGGATAGTTTTCCCTACATATAAATGCACAAAGTCGGGGGGGGGGGTCCCCTAACACCCCATCATGTTTATTTTTTAAAAAATGGATACCTATGTATCCATCATTTTAAAGACAGTTATTGAGATTTTTTTCCCCTCTCTCCAATATCAGATGTTTACATTAATGCTTTTTTATCAAGCTGCTAACAGCAAATGTGAGAGGACTAGACCATTGCCCCCCCCCCTTCTAAAGGGCATGCCATGTAGGATTTTTACAAAATCTAAGTGGCACTTAAGGAATGTTTTACTTTTTAAAGACTCTTGAAGGTTTTACTTGCAGCCCTTGTGCTCTCTGTGTTTAATGATTCTTTCAAAAATGATTCAGACAAAAATAAAATAATAATAATTTTAAAAGAAAAGGAGGGAATAGTTTTCCCCTACATATCAATGTGTAAAGATTAGATTAGAACACTGGTTGTTTTCCCAACACTGAAATTTAGGAACGCCCTACTCAAAAAACACGTAATGCAATTTCAGGACCCATGTATCTGAAGACATGAGGCATCAGCCTTTTCGGGACCAGCCCTCTGCCCTGTATTGGAAGCTAGTGATAAAAAGCTGATTCCTAAAATTTAGCAATACCCATGCCCAAGGCACGTAATGCGGTTTCAGGGCCCATCTCAAAAATGGAAATTAATGCTACACAATCATTTACAGGGGTGAGCATAGTTTTTGGGAAACCTAGCAGCATTTTTAAATGTGTCTAGGGTGATGGGTCAATTGCAGGTAGGCTTATAGTAGGTTTTAAACATAAGACACAAGTGCTCTGCAGAAAGAACATAAAACTTTCTAACAACACAGGGAAACGTTGTGGTTGGATCCTGATATTCTGTGGACTCCTTTGCTTGATCTGTGTCTTCTTCATCTAAAAAGTCACTTTACAGGGGTGATCATAGGTTTTTTTGGGGGGGCTAGCTAGGGTATTTTTTACAAAATCTAGGTGGTGCTTAAGGAGTGTTTTACTTTTTAAAGACCCTTGAAGGTTTTACTTACAGCCCCTGTGATTTCTATGTTTAATGATTCTTTCAAAAACGATTCTGACAAAACAAAACAAAACAAAAAATGCAGCAGTTTTCACATGAGCCATTTTATTCAGAGTTTTACTTTACAGATGTAAGAAAATATTTATAGGACCTGTTTCTAATCACTTTCATTACATGATTTAAAAATACATGATCGGTATTTTTCAGGGTTTTATCCAGTAGTTTCAGAGCTCTGTGTGAACGCCCAATTTTAGTCACCAGTATCAACATCTCTCCCCTTCATGGATCACTGCCTTGTTGTGGCGAAGGGGCTTGCGTAACTCAGTGAAGCCATAAGCTATGCCGTGCAGGGCCACCCAAGACGGACAGGTCATGGCGGAGAGTTCTGACAAAACGTGGTCCACTGGAGAAGGAAATGGCAAACCACTCCAGTATTCTTGCCAAGAAAACCCCATGGAACGTATCACAAGGCTAAAAGAGATGATGCCGGAAGATGAGCCCCTCAGGTCGGAAGGTGTCCAACATACTACTGGGGAAGAGCAGAGGGTATTTCCAAGTAGCGCCAGAAAGAGTGAAGCGGCTGGGCCAAAGCCGAAAGGACACTCAGCTGTGGATGTGTCTGGTGGTGAAAAGAAAATCCGATGCTGTAAAGAACAGTATTGTTTAGGAACCTGGAATGTCAGATCAATGAATCAAGGTAAGCTGGAGGTGGTCAAACATGAGATGGCAAGATTGAACATCGACATCTTGGGAATCAGCGAACTCAAATGGACAGGCATGGGTGAATTTAATTCAGGTGACCATCATATCTACTACTGTGGGCAAGAATCCCTTAAAAGAAATGGAGTAGCACTCATAGTCAACAAAAGGGTGGGAAAAGCAGTACTGGGGTACAATCTTAAAAACGATAGAATGATCTCAGTACGAATCCAAGGCAAACCATTCAACATCACAGTAATTCAGGTCTATGCCCCAACCACTGATGCCGAAGAAGCTGAGGTTGATCGGTTCTATGAAGACCTACAACACCTTCTAGAACTAATACCAAAAAAAAGATGTCCTCTTCATCATAGGGGATTGGAATGCTAAAGTAGGAAGTCAAGAAATCACCGGGATAACAGGCAGGCATGGCCTTGGTGTACAAAATGAAGCAGGACAAAAGCTAATAGAGTTTTGCCAAGAGAACACGCTGATCATAGCAAACATTCTTTTCCAACAGCACAAGAGACGACTCTACACATGGACGTCACCAGATGGTCAATATCGAAATCAGATTGATTATGTCCTTTGCAGCCAAAGATGGAGAAGCTCCATACAGTCAGTAAAAACAAGACCTGGAGCTGACTGTGGCTCAGATCATGAGCTGCTTCTTGCAAAATTTCGGCTTAAATTGAAGAACGTCGGGAAAACCACTAAACCGTTCAGGTATGACCTAAATCATATCCCTGATGAATATACAGTGGAGGTGAGGAATAGATTTCAGGGATTAGACCTGATAGACAGAGTGCCTGAGGAACTATGGACGGAGGTCCGTAACATTGTTCAGGAGGCAGCAACGAAATCCGTCCCAAAGAAAAAGAAATGCAAGAAAGCCAAGTGGCTGTCTGATGAGGCTTTACAAGTAGCTGAGGGAAGAAGGGAAGCGAAAAGCAAGGGAGAAAGGGGAAGATATACCCAACTGAATGCAGAGTTCCAGAGAATAGCAAGGAGAGAGAAGAAGGCCTTCTTCAATGAACAATGCAAAGAAATCGAGGAAAACAACAGAATGGGAAAGACTAGAGATCTCTTCAAGAAAATCGGAGATCTCAAGGGAACGTTTTGTGCAAAGACGGGCATGATAAAGGACAAAGAAGGCAGGGACCTAACAGAAGCAGATGAGATTAAGAAGAGGTGGCAAGAATACACAGAAGAACTATACAGGAAAGATTTGAATGTCCCTGATAGCCATGATAGTGCGGTCACTGAACTTGAGCCGGACATCCTAGAGAGTGAAGTCAAGTGGGCCTTAGGAAGCATTAGTAACAACAAAGCTAGCGGAGATGACAGTATTCCAGCCGAGCTATTTAAAATCCTAAAAGATGATGCTGTTAAAGTGCTGCATTCAATATGCCAACAAATCTGGAACACTCAACAGTGGCCACAAGACTGGAAAAGGTCAGTTTACATTCCAATTCCAAAGAAGGGCAACGCCAAAGAGTGTTCAAACAACCGCACAATTGCGCTCATTTCACATGCCAGCAAGGTGAGGCTCAAAATCCTACAAGCTAGGCTTCAGCAGTATGCCAACCGAGAACTACTGGAAGTACAAGCTGGGTTTCGAAGAGGCAGAGGAACTAGAGATCAAATCGCCAACATTCACTGGATCATGGAGAAAGCAAGAGAATTCCAGAAAAACGTCTATTTCTGCTTCATTGACTACACTAAAGCCTTTGATTGTGTGGATCACAACAAACTGTGGCAAATTCTTAAAGTGATGGGAGTACCAGACCACCTTACCTGTCTCCTGAGAAACCTGTACGAGGGTCAAGAAGCAACAGTAAGAACCAGACATGGAACAACCGAGTGGTTCAAAATTGGGAAAGGAGTACAACCAGGCTGCATATTGTCGCCCTGCTTATTTAACTTATATGCAGAGTACATCATGAGAAATGCCGGGTTGGATAAATCACAGGTCGGAATTAAGACTGATGGGAGAATTATCAACAACCTCCGATATGCAGATGATACCACCCTAATGGCAGAAAGCGAAGAGGATCTAAAGAGCCTCTTGTTGAGGGTGAAAGAGGAGAGTGCAAAAGCTGGTTTGAAACTCAACATTAAAAAAACGAAGATCATGGCATCTGGCCACATCACTTCCTGGCATATAGAAGGGGAAGAAATGGAAGCAGTGACAGATTTTACTTTCTTGGGCTCCAAGATCACCACAGATGGTGACTGTAGTCATGAAATTAAAAGACACTTGCTCCTTGGGAGGAAAGCTATGGCAAACCTAGACAGCATAGTCAGAAGCAGAGACATCACCTTGCCGACAAAGGTCCGTCTAATCAAAGCTATGGTTTTCCCAGTAGCAACGTATGGCTGTGAGAGCTGGACTATAAGGAAGGCTGAGCGCCGAAGAATTGATGCTTTCGAACTGTGGTGCTGGAGAAGACTCTTACGAGTCCCCTGGACTGCAAGGAGGTCAAATCAGTCCATCCTAAGGAAATCAGCCCTGACTACTCATTGGAAGGACAGATCCTGAAGCTGAAGCTCCAATATTTTGGCCACCTAATGCGAAGGGAAAACTCTCTGGAAAAGACCCTGATGCTGGGAAAGACTGAAGGCAAAAGGAGAAGGGGACGACAGAGGATGAGATGGCTAGATAGCATCACCGATGCAATGAATATGAACTTGAGCACACTCCGGGAGAGAGTGCAGGACAGGAAGGCCTGGCGTGCTATGGTCCATGGGGTCACGAAGAGTCGGACACGACTGAACGACTGAACAACAACAACAACAAAAATCAACATCTCATTAACAGACTCTTGTGTGAGCTTGAGGCAATTTAGACTATATCCGATTAGAGTCATAATATGCAGTATACTTTTAAAACATATTTTCCCACATACAATTCTCAGCTTTCTAGAGATGACACTCTCTGGCCAAGATAAGCATTCATGTGAGGATTGTCCTGGTGCTTCAATTATACATCCAGTACATGTATCATGTAGATATTCAATTAAGCAGTGCTTCAGAATTCCAAAAACAGTGGCTCTGACAGTGCATTGCATTGCTCTGCAGTGCTTTCTAGGTGAGCTGAAGCTTGTTTCATCCACTTCCAGGCCTAGAATACTTTTCAGGATGACTGGCCTGGCTGCCCCGTTGACAGATCAGCACAACCCTAAAAACAAAATTAAGAAAATACTTTTGGTGTCTCCTAAACACACACACAACATGTCTTTAATAATGATGCTACAAATAATCACACGTACCTGTATTTGAAAGTTTCCTATTGAGGCCATCTTCCATAATGCCACCGGTGATGGCCCCTCTGCTTTAATTTCAACAGTTTTTCCAAGACCTTCTGCACCAACATTATTCACACAGGGGTCCTGAAAAAATGGTACAATCTATTATGAAGCTGTATCCTGCTTGTAACCCTTTTGCAAACTTCAGAAACCACCATAAAATATCCCCTCCAACCATCCATCCATACACATAGATAGAAACATTGAAATCTTACATGTGCTACAATGTTCTCTAGTGAAATGGCTTCCAACATGTTCTGCCACATTTGGGAAACCTCGGCCTCCTCCTCACGTAGAAGTTTAGGTGGTGGAAAAGCAGAGTCATCAGAACTGGTACTAATATACTGTTTTCGGGGGTCACGTTCTGCAGCTGGTGGCAGAATACCAGATAGCCCTGGAGAAGTGCTTGGCTGCGCCATGTTCTCTGTGCAGAAAACATGTCTGGGCATGATAAAAGGCTGTTTTTCTGGGGGCAAGGCTGTTCCTATTGGTCAATGGGGTTGCGGGGCATGACCTTACAGGGCTAGGCTCTAAGACCTCTTCCTATTGGTCCACGGTGGCGCGGTGAGTTCGTAGAGGGGTCACATGACCCCGCAGGACCAATCCGGGCGCGGCTTGGAAAAGGCCCCGTGGGCCATCTCCACACATGTACCCGCTAGGGCTCTAAAACCAATTCCTATTGGTCCACGGCGGCGTGGTGAGTTCGTAGAGGGGTCACATGACCCCGCCGGGCCAATCTGGGGCGCTGCTTGGAAATGGCACCATGGGCCATTTCCGCGCCTGTGCCCCCTAGGGCTCTAAAACCAATTCCTATGGGTCCACGGTGGCATGGCGAGTTCGTACAGGGGTCACATGACCCCCGTCAGTTGATCCTGAAGGTCATATGTCCAGGGTCAGCTGATCGCATACGTGGGGCTTCCGGCTAGGGCGGGACTTCCCGTCTCAATGGGGGGCAGCGCAACTGTCACCTTCGCAAACAGGGCGTGGTTTAGAGTTTGATGCGGGGGCCCCTCCTTTACTACTAATACATGATACTCTTTCTCCTCCCCTCCTCCTCCTCCTCTATTTTATCCTCACAACAACCCTGTGAGGTAGGTTAGACTGAGAGCCAATGACTGTCCCAAAGTCACCCAGTCAGCTTCGTGGTCAAGTAAGGACTTGAACCTGGGTCTCCCGAGTCCTAGTCCAACACTCTAACCACTACACCACACTGGCTACCTAGCATTGAGTAGGAGGGGGAGACATTTATTCTGTTCGCATTTAACTTTCAAACAGAGCCAGGCTCGGCTCCAGAATATGTTGATAAGGGAAAAACTTGATTAGGGATAGGGGAGAAATTTGTCTGCTTTGCGTTTTAATGAGAACTCGCTTCACTTTGCACTTTGAAACCCTTCAAAATTCACACTTCTCTGCATGTCACGACTGAGTTTTCCAGTCAAAAAATTTGTCCAAAACATATACGTTAGCGGAAAGTGCCAACGAAATACATGTAGATTAGTGACAATACTGTTCAAAACCGCAACATCTTAGGAAAACTGCTTACTTTAAAAAAAAAACTTTAGGCAAGATTGCATATAAAATTGGGTGTATTAAGGGAAAGGTGCAAAAACACGTGTTGCAAAGGAGGTGTGTGGAGTGTCTGCACTTGTACGATGAGCTCCATGTGGGATTCATGCAAAATCCACCATTTGGGGATTACGTATATCTCCCTGCATTTATCCACTCCTGCAGTGGTAAATGCTTAAGTGCAGGCACTCATCGTGACAGCCCCCATAGCCACGGGCCCCAAGGAGAATCCAAAAATGCAAGCTGTTGTGTTGATCTATATCAACAAACCAGTTCTAGCAGTTTTCATCTCCACCAAGAGCAGGTCTTTTGTATCACTAATGGGCCATAATTGCCCATTCAAGACCAAGCCATCCCACAATACTTTGCATTGTAACAGGGAACAAGATCTTGTTGCTGGGAAAATTCATTTCCGCCAGCTACTCTGAGGATTCTAGCTAAATTCAGAGGGAACAGGGAAGCCTGAAAGGTGTGGCAGACAGTGTCATAGTCCATCCTAATAACAAAAATAACGGCCCTAATAACAGCCCAGTGCTTCTACCCTCCAAGCCCTGCCTCTGGTACACTGTTGCTCCTGGCAGGGCCGGCCCTACCGTTAGGCAGAGTGGGGCCGTTGCCTCAGGCGGCAGATGTTGGGTGGTGGCAACAAGATGTTGGAAGAGGGAGCTGTATGCCACACAGCCTGCCCTGTGCCCCCTAAGCTAGTCTGCCCCCTTCAAGCGCAGTGGAGGACACTATCCCATAGCCAGTGTTGAAGAAAGATTCAACTACCAGTTCAGTCAGCTTTTGTACATGGAATGGGAGGGGGCGCCATCTTGCCCTTTGTTTCTGGTGGCAAAGTGTCTTGGCCCTGGCCCCTGGTGTGATGCTAGCAGAATGTTTGACCCCCACAAGCATCATGGTGGCTGCAGTCTGTTCCACTTGCTGTTTTCGAACTGTGGTTCAAGGCTGCCCCATATACAATGTGTTAAGGGGCTTCCGAATAAGCAATGATGGATTGGTTTGGGAAGGGTGGGGCCGCACTCCTGTTTTTTCCAATAACTGAAAAGACTGCTTTAATCCGGATTGAACCTCGATTGTCATCACTGTTTTGGAAAGGGATTATGAGCTCAGAGGATAAGGGCAGCAGAAAGCTGCAGCTGAGACCTGCCATTTTAGGAGATATAAAATAAACGAAGGGAGAAAACGATGGGTGTGAACACCTCTCACCCCATTCCTGCAGGGTGGGTAAACATAATAGAGGTATAACTCATTTTGCAGCAAGGTCAAAGAAAGTTACAGGAGCCAAGTCCTTAAAAAAAATTAAAATCTTTTCAGCACCGCCCATTCAGTGATGCCTCATCACCATCAGTCCCTCTATTTCCAGGCTGCAGGCTTAGCGTGCCGATGGTTATGTAGCCAAAATGGCATCACCCACACACAAGCAAGAGGTGCAGGACTGGGGTCAAAGGTAGGCATGGTTGGGCACCTGCCAAGGGCCTGTACCCCAGTAGGGACCCGCTGACAAGTGCCCCCTGGACTTGCTCCTACTCTTCACTACTGCAACCTGTTTGTTCACCTGCCTCTTGTTCTGGCCCAGAAAATGGTGGTGGTGAGGAGGAGGTCGAGCAGGAGATGCCACGACCTCCTTGCTCCCTGGCCCTCTGTCTGACAAGCAAGCAAGTGGGAGCAACAGTGAGGAAGAGGGCGCACGAACAGCTGCTGGCAACGTTGAGGAGAAGGTAGACTCATGGCGGAAGGGGGCCCGTTGGGGATGTCTTCCCCAAGGGCCCTCCAAAACCTGGAGCCGGTTCTGGAGAGGGATCAGAAAATTTGGGGGAACTCCTGAGTTTTCAGAGCTTAAAAAAAATCAGGGGGGGACTATGGGGGGAATTCCCCAAAACAAAGGACTGAAGGGTGGTGTGTATATGTATGTGTAAATAAATACACAGGATAAAAGGATGGCTGTGCACCCCATCCCCCTTCTGTACATGCAAAGTGGTGATTTTAATGCATCCAATGTCGAGTCTTCACGAAATACTGCCATTGTTCCAGAGACTTTAGTTATGAGTAGAACTGAGCTGAGATTTTTCAGCAGACATGCCTTGAGATTTGTCTTTTGCTCCAATCTGCCCCCCCCCCACTAGAAAAAAGACACTTTGCAGAGTTTTCTCTAAATATTCTCCTTGGGGTTGTTTTTTTTTTGGTAATAATGGTGGTTGCCATTTTTCCCCCACAATGCCCCAGGGCAATGCTAGTTCTGGGGCATTGTGGAGGATACAAAATGCTGGCCAGGCTACCCATGCGATTGCTGCCGCTGTCTCCTTGCAAGGTCAGCAAAATCAAAACAAAAATTCGGAGGGAGGGGGGAGAGAAAGCAGCTGCCCCATGCTGTGAAGCCATCGGAGAATCTCTTCCCGCCAGAGAAATTTGACAAAATCTTTCCCCCAGTTTCAACTGCCCAGAAACATCAGAGCATTGCTCTGGTTCAGAGTGCCAGTCCATGACCTTGCAATATTTGAGTGACTAAGGGTGCGATCCTATGCATGTTTAGACAGGAAAAAAAGTCATGCAACTCCCAGCATTCCCCAGCCAGCCATGCTGGGGAATGCAGAGGTTGAACACCCCCAGCTGGCTGGGGAATGCTCAGGCCTGTGAACAAAATCTGCCCCAAATCTAGCCTTCGGGGGCTAACCCAGAGGGCCACACCATTGCACGACCATCACAGTAAATTGTGCGTTGTCCTGTTCTGGCCAGGCTATGAAGGAATGACGTTGAGCAGAAGTTGCACAATTGTGGATAGCGGGCACCTGGTTCCTCTGAACACCTTTCAGAGGGTGGGGCCTGCACCAGGGAAAGCTCAAGGTCATTTTTCAATAGCAGAGAATGGGGCGGGGGCTGTTCAGGGCCAGGGAGAGCTCCCAGGGAAGGGAGGTGGTCATAGCTCCATATTGTTGTCTGTGGCAATGATCTTCAGGACTCTGGAGAGCTCCCAAGGGACAGAGATGTTGCTGACGCAGAAGAATCAGAAGGTTTGTGTGAGACCTTGCCCCAGTCCGCTGGGAGCTGTTGCCTGTGTGACTGATTCTGAGTCAGAGGGGGAAGTCAGGGAGCCAGGCCCAGTCATGGGAAGCCAGATGCCTGAGAATTCGGTTCCACCAGGCCTCCCACTGGCGTACGAGCTGAGAGACGGTGAGACTCAGGAAGGTGGTACGGCCTGTTTTCCAGAGCTGGGAGACTGGGCCTTGACGGAGGCCCTGCTTCTCGTCCAGGGAAGTCTGCAGAACAGCAGAGTCCAGGGGTGAGCCCTAAGCTCAACTAAAGAGGGCAGTCCAGAGGCAGCCGGTGAGGTGCAGCAGCTGTCTACGAGCCAGGCTTCCCTGCCAGGATCAAATGTCCAAGAGTGATCTTTAGCAGCCACCCCCCTGCATCTAAACAGGAGCAAGGGGCAGCAGACTTTGCTGGATGCAAAGTTTTTGGAACCTGGAAAGCTTCCAGTTTTCGCTGGAACTGTAAACTCGTTTGGATTTATTTGGTGTGCTGAACCCAGGGCTGACTGGGCCTCTTTTGTTGAGATGCTCATGAACTGATTCTGGTCACAGAACTATGTTGTAATGTTACCTGTGGATCTTTATTGGGGCTGTGACGGCGCGTAGCTCATTATTGGCATAACTGCAGTGAAAGGTTTTACTGAGTTTCGTGCCTCTGCTTCGGGAAGTCAGGTTTCGGCTGTTTGGGCCAACAAAATACTGCATGGCCCAGAACCAACATCCCCTCTCCAGCTGTGCCACCTCACTTCGATTTGGGGCAATGAAAATGAAAAGCAGAGAACAAGTTAGTCAGGTTGCATATCGGTTGGGCCTTAAACTGGGAGCCCATAGATTTGTCTGCTGTTGCCCCATCTAGTCACCCACCAGCACTGCCAATTGGAGCGTTCCCAGGGTAACAAGTGGTTTTGGGGCTGCACAGTGACCACTTACCCAAGCAGGAAAGACTTCTGACAGCTTCCTGCTCAGGATGGAGGCAAGCGCAATATTCCCCGACTCCCCCCAGCAGCTGCCTAAGTCCTGGCTCTGGCATCCCATCACTTCTGTCCTGCCTGTCAAGCAAGGAATGAGCAACACCAACTCGGAGGAAAGGCTTTATTTGGAAGTTGCAACCTGCTGCCAGATAGATTTATATATCCTTGTACCTACCTCACACGTACACACACTCCAAATAGTAATGGTCAAGATTTGCTGGTCCCCCTTGTCTGTTTCACACACATGCACCCCCCCCCGCTACACTCACACATGCCTCTCACTTCTTCTTCCCCACTTTCTCTCTCTTGATTTCCTTGGCCAGCTCGCCGATAAGCCTCCAGTACTCTCCAAATTTCAATTCCTCGTCGTTGTTCACATCCAAGCTCCTCATCTTCTCATCTAGATCCCCCACATCCTGCAAAGGGGAAAGGAAAAGTCAGAGAGGAGTGGTGGGAGATTGCTACAATTGAACCTCCAGGCACAGGAGCAATCTATCTCTAGAGATCATCTGCAAGGGGCAAACAACAGAAGCAGGCTGCTGTTTTGGTGGGCTGGCTGCCAGCTGTTAGAAACAGAATTCTGGGTTTTGAGAGAACGTAATGTTCTTATGTTAAGCCCTTTCGTTTCCTCCAACAAGGCTGTTCTTTTATGCTTCAGAGCAGGGCTGGGCAAAATGCGGCCCTTGCTGCCCCCTGGTGTGGCCCACACTACCCGCCATTGCTGAAAATTGATGTTTTTGCCTCTGCCTCACTCATTTGTCGCTAAGGAAGCCTAAAGCATCCAAGTCCTGATGGTTTTCTAGTAAGTTTTGGCTGTATTAAGCTTCCATAGCAATTAGCATCCATTATGGAAGCCTAAAATGGCCGTATCTTGCTTGAAAACAAGTGAGATTTGGACGCTTTAGTTTTCCTTAGCAGTTTGCCACCAGTGTTTTTTCTTTTTTCTGGTGCCCCATGGAATGTGGGGTGCCCTACAGAGTGCAGTCCATGGAGGGGTTCTGTGGTGTCAAAAATGGCACCTGGAAATCCCCCCCCGGGGGGGGGGGACGGTGTTACCCAGTGGAGGCTTGTGGCTCTGATTTTGGCGGGGCTGTGAATCCACTCTGGGTTTCAGTCAGACCCAGCCAGAACTCTAAGGTTTCAGCACCTTGGATAGCTCTTTTAGAGTTCTGGCTGGTTCTGTCTGAAGCCCAGAGTGGATTTACAGCCCTGCCGAAATCAGAGCCACCAGCCCCCACTGGTGTCATCTTCCTCCTGCTTCAGAGCAATTTGTGGTCTTATACGCCCCTTCCAACCCGACTATTCTATGATTCTAAGTTTTTGGTACTTCTGCAAACCTTCCCTCTTGTGCGTGCGTGCGTGCGTGCGTGCGTGCGTGTGTTGGGTGTCTTTTGGCTACAAACCTGGAGAACTATGTTTGCTATATTAGATGGACTACAACTCCCATCATCCCCAGACAGCTGGATCCAACACATCTAGGGGTTGGAGGAATGATGGTATATAGGATGAATGACGTGGAGAGAACAGGAAGAAGGAGGATTCCGTTTCCTCCTTCTCTCGTCATCATCGAGAGAACATTAGTGATTGGGTGGAAATGTGCTAAAATAAATAAATAAATGAAATGAAATGAAATCATCGCACAACTCAGCTGCCCCAGTAAAAATGATTGACAAGGGTAAGCTTGGAGCATACAAAAGGGAGCATGTGTTCATGCAGTGCATAATTAACTTCTGGAATTTGCTGTTGCAAGATGTGGTCATCACAGAGATTGCTGTTTGTGTAACCCTGTGCATAGCATTGCATGTGGTCCAGATTCTCGCCAGCAACAGATCAAATCGTAAACCTGCTTCCGGACTGTACCACTTCACACTGCAGGGGGGGGGGGTGTCGGCAGGCATGGGTGAAAGCGCCTATGTAAGAATGAGCAATTCCCTCCACATAGACAAGTAGGGTGTCAGGGAGAAGGGTTCTAGCCTCGTTTTTGTCTTGACTGGTTAATTTTCTATGCGTGGGGCATTTGTAGGGGTGTTTGGGCATGGAGGAGCATTCATTCACGTGACCTTCCCGGTCTGCAGTCTGAAGTGGTTGTAGGCTCGAGTGAAAAGAATGGCCGCAGTGCTTGTGAATCCGCCCACATTTTATTGCTTTATTTACGGTAT
The DNA here is from genome assembly GCF_057233095.1 of Heloderma suspectum. Classification (NCBI taxonomy): domain Eukaryota; kingdom Metazoa; phylum Chordata; class Lepidosauria; order Squamata; family Helodermatidae; genus Heloderma; species Heloderma suspectum. The sequence goes on from NC_139474.1 coordinate 13,554,205, forward strand.
TTTTACCCCACTGTTCAGCCCAAATTTGAGAGGCACGAGAACCATTCCACCCCACTAAAAGTAGGAATCTATTATTTTAAAATGCCTGGACAAATAAAAAGGTTTTAATCTGATATCAATAACTTCAGCATCCAAAGTCGTGGGCACCACCGTGCAGAAGCGGTGATAATAGGACAAAATGTTGCAGTATGAAAACCAATAGAAATTGCACGCAATATTTTAAAACCAAACCAAATCCTGAAGCAATATTAACACAACATCAAGCACCATGGGCGGATTGAAACAGGCTCATTATGGGAGGTCCATGATGTGTGTGTGTGACTCTTTCAAAAAATGGATTTTAGAACTGCACCAGGAGAGTGGGGGAATTCACCCTTTATATGGTGCCATTTTCCTGAGTTAAGTTGCCCGCCATTGCTATTAATCCTTCTGGAGTGGTGGAAGAAAAGAGAGGTACCTCTATTTTCCCCAACGGAGCAGCTTCTCCATCAAAGAGACTGAGGAGATTTTGAAAACAAGGGAGAGGGCAGGATTAAACACCCCCCCCCCCTCGTCATCACTGCTTTCTTCAAATGTGGAAGCCTTCAACATGGGAAATTTAGGGTTTGCTCATTTGCTTTTAGGAGCTAGGGATGCTTCCAGACAGATGGCTTCTAGTGCTACTGATCAAGATGTATTGCGTGGCTATTTCTGTCTTTCCCTCCTTAACGTTCCCGCCCCCCCCGGTTAGAAAAAAGATGGAAGAATCAGTGGGGGCTATACGTGGGCTATACAGGTGGGCTATATGTGGGAGAGGTGATGATCTGGATCTGCACACACCACCACCCCAAACCCGATATTTGAGGCAGGGCACACACAAAAAGCCTTGTTTGGAAGCACTGTTGGTGATCCAAACACATCTCCAGTGTCGCATCTGTATCGGTCCTTTCAAAAAGGCTTTTCCTCCTTCCCCGGGCTCCTGCTTGCCCTCGTCCCCATATTCTATGCCTACCTTCATGAGGTTGGGGAGCTGTAAGGTCACAAGCTCCTTGAACTCGCCGGTGGTCAGCGTGCCCTTCTTCCCCTCGCGGGCCGCATACGTGAAGAAGATGTAGACAATTTTCTCGATGGCCGTCTCCAGCTCTGTCAGTTCTCCGCTGGCCATGTTGCTATGGAGTGGAGGGGGGGGGTGCTCTCCTTCCTCACTGGGACTGTCAGACCGAGGACGGGGTGGGTTTTCGTGGGACAGATGATGGGAGATCCCTGCTGTGTCGGACGGGCACTGTGAACAGAAAAGAGAGAGGAAAGGTGATTCCAATGGTAGCGAGAGAGGAAGGAAGGTGTAAATAGAGCCAGGGTGGTGTAGTAGCTAGAGGGTTGGACTGAGAGTTGGGAGATCTGGGTTCTACGCTCCACTTGGCCATGGAAGCTCACTGGGTGACTTTGGGCCAGTCACAGACTCTCAGTTCAACCTACCTCACAGGGTTGTTGTTGTGAGGATAAAAGGGAGAGGAGGATTTTGAGTTCCTTGGAGGAAAAAAGGCAGGATACAAATGCAATCCATCAATAATAAATATAGTGCCAAGATGTATATATATATTTTAAAGAAAAGGTTCCCGAAGCAGCTTACAAGCATCATTAGTAAGGCTGACCCTGCCCTCAGGCATACAATTCTAAAAGAGATGGCACATCAGAAAAAATGGGGGAGGAGGGAGGCGGGGGCGGGGGGAAGCAAGGTCATGCATCTCCAGTTCTTAAAGCCTTTTTCCACACCAAAAAGTTGCCCAGAGCAGTTCACAGAGCAGTAAGACCGATCCTGCCCTCAGGCATTCAATTCTAAAAAATATGGCACAAGAGGAAAGATGGAGGAGAAGGGAGGAGGAAAAAAAACACCTTAGGCACCTCCAGTTCTTAAACGCACAGTGCTTATCACAACCACCTGGCATGGAAACAGTTCAGGTAGTCTGATGGAATGGCTGCTGGTTCGGTGACAGTTGAAAAGTGCCAAATGCAAGCTGGTCTCTCAGAGGACCTGATGGAACAACCCAGCTGGTAAAATGCAGTGACAGCCCATTGCTTAGAGGGCTTTTTAAAAGGATTTGCCACTAGCGGTGCAGAGAAATCTATTTGCTTTGCACTTTAGCACAAACCTACCCAATTCGCACTTCTGAGCGTGTCGTGGACCAACACACGAACCGAAACGTATTCCTCCTTCAGTATATTAGTGAAAATAAACATACAAAAATGCATGATGCTAGGGGAAATTGCAAAGATGCATAACATTAGGCAAAGTGGCATACAAAAAAGGAGAAATTAGGAGAAATGCACACGCACATGGGTTTTTGAGCTGACTTTAAAAACAAAAATGGGGAAAATGATGCAGAGACCAGACAGAACAAACGTAAGATTGGGAAAAGTGAGAAACAGAGAGAATCCGAAATGGACAGATTCACCCTTCCCTATTTGCCACATTCGTAGAGAACAGCTGGTACCCATGCTATTAAATGGAACACCCATTTTCAGATGCAGTCTACCTCTTAGAACCAGACCTTGGTGCTAGGACAAAAACAACAACCCCTAAACAAACCAGGGATGGTCATCATTTTCCTGCCCTGGTTTGCGGACTTCCAGAGACATCTGGCTAGCTACTGTTGAGAATAGAATGTTAGATTCGATGCATCTTTTGGACTGAGAAGGAAGTCTCTTTGAGTTTATGAGGACATGCTCCCAAGCAAGTCGGGGGTTAGGACTGCAGCCTTATTGATCAAATGGTGGACCATCTCACACTTTTCCCAAATATCTCAAACGAATGCGTTTGCTGAGGTTTTTGCAACAAACCCAACTGTGTGCATTCAACCAATTAATGCATCTGGGTTTTTTTTATATCGGCGTAATGATTCACAGACTCTCAAGGTACTTTTAACTTCGCCTGCATGTGCATCCTGTGGCAACGGGAAACTTGGCCTTTGCGCACACCCACACACGCACATGCACACACACACCCTGACACAGTGCCCCCTTCCAAAGGAGAATCGCCACTTACCCCAGAGGTGGCTGCTTGCAAGGAAAAATGGCAATATGGGAGAAATGCAGGGCTTTTTATATAGCTCAAGGTAGCCAGAATTGGGGGGAAAGGGGGGGGGATCAGAAGGATCAGTGCTCCATTAGCTAAGAGCTCGCTGGTGTTTGGTTTCTCTTTCCACAGTTGGACAGACACCGCCCACGCCTTCTCTCCCCCCGCCTCACCCCTGAGGCCATCATTCCTGGTGAGAGCCGTTGCTTTCCTGGTTGCCGACCGCAGCAAAGTTGTACATCCAGGCCCATCCCTGGATTCCACAAACAAACTTTGATTTTGAGAGCTTCAGATTCCAACCAAGAAAAGGGGGAGAGGGAGGGCAAATCAGGGCAGGCTGTGTTTGTGTGTGTGTGTAGACCAGCAAAAGCAAACAAGAGGGGAGGTTGTGTTTTGGATGCTCAGCCCAAGTCTGGAACTGAGTTAAAAGTTAAGTTAAGAAGTTAACAGTTAACACTGAGTTAAGAAGTGGAGGCCCTCCAGGAAAATGTATTCCATTGGGTGACGCGTTCGGTCGCAGCTTGCAGAAAAACATGCCTGGTCACCGCTCACATTGGTACACGAATGGGGAAAAAATAATCTTATTTTCTAGGGCAAGCAAACAGGATGTTCCAGCAAGCCTCATTCGAGCCAGACACAGCTTCGGAACATATCGACGAGGAAGAAGACTTAGTCTTATTCATTTCTTTGTTCCATGTCCCAGAGATTGATTGATTGATTGACTGATTGATTGATTGATTTCTATACTGCCCAATAGCCGAAATGCACACAAAAATGCATGCAGATGTTCATGCCGATTTTTAAAAAAATGCAGACTTTTAACAAAACCAACAACTCCACGTTTGGGACGAACTGTACTTCTGATGGGAAAAATATGCAGCTGAGCATCTAGCTGACGTAGATGCCCTTCCGTCACCTCGATCCTGTGTGCGCTGTTCTTCCCAAATGTCTTTCCCAGTTAAAATGAGAGGATTCGCTCTGTTCCGCGAACGGGTTTGCTTTTAGAGTGTCCAAGGCCAAGCTGTGTCCCCACCACCTCAAAAGGAACACTGCCTTATACCAAGACTATTTGCCCATCTCGACCTGTATTGTCTACACCAGGGGTGGGGAACCTCCGGCCCTGGGGACAAATCCGCCCTGCTGGGGTCCCAATCCGACCTTTGGAGGTTCTCAAGATGGCTACATCCCCTGCCCCCACTCCGTTTCCCCAGACTGCCAATGGTTTGGTGGTTTCCTGGCTTTTGTGCAGATGTTTTCCCTATTCTCAAAGGTTCTAATGCTTCTCCTAAAGCCTACTGATAGAGTTTCAAGCTACAATATGCTGGTTTCTTTTGTAGCTTGCCCACACCCCCTTTTGCCTTTGGCCCCGCCCACACCTGGAATGCGGCCCTCGAGAGTTTCTCCACAGATGAATTTGTCTGTTGGGATGGAAGAGGTTCCTACCCCTCATCTACACAGACTGGCAGGAGGACAATCCAAAGGATCGGGTAGTGGGGCCGCTTAAGCAGGGCCAAAAACAAAGAAACAAGGCAAAAACACACCGCCCCCAAAGCACAGCAGTTTGCACAAGCTAGCGTGTGTAAATTTGGAGATGATTACTGTCCTATAACTAGAAGGGTGGCCTGTGTGTCTGCCCCTTCCCTCTGCTGCCTGGGTACTGCTAACTGTGGATGGGCAAGTTCAAGGCTCTCTTCTGAGGCCTCTTCCACAGCGCCCCAGAGAAGCATTTGAGAGCCAGTGATGGATACTTCTAAGGGGGCTGATCACATTTTTCCAATGGCTGAAACAGCCGCTTTAAACCAGATTGAAACCCGATTGTCATCCTGGTTTTGGAAAGAGATTATGAGCTCAGAAGATGAGAGCAGGAGAAAGCTACAGCACAGATGTGTCATTTTAGGGCATGACAAATCACCGAGGACTGGGAGAAGGGTGAAAAGGATGGGTGTGGAAAACTCCCCCCACCCCATCTTTGCAGGGTAGGTAAACATGATGGAGGTATAACTCGTTTTGCAGCAAGTTATAGGTTCCGAGCCCTCTATTTTTTAAAAAAAAAACAAACACGTTTCAGCACTGAACATTCAGCGATGCCTCAGTCATTCATTCCGCTTCCAGTGTACAGGCTTAGAGTGGCAACGGTTATGTAGCCAAAATGGCATTGGCCCCACGCAAGCGGGGGGTATCAGAAGGTTTGGGGGGAATTCCAAGTTTTGCAGAAATGGAATAAAATACTTCAGGAGAGAAACGTATGGAGGGAAATCCCCCAAAACAAATGGCTGGAGGGCGGTGTGTAAATCAATACACAGGATCGGATTGGATCGGATAAAATGATGGATGTGTGCCCTTTCCCCATTCTGTGCATGCAAAAGTGGGGATCTGAATGTGTCAACAGTTGAGTAATCAAGAAATGCCATCATTATTCCAGATCCGTTCGTTGCCAGCAGAGCTGGGCTGAAATCTCTCAGATGTTATCCTGAGAAAATATCTGAGATTTTTCTTTTCTCAACCCACTCCCCCCACCCACAAAAAATAAGCCCATGTTGCAGAGTTTCCTCTAAATCAGAGATGCAGAACCTCAGGTCCAGGGGGGTGGGGGAAAATCCAGATAGTCTGACCCCACCCCCTTTCCCCCAACTACTGATTGTCACGTGGTTGCCTGGCTTTTGTGTAAGTTTTTTGTGTGTGTATTTTTGGCCTGCCTCTTTTTTCTTTCATCCCTCCCCTTTTGCCCTTAGCCACACCCACCATGGGAATGCGCCCCCTGAGACTTTTTCTAAAATTGGATTTGGCCCTCAAATTGAAAGAGGTTCAATACCCCTGATTCTGACAATCTCAGACTAGATGTCCCAATGGTCTGAAAGCGTTGGGAAATTATTTAACAACAATAATAGTAATAATAAAGTATGTTTTGTTTCTTGGGCCCACAGAGTGATAGCAATGGAATGCAAAACATGTGGCCAGACAAGAATTACCAGAAAGATTCTTCGGTGTACAGAAAGGCACCCCCCACACACACACACACACCCCTCTGTCCTGCAGAGAAATTAGATGTTTTGACTCTAAAATGTCACAGGTGCCAAGAAAAAAATTGGGACAGGTTTTACAACACCGGAACACGCCACGTAAGTGTTTGGGGTAATTATAGAGAAATGCATAATACTGCGCCAAAGATTCTTCTTTTTTTTAAAGTTCTTTAGCGGGGGAAATTATCCATCAGAACATCTGTGGTTAATTTTTTATGAGTGGAACCATCGCTCAAGATTTTTCACAGATTCAGCTCCTGTTTTATAACCAAATTATGAATTTAATGAATCTTTTGAGATTCAGTAGCTGTAGGTAGGGATGTGTGAGAAATTCGTTTCAGTTTGTTTTTGACAGTGTAGTGTAGTGGCGAGAGTGACGGACTGGGAGCCGGGAGATCCGGGTTCTAGTCCCCACTTGGCCATGGAAGCTCACTGGGTGACTTTGGGCCAGTCACAGACTCTCAGCCCAACCTACCTCACAGGGTTGTTGTTGTGAGGATACAACGGTGAGGAGGAGGATAATGTACGCCGCCTTGAGTTCCTTGCGAGAGGGAGAAAGGCGGGGTATAAATGCAATAAATAAATAAATAAATAAATAAATTTGAACAGAAATTATTTTTTTCATTATTACATTTACGTGTATCCTGCCTTTTTTCCTCCAAGGAACCCGAGTCAGTATACATGATCTTCCTCCTCTCCATTTTATCCTCACAACAGCCCTGTGAGGTAGGTTAGGCTGAAAGTCAGTGACTGGGCCAAGGTCATCCAGTGAGCTTCATGACCAAGTGGGGACTAGAACCCGAGTCTCCCGAGGCCTATTCTAAGACTCAAACCACTACACCACACTGGCTCTTATGTTCTTGGCTTTGGATATGTTCCCAGTTGTTTCTGCTCGTGGCACACTGTAACTAGCCTGGATTAGGGTACATTAACAGGAGTGGCTTTATATCATTGCATGTCCCAGAACCTAACCTGGACTTGAATGCAATCTGAGGTCAAAGACCATATATTTCCAAGCATGCGATGTGATTTGCGATTCACAGAACAACAACAAAAGCCTCTGAAAAATGCCGAGGTTTGACAAAAGTGCATGAAAACATGCGTATGCTTGAAAAATGCATACAAACACGCTTTAATCCATGGGAGAAAAATGCATGCATTTTTAAAATGCACACAATATATACATTTGGAAAATTCGTACATTTGGGGAAAGGAGTGCAAAGTACCAGAGGAAGCTTTGCAGGCGTGTGCAAGTTTGGAACTGGCCCTGTAACCATTTAATAACAAAACCTATTGAACATTTTCAGACAGGAAGGCACTGTGTTATTGTTTTCATTCCCTTTTACTCCAGGATAATCATTTTTAACATGTGCTCTTAACAATCCACCCCTCTGATTTAGTTAATTAAACTGTCAATTAAGACAATTAAATCTGGCAGGCTTACTTAAAAGAGGCGCTGGAGCAAACACCTTTCTGAAAATCATAGTCTATGATGTAGAACCCGTGTTACTAAATCTCAGAAGTGATGGTGAGTAGGGTGGCTGTGGGTTCTAATTTACAGAAGGGCAGTCCTCTGTTTGAAGGTGTCCTCTTTTGAAGGACCATCCAGTTAAAGAACCATCAGAAAGGAGAGAAGCAGCAGAATTGGAGTTGCCCATCCACAGGTCACCTGAATGTTGTCTTCCCCACAATGGTGAGATGTATTGTATTTCTCTTTAAAATCTGGCAATGATTCATACATTTGCCCCTATACACAGATAAATTAGCCCTTGCACATTTCGTGCAAATCCACACCGGCTTTCGGCCTCTTCAGTGGGGGCTGGGAGTATGCATTTCCTCTTTTCTGGTGATGAATAAGTGGCCACCGTACTGGGAAGCAAAAGGCATTCTGTGCATGCTCAGAGGCATGCTTGTCTTTATGATACTTTTCTTGTGAAGAGAGAGGAAGCCACATGGCTCCTGTCCCAAAACTGGCAACAAACAAGCAAAAACACACCAGCTGGCACCCCATTTCCCTCCTTTGTCCGGCTCATGTATGGCTCCCCAGAAAGCCTTACCCTGGCTCCAACCCCCTTCACTCTGATCATTCCTGTCTCTTGTGTGTTTCCCCCCTTATTCTAAAAGATTTAAATGGTTCTCCTAAAGTTTAGTTACAGAAAGAGCTTCAAGCTAAAATAGGCTGGTAATTTTGCTATTTTGGCCCTGCCGCTTTTTCCTTTGGCCCTGCCCACCACTGGAATGCGGCCCCCGAGAACTCCTCTGAAATGGACTTTGGATGGAAAGAGGTTCCCCACCCCTCAGGCACGGCCATGTGCAGCAAGCCTGCAGGCAACAGCAAAAGTTGTTTTATTAAAATGCATCTTCCTTCCTTCCATGGTAGCTTGTAATAACTAACACCAGAAAGGCGCCCGGGAAACTATTTCCTTGTCTCCAAGCAGGGCCCCAACACATTCAGAGGAGCTGGGATCCTGGGAACGCATACAGCAATGCAGGCCCAGCCTGTTTGGGTGCCCACACACAAATACCTCTCTCACTCATTCGTATGCGAATTCCTTCTTCGACTCAAGTGTGCTGGGCCAGTTTAGCTCCATGCCACTGTCGAGGGCGTATAATAGGCTTCCGGTGAACAGGAACAGATGGGAGCGTCATATCTCTCTGCCCCCGCCCCTGGAGAAACTTCCATTGGCGGATGAGACTAAGGCACGTGAGGTGGATTTACAGCATCACCTGCAAGGTCCCCCATGAGTGATGCTCAGCCTGTTGGGATGGTATTCCCCCACCGCCCACAATACCCAAAGTAAAGCCAAGGGGGAGTCAGTGAGCTATCTGGAAAAGAAGGACGTGACGTCACCAGCAAAGGAACGCCAATTAATTATGACTCTGCCTGAACCCCCAGGGAGTCTTGCCCACACAGCCCGAGGAGGAGAGGCTCTGAATTTTTGACATATTGATGACCAGGATCAGAGCAAAAGGTGACAACGCTTCACGCCACCCCCCAGCATGTCAGAGAATAGTGCTCACGAGCTGCATCCAGGTATCGCTTTGGGAATGTATGGCTTATCCCATCAGCGCTCACGTGATGAGTAGGGTTGTCGACTCTTGATTTCAAAAATATTTCCAGGGCACGAAGGTGAGGGGTGAAGCCAAAGCAGTTCAGGGATGGGGCCTGGCTGAATCTGGTCCCCCGGTATAGGGTGGCCATGTCTTTTCTCCAGAATCCAGGAACTTTTTCTGGATTCTTTTTTATTTGCGCAAAGAGAGATTTGTGCAAATTGTACTTGCGATTTGTGCAAATTGCACTTGCGATTTGCGCACATCTCTATTCGTGCAACTTTTTTAAAAATACAGAAAATCCATGAACTGGCCCGACTCGATGCAGATGGAGTCGGCCCAGTTCACAGAAAATGGACCGAAGTCTAGGGGGCCGAACCACGGGGAGCTTGTTGAGCTTCACCTGCCCCCCCAAGATTCCTCCGACATCACTAGTTACAATTCCAGGGTCAAATCAACAGCAAACAAAAGAAGAAAACTTTGCCGGACCAGTTTTTTACTTGAGTTGGCTTCTGATAGCGATTACCTCCCGGGATGTAGGAGAGGAGCAGTTGTGTTAAATCTGTTTCAGCAAAACAGTAGAATCAAAAACAGAGCATTGTGTGGCACCTTTAAAAGCTGATGGACTGTTTGTGGCAGAAGCTGACTCCATAATAAAATCTGTTCATTTTAATGGTTGTAAACTAATTTGTTTAGTCACAGTTCTTAGAACCTGTCTTTCCTCCAGAACAGCAGTGATGAGCAGCTTAGGGCACAATCCTGTGGGGATAGGCGGCTGCCTCCAAACTCGGAGGCGACTGCCTATCCAATGCAGGGCAGGAGAAGCACGGAGGGGATCGTCCCCACCGCGCTTCCGCTGCCCTGCATTTGCGGCTAGATGGCTGATTTTGGCTGTCTAGCCGCAGGAAGGCGGAGCAGCTGCCGGATGACACACAGGATGTGTCAAGGAAGCATTTCCGCCTTTCCTGCCCCGGAATGCCCCCCGGAATGCCCCATTTTAGCCACCCTGCGCTCCTCTTCCAGGTGCGGAGTCGTTCCGACCTGCCTGTGAGGCAGCGCAGGAGCGGGGGAAGGTCGGTTCTCCAGGAACCGACCTCGGAGCACAGGCTCTGAGGTCAGTTCCTGGAAACCGACATATGCTATATGGCCGTCTACATATGCTATATAATCCGTCAATAGGATTGCTCCCTAACTTGAGAATATAAATACCAATGAAACAACAATTGGTGATACAATGCAATAAACCAGCTGAAACCTGACAATAAAAATCTATCAGAGAACTACAAAAACAAACATGTCAGGAGGAAAAACAGATGTGTAAATAAAAAGGCTGTTTACTTAGGTTTAAAAATACTCATGGTGGGAGGTAATCGCATTTCTCCTGGGAGAGAGTTCTGGTTCTGGCCCTGCTCACAATTGTCATGTTCCACACATGCACACGCACACGCACACACACACACACATTTACCCCTGGGGGAATGCATCTCTTGGCAGACAATGATTCCACATACCTGAGTTAAAGGAACATATTCAAAATCCCCACTTTCACCACTCGGACTGGCATGTAATGGCATGATAGTGAGTTTTCCCCACTCCAAATTTCACCACCCTGCCCCCCAAACTCGCAAGGGAGGCAGGTCTCCTTTCACCTCACCACCCTGCAAAATGTTTGTCCCAAACCACTCATATGAGAAGCAGGGATGTGCAAATCAGCAAAACTCAAGCTCATCGATATTCTCCAAATTCCACCTCCCACCTCGCTCTGACCCGTGCCCATATGAAATTGTGAGCTTTGTGGATTTTTGCATGAAAATGCGTACATACTTTTGTTTGCATTCCCCCAAATGTATGCACCAATTGCATGCATTTTTGAAATGTACGCATTTTTCTCTCCCATTGGTGTGTATTTTTCAAAGGTACACAGCTTTCAAATGCATCATTTTTATTCTGAAAATTGCATGCTTGGAAATGTGTGGGCTGAGACTGCAGATTGCATTTGAGTCTCTGTTTGGTTCTGGGAGGTGCGAACTGGCTAAATTCTGGTCGAAATGAGCGGAAACGAATTTCTCATACATCCCTAAATTGAGAAGAACTTTTGGCTTAGCACTGGTTCCGCCCTAGAGGTGGCTGCCTCTCGAAGATGTAACAAAGGAGAAAGGGTGTCAAAGCATAAAACATTGGACATTGCCACCCCCCGAAGGATGCACCATCCTTCTCCCAAAAGAGAGTTGAAACGAACCTCCTTTTCCTTCTTCTTCTTCTCTGTGCTCTACATACTTGCACAGCATGTGGGATTTGAGCCAAAGTGGGGAAAAGGTAGGCTTTTGAGATGAGTTTGCAATTTTATTTGGTGATGCCGGGGAAACAATGCTGACAATATGACTTGCCACTTCTTGGAACTGGGGAATAAATGCCCGCTTCTGCGCTGGCTTAATTTGGCAGTGATATACAGTCTTAACATGTGTCATTGACAGATGTTGCCAGACAGGATTTTCTGCCTCTGTAAGGCTTTTGTGTTGGCCCATTGCTCCTCTTTCCCCCAAATTCTAAATGTAACCCTCCTGTTCTTTTTTATTCTCACTTCCCCTCCATCTTTCTCCCCTGATCTCTCCGAGGAGTGAGGTTAAGGCATGTCACTGTCCCATGTGGCGCTGCTGTGCAATCTCGGACGTGCGCAGCCCCAAATCTCTCACAATGTCACCGAGGGGGTGTTGGACCCCAACCCAGGTTCAGCAGAACTCAAGAATTGCAGAGGATCTTGGGACACACCTGGCACATCTCAACCCACCTTTTTGATCATCATGATATCACTGTTCAAAATCATGGGAGGCGCCTTAACAAACGGTAGCTACAGAATGTGCCTTGCTAGCAAAACTCCCAGGTTCTGTCTCTGGCAACCTTTCCCTGCCTGGAGAAACCTGGAGTGTCGCTGCCAGTCAGAGGAGACAATACTTGACAGGGGTTGAAGGCTAACCCAAGAAGCATGCAGGCCCCAAAGATTATACAAAGCCACCGCTATCAATCTACCCTGATCCAGACTAGTTACAACGTGCCATAAGCAGAAATTGGGAATATGTGCAAAGCCAAAAATGTAAGTGCATAATCTCATTCCCACAGACTACACATCAAGTCCGGACCATAACGGAGGGATGGGGAACTTCCTGCTTAACTCGACCTGCTGGAGGTCCCCATCCAGCCCAGCAGTTCCCCTACCTGTACTGCATTAAGACTTTGTAAAAGCCTCCGCTGGTATGATATCACATAATTTTATCTAGCATATTATCAAGGAATTAAGCACTTGTCAAATGGGGATTTCCCCCCCTAGCCTGTCTTAGCCCATTGTTTCCCTTCATCCCCCAGTGAACTAACAACAGAGTTCAGTATTAACTGAGCTGTAATTTCTTAGAATCCTAGTGATAAGGGTCCGCAAAAGGTCATGTAGTCCAACCCTCTGCTGATGAAAGAGATCCACAGTTATGTTTTAAATCTGCATTTTAAATCTCTGCATTGCTGCTAGGCTTTACTCTGGTTGTACTGTTATATTGTGGTTTTCAGCTTTCATATTTTATATTGTTTTATGCTGTACTTTGTGTTTTTAATTTTATGGACCGCCCAGAGAGCTTCAGCTATTGGGCAGTATAGAAATGAAATAAATAAACAAACAAACAAACAAATAATAGCAACCCTAGAAGGAAGGTGCTCCTTTTAGAGAATTCCCCATGACCCACCTCCCCAAGAGAATTTCACCATCTTCCTTTGCTGAGGAAACTGCACTGGCTGCACATTCACTGCCAGGCCAGGCTTAAGGTTTTGTACTAGTGTATAAAGACCTAAACAACTTGGGGCCAGGATACCTGAGAGAGCGCCTCCTTCTTTACCGATCTGCCCAGTCACTGAGGTCATCAGAGGGCGTGCTCCTGGTGGTTCCAGATGGACCTCTGCCCCAACTGGAGTCCACCAGGAAAAGAGCCTTCAGTGTGGTGGCCCCCTTCCTGTGGAACTCCCTGCCTCTGGAGGTCAGGCAGGCTCCAACACTGTGTTGTTTCCAGCACCTCCTGAAAACAGCTTTATTTCAGGAAGCCTTCCTTGACAGAACAGCCATGGTTTTTTTAATCAGTATTCTATTTTTTGTTTTTAAATACTTTTTAATATGGAGTTTTATTCTTTTATCTTGGAGCAGTATATAAACATTGTGCATGAATGAATGAATGAATGAATGAAATAGTGTGGAGAATTTCAGGAGGCCATTTTCGTTCAGTGTACTCAACTGCAAGGAATAATGGTTAGTTTGGAGGCTCAATTAGTTAATGCTGCATTACCTTGCACCCTGAGTGTCATATGATGGTAGTAACAAGGTATGAACAGGAAAAAGAAACTCATTTAAGAAACCAAGGACATATAATTTGTTCTATATGGGATCAGGAAAAGTCTGAATTACAAGTGTGTATAGAGCATATTGGGGCCACGGTGGCTTAGTGGTTAAGACGCTGAACTGCTGACTGGAAGGTCGGCAGGACAGCAGTTCGAGACCCGAGTGCTGCGTGACGGAGTGAGCTCCCGTCTTCAGTCCCAGCTCCTGCCAACCTAGCAGTTCGAACGCAAGAAATTGCAAGTAGATAAATAGGTACCGCCTCGGCGGGAAAGGTAACAGCGTTCCGTGCACCTCGGTGTTCAGTCATGCCTGTCACATGGCCACGGAAGCGTCTTCGGACAGCGCTGGCTCTTCGGCTTAGAAACGGGGATGAGCACCGCACCCTAGAGTCGGACACAACTGGTTGGGGACACCTTTACCTTTTACCTTTTTATAGAGCATATTAAGGTATTGCAAAAAGAAAATGTTTTCTCATTTTCTCATATGGGATTGCCTTTGTCAAATAGTTCTCAGCTATGTTACCTTTACATCAATATTCTTCAGCTAATGATACACATGTATTCCATCTAGATAAGTGTCAAAAACAGTATAATTGGTTTATATGTTACAGTTTGCCTGAGATGAACAAACTGCATAATTTTTCAAGTTTACTGTAAAAGACACTGTAAGTACAGAATTGTTTAGAGTTAATCAGAATTGCTTTTGTCTGCAAACATCATGCAAGAGTTTAACTATAAGGGTGAGTAAAAGAGATTATAGTTTCACCATAGGTCGAAAAAAGTGGTTATAGATTGTGTGGGGAAAGCATTATATATTATGCAGCCACAAGGAAAATTTGATATACAGGATTTTCATTTAGAAAAATGAACTTGTAAATGGATAACCAAATATAAATATTTGGAACGTCAAACGTATCACATAACACAGAAGTTTAAGGATTCCATGTTAGTCATCAATAACGAAGAAGAAAAATAATCCAGGGAGAGGGAGGGGCACTGATAGAAGCTGTTTGCCATCATTCTTGGTGGGATGTTTTAACCAGCTGGGATCCAAAAGAAAATGGATTGCTACATTTGGCTTTGCACCCAATTGTGGTTTTAATGATGGCAAAAGTGGGCATGTTAATAATTATTATTGGTCTGTGTATTTAAACAAAAAAGCAATGCTATTGAACTACATAAGCTTATTAAAAATGTGAAAGAGGACCACTGAATGCAAAACCAAATATTAACCAGAATGTTGTTTAAAAGGTGGCTTGAGCAAGAAGTCGGAAAGTTGGAAAAGTTTTCTGATAGTCTAACATAGGGGGGGGGGGATTTAAGAAGTTTAAAAATTAGTGTAACTGAGCTTATTTAAGGCAAAAGGCTATATGAACCTGCCATATGTTTTTGCTTACATATAACTAATTTAGTGCTAGGAAGATGCTATCGTCCCCCAGACCAGAATGCTCAGAGTGACCTTGAGATGGAAAACAAAATCAGGGAGGCCTCCAAACAAGGAAGTATTGTAATAATGGGTGACTTCAGTTACCCCCGCATTGACTGGATAAATGCGCTACCACATTTTGATTTTGATTTAAGGGTTGCGAAATGGGGGTAGGGGTGGATGGCACTGGGTATCACCCTTCCCTCCTCTGTACACCCTCAGATTTTCTACCTGTGTGTACCTGTTGATAGTGGAGCGGAGGGAGAAGGGGAGTTACTCCATTTTATTTACCTGCAATAACTTTTCAGGACTGGCAGAAAGGCCGGCCCTACCATTAAGTGGAGTGAGGCAGTGACCTCAGGCGGGAGGTGCTGAGAGGTGGCAGCTAAGTGCTGGAGGAGAGGGCTGCGCACCATAGAGGCCTGTACCCCCTAAGCTGTGGGATGGTGTAGGATGCTACTGCATTGCCAGACTTGAAGGAAGATCCGTCTGCTAGTCCAGTTGGCTTTTGCCCACGGAATGGGAGGAGGCATCATCTCGTTCTTTGCCTCAAGCAGAAAAGTGTCTTGGGCCAGGCCTGACTGGCAACAGATCTTTCCCCTCAAAGCCAGGGAAGAGACCAAAAAAGTCCACAAACGGTGCTTCTGAGTGAGGCTTTTCGGCTGCATTCGCCCTGCCCCAGGTGGTCTTGTTTTGGTCTGCTGAGGCTTTTTAGTTCAAGGGGAGAAAGACATCTAAGTCAGGATGGGGGCAGGAAGCGATTGAGGTTTATAAAATAATGGAGAGGCCCATGTATAGGGTTAACCCTAGACTAGTTTCTTGCTTTTGGCCTCATGATCTGAAGTACCCAAGGCTGGCCAAGTTATTTGGGAGCCTGAGGCAGAATATCCCGCAAGTGCCTCTCCCCTTCCCTGGCTGTAAGAAGACCGCTACCGTCACCTAAATAACTAACAGGACACCCCAAACCAGTTGCCTGAGGCAGCTGCCCCACTCTACCTAGCGGTAGGGCTGATCCGGAGAGGCCCAGAGTGTTTGATCCACCCTGATCAAACCGCAAGTGAGATTGGCCTTCTGTCAGCCATGGTGATCCAAGATACGCTTTGGAAAACCATGCTTGCTGCTTGCACGCTCCCTTCCCAGTGCCCTCTAGTTACCTGGGCTTGCCTACCTCTAAATCTGGCTCGGGATTTAAACGCTGTGTTTGCTGTACTTCGCAGATCCCACCCTCCACCCAGCTGCAACCAACTCAGTCCTTCCACAGCTTTTTTCCCCAGTCCTGCACACACATGCAGACACGCATGCCCAAAATCCCATGGGTGGAGGGGCGAGGCACAGAACCGTTGGTCCCACTGGTCAAAGGACTGAATGAGTTTTCTGTCTTGGCAGGAGGGGCAGGGAGAGAATGCCAGCTGTAAACAGCTTCCCCCCGCCCCTCTCCAGCCCTCCAAGTACAAGCACAGTCAGCTCCATAACAGGAAGAGAATGAGCTATCTGGATAAAATGTACTGGAGAATATATACTGGGGAATTATAGGACGCAACTGAGTCGGGAAAATGTAAGCATAAATGCTGTGAATAAACTGAATTACAGAGCAATCCTCTTTTTATCAGGGGCGGGGAAGCAGTAGGCCTCCAAATGTTGTGGGACTTCAACTCCCATCATCCTTGACCATTACCCATGCTGGCTGGGGCTGCTGGGAGTTACTGGCTCCCGCTCCTGCTGTCCGTGTCTAAGCAGAAGAAAGCCCTGTTGAATTCAGTGGGATTTACATAGGGTCACGAAGAGTCGGACATGACTGAACAACAACAAATGTTTGTAGGATGTCAGGGTGGACACTGAGCCCATAGAATCCCAGAGTAGTTCTGATTCTGAGGAAGAGGAGTCGCTCCTGGGAGAGGAGTGCACTCCTCTTTCCCAGGGCCAACAGCTGACGGAGATTCCTCCCACCGGCATTCCTAGCTTAGATAGCAGTCCTGGGAGTGACAGAGCGCGGGAAGCAGACTTGATGGACGTGCGTCGCCGACGCAGAGAGTGGCGCAAAATGGAGGGCGCAGAAAGGAGGCGTAGTGCCCGGTTGGCGCGCAAACAACGGCTGCGCCCAGAGGCTCCAAGGGAAAAGGGGAGGGACTCTCCCTAGCCCTTAAGTTCAGGGTCTGCCAGTGATTCCCTTTCAAACGGGAACCAATTGTTCCAACTTAGGGCATAGGTACTCTGCTGCTCATATCTAGTTGCTAACAGTAGAGTTGTTAAGTTGTAAAAGAGGAATAAAGCTTTGAAAAGAATCCCTTTGTCTGTGTCTGGACTTGGCTACTGGATTAGACTGAGAGAGGCCTCCAAGGAGCCCTTGACATAGGATTGCAGACTTAGCTGTTTGGAATGTACAGTGTTTCCCAATTACCGTCACATGCCAGAACCAAAACAGCTTCACAAAAGATAAATAAACAAGGGTGCCCAGAGCTGGCAGCTAAATATGATGCCACTGATTAAAATTGGCCCTGGACTTGATTAATCAATTAAAGCTTTAGTTGGTTAATATACCAATTAAACAAATTAAAGGTGGTGACCCCATTGTATCGATGCTGCTGGATTGTTCTTTAGTCCTGCATGAATGACATGCACGCATAGCACAAATGGGACAGAGAGGGGCTTTGAAAAGATCAACCTGAAAACCAGTTTTCACTATCATGGCCCAGAAATGATAAAAAAAATACAGGATTTCTGAGCGTGTAGAGACTGCCTTTCTCTTGCCATTAAATATAATACCCCCTCCCCCTGCCCTGTTCAAACATCTCTGCGATAAGGCTTAAGGTTTCCAAGGCAAAGGATTTAAATGCTGGCACCTCTCCATGGGTTCGAATCCCACTACTGACACCATCTGTTGTCGGTTGAACCTAAACCACTAATATAACAGGTTCATTGACAAGGTTATATGCAGCTCTCTGGTAGGGCTCCGAACACAGGCCTGCAGGAGGGGGGATTCTGGAGTCTGGGTTATTTTTAACGGGACAGTGGGTAGTTAATTCTCTGCACCTGTATAAAACACTCTTCAGATTACTGAAATCGAGCTTCCAGAAGCTTGATATTAGACACCATGTTGTTGAAAGCTGACACCTTTCTAGAAAGCTTACACCAGAATGAACAGCTATCCCCCCCCCCCCCCAATTCACAATGAGTTCTTCAGACAATATGTTATGGCAGGGGGTTCAACGTAGTATACATCAATAAACTATAACAGGCATGCTTGTAAGCTGTGTTTTTGACTGGACTATGTATTAGTATCCCTCAGAGAGCCAGATTTTAGGCCTAGGGTTGATAGTTGCTGACCTACGGAACTCCAGTGGGGCGTACCCTTTGATGAGCCGCTTTGTCCTGATATCATGAGAATGAGAGGACTACACAGGGTTTTTCATTTGCTTTGCTTTGTTTTTAAATTATTTCGTAAATAAAATAAATCCAGGACCATAGGTGAGGGCTGGGTATGTGGTAAAAGTCCTTAGTCACTCATGGGGTAGAAATAGGAAAATTCCAGAGGATTGTCCCATCCTGGAAAAATGACGGGGCCGTTCCGCAACGCCACAGCGCAATTACACAAATGTTTGGGGACAGGAAGCAAAGGAGAAATATGAAACCGCAGTGGAATTCAGAGAGATGGAATGCAGGCCTGTCTCCCGAGGTTCGTGCCTTTGGCTCTTGCAAAATCAGTTGCAATTCTCATGTGGGGAGCGGCGGACAGAGCCGCACACGTCGCCCACTAGCGGCAGATGACTACTGCTGTAACGTAGAGCTGGGCCAAAACGTCTCAGAAGCCATTTTCTGGCAAAATGCGTGGAGAATTTTCTTTTTGGAGCCCCTCCCCCCACCACTAATATTTCCATTTTGGAAATATTATTCACAAAACATTATTTGTAAAATGTGCGTATGGCGAGGGGGCCTTGTTTCCCCCCGTGATTTCCTGGAATGACGCTACCTCTGGGGCATTGTGGGAATACAAAATGGTGCCATCACACAAGCTATACTGTTCCCGCCATTGCTGCAGCAGCAACAAAAAACCAAAACCTTAGAAATAAAGAAAGAAGCTCTTCTGCCCTGGCTGACCCCGCCCCGCCGCTCCCAGCCTGCCACCCACACATTTCACCACCAGTGACTATGGTGGAGAATTTGGGGAGGGCGTTTTTGCTCAGCTCTAGGTTATTTTAGCACGTCCGGTTGTGGTACACCAGGTGCATTGCACAACATAGACATGATATAGTTACTTTGTAAGTTAAGCCACAATAGGTCCTAGCCATGGCAGTGTTTCCTGTCCCTCTCCACTATCTATGTTACTCATTTGTGCTTAACAACAAACAAACACCACGCCAACTTTTTATAAAATATTTCTTCCTGGTCACCTTGTACATGGTTTGGATTCGCCACAGGAAAACATGTCTATTCACAAGGCTGCAATATAGCCTTGCCCAGAAAGCCTTGTCTTGGTAAAAGTAGGGATGTACGAAACCCCCCTTACCTGGCTCCGCCGGGTTCCGCTGGGGGGGGAGGCGCTCCGTCCCTCCCCCCGGAATCCTCGCTGGGTGGGGAGGCCCTCCGCACCTCCCCCCCAGAATACTGGCCAGCCGGCTCTGCTCCACGGGGATTCTGCGGAGCCGCCAGCCGGCTCTGCCAGCAGCCGGACACCCAGCCACTGGCTAGCAGGGACGCAAACGGCGGCGGCCATAGCCGCCGTCGTTTGCATCCCTGTATTCAGCCATGATAGGCTACGTAAAGACTTACATAGCCTATCACGTCTGGGTTAAAAAAAAAAACGCGTACGCAAATGGCGGCGGCTACGGCCGCCGCCATTTGTGTTCCCTATTTTTGGTTGTTTTAGTCTACATAAATATTTACGTAGACTAAGACGGCGAAACTAAGGGGGAACGCAAATAGCATCCGCTACTTGATGGCTTGAAGTTGTTCGGCAAAGCCTTCTCTCTCCCAGTTCTTGTGGTAAAAGTCCAGGAAGGAAGGATCTGCTGCAAAAGGACCGATTTTAACCGCAACTGGTTGACTCATAGAACAGTGGATAATTTCCCATCAACACTAGCAGCGGCACAATTACTCTCCTTGACTTCTCTGACTGCCACCCCAAGATTCATCCGTTAGAACACCTGATCTGCAGTCACTCAGATTTAAATGTGTAAACACTGGGCAACCCCAATCATTGGCTCGCCATTGTTCATTGGCTCGCCATTGTTCATTGGCTCCACCCCCAGGGCTGCCATTTTGTGTCGAGCTTCTCCTCCTGAGCCACCGTTTGGCACTGGGCTCCACCACTCCCGAACCACCAACCAAGGGGATCCCACAGTCCTGAAGTCCGCCCACACGCGCCATACCGTACGGAACCCAGGCCTTGCCACACCCCAGGATTTCCTCCTTTGACACCTTTTTCTCACACTCGGAAGTGTGGAAACCATAGCCTAGGCCTGGCATGAGCTAACCCTGGGGCCCTAAGAAGGGCATGAAACAGGAGTGACTGATGCTTGACAGAGATGACACTAAATCTGAACCGGGGGAAGCACAATAACACAATACATGATTCATTACCGCCCCTTGCATCATTAATGCCGCAACGGTTTATTCTTCTCACAAGTTCCAGCCCTGTAATGAGACCTCAGGTGGCATTATCTGGCCCGGCTTGTCCCGGCTCCAGGCCCGGAATCTGGTTTCGCAGCTCCTCCGTTACCTGAGCAACCATTGAGGGTGGAAGGTTTTCATTCAACAAGGGCCCTTTTTCCTCCCTGCGTAGCCCAAAGTCAGGTGGGCTTCGGATCCGTCACCCGAGTAGCCTCTTCTGACAGCGCCCATTGTCCGAGAGGAGTTGTCGGGGACACCCGATCGCTGGCCTTGTATCGGAAGGATGGGTTACAGGTCGTCTGACAATGCCACCGCTGCGGCAGAAAATCGTACTCGAGGTATTAATAACCTCGTGCGCTCACAAACTGCCCGGGAGGACAAACTGCCCGGCTCGCACGCTGCTGTGGAGATTTCGCAAAATTCTTTCCCTTCGGCAGTGGTGTGCCAGACAGCCCCCGTCTGACAGGGACAGTTATGGTTTTTGTAGTTCCTGATTTTCTTCTACCATCTGGGAAGAATTTGGGGATGCCTTTTAAAAGGAACCACATGGTTCTTTGCTCATGTACACTTACGGGGGAGGTGGTCCCATTGAAATGGGTGAGACTTTGTTTTGAGTAAACACACGTAGAGACCAGTGCCAGTGCCTGGCATTTTAGGGCAGCTGCTTGGGCCCACCTTGCTGGCAGCTAGGTCTGAGAGCCAGCATTTTCCTTTCCCAGAATGCCCTGGAGTGACACGACTTTGGCCGCTCCGGGGCATTGTGGGAAATGACAACACCAGCTCCCAGCCTCCTTTGGACGCTGCCACTGCAGCTGAAACCAAATGTGCCCCCCGCCAGCCCTGCTAGGGAGGCCCACAAGCAGGGCATGAAGGCAACAGGCCTCACTCCCTGCTGTCCCCCCAACCCACGCCACCCCAGCAACTGAGGCATGCTGTAGAGCAATGCTATATGAATATATATTAATAGGAAGTCATTCTCCGGGGCTGTCCTTTTATGTAGCCGAAACGACACCATCCATGCACAAGAAGGAAATAACAGTATGCTCAGGGTGGGGAAGCCAAAACAGCCCAGTGAGGCTGAGCCTGCTCCGTGGGCATGGACTGTTGGGGGTAGGAAAAGGGAGGGGAAAATGGAATGGAGTATATTGAAATAGGACATGGCTGGCTGAGTAGCTGGGTGGAAAGGCTAACTGAGCATTCTACAGAGGAACACATTGTTATATGGTCAGATTTGTCATGGCTGTTTCATAAGACTAGAACCCAACGGGGTCATCCCATGAAGCTGATTCGTGGGAGATTCAGGACAGAGCAAAGGAAGTTCTTCACACAGCTCACAGCTAAACTATGGAATTCGCTACGGCAGGACGTAGTGACAGCCACCAATTTGGATGGCTTTAAAAGGGGGTTAGACAAATTCCTGGAGGTGAAGGCTACCAACGGCTACTAGTCCTCATGGCGATATGCTACCTCCAGTCTCAGAGGCAGTGTGCCTATGTACACCAGTTGCTGGGGAACATGGATGAGAGGGTGCTGTTGCACTCGTGTCCTGCTTGTGGGTTTCCCATGGGCAGCAGGTTGGCCACTGTGTGAACAGAATGCTGGACTAGGTGGACCCTTGGCCTGGTCCAGCAGGGGTCTTCTCACGTCCTTATGACTCATAGCCTCTTCCTCCTCCTCCTCCATCATCACCACCATCGTGATGAATTTCTCTAAGCATTCCCTAAAAGCGTCTAAGAAAGTGACTATTGTAGCAGACAATCGCATAAATTAATAATCCCTCCTGCCTGAACTAGTCCCTTTAGTCTCTGCTTTCTACGTGCAGAGACTGATAGTTGCTGCTGCTGTTATTTTGTGGACCCTGCAACCTAGAAGCCAGTCGAGAGACATTCTTTCCACGCTGCATGATTTAATCTGCGGAACTCATGAGTGCAAGATGCAGATAGGTAGCTCAAAGGGGGGGGGTCATGCAGGGAGATCCATCGGCAGAATTCTACGGTTCAGAGGCAATTTTGGTAGCTGCCCGGTAGCTACTGAGCCCTCCTGTCCTGTGGTGCTGCTATTTCATGCCAGGTCATTCCACAACAAGACCGCACTCATTCATGGTGTAACCATGGATGAGAAGGCCGACCTGGCATGTATTACTGTGTCAGGAGCGCCCTTGCTGCCTTCTGAAATCCTCAAGTAGCCCAGAATCAACACTCAGACAAAAGGGCTCTTTTCCAAGGCTTTATTTCATTCAGTCTAATGATGCTTACAGATGCTAATTGCCTTAGCCTAAGAGGAAAACTTAAGAAGGAGCAGCCTACCCGGGGATTCTAGCTTTAGGGAGTCAGTTGGTCTCCGTTTGGAGGGAAAGGGCAGGAAGCCTCTGAACTTAAGGGCTAGGAGGAGAGAGTCCACCCCTTTCCCGTGCGGCATCGGGGCGCAGCTGTTGTCATTGCGCCAAGCGGGCTGAGCGCCTCCTCTCAGCGCCTGCAACCTCTTGCTTGTCCCTGTGCCGGCGCCTCGCATCCAGAAGCTCCAGTTGTACCTCCCTTTCCCTGCCAGTGTCATTGTCACTCTCAGGAATGTGTTCAGGGAGGGACTCTCCCTCCAGCTGCGCCTCTGAAGAGCGAGCGGGTTCCTCTCCCACGGATTCTATCTTTTCCTCAGAATCAGAGCTGCTTTGAGGCTCTATGGGCTCCAATCCAACCCTGAGATACTGAGACTTGGGTGGGTGAGCTGGGTGGGGTTGACCCGACGCAGCTCTGCTCACCTGGGTACTTGGTACAGCCCCAACTTAGGCCGGGGGGCACGGGGATTCGCTGTAGTTCATAGAACCTCCATCACCATCACCAGGAAACCACTTTCTCTCCGACCCCAGAGAGGCCTCCACACAGCTTTGTTACTGCATTTCCTATTGTTGCTTTAAAAGGAAACTTTCACAATGTCTGGAGGTCTTGATGTCCTACAGATGAAGGAGGAAGATGTCCTCAAATTCCTTGCTGCAGCAGCCCACTTGGGTGGCACCAGTCTCAACTTTCAGATGGAACAGGACATTTATAAAAGAAAAAGTGAGGGTATTTGCATAATCAATTGAATGCCATTGTTGCCATTGAGAACCCAGTTGATGTGAGCGTCATCTCCTCCAGGAATACTGGGCTGCGTGCCGTGTTGAAATTTGCTGGCGCTACACCAATTGCTGGCCGTTTCACTCCTGGCACCTTCGCCAATCAGATCCAGGCTGCCTTCCGTGAACCCCACCATTTGGTGGTCCCTGATCCAAGAGCTGATCACCCGCCACAGACAGAGGCATCTGACGTAAACATCCCCACCATTGCCTTGTGTAACACAGATTCTCCTCTGGGCTATGTGGATATTGCTGTTCCATTCAACAGCGAGGGGGCTCACTCTGTTGGTCTGATGTGGCGAACGTTGGCTCGTGAGGTCCTGCGTACATGTGGCACTGTTTCCCGCGAGCACCCATGGGAGGGCATGCCTGATCTGTTCTTCAACCGGATCCTGAAGAGATCAAAAAGGAGGCGCAAGCTGCAGTGGAGAAGTCAGTTGCAAAGGAAGCATCCCTGGGTGAATGAACCGTGCCTGCTCCTGAATGTGCCCGATCGGTCCGAAGCGGTACAAGTGCCCTCTGTGCCAATGCAGCCATTCCCACATGGATTGGAGTGTGCAGCCTGCCACTGAAGACTCTGTGGATCCCACGGCTCACAGAGTGGTCCTAATATAGCAACAGGAATCCAGGAGTACGGTGAAGAATAAAAATAAAGATCTCCCGTACGACTAAAAAAATAATCACCAGGAAGCCACTCCACCTTGGAGCAGGCCCTGAGGAGTTGCACCTGGTGTTGGGGCCACAGAGACAGACTGGGGGTGCTGCTGGTGCACTGCCCTCCCTGCTGCCCAGCAGCCTCCCTGACCCAGCTGGCAGCGGTGGTCTCCACCAAATCAAGGGTATGCCTCACCTCATGCGTTGGGTGACAAACTGAGACAGCCCCATGTCACCCAACTCATGAAGTGAGGCATACCCTTGATTTGGTTTTTGCTCCAAGTTGCGAGCTGGGGAATCTGAAGATGGGTTTTTTTTCCCCAGGTAACCCCGTTGTCATGCTCAGACCATTTCCTGGTGAGATTTGAACTCATGGCATTACTCTCCGCCTGCAGGGGTGGGGGACCCGTTTGGACGGTCTGCCCCAGAAGACTGATGGAATCCAATGGATTCCTGAATGCTCCTGGGGATTTTCCAGTGGCGAGAGCTGGTGTTCCAGACAAGGCCCTAGCCTCACTGTGGAACAGTGAGATACGGAGGGCCATTGACTGGATTGCACCTGAGTGCCCACTCCAGCACTGCAGAGCCCACTCCGTTCCTTGGAATGTGGCCCCCAAGACCCTTCCCAAATTGGAATTTGGCCCCCGGGCCAAAAAAAGTTTGCCACCCTTGTTGTAGAACTTCATAAAAAAGAGTAAAGACACTTAGTCCTATAAATGTTTAGACAGGAAAAAGTCCTACAACTCCCTGCATGCCCTGGCCAACCATCTTGGGAGTTGTAGGACTTTTTTCTGTCTAAACATGCATAACATTACACCTTTAGTGCTTGTGTGTGCGTGCGTGCGCCTCAGCTCTCTGTAGGTGGTACATTCAAAACACAGTGCCCAGGGCAAGTGCCCAGGTGTTGAGCGCAGTGAGATTTACTCCTGAGTAAAGTACTAGTTCTCCTCTTCTCAGCATTGGTTAGGCCTCATCTGGAGTACCGTGTCCAGTTCTGGACACCACACTTTAAGAAGGATGCAGACAAACTGGAGAGGGTTCCGAGGAGGGCAACGAAGATGATCACGGGACTGGAAACAAAGCCGTCGATACTGAGGGAGCGCCTCTCCCTATATATGCCTGCCTGAGAACTGAGATCTGTTGGAGGGGGCCTCCTCTGCATCCCACCAGTATGAGACATATACTACGGTAGGACGTGGGAGAGGGCCTTCTCTGCTGTGGCACCCTGGTTGTGGAATGCCCGCCCCTTGGAGGCCCTGTTGCCGCAGACATTAGTGTCCTTTCGGCTCCAAGTAAAAACATGGCTTTTTACCAAAGCATTTGAGGGCTAAATGCATTCCCTAGCACACTGTTTTAACTGTTTTATTGTTTTAGATTTTAACTGGTTTTAGCTCATTTAATAGTTTAATATGTTTTTAGGTGTTTAAATTATTTATTGTTTTATACTGTTTAAAGTGATTTTATCTGCATGCCGCCCCAAGATCTTAATGATATAGGGTGGGATAGAAATGTTCTAAATAAATAAATGAAATATGAGGAGAGACTGAAAGAACTGGGCATGTTAGTCTCGAGAAGAGAAGACTGAGGGGAGATGGGATAGTGCTCTTCAAGGACTTGAAAGGTTATCACAGAGAGGAAGGCCAGGATCTCTTCTCGATCATCCCAGAGTGCAGGACACGGAATAATGGGCTCAAGTGATAGGAAGCCAGATTCCGGCTGGACATCAGGAAAAACGTCCTGACTGTTAGAGCAATACGACAATGGAACCAGTTGCCTAGGGAGGTGGGGGGCTCTCCCACACTGGAGGCATCAAGACGAGGCTGACCAGCCATCTGTCAGGGATGCTTTGGCTCGGGTTCCTGCATTGAGCTGAGGGTTGGACTTGATGGTCTTATAGGCCCCTTCCAACCCTACTATTCTATAATTCTATGATTCTATGAAACCTGGCTAGGATCTGCCATGAGTGAAGAAGAAACTGGATTCAGGAAGTCTGGTATGGGCTAGGCTAGTCACCCATGAGTGTAGAGAAGGGTGCCACCTTGTGGGCAGACGTGGCACTGCTGTTGACATGGAAAAGGACAGCCTTCTCCGAGTTGGCACCCTCCCCAAGTTCTGGACTTAAACTTTTGAACCACAACAAAAGCATCCCTGACCGTTGAGTATGCTGGCGAAGGCTGTTGAGGGTTGAAGTCTAAAATGGAAAAGGCTGTTCCTGGAGGAAGAGGCTAATCTTGGAGGAAAAGGCTATCAATGGCTACTAGTCCTGATGGCTATGTGCTGGGAACATGGGTGGGAGGGTGCTGTTGTGCTCGTGCCCTGCTTGTGGGTTCCTGGTCGACAGCTGGCTGGCCACTGTGTGAACAGAATGCTGGACTAGATGGACCCTTGGTCTGATCCAGCAGGGCTCTTCTTACGTTCTTATGTTCTTAAAACATCTGGAGGGCACCATGTTGGGAAATGGCTGGAATATAAACATGCAGCTCAGCCCTATGACTGTTTCCTCACACATAAGTCTCACTGAGTTCAGTGGCAAGACGCTGGATCTCTAAGAATTACCTCTTGGATGGTAGTGGTGATGCATCAATCTTGTGAACATGCATGTGGATAAATACACATGGATGCTCCTAGTAATAGTACACTCCCCACCACCAACACATAACTGTGTCCCCAAATCGTCAGTGTTTGTTTAATTTATTGGAGAAATGTTCAGGCCGCCTTTCAGGGCGGTGCCCTTCGAAGGCAGCTTCCGAGAGATAAAACATGTCGTCACGATGCATCAGCGTTGCTGAATGTTTATGACGTGCAGCTGTTTTGCAGCAAGTACGGCCAAATCCATTGTGGGATTCAGAACCTAAGAAGATCCCTGCTGGATCTGACCAGCAGCCTGTCTAATCCAGCATCCTGTTTCTCCTAGTGCCAACCAGATGCCCCAATGGGAAGCCCACAAATGGAGCCTGAAGGCAGCAGCCCTTCCCTGCCATTACATCCAGGGCCAGCGCCAAGAGCAGGCATTGTCGGGCACCTGCCAAGGGCACACACCCCAGCAGGGGCCCACTGGCTAGAGCCCCCTGGAGTTGCTCCTCCTCTCCCCCATTGCAACCTGCTTATTCGCCTGCCTCTCGCTCCAGCCCAGGCAAAGGTGGGGTGAGATGGAAGGGGGAGCAGGAGATGCTACGGCCTCCTTGCTCCCTGGCTCTCTGCCACTCCAGCAAACAAGTGGCAGCAGTGATGGGGAAGAGGGGGACGAGCAAGGGCAGCTGGTGACAATGGCGGGGAGAAGGGAGGCACACCGAGGGAGGGGGCCCATGGAGGGGGCCTTGCCCAAGGGTCCTCAAAACCAGGAGCCAGCATGGTTGCACCTAACAGCTCACACTGCATGGTATTTTGCTTTTTGCAGCTGTCCATCGTGGCCAGGAGCCATCGACCCATCTCTTCCTTCCTCCAGGAACGTGTCTCATCCCCTTTTAAAGCCATCATGGCAGGAAATCTCACAGACGAGCCACCGGTCAGGCTGAGAGCTGGCCTCATTCGTTGTTGCTTTTCATGCGCCGAGACTGATCGCCACTGCTATTTCGTGCCGAGGGACATTCCATTTGGCGCGTGGCCTCTGCATCGTCGAAAAAGAGAGCGAAAGCGGCTGTAGATCTGCATCAGTTTTGCCACCGCAAATGTATATGAGCCCCCCATTTATGGAACTCCCAGGAGAAGTACAATTAGACAATTGGGGTGACTACTTTTTAAAAGTAAAGGAACCTTAAAGACTGTTTTACTTGCATAAGCCTTTGGCTCCTGACCTTTGGTTTTTCGGGTAGGTTACTGGTTGCATTGTAATTGTTTCGGTGTGATGGCATATGATTTCATGGCTGTGTTATGGTACCAGTTTTATTAACGGCGTAAGCCTCTCAGTGCAGCTTTGGAGAAAGGGCAGAGTAGAAGAATTCTAAATCAATCAACGTACGGCCAGGTACCAATTTAGAAAATCATGGATGTAATTCAAATAGAAATACAATGCATCTCACCAGAGTATGGAAAAACACTGTGACCAGGTGACTTCTGTGCCTGCTGAGTTCGCTGTTGAAACGCTGCTAACTGTGGATGTGCGACTTTGATATGTTATGTTTAAACCAGACTCGGACCAGGCAGTCCTCCAAATAGAGGATGCCTTCAAATAGGGAACTGTCCTCTGTCAAGTAGGGCACATGGCCACCGTAGCGGCCTCCAGCAACCTGAAGTGGTACAGCCCTGCCCCAGTTCAAGCGTGGGAAAGAGGCCTAAGAGACTTTGTGCCAATTTGTTCTGTTTCCATCACACCG
The DNA here is from genome assembly GCF_057233095.1 of Heloderma suspectum. Lineage (NCBI taxonomy): Eukaryota > Metazoa > Chordata > Lepidosauria > Squamata > Helodermatidae > Heloderma > Heloderma suspectum. The sequence goes on from NC_139474.1 coordinate 13,582,808, forward strand.
ACGGGGTTGCGGAATCCAGCTTTCCTGCTCGCGGAATATGGGCGAACGTGGCACAGAGCTTATTTGCTTGGGTGGTGCTTCCCTCCCCCCTGCCCCCAAGAAGCCATTTGCATCCAGTTTGGAAGGCATGCACCTCTGCCTTGTGTATTCAGTGGGAGAGTAGAAGAAAGAGACTCTGTTTGCAAGTAAATACAATTTTCCACTGTGTGCACACAGCTTTTTCCGGAGCTCTGCTAGATTAGGGAGGGGCGGAACACTGTGGGATTAGCCCTCCCTCCACCATCTCGGCCCCTTTAAATTCGGACACTACCCTGCCATAGTGTGTTCCAGCCAGGTTGTCCAGCTGCTGGTATCGGATTCTCCTGGGTGGGGGAGGGGAAGAGTGCCCAGATCTTATTTAAAGCCACTGGCCAGCTATTTTGGACTTGCTTTGTAGCTGCGACAGACGCAACAAGATCCCGGAGAGAAAGAGAAGAGAGAGGTGAGGAGAGTGGTTCTAGGTGCCCAGACAGGTGAAGGCAAGAGGGCTGGAAAACTGGACGCCTTTAAAGGAGGGCTAGTGAGGGCAACGGGTTTCGAAGGCAAGGGATTTCACGGGCTAAGTGACAGCACAATCGAAAACAGGGGTGGGATTTTTTTTTGCACAGGCTTGTACCATTTTTATGTATTTGATTGCAATTGTGTCTTGTCTTTCTTCCAAGGGGCTCATGGTGGTGTATGGGGTCCCCCCCACCGCCCCCATTTTATTCTTACAACAATCAACGTAGGTTAGGCCAAGAGACAGTGACTGTTCCAAAGTCACCCAGTGGGCTTTTCATGGCCGAGTCCCACTTGGACTTACTGCAACGGCTATGCAGGTTGTCTGTCTTTTCTCCCTCTCTGCCTGTTTTGCCTGGAACTTCCTCTTGGATTGCCAACATGGCAGAACATCTCTCTCTTCCTTCGGGTCCCTCCACAAAGCCCACCTCCAGCCCAGTTCTTCCGGGCTGACCCCTATCTCCTCACTGCCCCCAAGCAATAGAGTCTAAGTTGCACTGTGAGCAACTTGTGTGTGTGTGTGTGTGTGTGTGTGCGGTTGTAGTGGCAATCTCGGTTTCATCTCTGTATTTCTGGAAACACGAGCCACCCCAAGGGGGCCTGGAGAAATTATTCACTGAGTGGCACCCTTTCCCTGGTGGGAGTGGGGATTTCTCACCTTGTGGTGACATTTCCCTGTCGCTGTTGTTATCTAGTGGCAGCACATGTCCAAAGACCTTTGGGTGGTCCCCTCTCTTCCTTAGCAGACTTGTTTCTTTCAGCAGGCGGATCCCTTTCACTGCAGCAATGACATCGCAGCTGGAGAACGCCATGGACGGGCTGATTACCGTCTTCCACAACTACTCAGGCAAGGAGGGCGATAAATATAAGCTGAGCAAAACGGAGCTGAAGGAACTGCTGCAGAATGAGCTGAGCGGTTTCCTGGAGGTACGGCATTCCACGTTTCCAAATTCTTCCACTTGTCTTGCACAAACTCTGCCCTGGGGCCTTCAGTTTGTATTTCAAAAAAGAACGTTTTTAGAACTTCATGAGTACACAGACCCTAAACAAACCCTCTAAGGCTTGATAGTGAACGTTCAATGAGTGATGGCAGCCACTTTGGATGGCTTTATACAGGGGTTGGACAATTTCATGGAGGATAAAGTTATCAATGGCCTGCTAGTCCTGATGGCTATAGGCCACCTCCAGTATCAGAGGCAGTATGCTGGGAAGCAGGGGTGGGAGGGTGCTCTTTCACTCAGGTCCTGCTTGTGGGTTCCCAGTTGACAGCTACTTGGACACTGTGTGAACAGAATGCTGGATTAGGTGGACCCTTGGCCAGATTCAGCAGGGCTCTTCTCATGTTCTTAACCTGTGTTGGGGGGAGCCCACCCCTACCCCTTTACACTGTGTGATTTAATTCACAGGACTTCTGGCCACAAGAGGTGGACCGGTGGCTTGAAAAGGGGAGTCATGCAGGACAATCAGTTGGGCGCCATAGCTAAATGGAACCTCCAGGTTCGGATGCAGTCTACCGCTGAATGCCAGATCCTGGGAACAATTGGTGGTGGTGGTGGTAGTAGTAGTATTTAGCAGGACTTTTCTTAGGTATTCTGTGCCTATCCCTGTCTTAAGTTAGCTGACCAGAGCAACAACTAGCCACCTAGTTATAAGGCATAGGGTTGTGTGTGTGTGTTGAACCAAGGACTTCACCACTGCGGTTTGCCAATAGAGGGATCTTTGGCGCCACCAACACTGCAGGCCAGAAGGCTGTTGTTGTTCAGTCGTTCAGTCGTGTCCGACTCTTCGTGACCCCATGGACCATAGCATACCAGGCCTTCCTGTCCTACGCTCTCTCCCGGAGCGTGCTCAAGTCCATATTCACTGCATCAGTGATGCTATCTAGCCATCTCATCCTCTGCCGTCCCCTTCTCCGTTTGCCTTCAGTCTTTCCCAGCATCAGGGTCTTTTCCAGTGAGTTTTCTCTTCGCATTAGGTGGCCAAAATATTTCAGCTTCAGCTTCAGGATCTGTCCTTCCAATGAGCAGTCAGGGCTGATTTCCTTTAGGATGGACTGATTTGACCTCCTTGCAGTCCAGGGGACTCGTAAGAGTCTTCTCCAGCACCACAGTTCGAAAGCATCCATTCTTCGGCGCTCAGCCTTCCTTATAGTCCAGCTCTCACAGCCATACGTTGCTACTGGGAAAACCATAGCTTTGATTAGACGGACCTTGGTCAGCAAGGTGATGTCTCTGCTTCTTACGATGCTGTCTAGGTTGGCCATAGCTTTCCTCCCAAGGAGCAAGCGTCTTTGAATTTCATGACTACAGTCACCGTCTGCGGTGATCTTGGAGCCCAAGAAAATAAAATCTGTCACTGCTTCCATTTCTTCCCCTTCTATATGCCAGGAAGTGATGGGGCTATTACTTAAGCAGCTGTCAGGTGGCACACAGGGACCAAGGAGGTGTTACTTGCCCATATAGAGCCTCAGATATGTGTGCAGTTCATGGGCCTTTGTATTTGTAAGCGTACCAGGGCGTGTGCCCCGAATCTTTTGAGCAGTGCCCTGAATCTTTTGCGCTGCCTCAATGACACCGTCTGCCGTAAGACAACCCTCCCTCTGAGCTCAGTAGTTTTGCAGCAACTAGGAGACCTTGGGACTCAATCTCCTTGTAAACCATTAGGGGCTGGACTAGGAGGGCAGTGGCCTTCTAAACTATAGGAGAAACTGCTGCCTTTCCCTCTACAGTTTGCTCGTTGCTGTTGTTTTTTCTCCATTTCTACTCTTACATACCCACCGCTGGAAGCTTGCTAGCAATGAAAGTCTGGAGATGGAGAGGGAACAGGAAGGGCAGGCAGAGCTCCATGTGAGATGTTACTATTTCACACAGCATCTGATTTTACTGCCCCAGACTGGAATTTTTGACTTCTACAGACGCTCACTGGCTTCATCACAGCAAAGATTTAATTAACCTTTCTTCCCTCCCCCTGCCCCACTTCACCTTTAACGGTACCCACATAGCTGCAGGCAACAGATTATACCCAAAGGAGGGTTGGGACTATGTGACATCACGTTCCAGGAAGCGCTGGGGAGGTTGCGCGCAGAGCGCCTCATGGCGCTGGCACAGGAACATAGGAAGCTGCCTTACACGGAGTCAGTCCGCCAATCCATCTAACTCGATATTGTCCACCCTGACTGGCAGCAGCTCTCCAGGGTTTCAGGCAGCAGTTTTACCTGCCCTGCCTGGAGATACCGGGGATCGAACCTGGGACCCTCTGCATGCACACCATGTGCTCTGCCACTGTGTCACAGCCCCTCCCTGCTGGGGCTTTTAAATAGGTTTTACAGTTTAAAAAAAAAAGGCAAGAAAGAGCCCTCAGTCACCTCACCTCATAAAATTAATTCAGGCACGTACACCCTCTGCCACCCCACCCCAATTCCTCTGAAATGCTATCTGAAAGGAGCTCTTTGGTTTGAGGAGTTCTTACTCCCCTTCCCGCCCCTCTTCCATTTCCAATCATCATTTCCCCCCCCCTTCTTCAGCAATCCTGGTCTTTTTTTCTCTTCTTCATTCCATCCAAAGCAAGCCTTAGAATTCTCAAGCGGGGAGGGTGATGGGCAAGAGATGCTCTGAGCTGTAGTTGACTTTATACAAACAGAGGAGGACTTGTTTTTCCTCTTTCTCCCCCTCGCTCATCTCTTTGGGGAAAGTGGTTCACATGGTTGCAGAGGAAGGAATGTGGGGCTATTTTGTTTGTCGGTTGCCATGATCCGGCAAAGGATGGCAAGCTTTCATTAAGAAGAGTTGATTTTTTTGTTTGCAAGGCGGTTGGGGGGGGGGGGAGATAAATACAATCCCATGTATTCCCACTCAGAAGTAAGTCCCATTATGTTCAATGGGGCTTACTCCAGGGAAGCGTGCATAGGATTGCAGCACAAGTTACTTTTGCAGGGAGGTCTGCGGCCTGATCCTCTGCATGTTTACTCAGGAATAAGTCCTGAGTTGTGAGCATGATGCTGCAAGTTTAATAAAGTGTGTACCCCCTTCTACTCCGTTGACTTGGCTACCCTTTTAGCTCAATCCTGGCATGCTTTGTCATTTGTGTTTTCCCCTTTTCCTGGACTCTAGCTTCAGTGCTGAGGGAAGGGCACTTGGTACATGCTCAGAGGCACCTCTTCCATGACTTAGCCCTAGTATTGAAAACAGACTCCTTGGCTAGATCCTGGAGAAGTCTTGGTGCAAATTAAGTTATGGGGAGGAGGAGACAAGGACAGCTTGCACATAACAAGGAGGAGATGGGGAAGAGTTGAAAAAACAAGGCATCTGTTTTTATGAAGAGCTGCTGGAGGAGAGAAAAATGAGAAGGGCCTGTTATGTGGAGGGGACCAGAATGCAAATGATCTGGCTGTAGCATCCTTGCAACAGGTGTGGTCAGTCCTTGATCTCCAGAAGGGGGATGCTGAGCCTTTAATCTGTGTGGGATATCTTCCACCACAATTAAGTGTGCAGGCAGGCGGAGGCTATAACTGCTCAGTGGTGGGAGTGCAGTGTTGTGCATATGCTCAGAGGCACTCTTTACGCCACTGTTATTTTTGCTAAGATGAGTGAAATGTAAATAAATTGTAGTAATTTTGCATCTGCATGCGCACACGCGCACACATATATACCTATGCACATTTGTGTCATGGCCCTATACCCTGGATCTGCATACCTAGCAACGCTGATGGTACAGCTGGTTCCTCAGTCCAAACAACTTGAGCAAAGACTAAGGTTTTGCTACTGCATTGTCTTTAAAACCTTTTTCTTTCATGGTTTCCCCTCCACCCCATCTTGGCCCTTCAAATTTAACTTTTTTCTTTGGCTGCTCATGCACGCTGTTTCAGCTTGGCATCTCTTCTGTTTTTTCAGTTTCTCTAACCAGGCCTAACCATTTACTTATGTGTCATATCTACTTTAGATGCTAGCAGACTGAGTCTGTGCCCTTCCTCTATGTCCAGAACTTAATAAAGTTGCTTGCTTGCTTATTTATTTATTTAAAATACTGTTAAGCCCTCCCAAGGTGGGGTACACCAATAAAACACATAAAACCAATACGATATTAAGAACACAATAAAACAATAAGAGCCCAATAAAAACAGCAATAAAACCCAACAACAAAAACAACAACAAAAATAGCAACAGGAATCATATTAGGACAAGGCCAGAGTAAAATAACAAGTTTTCAAGGCCTTCTTAAAAAGCCTTAAATGATGGAGCCTGGTGGACCCTCGATGGCAACTTATTCCAGAGGTGTGGCCACCGCAGAGAAGGCCCTCTCATGTGTGGTCACCCACCTAACTGTTCTCACAGGTGGGCAAATGAGAACGGCCTCTTTTGCTGATCTTAATGTGTGGGCAGGTTAATATGGGTGAAGGCGATCCTTCATGTAATTTGGTCCCAAACCATTTTTTAAAGGTTAAAATCAGCAGTTTAAATTGGGCTCAGAAACACAACGGTAAGCAGTGCAGCGTTATTTGATCGGATAACATCTGGAGAATAGGTCTATTGATGGTTTTGAGCCAATATAGCTCAATAGATCTTCCATGTTCAGGAGCAGTTTGTCCTGAATACCAGTTGCAGAGGGTGGGGAGGGCAAAAAGCAAGAGACAGCCTTCATGCTGATTGTGGTCTTGCCAGGGGCAGCTGGTTGACCCCTGTCAGAAACATGATGCTATACCAGGTGGAACTCTAGACTCATCCAGCAAGAGGTCTGTGTCTATATCTTATGCTGTGTTCTCAGATATCTATTCTGATCTTCCTCCAAGCAAGTTAAACCAGATTGTACCATATACACAACGGCCCCAGTAGAGCCCTTATTCAGTTATAGGCCAAGGTGAACAGGTGAGCCTTTTGGGCTCGCTCAAAGGCCTGTAATGATGGGGTCTGGTGGACATCAGTTGGAAGTGTTCTGCAGAGGGGCCACCACTGAGAAGGATCTGTCCCTTGTGCCCACCTGTCTACTTGCTTTTACAGGCAGGCAGGCACCCATGTAGGGCCGCCGATGTCGATCTCAGAGTGCAGGCAGGTTGTACGAGCAAAGGTGGCCCTTCAAGTAACCTGGAGCTTTCTATGCTCATACCAGCACTTTACATTGGATGATCTGTCCTAAATGAACCCCTGATCTCCTGTGCACTCGGTGTTACAGGTCCAGAAGGACACGGAAGCCGTGGACAAGATCATGCATGACTTGGACGAGAACGGCGATGGCGAGGTTGACTTTCAGGAGTTCGTATTGCTGGTGGCAGCCCTGACTATGGCTTGCAACACCTTTTTCTGGGAGAATGCCTGAGGCACGTGAATGAGACCCGGAAGTTGCTGCCTTACATCTCTCCTTCCATCGCCTTCCAGCACCCCTTCTAGTCTTGCAGCTTCTCTTTCCAGCTTGGGTGCCATGTAAACCCCTCCCCAGCCACACCCGCAGCCCGAGAGAGCACTGTTTATTAAAACCATCCACCCTGCTACCAGTCTGGTCTCTTCTCTTGTAGGGGAGAGGAGTACCTAAGGAAGGCAATCGGGGCTGGATTTAGGGATAGGTCACCAAGGTGACTGACTGCCTAGGGCACTAGTCTTGCCCGGATGGGCACCTGTCACAGCCTCTCTCCTGAACAATCCATTGACTGGTGTGGCCAGCATTGTGTTAAAATCTTTTGTCTGTTTGAATTTGTAGGAAAACGTACACCAGTGCCCATTTGACAAGGTGTGTGTGTGTGATAGCAATCATTTCCATCCATGTCAATTTATGGTTTTCTCAGGGAGGGATAAATACACAAGCAAGTTGGCCACCGAAGTTGTGGAATGGACTACCAAGACAATATCAAATATAAAATATTCCCATGCTTGGACCAATGGCGTGGGGTGCCGTTGGTCTCATCTAGGGCCAGCCCCAAAGGTTGGAGGAGGACAGGAGGAGACAGCCTGAAGAATCACCAAGATGCTTTAATAAGTGCATGGAATCTTGAAGGCTAACGCATCATTTCCAACCCTGCAATCCTAGCCTTGGAATATTCCCAGGAAACGGATGGATATCTCTCCCTTCAAAAATTCTTTCCCCTGCTCCCCCACCCTCTGGGTCTGTCACCAGATTAAAGAAATCTTTGTGGATTGACTATGAATGTGTTCAATTTCATTCATGTGCATATGTGAGGAGCAACAAATTTTCCAAAGCAGAAAGTTTATGTGTGCTTTTTTAACTTTTAAGCAGCCTTCTCCAACCGGGTACCCTCCGGATGTTTTGGACTACAACTCCCAGCATCCCTAACTATGCTTGCTGGGGCTGAGTCGGTCCAATACATCTGAAGGGCACCAGGTTGGGAAAGGCTGGTTTTAGGTTATAGATGTGGTTGCTGCCCGAGAAGAGGCATTCCCTGCTGCGTGTGAGAGATGGGAAGATGCCTCTTTGAAGAGGGTGCTTGCTTGCCATTGGCAACTGTTAGAAGTACTTTTATGGAGAAGCAAAGGTGCAGATCATAGGAAAAATGCCAAAACCCATATTAGTATAATAGCTTTGTTAGGCCAACCAAAAGAGCACAAATATGTGCAAGCACATTTTTGTATTAAGAAGTGTGTGTATATAAAATATGGTGCTTGATTAATCAGGGTGCCTTTTTAGTCTATGAAAAGGGTTTTAGATGAAAGGGCTGCAGTTCATCTAATCAATTAAATGCTGCAGCCATACATACATATATATTTGTTGTTGTTGTCGTTAAGTCATGTCCGACTCTTCGTGACCCCATGGACCATAGCACGCCAGGCCTTCCTGTCCTCTACTTTCTCCCGGAGTGTGCTCAAGTTCATCTTCATTGCATCGGTGATGCTATCTAGCCATCTCATCCTCTGCCGTCCCCTTCTCCTTTTGCCTTCAATCTTTCCCAGCATCAGGGTCTTTTCCAGGGAGTTTTCTCTTTGCATTAGGTGGCCAAAATATTTGAGCCTCAGCTTCAGTATCTGTCCTTCCAATGAGCACTCAGGGTGGATTGCCTTTAGGAATGACTGATTTGACCTCCTTGCAGTCCAGGGGACTCGTAAGAGTCTTCTCCAGCACCACAGTTCGAAGGCATAAATTCTTTGGCACTCAGCCTTCCTTATAGTCCAGCTCTCACAGCCATATGTTGCTACTGGGAAACCCATAGCTTTGATTACAGATATATACATATATATATAAATTCCTAAAGGAAATCAACCCTGAGTGCTCATTGGAAGGACAGATACTGAAGCTGAAATATTTTGGCCACCTAATGCGAAGAGAAAACTCTCTGGAAAAGACCCTGATGCTGGGGAAGACTGAAGGCAAAAGGAGAAGGGGACGGCAGAGGATGAGATGGCTAGATAGCATCACCGATGCAATGAATACGGACTTGAGCACACTCCGGGAGAGAGCGCAGGACAGGAAGGCCTGGCGTGCTCTGGTCCATGGGGTCACAAAGAGTCGGACATGACTGAACGACTGAACAACAACATATATATACATATAAATATATATATATATATATATATATATATATGTAAACAAGGTGTTAGTAATCAACGAGGAATGAACCCATAACTGTATTCAGGACAAGATTCTTTAGTGACTTCCGTCTTTAACAGTGCTATACCCAGAAGTAAGCTCCATTGAGTTCATGGGACTTACTCCCAGGGAAGTGGATATTGGATGGCAGTGTAAAGCTGCAATCCTATATCGGACTTCTGGGTGGACACATATGGGATTGCACTGCAAGGCTGCAATCCTACACACGCCGATTTGGGAATAAATCCCATTAAGTTTATAGCGTGATTTCCTACCGAGGAAACCTAGGTAGGATCTGCAGCGAGGGAAGAATAAACTGGATTCCGAAGATCTGGCGTCTAATTGTAGAGGGGCACCACCTTGTGGCCAAAGACGGCACCGCTCATGACTTGGAATATAAACCTGCTGCCCCACTATTAAAGGGAAGCCCCGCCCCTTAAGGAGTAGCCCCGCCCCCTCAACCCGCACCCGCTTCAGCCAGTCTCCTCCTCATCCCTCCCTCCCGAGGCGCGTCGCTCAGGAGAAGCCCCGCCCCGTCTCGTCACCCTCTGTCTCCCTCCCGCCCCTGGGAAGCGGGCAGCTGTCAATCACTGCGCGTTGGACGCCCGAAGCCCGCCCTGCCTCCCGCGGAGAGACGCAGGCGCAGTCTGCCCGAAGGGAGGCCTTGGCGCGCCTGCGCAGTTAGGCAGCAGCGCCGGAGTCCCCTTCCCGCCCCGCCCCCGCTGCTGGCGCATGCGCGGTCTTCGAAACAAAAAGCACGGCGCCGCCATTTTGCCGGGCTTCTTCTGAGGGGAATTTTGGGAGCGGGGAAGGCCCCCCCGAAAGCGGAGGCGGCGGACAGAAGGCGCGAAGGCGCGGCAGCAGCGACAACCGCCGGGCGCCGAAGCAGAAGCGGCGTCGCTGCCGAGAGGCGGATAAGTGAGGGGAGGAAACAAACCCGCCGCCATCATCTTCGCGTTCGGGGCACCTGAGGGGGGAGGCCGGGCTAAGCCTGAGCGGAGCCTCCCGCCGCCGCCAGAGCCGCAGGCAGAGCAGAGCGAGCCCCGCCCCCGACGGTGAGCGAGCGAGGGCGGCCGTGGCCCGTCCGGCGGGGGCGGGGCCTGGGGGCCGTTGGCGGCGGGCCGCGAGGCCTTCCCGGGCCACGTGACCGGCTCGGAATGTCGGCGAGCGGAAGGCCGGGGGGCGGGGCGCGGCGCGCGGGGGCGGCTTCCGGCGGGGGCAGCTCTCCCTCGCTTCGTGGTGCATTTGCCGAACGCGCCTTCTGAAACGGCTCTCCCGCCCCCAGAGTCTTCCGCAGCGCCGTTCGTAAGCCGCTGCCCTTCAGGGCTGCAGCCTGAGAGACGGGCCACGCAAGCGAGAAGGGGTGGGGAGCGGGGAATACCCAAGCCCGGCTCCAGGCCCTAGAAGTGCCCTTCCATCCCGCGCTCCCGTTCTCGCCCTTCGTTCTTCGCCTCCCTCTCTGCGCCGCGCCCGTGCTCATCCTCCCCGCCCTGCTGGGCAGCGTGTGGCCTTCCGGATCATTTTCGCCCGCAACTCCGCTCATCGCTCACCGTTGGCTGTGCTGGCTAGAGCTGATGGGGCTTGCAGGCCAAAACCTCTGGAGGGCAGCAAGTTGCCCACCCCTGCTGTAAAGGCATCTCTGGGGCTGGATCTCTCCTCCCTCCTAGACGTATTTAAGAGAAGCTGTGCTGGGTCAGACCAAGGGCCCATGTAGTCCAGCATCTCCCCCCCCCCCCCCGGCTAAGCAGATGCCTCTTTGGAAACTCACAAGCAGGAACAGAGCACAGCAGCAACCTCCCACCCATCTTCCCCGGCACCTGGTACTGAGAGACGTACTGCCTCTGATACTGGAGGTAGCATATAGACATCACGAGTTGTAGCCATTGATAGCTTCATGCTCCATGAATGTATCTAATCCCACTTTAAAGCCATCCAAGCTGTTGGCCATCATTGTATCTTCTGGTAGCAAATACCATAACTGCTGTATGAAAAAGTACCTCCGTTTATTTGTTCTAAATTCCCTGCCGTTCACCTCCACTGAATGAGAAAAATTTGTCCCTATCTGTTTGTATACCGTTGTCATTTCTAACCTAAAAACCCCCAAAAGCTGTAACATTTCCTCATAGGGCAGTTGCTCAGGCCCTTCATTGTTCTGATGGGTTCCTTGTCTCCTCTATATTGCTCTTCTTGGAGATACAAATGAAACAGCAATTGCTCCTTTTTGAACCTGCTCTTTTCCTCTTTGTAGATTCTGGGGACCTGAGATGGCCGCGCAGTCAGCGCCGAAAGTCGTGCTTAAGAGCACCACCAAGATGTCTCTCAACGAGCGGTGAGGAACTCAACGGCCAACTTCAGCTCATAAGATTTTTATTTTTGTTTTTTTCATTTTTTTTTTTGCTTAATTGTCACTGTGTTCAGTATCCAGAACCAACATGGTCCTTGCTCTGCTCTTAATCTGTCCAGATGCAAACAAGCAGGGGGCAGCTCACTTCTGCCTTAAATCCCACAGCAAACGGTGGTACACGAGGTTAAAGGGCAAAATGGGCTGTCTGATAATAAGCCGAAAAACGTTAATGTAGTGGGATGTGTTTTAAGGAAACCTCGTACCCTCCTTTTTCTTCCACATGTGTTCACATTATATAGGTGACCTGCAGTGCGGTAGCATGTTACCTGAGCTGTAGGAGGCTTGCTGCTGTGTCCTAGGCGGACACACATGCTTGTGTGGTCTAGCCTGTAAGAGGCAGGTAGCTGGCCGCTCTGATCAGCCCGAAGGCTCCTTGGCCCTGACCTTGGACCTTGTAAGAGGCAAGTGCTCCGCTCCATCTATCATCTAATTCCTTTCCTTTGCATGCCTTTGTTCTTTTACTTTTTCTTTTCAGCACATTTGTATGTTTTAAGTGTCCAACTAATGGGTAAAGCTTACAGTAAATTGCCTTTCTGTTCAGAAATGATCCTTCTAGATTAATGGTGTTACACTCAAACCTAGCTGTCTCCTCTTTAGCAAATGCTTGGATTTGGTTCCAAAGGCAGGCCATGAGAGGGATGTCTTGCCATGGAAATTGTTCATTAACGAATCCCCAGGGCTTCTATCAACATCTGGACCATTTTAGCAGTGTCTGTTCTTTGGCAGAGGTGGTAATCAGTCTTTTTACATAGTTGAGTGTAACATAAGAAGATAGTTTCCAGAGGCAAGAGAAGAGCTGTGCTTGATCAGACCAGAGGCTTAAATTGTCCAGCATTCTGTTCACACAGTGGCCAACCAGCTTTCTGTAGCGAGTCCACAAGTAGGACATGACTGCAAAAAACCCCTCTTACTTGTGTTCCTCAACAATTAGTATTCAGAGGCAAACTGCTTCTGATACGATGGAAGGTAATATACAGCTATCATCAGTAGTAGCCTTTGAAACCCTTATCTTTCTTAAATTTGACCAGTCCCCCTTTAAAGCTATCCAGTGTGGTGGCCATCGCTACATTTTCTGTAAACCCACACAATGGTAGTCAGTAATAACTTGATTGTAAGAAACCTTGCAATATATAGAATATTATTTAATTTATATTGCAAGCCTGTGTGTGTGTCTGCTCAGAAGTGGGTTCCACTGTGCTCTATGGTGTGTATTCCTAGGAAAAAGTGCATAGCAGTGCAGGGTTTTTTTCCCCCCAAAGTTGCCCAACCTGTGGCACAGGCAGTAGGGGCTTGTGGCCTGCCTGGGCAGAAATGGGAGGGCCTGCTGGCTGTAGCCTAGAGTCAGGTTGATACCCTGGCCACCTCTTTTTTTACCTTTTTTCATTTCCTGACCTGGAAATGTTGACTGCTCCACAGCTTAAGAAATGGAGGTTCAAACCGCACCATGCCATGGGGGACTTGCATGCCAGTGGCACAATCTCACATTTTGGATTACTAAATAGCTTTTTCCATCCTATTTAGGAGGCCCATTTTGTAGCAGTGCTTCTTGGTATTTATCCCCTGCAGTGGGTTGGGTGGTATCCTGGACAAGAAGGGACTTGGACCCTGCCTAGAGAAAGTCTTAGTTTTGCGTTACATGTGACTCTTTTTGATAGTGCTCACAGGTTCTTCCTCTCTGCACTTGACCTTGTTGGCCCTGGGCCTAGAATGAACAGCTGGCCATGGTTCCTAGCTCTGTACTTTGCACAGACTGAGCCATGGAGCCATGGGGTGGGAGTCTCCGTGGTTGGGTGTCTCTTGTAGCTGGCTTTGATCACAGAGAACTTAGATTGCCTCAGATGTGAGCAGAAATTCCCTCCAGGGAAGGATGGTTCTTTCCCTTGTGTTTCCTGGGGTGGGGTCGTGCTTGGGAGAGGCCCTCAGACCTGGAATTGGAAAGTGGAAAAGTCCCCTTATTTCAGCAGAAGCAATTTTGCAGAGACTCGATCTGAGTTTCAATTGTGCAGAAACCTAATATGATGCCAGTGTCGTGGAGCTGTTTTTCAGCTGCTGTGTTCTGTTGCGAGTAGTCTTATGTGTCAAAAGAGTTTAACCTGCTGAACAAATTGGAACAGGATTAAGTGCATTTCTATGTAGTTTTGGGATTGTGGTTTTGTGGGGAGCCATAGAAGTAGGCATTCTCAAATCTTGTCCAGTCTTCCAAGCTTAGGGAACTGTACTTTGCAGGTAACTTTGGGCACAATCCTATGCATGTTTAGACAGACAAAAGTCCAACAACTCCGAGCATTCCCCATCCAGCACTGCACCCTTGGTGTTTTAACACACAGCCTGATTTGGCAACTCTTCCCTTAATCTCCCTCTCTTAGCCAGTTGCAGTCCATTTTAAATTAACATTGCTTCTCTTTTTCTTTTATATCTTCCTCTCCATTTTTGATTACTATCTCTGCTTACTGCTTTGTGTATCTTCATCTTTGCTTTGCTTTTCTCTTTTTGAAATCATAGAAACTTTATACAGATTTCCACTTCTGGTTTTAATATACTGCACTAACCCACACCTTTCGAATGTTCTGTCCTTGCACGTTTTCTGGAAAACAACAAAAATCCGTATCTCGATAACGTGATATTAAGTGTGTACCACGTTGTTACGTAAAAGTTCATGGGATGCAGCTGTCCTGCTCTGAGGGCCATGAAATGCCGGTTGAAAATGCGTTTGTAATGAAAATTTTATTTAAATACCCGTTTTGTTCGACCTTGAAGCTTTACTAATATGCTGAAGAACAAACAGCCGATCCCCGTGAACATTCGCGCCACCATGCAGCAGCAACAGCTAGCCAGTGCCCGAAACAGAAGGCTGGCCCAGCAGATGGAGAACAGACCTTCTGTCCAGGCCGCCTTAAAACTCAAGCAGGTGAGACTAATGCAGAAGAGCTGGCAGTGGGGAACTTTTAGCAACCAGGGACCTTTGAGCGGGTGTGTAGGACTAACAGAGCGATGGCTGTGCGAAGCAGTCCCTGTTCCTCCTTTAAACAAGTGGGCGGAAGGTAGAACTTTGGCCAGTGGTCCACGGGTGGATCATGCCCCGTGTGCATCCTGTTGCGTCTTGGCTAGGGGATCTGATCCAGCGAAAGGCTTGTATTCTTTAAGCAAGAGCTGCATGCAGGCGGTTGCTGTATTTTGTTCGCCACCAATCTTCAGCGGTCCCGAGTCCACACTTGTGCTTTGTAAACTTAAAAGCTACTGGCGTTGTCTGCAGGGATTCTAGACAGCAGGGTGCGGGGGTAGGAGGCATGACTGGAAATTGTCCTGCTCCTGTCTAAAATGGTAGTCCCATATTGTCAGGGCTGTGTAGTTCGTGCTAAAGAATACAACAACGCTGCACCCAGGCAATCCCAGTTCTGCCCCAAGAGAAGCTGAGTTTTGCTCCCTGTATAAGTAATGCAGAAGGCTTGTGTAACACTTCATTTGCATAATTATGCTTCTCTTTAAAAATGCTCTTATATAATTCTGGATTTCTTAGTCATAATGAGGAAGGTCCATGACTTACGAAGCCCACTTGCTATCACCGCCACCACTAGGAGTCTTATTCAGGTTGTCTTCACTGGGTTCTGAGATTTTAGCAGGTGTTTTCTGTGCACTTGTTCGTGCATAGTTTCACAGCCATAAGGGCTAGCCACTTGCTTTTAAAAAGAAAAGCTGAGATCTTCTGGAATTCTGTGCCCAGTAGTTACTCCATTTATTACATATCTACACTGCCCAATAGCCGAAGCTGTCTGGACGATTCCATGTTCTTTGCTTTTTCAGTGCTCTTCTGGAATTGTGGCATGCACACAGTCCTGTATGTAGTCTCCTTCCCACAACCCTGCATGTGATCCAGTTCCTCCTTGTTCTGTGAACTATCCCTTCAGGTGAAAGTGAGCAAGGCCTGCTTCTTTGTCTCTGGCCACGTGGGCAGAGACTTCAGGCGAACAAAACCCTTGCCTCTCCCTCTTTTTGTGGCTTCCTCCAGTGTGGATGCTGCTATGCGTGCTTGGCTTTAGCTGCCAGTGTTGCACATTGAGGTGGCCTTGTGAAGGCCAGAGGTGCTCCTGGGGCTGAACCAGTATAGGCTTTCAGCAACCTGTTCAGGAGGTCGTGCGCTAAAAGTTGATGAACATGGCTGTTAAAGTATGGAGTTGAGCTCCATGTGACATAGGCAGCCGGGACATATGTATGTGGCACCCGCAAGCGCACCAGAGGAGTTGTGTGTATTGGTCCTTTCGTGATAGTGGGGCAAGGATTGCTAAAGTGAAATAGAGGTAGCTCTTCTGAAAGGAGTGATTATCCTTCCTCATAAGAAGGTGGCTCTGTTCTACCTTGGGGTTTCTCTCCTCACCGTATGTGGAGAAAATGTTCCCACTGTTGAATACCGAGTAAGAGGGATACTTCTTTGGCTGTATGTTATTTTTAAGTGGCAGCCCTGCATGACTCAAGGGCATGTTTAAATATAGCTCCCCTAACCCCAGTCCTCTGTGTGGCATGGAAGCCCACAAGGGGTTTGCTACCTACCTACATGGGATTATTACTGGCACTGACAGACTTTAAAAGCAGCATAGCTTCCTAGGCCAAGAGAGCTGCTCCCTGCTCTTAAACCAGACATCCTCTCCAGAATGTATTTATTTACTTCCTTACTGTACTTTTAAATTGCCCAATAACCAAAGTTCTCTGGGTGGTGTACAGCACATTAAAGACATGAAATACAGACATCAAAACAAAAAAGAAAAACAGCACAGAATAAAACCAGCAGCAAAGGATAAAACGATTCCAGCACACAAAACCAGAAACATCCCTTTGAGGTTGCCCTCGTGCAGATAATGCACAATTTGTTAAGTTCAACACTGTTTGAAGTAGATCTTACTTAAGGCATTCTGCAGAGTCAGATGCCTAAAGGAAGCATTCAAAAGGAACATTTTGTGCAGCTGTAAGTGGAAACCAGACCTTATTTCATCTAGTGCCTGGTCCCTATATTGTTTGCCTGCAAATCCAGAAGAGTTTAGGCTGGGGGCAGGGGAGACCAGCCCAGTTTTGGGGAAAACAACATTTGGTCAGGCACTGTCACACTCCCCAGGGCAACCACAGAAGGCTGCCATACCTTTAAAGTTGTTTTTGTTGTATGGTGCCATTAGCGTATGTGGCATTTTACAGAGTGAATTTAGGCTGGTCCTGCCTGAAAGAGCTTCAGATCTCCAGAATACCAGAGATGCAAAAAGAAGGCTTTTTTAAAAAGTTGTCCAACTTGTATAATTGGTTTTCACTTGTAATACTTTGACTTTTAAAAAGAACCAATGAGGACTCTGGTTTTGTTGGACCGTGAATTTGAATGCCAAGAGTGTTTCTAGAACCTAGTTCTTTGTCCAAGAGCTCCCACTTCATGGGTCTCTTCCTCCATCTAAATCTCTTATAGTCAATTTCATGTGAAGCTGCCTCCCGCTGCATCAGGCCATTGGTCTGCTAGACCAGCAGCCCTCCAGGTGTGTTGGACCACAACGCCAGTTTCTGGCCCAGGACAGTTGGCGTTACATCTGGAGGGCACCAGGTTGGGAATGGCTGAACTAGCCTGTCACTGTCCACTGTGACTGCCAGAGGCTCTCCAGGGTCCTTTCCCAAGCCTGTTAGCTTGAGATCCTTTTAACCAGAGAGGTCAGGGATTGGACCTGGGACCTCCTGCCTGCAAATTGGGTGCTCTACCACCAAGCTATGGCCCCTTCCCTTTCTGTCCTTGTGTTAAGTTAAAGTTGTATAAACCCATCGTTAAACTCAGATTTCACAAGCTACCAGATTGCATGCTGTGAGAGCTGAAGAACCTACAGCCGATATAACTCCCTAGAGCCCCTGCCAAAGGAAGTGAGGCAGCTGGCTACCAGGAAGAGGGCCTTTTCTGCTGTGGCACCCTGCTTGTGGAGTGAGCCTCCCTAGAGAGGTTTGCCTGGCGCCTACGTTGTACTTGTTTCGGTGAACATCTTTTTATTTTCCCAGGCATTTTAGCATTTTTGTCTTTTAGCTCTGCTGCTTTAAATCTGTATTTTAAATCTCTGCATTGCTGCTAGGTTTTATTCTGGATGTACTTTTATATTGTACTTTTAAGCATTTATGTGTTATGCTGTACTTGTGGTTTTTAATTTCTGTGAACCGCCCTGAGAGCTTCGGCTATTGGGTGGTATAGAAATGTAATAAATAAAAGAAATCATAAATACATGATGCCAGCGATGTAATAAATTCTGTCTTTCCATAGCTGCGGCATATCAAAATGTTCTGGGCATACTTTCATTTTCCAGTTCTCCAAAAACAAACATTTCACTTCACACTTTTCACCTTTTTCTTCCATAGACTTCTGGGCGTTTAACAAGAGACCTACTGACCTCGTGCAACTTAAAAAAAAAACCAAAAAACATCCTGCCTCTTGCAGTTGGTGCACATCCCTCTGTGCCAGTTGCTCGCTGCTTGTTTGTGTACAGCATTTCCCTGTTTAACACTCTCTTCTTCCAGAAGAGCCTGAAACAGCGCCTGGGGAAGAGTAACATCCAGGCACGCTTAGGCCGACCAGCCGGACCCCTGACTCGTGGGACGCTGGGGGGGCGAGGGTTACCTATGGGTCAGAGAGGCTTGCCTCGAGGAGCCATGCGTGGCGGTCGTGGAGCGAGAGCGTTGCTGCGAGGAGGAATACCCCTGAGAGGTGAGTGCATCCTTGGTAACAATCACAACAGCTGATCATGTGGCAAAAATACGACTTGAGTTTCCCCAAAGTTGATCCCTCAGTTTATGAATGGCATGCTTTTCAGCTAGTGGCCTGCACTAGGACGGTCTATTTTGTACAGCACAAATACAGCCCACATGCTAATTTATGTGGTTCTGGTGTCAAGGTGTCTTTTTAGTGAATTCAGAAATAATGCACTGCAAACTTGAGAGCGGGGAAAAGGTGACGTGTGGTGGGCAACAGTGAGTTGAGAGAGGCGTATAAGACCAGCCCCAGCCACCTTGGCCAGAGCGCTGCATGTTCCTCACATGTGTCATGAGCTAACAGACACCCAGTTTGGTATCCTTGAGTCAGCTCCTGTACATTTCTAGCCCTTGTGGTTGCAGAGATTCACTTGGGGATTGGAACCTGGGGCTGGCACTCTGGTTTTGGAACCCTACAGCCATTACTATGTAACAAAACAGCTTTTACAATTGGTTGTTCTTTTGCTGGAGTGGAACCCGAGGACCAGTGTTGGGGGCTAGGGATTCAGAAGAGAATTCCCATTGCCCTAAAAAAAAAAAAAAAAAAAACACCCCGTAATTCCCTTTCATGCCTTGGAGACATTGTGATAATTAAGCTGCTTTAGAACTTAGTAAATATCTGTAATGTAGACACAACCCACATTTTCTTGCACGGTGGGGGGCTGTAATCCTTTAAAAAATGAGTTAAATTGAAAGTTCAACAGGTAACTCTTTATTTCCCCCACCCTATTATAGGACAGAGTTTACTTCGGGGGGGCCGTGGCATAGCCCCACGGATGGGCCTGAGAAGAGGAGGCATTAGAGGTCGGGGTGGGCCTGGCAGAGGCGGGCTTAGCAGAGGAGCCATGGGACGTGGCGGACTTGGTGGCAGAGGTGAGTGAGATCAACCCTCACAAGTTGTTATGTTCACTTTTGTGTTACTTCATATTAACTGTGTTTGTGAAAAACAATAATACAGTGGAGGTCAGTTAATTCATCCTTTCCTCTAGCAGACCTTGCTTCTGTGTGGGTGGGAAACCAGACTAGATCCCCAGAAAAACATTCTTTAAAAAAAATTCAAATGTCTCTGTATACTGGTCCAGTTCTCAAGACATTTCTGTGGAGAGTCATCCCTTTCCTAGTACCTTCTGTGCCCAGTTCAGTATTGGCACTACCAACTGCCTGTCTGTGTCTCTTAAGCCTTGAAGTGTGACTTTTCCCCAGGAGGAGACCCAGGCAGGGCTGCATCTGGACGTGCCTGCATGCCCCACATGTACAGGTCTTTCGGAAGCACGGTACAGTGTAGGGTTCTCTCTGAAGAAATATTCCAGGACAGAAAAAGGGTTCTTTCCTTTTCACTTGGGGTATCCAGTCCATGAACACCTCTCACCACATACTGGGCTCCCTGCCCAATTTTTATTAAGATTTTAAAAGCTTGTTATTTAACTGAGAGGCTGGCATGTTGCAAAGCAAAGTTCTGCCCTCCGGTGCTATCTTTATTTGGGTTCCAATGAGTGGTTTTATGTTTTGGGGCTCGGACCCCACCTGTGCCTTGGACTTAGGTTCTTGGGCAAGTTACTTTCCTTTTAGTTTGCCTTCTAGGAAAGGAGTGTTTTGTGACTGGACATGCCCACCATGGCAGCCATTTTATGAATGGGCAAGCCCCACCCCTGTGGCAGTCGTTTTGTGAGAGTGCCCACAACACTCAAGCTTCCAAATGTGTCCACTGACCCAAAAGGTTTGGGAACCCATGCTTTTCACAATGCTCCAGTTGCTTGTCGAACATGGTTGGCAAAAAGGCTGTGTACAGATGTCCATTATGAGTAGGCAGTGCTGCGACTAAAAGGCTAGCTTCTGTGTGCATTCACCAGGCTGCCTTATGCTGAGTAGGCAGTGCTGCCTTATGCCCTTGGACCATCCAGGCCAGTACTGTTTATGCCAGCCTTCCCCAGCCTCTGCCCTCCAGGTGAGGGCAGAGGCTACATCTACAAGACCACAACTCTTGCCAGCACTCCACTCTGGCGGGCAGTAGCACAGCTGGGACCTCTGCACTGGAGAGGTTGTGGGTGGGGCGTTGTGCAAAGAGAAGAGGCCGGTGAAAACTCCCATCGGGCTCTCGCAGCACTTAACTCTGTTCTTGTTCCCTCGTGGCAAGGTCGTGGCATGGCAGGCCGGGGAAGAGGCGGCTTCGGTGGTCGTGGAAGAGGCAGAGGGCGAGGCAGAGGTTCGGCCCGCCCTGTGCTGACCAAGGAGCAGTTGGACAACCAGCTCGACGCTTACATGTCAAAAACAAAAGGACACCTGGATGCTGAGTTGGATGCCTACATGGCCCAAACAGACCCCGAAACCAACGATTGACGCTTGTTACTGTAGACACTTGCTGGGGTTGCGTGTTGTATGTGTGCCGGTCTTTCCCCTCCTGTAAGCCAATAACAGCGGCAGCTGATAGTGCCAGGGAGGACCTGCAGACCTCACTCGTGGGGAGGGGCAGATATAACTGTAATGTGTTCCTCTTACATTTTGATACTCTTGTGTTGGATGAAACTGGGGGAGGGGGAGGGATTGGGTTTTTTATATATGTATATATATATATATATATATATACACACACACACTTCTTAAACAACTTCGAACATGAATGTGACTGGTCGTCTGAAGATGGCATCCACTTTCTTAGTGGAACAGGAGTACTGAGCCCCACTCTCAACCCTTCTCTTTGCTCTTAGGTGGGTAAACATTGCATGTGTAACCCCCTCTCTTTTCCTCGCCCCTCCCAAAATTGGCCTTGCTGTAAATAGAAGGTCTCTGGTGCTTATCATGAGCTGTGATGTCTGGCGGCTACAGCTGCTGTAATAGTTGGATTTGGAGGCAGTAGGTTATGCCACAGTGTTCCCAGATTCCAGATGCTTTCTGGTCTTTGCTGGCTTTCCTGCCCATCAGTAATTCTATGATTTTTAGATGGTGAACACAAGTCAGTGCTGTCTTTCCCTTCCCTCCCTGAACAGAGGATTGGGCTCAACTTCAATTTAATTCACCAAACCTCATGTGGCTGAAAGTGGTTCTTATTTTAATTGCAGCAGACTTGTTAGGTTTATGTTCATACTCTTATTACCAGCCTGCTGATTGAGATTTTGTGTGTTTTAAGACACTGGGGAGGCAGTTGCTTTCTCTCTCTCTGCCACCTGGAGTCTTGTGAACTGTTCTGTTCCAGTTTTGAATGACATCCTGTATTTTCTGGTTTACTGTAAGAAACAATTGCAGGGAAAACAAAACACTGGCTCTGTGTGCGTGTGCTTTTTATTGTTAGAAAACTGCAGCCAAGTCTTGACTGCTTAAAGTAAATGCATGACTTCCTCCTTCCCCAACCAGATGCTCTCTAGAGGTCAGGGACTACAGCACCCATCATGCCACATGGCTAGTTGGTTGCTCATTGGGGATGATGGGACTTCTGGTCCCGCACCTGGAGGGTGCCAGGTTCGGAAAGGCTGTTCTGGGCAATATCCCCATGCCTTTGTTAATGCTACTTTGTATCCAAATGTATGCTAAATTTTTTTTAAAACAACTGTTAATAACCCCCCCCCCCAAATTTACCCAGCATTACCATTTCTGGTTGCCTTCCACGTTTTTGGATGCCAACCATATGTAAGAGACCTGAACTCCACCTTGGGACCTATTTCAGATTGTTTCCACCTATATACCTGGGTTTTCTTTCTCCCTCTCCTTTTAGGATGCCCAGATGCAGGGGGGTCTGTACCTTGAGAGAATTTTGGCAAGTGAAGGGGTGAGAAGAGATGGCAGCTGTCAAAATCTGCCTTTGCTGGTTGGCACTGTGCAAGCAAAATGCTGTAGACACCTTTCCTCTGCAGTTTAGAACTTTGCCAACTGTAAAGCTGAACATTTGAAATTGGGAAGTTGTCGATACCTCGTGGTTGGCATCTGCGTTTGTCTTGTGGCAATGCAGACGAGTTAAACCGGTCAAATCCTTAATTCCCATTCTTGTTTTACGAGAGGCCAGCACAGGGCTTGGAGAAGCATTCTGGTTCCTCGTTAGGCTGAAGTGCCTTGTCAGCCACCCTGCTTTGGTATACTGTGTTCTGCTGTGGGCTAACCATTCAGTACACCTTTGTTTCCCACTTGGTTGGAAGGAGCTGCCAGGATGTTGTGTGTGTAGTGGATCGCAAATCTGTGGTCTTGAGTCTCCAGAGCAGCAGCCACAATGAATAACTTCCTCCACTGATAAGAATTTCCAGAGGGGTTGATGTGTTGGCTGTAAAGAGTCTTGTGGAGCCCTAAAAAGCAATTTGAATGTATGACAGAACATGACTAGAGTACTTCATCGAAGGGAGTGTTGCACTAAGCTGCTCCCTGGGTGTGTACATGTCTCTGCTGGATGGAGGCGGGGGCAGGGGCGAGGAAGGAGCCTTCCTTTAGGGTTACCTTTGGGTGAATGTCCCACTAGGTGAGAGTAAAGCAAAGATGGAAAGAACCAGAATCCCCGCTGCAAGATAAGGGCAGGCAATTTGCATGAGTTGCAAGGGCACGATTTGTGAGGGGGTCGTGGCAAGGGAACAGGAGCAGCCTCGAAGGTGGGTGTGGCCCACTGGTGCCACCGCAGATGCAATTCTGAGTTAACTTCAACTGAAAGGTTGGGCTGCTATGTTTGTGCATGCCCATAGACAAGGGGCAGGGTAAACGTCTAGCCTTCCAGATTTTAGGCCAGAACTCCATCATCCCTGACGGTTGGTCGTGTTGGTTGAGGCCTATGGGAAGAGGAGTAGATGTAAAGCAGCTGGAGGTGGCCGGACTGGGTGCGAGACAGAAAACGTCCTGGGCCTAAGCTTTGGCTGCAGCTGGTGGGCTCTCCCCTGGAACCTCAGCAAAAGAATAGGCAGGCACTGGGAGGGAGGGCGGAAGAGTGCTGGCGGGGGTTAGAATGCTAGGTGGGGTGATCTGGGTTTTCAAACACACCTTCCCAAAAAACGCTTACAGGGTTTAATGGACCATTGAAGCAGATGCTTGACCCGTTCGGAACGTATGGATAAATGGTGCGTGTAGGGCCAGCCATAAATCTCGCCCTGGGCTAAAGCTAGCAGTCTCTGAAGAGGGGTGGTGGCTGCATTTGTGTCCTGCTTGTGTGTTCCCAGTTGACAGCTGGTTGGCCACTGTGTGAATAGAATGCAGGATGAGATGGGCCCTTGGTGTGATCCAGCATCAGGGCTCTTCATATGTTGATGTCAGTCCATCCACGAGACGAATTAGTGGTGCACTTTGTACGTGCCCAAGTTGCCTCTACTTCAGTTTGCCCCATCCCTGCACCTCCTTTCCACTGCCCGCCCTCCCCCTACGGGAAGAAACTGGTGGTAAAGCCTGGTCTGGCCTGTACCACTTATCGCCTTTTGGGGGGGGGGGGAGAATATTGGAAGTTTGAATCCCGCCCCCTCGCGGGGTAGACTGTCAGAGGGAAGGGGTCCTGCTTAGCCTGTTGCCTGCAGTGCTGGCTTTCGATGCACAGAGACAAGCGCGGATACGTTTTCGATGGGTGGCGTGGCGCCCGCCTCCCCTGCGCGCAGAAGTGGTACAGGCCGGGGGCGGCGACTCGGCCCCTGGAGTCTGCCCACCGGCCTTTAATTACGCAGGTAGGGCCCGGCCTCCGAGGGGCTCGGGGCGTGGATTGGCCGGGACCTCCGGCGCCGCCTGTGCCCGCGCTGCCTCTTAGCCGCCGCCTTGGCGCGCTCCGCTTCTGTTTTGGCAGCAAGCGAGTTCCCGAAGCGGAGCAGTTCTTGCGACGCTTCGCTGGGATGCAGGGAGGGAGGGGGCTGGTCGGGAGGAGGAGCCAAGCAGCGCCTGCGGGGTGAGCCGTGCCCGCTTCCTACCCGAGGGGCCCCATTTTGCTCCCCCCTCCCCAATTGGGCGCAGTCAGGCACCCCAGATTCCCCCTTCCCTCAAAGATCTAGCGCAGCGTTCCCCAGCCTGGTGCCCTCCGGATGGGTTGGGCTGGGGATGCTGGGAGTTGCTGTCCAACCCATCCGGAGGGCGCCAGGCTGGGGAAAGTGGGTCTCGTGCAGAATAACGTATTGCCCAGACAGACGCACCCCTCTCCGCGGCCCTGCCACGCGCATCTTTGCACCCCTGTAACTCGTTCACACACGCACCAATCCAGGAGTGAGTCGTCCATCGCCTCTACCGACAGGTCTCGCCTCCGCCCGCCACCCAAGCCCGGGGATCTGCAAAGGTGGGCATCGCTCTGCAACCCAGGCGGGCGCTCCCCTAAAGCAGGGCAAGCAAGGGCGCCGTCCCACTCACCAGATGTTGCTGGACTGCAACTCCCATTGGCCCTAGCCAGCGCAGCCAGTGGTGAGGCATGATGGGAGTTGTAGTCCCACAGCATCTGGAGGGCCGTCCCATCCCGCTCAGATGCAAGTTTTCCCTAGCCTGGTGCCTTCCAGGTGTTTGGACAACAGCTCCTGGCATGCCTGAGCATTGCCCATGCTGCCTGGGGCTGATGGGACTTTGAGTCCAAAGCATCTGGGAGGTGCTTGGTTAGGGGAAGACTGTCAGATGAAAGGGGCGCCTTTTCATCCCACCTACCCACCCATTGGTAGGGTCATAGAATCATAGAATATAGTAGGGTTGGAAGGGGCCTACAAGGCCATCCAGTCCAACCCCCTGCTCAGTGCAGGAATCCGGGTCGATCGATGGCTGTTAGTTGTGATTTTCCAGATTTTCAGGCATTGCTTTTCATTTAGCAGAATAATTCAAAGTTTGAACATTTAACGTCTGAAACATTTGTTTTGTTTCCACTTGATGTGTGATATTCCAAAAGCAGGGAGAAACTACCGTAATTACGTGTGCATGGTGGTCCCTCCATATTCAGATGCAATCTACCTCTGAATGCAGGTTGCTGGGGGGTATAAAAATGGAAGAGGGGGCCATTGCCTTCATGGTCACCTTGTGGGTTTCCCTGAAGTGCCTTTGTTAGTGGCCACTGTGCAAAGCAGAACACAAAACGAGATGGGCCTTTGGTTCGAGATTCTGTGCGGCTGTTAAGAACATAGGGTGAACCAAGGGTCCATCTAGTCCAGCATTCTGTTGACACAGTGGCCAACCAGCTGCCCACAGGAAACCCACAAGCAGGATGTGAGTGCAACAGCACCCTCCCACCCATGTTCCCCAGCAACTGATGTAAACAGGCAGACTGCCTCTAATACTGGAGGTAGCATATAGCCATGAGGACTAGCAGCCGTTGACAGCCTTCTCCATGAATTTGTCCATTCCCTTTTAAAGCCATCCAAATTGGTGGCCATCGCTACATCTTGTGGAAGGGAGTTCTGTAGTTTAACTCTGCGCTGTGTGAAGAAGTCCTTCCTTTGATCCATCCTGAACCTCCTCCAGTCAGCTTCATAGGATGGCCCCCACTGGGTTCTACTATTACGAGAGAGGGAGGAAAACATCTCCCCCTCTGCTTGCCTCATGGCGTGCCTCCCCGCCTCATCCAATTGTGAGTGAGGCGAGACTTGCACCTGCCTACCTGGCAAAAGAACCTTCTCTTCTCACCTACGCCCTCCTCAGTCGGATGTTCCAGCAGACCCGATGCACGCACTCCCTCCCAGCCTCCCAACATAATCCCAGATGGCAGCAAGCTAGAATTCCCTTCCCCACCCGCAGTTCCTCCAGATGTGTTAGGACTACAGCCTCCATCTCCCCCGCCAGGGCGTTGCTGGGGGAGGATGATGAGAGGTG
This sequence comes from Heloderma suspectum, assembly GCF_057233095.1. Classification (NCBI taxonomy): domain Eukaryota; kingdom Metazoa; phylum Chordata; class Lepidosauria; order Squamata; family Helodermatidae; genus Heloderma; species Heloderma suspectum. The sequence goes on from NC_139474.1 coordinate 13,608,747, forward strand.
TAGTACAACCCATCTCAAGGGTGCAGGGTGGGGGAAGGCTGAGCTAAAATGTCAGGATGCCCCATCGCCCAACCCAGTGCCAGGCCAAACCTAAATAAGGTGTCCCCACCCCACCCTCAGCCTAACTGAGGAGTCCCCCATGGTGCCTCCTGAAACAGGCTGCTTTGCTCCGAGAACAAGCAGGGCATGCCATGCCTGGGCTTTGGGTCTGCATTTCTATAAAAGAGGAGGCATGCCCCAATCTGGACTAGGGGCTCCCCCAGATGAAACCTTCTGCACAGCCCACTGCAAAAGCTTTCCTCTGCTCAGCCCTGGGATGAGTTCCCCACAGTGGATAACTCCAACAGTACGCCAAGCAGATAAAGTACCAATGTACTTTACGTACAGGCAGCCCTAAACTTCAACCCTGGGTTCTCTCGAAACATTTATTCCCCTGGCCCCAGCTCAGTTGTGTCTCTTTTTCCCTCATGTCTCTATTCTGTGTAAATTAGCTTAGATCCCAGCCAAGATCCTGCTGTGTTTTTGAAAAGTCCCTGCAAATCGAAAGCTAGCATGTCAGGAAAAGGGCTAGGCTGAACACCTTTTCCCTGCGGTCTTAACTTTCCGTACGTTGTTGTTCAGTCATTAAGTTGCGTCCAGCTCTTCGTGACCCCATGGACCACAGCACGCCAGGCCTTCCTGTCCTCCGCTCTCTTCCGGAGTGTGTTCAAGTTCATCTTCATTGCATCGGTGATGCTATCTAGCCATCTCATCCTCTGCCGTCCCCTTCTCCTTTTGCCTTCAGTCTTTCCCAGCATCAGGGTCTTTTCCAGGCAGTTTTCTCTTCGCATTAGGTGGCCAAAATATTTGAGCTTCAGCTTCAGGATCTGTCCTTCCAATGAGCAGTCAGGGTTGATTTCCTTTAGGATGGACTGATTTTACCTCCTTGCAGTCCAGGGGACTCGTAAGAGTCTTCTCCAGCACCACAGTTCGAAGGCATCCATTCTTCAGTGCTCAGCCTTCCTTCTAGTCCGGCTCTCACAGCCATATGTTGCTACTGGGAAAACCATAGCTTTGATTAGACGGACCTTTGTCGGCAAGGTGGTGTCTCTGCTTCTTACTACGCTGTCCAGGTTTGCCATAGCTTTCCTCCCAAGGAGCAAGCGTCTTTTAATTTCATGGCCACAGTCACCGTCTGCAGTGATCTTGGAGCCCAAGAAAATAAAATCTGTCATTGCTTCCATTTCTTCCCCTTCTATATGCCAGGAAGTGATGGGGCCAGATGCCATGATCTTAGTTGTTTTAATGTTGAGTTTCAAACCAGCTTTTGCACTCTCCACTTTCACCCTCAACAAGAGGCTCTTTAGATCCTCTTCGCTTTCTGCCATTAGGGTGGTATCGTCTGTGCATCCCAGTTGTTGATAATTCTCCCGGCAAATTCGGACCTGTGATTCATCCAACCTGGCATTTCTCATGATGTACTCTGCATATAAGTTAAATAAGCAGGGTGACAATATGCAGCCTTGTCGTACTCCTTTCCCAATTTTGAACCACTCGGTTGTTCCGTGTCTGGTTCTTACTGTTGCTTCTTGACCCTCGTACAGGTTTCTCAGGAGACAGGTAAGGTGGTCCGGTACTCCCATCTCTTTAAGAATTTGCCACCGTTTGTTGTGATCCACACAGTCAAAGGCTTTAGCGTAGTCAATGAAGCAGAAATAGACGTTTTTCTGGAATTCTCTTGCTTTCTCCATGATCCAGCAAATGTTGGCGATTTGATCTCTAGTTCTTCTGCTTCTTCGAAACCCAGGTTGTACTTCCGGTAGTTCTCGGTTCACATACTGCTGAAGCCTAGCTTGTAGGATTTTGAGCATCACCTTGCTGGCATGTGAAATGAGCGCAATTGTGCGGTAGTTTGAACACTCTTTGGCGTTGCCCTTCTTTGGAATTGGAATGTAAACTGACCTTTTCCAGTCTTGTGGCCACTGTTGAGGGTTCCAAATTTGTTGGCATGTTGAGTGCAGCACTTTAACAGCATAATCTTTTAGGATTTTAAATAGCTCAGCTGGAATACTGTCATCTCCGCTAGCTTTGTTGTTAGTAATGCTTCCTAAGGCCCACTTGACTTCACTCTCTAGGATGTCCGGCTCAAGTTCAGTGACCGCACTATCATGGCTATTAGGGACATTAAGGTCTTTCCTGTATAGTTCTTCTGTGTATTCTTTCCACCTCTTCTTAATCTCATCTGCTTCTGTTAGGTCCCTGCCTTCTTTGTGCTTTATCATGCCCGCCTTTGCACAAAACGTTCCCTTGATATCTTCAATTTTCTTGAAAAGATCTCTAGTCTTTCCCATTCTATTGTTTTCCTCGGATTTCTTTGCATTGTTCATTTAAGAAGGCCTTCTTGTCTCTCCTTGCTATTCTCTGGAACTCTGCATTCAGTTGGATATATCTTCCCCTTTCTCCCTTGCTTTTCGCTTCCCTTCTTTCCTCAGCTACTTGTAAAGCCTCATCAGACAGCCACTTTGCTTTCTTGCATTTCTTTTTCTTTGGGGTGGATTTCGTTGCTGCCTCCTGAACAATGTTACGGACCTCCATTCATAGCTCCTCAGGCACTCTGTCAGGTCTAATCCCTTAAATCTATTCCTCACCTCCACTGTATATTCATAAGGGATATGATTTAGGTCATACCTGTATGGTTTAGTGGTTTTCCCTATGTTCTTCTATTTAAGCCGAAATTTTGCAAGAAGCAGCTCATGATCTGAGCCACAGTCAGCTCCAGGTCTTGTTTTTACTGACTGTATAGAGCTTCTCCACCTTTGGCTGCCTAAGGCTCCAATCCTAAACATGCTAACTAGGGAGTAAGCCTCAATGAACACAGTGAGACTTATGTCCGAGTAAACATCTATAGGATTAGACCATTAATCATGTGTCTCTGGGAAATTTGCATATATTAATGTATTCTGCCCACTTGGGGTGATACAAAACCCTGACCGCTGGAACTCATTCTCAAACTCCTCCTTTTAGCTTCTGAGATTTCCCCAGACATTGCCCCCGTACATCAAAGGCTTCATAAGGACTAGAAACATGTTTCTTCCAACCAACCAACCAACCCCCACCTACCTTTCCATGCATGTTTTTAAATGGAACGATTGCAACGGAAGTACCAGAGCACACGGCATATCACGAATACCCATGTTCTTTCTTCGGAACTGGGGACTTCTTGTTTGTTTTGGCGGGTGCAGAAAAAGGTTGCACAGAGGGGAATGTTGTGTGTCAACCGGGGAAGTAGCTGTGCCTGCAACTTGTAGTCAGTGTGTCCTAGGATTGCCAGAGATTTAATCCGCTCCAGCCCCTGTTGTTTTGTCTGCTGAAGCGCCAAGGATTTTCCCAGTACGCTGTGCCTGCCTTCTGGCCAGCCTGTGACTCAGCGGTGGGCCGGCCCAACCGCTGGCACAGCAATAACAACAGCAGCGTATTAGAAGGGGAGGACTGACGCCCACACAGCTGCCCCAGTCTTGCCCGATATATTTGTATCTCCACAGAACGGCCCAAAGCAATTCTGGCTGGTGTGTGTGTGAGAACCTTTTATTCCAAAGACTGTGGGCGCAGCTTAGAGTTTCTCCAAACTTCTGCTAGCTGGGTAAAGAAAGAGAGGCGTGCAGCCAGGTAACTTCAGACCCTGGGCATAAGGTGCGTTCCTAAAAGTCCCACAACTCCCAGCATGCTGGCTGGGGAACGCTGGGAATTACAGGGCGTCCTTCTGTCGAAACATGCA